>NC_137606.1:6848733-7302375 GCF_963280865.1 Gymnoscopelus braueri
GAGAAACAGACAGCTCAACCTATTGCCATTGACAGGAATCAAACTCTCAACCTTCGGACTCACAGAATGAGACACTACAAGTAGTGCTATAGCTTCATCAGGCTGAAGTTGTCTGTTGAAGATCATACACTTTTGCCTTCTGTCATGAACCAAGCCCCTGTTTCACTAACACTAAGATCACTCGTTCACAAACCATTTACCAATAGAGAAATTGTATGTCTCCTCGAAACCGAAACCAGTGAAAGCAGCCGATCTACAAGCTCACAAAACGTTGCTATCTGAAAAGTTGTGAGATTGTAGATCGGATATTTTCACAATGAAGTACGTCATACATTGAAAAACATACTCTCAAATAAGCATTTCATGTTATCTTTACCGTTTGCATATGTATTCATTGATACAGTCATGTTTTTTGCAATTCAACTTAAATGAGTCTGCATCAAGCGAGGCTTGAACCGGCAACCTTGCGGTCGTGAGGCACTCGCTTAAGGGAGAAGCCATTGGACCAACAGACAAGAACCTGTGAAAAAGGAGATCACACAGATGATACAGTTTCACGCAAATAGCTGAAAAATCCTGGGTTTAAGTGTTTTTCAAACTGCTCAAAATTGCAGACAATCTAAGGGCGGAGCTGACTGGTTAACGTGATACATGTGTTCCTCATGAGTCAAGGCACATGTGTAAGCAGGTTTAATGGCTGTCGGCCAAACGAGGCATGACTTTTGCCTGTTTAAAGTTTGCATTTAAATAAAAATTCGCTATAGCGCCCCCCTTTGACCATTGGAGTAAGATTGGTTTCAGTGATATTTGGAATGACCCTCAACATTACCGCAAAGTTTCAAAGAAATGTGAGTCTGCATGTATGTGTTAGGGCAGATGAATAATTGTCATAAAACTGCAATATTCATTGGCTCATTAAAGCTTCATTTTTTCATTTATGGAAAAATCTTTTGCACATGTTTGTCGGCATAGGTCCAAAGTTCATGTGTAAAAACGTTTCGTGCAGATTACTCAAAAATCCCAGGAGGAGATAGGTTTTAACTGTTTTTCATATAATTCAAAATGGTGGGAGATCTAAAGGTCAGAGGTCAAAAGTCAGAGTGTGAAAGTTGTTGATCATGAGTAGACGCATATGTATATTGGAAGTTTCATGGCTGTAGGTCAAACAGGGCATGAGTTGTACCTGTTTCAAAGTTGGCATTTGCTATAGCGCCACCTTTTGACGAAAGATTGTGAGAATTATTTCTTGATAGTTTTTCATGACCATCTACCATATGGCCAAGTTTCGTAAAAAGCGTATGCACGGTTCAGCCAGAACTGCCAAAAGTGGCGGAAGAAAAAAGAGGGGAACATTAAAACAGGTCCAGAGCTGAGAGCTCTGGCCCCGTAATAATTTGTATATTTCCATTTTAAAATGGAATTTAAAATGTGTTCCACTTTATACAAATGGAACAAATTGGTTCCATTTGTATATTCGTTCCATTTGTATTACCTACTTTTACTTTTGGTACTTTAAGTACATTTTGATACAGCAGTACATTGCAGTATTGATACTTTTATGTAAGTACAAAACTGTGAGTAGGCCTATAGCCTACTTTTCCACCACTGCACTCAGAGTTAAATTAACAGACATTAAAATCACTCTGTAGCCTATACACTCTCACAGACCATAGACCTAATTAATTAAGGGTCCATGATTTGGACCCCTAAATAGGCTTTGAGACGCAGTGGTGTCTACTGTATAGGCTCTGCTCTGCTCTGATGACCGGGATGCTGAGCAGCGCTGCAGAGAGAGAAGAGGATAGAGAGAGAGAGAGAGAGAGAGAGAGAGAGAGAGAGAGAGAGAGAGAGAGAGAGAGAGAGAGAGAGAGAGAGAGAGAGAGAGAGAGAGAGAGAGAGAGAGAGAGAGAGAGAGAGAGAGAGAGAGAGAGAGAGAGAGAAGGGGGGGAGAGGGAGAGGGGAGAGGGAGAGAGAGAGAGGGAGAGAGGGAGAGGGGAGAGGGAGAGAGGAGAGGGAGAGGGGAGAGGGGAGAGAGAGAGAGAAGAGAGAGAGAGAGAGAGAGAGAGAGAGAGAGAGAGAGAGAGAGAGAGAGAAGGGGGGGAGAGAGGGAGGGAGAGGGGAGAGGGAGAGAGAGGGAAGAGGGGAGAGGGGAGAGGGGAGAGGGAGAGAGAGGGAGAGGGAGGAGAGAGAGAGAGAGAGAGAGAGAGAGAGAGAGAGAGAGAGAGAGAGAGAGAGAGAGAGAGAGAGGACCACATTGTCATCGCCGCTGCTCTTACAGACACACCAACAACCAGCTCTGAACAAGACAGCCGACCGATCAAACCACAGCGGGTTTAAAAAAAAACAAAAACCAAAAAAATCTAAGAAGTGGAAACCCTTGAAGTGGACATCAACATTGTTTATTTTTGATGTATTTACTATTTATTTATGTTGTAATGACCCGCACAGCGCTGATCTGGGGACGCAGCCTAAATACAGTCCGTGAGGTTTGACCACATTCTAATCTAGACGCACCACGGGATTAAAACCACGCCGTATTTAAAACTATACCTTCAGTCCGCTATTCGGAGGGCGATCCAGCGGCAACCGACCGACCGACCGACCGGGGGTCCGCGATCATTCCAGGTCCACACCGGGTGTGTGTGTGTGTGTGGAGAGAGAGAGAATAAAGTGATCCCATACGGAACGATCCCGTTCCCAGACAGATCATCCTCTTTGCCGTGAGTATTATAAACTACTTTTGATCCAGCTTAACAAGTGATATATCTTGTGCGTTTTGTGTTGTGCTTTTTTGACCATAATGTGGCTGTGATAGTGAACGATCAACAGAAAGGCTGGTGGTGCAGGAGATGATGGAGAAGTTGTGTGTGTGTGTGTGTGTGTGTGTGTGTGTGTGTGTGTGTGTGTGTGTGTGGGCTTTGTTACTAGAAAACATCGTGACAAAACCGGATAAAACCCATGCAGCATCATGAGGATAAACCTCAAGTATCATCACAGTAGATCTTGCTACATTTAGGGCTTTGCACGTCTTTGTTCCAGGACTCGAGCCGACCTCTGGTTGCAGGTCTAAAGATGTAGCCTATTTTGTGTGGCTGTTTATTCTAAAAAAAACTTCACTTCTGTGTCTTCAATGCATTTCTGCATCATGTGCTCTTTTTTCTCTCCACACTGTGACTGTTGTTTCTCATAAAGTATAGCCTATAGGCTCATTATTTGGCATACATCACTACTAGAGCCTATATAGCCTACTGTAAGATATGGCCAAGAAAATCCCACATTGAACCTCGAGAGAGAGAGAGCTGGAAACAGATCCTCTTTGAAACCCAGGCACTGTCTGTTGGATGTGACTGCGTTTGATGGAAGCTTAAAGATGTGAATATTTAATGGGGAGGGAGGGGTGGGGGTGGGTGCAGCATCAGGTGAGAGTGTGAGCCTCTACTAGGATGACTTCAGAATATCAACTCACACACAGAGGAGACATGTCCCACTTTTCACATTATGTGTTGCTCTGTTGAGGTTTAATGTTTGATGCAATGTCATTTCACGCCATGCTGGCGACAGCTGGGCAAGATTTAGCTGTGTGTAGCTTCGGGGGGCTCAACAACACTTGTTTTGATCTCATTGATTTGGCTAAGACTGCTTTTAGGGAGGATCAGCCATGGGAGCTGTGATGGGTGTGTTGGGGAGTGATTGCATCTGTCAAACAACCCTGTTCCTGTTCGTTCACACATCGTTGTTGTGCAGGCACAAACCTCCTATCTCCATATTTCCATAATTTTGTGTTTCGTAAATTAATGCACCAAGTTCATCATACAAGAGCGTTGCACAAAGGTAGTGAACATAGCTGATCTACAAGCTGTCGATAGGCTATTTTCACTACTTTTAGAATCACAATAAAAAAGGAACGGTTTTGACATACAAGATTTCCACCCGAAAACAGCAATGGAATGTAGCCTTTGAGTGTAGTTTTGCTGTATGAATTTCACATTCATAGGAAAATAGATGCAAATTAGAGAGAGAGAGTCTCTTGTTAAAAACATAAATACAAATCCTTGTGCAACACTGGCCTACATTTGGGGAAACTAAAAAGGCATCCTCCTCCTGGATAATAACAACCTAACGACTTGTTGTGATTAACAAGCATATTACCAAACTTGCCAACCCCACCCATTCAGAGAGCAGTGCCCATCCAATGTTATCTTTTGAAAATTACCATTGTTTTGAACATCATATAACAGGCTCATATTTGACATCAATAGAGAGAGAGATGAGAACTCTCATCTTTAATAGAGAATACCAGGTCCAAGTTTTAACTCTTTGAGAGACAACTGAACACTTGCAGTCAGACATGCAAGATCACAGAGTTTCTCAGTCTTTCATCTCCTTCTCTCTCATCATCCCCCTGTCCACTCTTCTTTATTCATATTTGATTCATGTGCTTGCAATGACTGATTTAACTATTTGAACTCCAGCTGAGCGTCCATATTCTGGGGGGGTGAACATTAGCCAAAAATAGCAGATCTGCAAGTTTGTAGATCAGATCAGTTTTTGCCGAATTGATTTGGTGTAGACGGGGGGACGGGGGGAGCGATCCAAGTACAGTTGCAACTCAAGGCCGTTTCTCTAAAGCAGAGAGGGTTTAAAATCCAACCGCGGTTCACTTACAGGACAACAGAGGGTGGGAGGACCACATTCATTTTCTTATTCAAGCTTTGTCCCAAATTATCGATCCATGGCCTCATGGGTGATATCTGTGGAATGGGCCTTTTGGCACTTCCAAAGTGTCGGTCAATGAAACATTCATGAATGCGGAGCATACCAGGCTGTACAAATACTGTTTTTAAGTACAAAAGTGACACACTTTTAGCATCGTGGTATTGAACAGTGTCATTCTAAACTCTTCAACTTCACTGAAATTGTTTGTGTGTGTGCGTGCCTGCGTCTATGTGCGTGCGTGCGTGCGTGTCTGCGTGTGCGTGTGCGTCTGCGTGTGTGCATATGTGTGTGTTTTATTCTGGCTCCATACAAGCACTTCCAGTTTCAGTCACTTTCAATAATTGGACATGTTTGAAATCGTTTAGTGCTCTGTATCCACACTGCTAATGGCATTTCTGTGTACAAGTAGCTGTGCAATGGGTTATCGTGGTTTTTTGTTGTTGTCGCCGTGCGGCAAATTTATCTAGTTGCATTGCAATGCAAGTCTAGCTAATTCAGCAGAGTCATTCTTCAAATTGTGTTACTGGAAAAAACATGTACACCCACTTTTTAGTACAATTCCATTATGTTTTGGTCATTAAGTTATGACTACACACATTGGTTTTACTGGGAGATACAGGGGCAAAGTCCACTCTGCTGAGACAGCCAAAACAAAACAAAGCCCACTGCACAATGTACAGTATAGTACTACACTACACTATACTAAATCATTGAACAGCTAACAATGGCGTCCAAAGGCCCTCTAGTCCAGGACTTTCACGTTGCTAGTGATAAAAAAAAATAACATTTTTAATTATGTTTTCTATAAAGATCCAACATTTACATGAGACTCAGCAGTGGTAACATCAATTAGACTGATGAGACATGGGGTACTTTCAACATAATTTCCTGTTCACATAGAAATGTGTCAAAGACATGCCTTTGACTTCAAATGAGCTATGATAACGTTGTGATATTACATGTCTAAATATAGTTTTACTAAGCAATGTGCAATAACTTCACCCTACTGCACCAATGCAGTTGACATCGCCCGATTAGAGTTGTCGAAAATGTCTTAAAGTGGTCCTGTGTGTACTACAGGCACACAACACAGTAAAATCCTAACTCTGAGAGTGTACAAATGTAACCAAATTGGTTACGTCCTCTCAGAGTTCCGAGTTGCACGGCGAGGATTTCTACCGTGCATAATAAAAGATGAAAGCTCCATCAACCGCAGCTCCACCTGTCTGTCAGGGGAATACGGGAGGGATGGAATGAACAGCTGTGTCTGTTTCAGTGGGGCAGGATGCGAGGTTAGCCCTCATCATGCACAGAGAACTCTAGAGATGAGCGTTTAACCCGTCAAGACCGGGAACGCATCTGTGTGACCACTTTAACCATTATCTTATGCTTTGGCTATTCAAAAAATAGCAGATCTACAAGCTCATAGCTATGAGCTTGTAGATCTGCTATTTTTGAAAAATCGTGCAACATTAAATCGTGCAAATCTTTGAATATATATATATACTTTTTTAAAGAGAACATTTTGAATTCAAATCTTTGCTTCTGGGCGGTACCTGGAACAAAATATTTTCATTCGGCCAAATACATATCATTTTGGGGGGTCCTTGACATTGAAAAAGTTTGAGAACCACTGATATTATAGCAACATACGTTTTTTTCCCCAAAAAACTGTTAGGATTTAGAAGACATTTGTAGAATCCCCCAGAAGCAAAGATTTGAGTTAAAAACGTTTGCTTAAAAAAATATATTTATATTCACATTTTCACGATTTTTCTAAAATAGCAGATCTACAAGCTCATAGAGCGGCACTCGGAGCCGCGCTATGAGCTTGTATATCTGCTATGTTTTAATAGCCAAAGAAAATAATAAAAATGACACATGGATGCTCTCCCGGTCTTCATGGGTTAACACCCGAGAGTGTAGAAACGGACCCTGGCGGCGGTCTGTGTACATAAAAACCCACCATTTGCTTGCAGCACATGTTTCGGCGAGCCCGGCGCGCTCGAGGGGAGCAATGAGATGAAAATGCAAATCGGCGGGAATCAGCTGACCTTGATGCATGGGGAATATGTCTGTCAGTGGTGGTCAGTAATGTAAAGTACATTTACTTGAGTAGCCTACTGTGCTTTTTTGAGTACCTGTACTTTAATGGAGCATTGTATTTTTGGGTACGTTCACTCCAGTGCATTTCAAAGACAGATATTGTACTTTTGACGCCATTACATTTCTAGGAAAGGAAAAAAAAGTACATTATGAATTAACCACTTAAGCCCTATTTCAAATAGTAAAATTAGCAGATCTACACGCTTGTATATCTGCTATTTTCACTATAATTTATATTATTTATGCTTTTGAATACTTTAATTATTTTGAAAAGCAAATACTCCTCTACTTTAACTCAATTGTAATTGAGTAATATTTGAATATACTTTGAGGTACTGAGGTTGAGTACTTCGTCCGTCCACCCAGGGGTCCAATCACCCTCCGAGTCGCAGTGATCATTGACGTCGAACTCCGGGCTAGCGGCCATGTACTGTACTGTACAGCGTTCCAGGCTGGCGCTAATTGCAAGTGACAACAGCTAAGGCTCGTCCTTGGGAAGCTTAAGCAAATGTGTGTTTCTCCGCGGCGACAAAAGTGGCAAAAGAAAACAGCGTGTCGCCAAATATAACGGTCCCCCGGGGAGCTCCCATTTACGCCCACAAAGCTGTGACCGCTGAAGTGAAAATGGACACAAACGTCTGGAAGATCACGTTGAACTCCCAATGCCCTGAAGCCTGAGAGCTTCTCCCAGTGGGTTGTGGAGATACACATAGACACAGTCTGCACAGTAAAATAATGAGTGAATTTTAACTCTGAACCGAAAGGGTCCATTTCGTCCATAGGGTTTTGTACCCTTTAGGATTTTAACGATTCCGGTTCCTTAAAGCTATACTAAGTAGTAACTAAAGTTAAATTGTATATCTTTTATGAGTGGCAAATGTTTCACAACACCTATTCCATGAATTTCACCCCCGAAAGCCTTTTATAAACATGTTTTCTATTGAAAGTGGACAGGGGCGTCTTTCCCGCGAAAATGACGTCATCCGGCCGGAAAACGGAAACGGAAATGCACCGGTTTCCTGTTTGTACAGGAACTACCACGCTAGTAACAAAAAGGAATCTCACGCTGTTTTTATGGCATTATAGGATTTGAAGATGGAAAAACAACAGCAAAAGAAAACACAGCCCACAGTAACTAAAGCTCCACTGGCTAAGAGAAACGATCCGCAGATAGTATAAAACAACAAAAAGAACGCTTTTTGAAACGCTTCCGCCTTCCGGTGAAAACAAATGGAATTCTGGGTAATGCAGGAATGCAGTAAAGACCTGCAATGACGGTAGTGACCAGCAGAGGTTGCTAAAAATCTTTTTTTTTTACTTACCTACTACGACTTTAACGATTCCCTCTCTTAACGGTGCGATTCATTAACGGTTCCCTTTAATGGTTCCTATATTTAAAAAAAATCTATATAATTTTGGCCTCAATATTAGGCTTCGTTAAAATTTTTGATAAACACACATTTAATCATACAGTATTGCATGTACATATTATTGTAGTGGTTCTCAAAGTGTGGTCCAGGCAGGGACCCTCTGGGTTACTTAGTTCCAAATGGACCCTTACAGGTCTTTAACTCTGGCTCCCAAACAAACCCGTAAGGGTCCGTTTGGTTCCATTTGTTATGGTGGTCCTTGAAATTACAAAGTTGGAGAACCACCAGTATTGTAATTGTGTAGCAGACGTGAAGTCCACATACCAGCTCTCTGACAGTGTGAGAAAAAAAAAGCAGATCTACAAGCTCACATCGTGACGCGTTGTGAGCTTGTAGATCGGCTATTTTCAAATAGCCTATGTATAAAATAGGGCTAAAGTGGTTAATGTATGTTTTATAATATAATAATTTACATCTGCAGTAAGTAAATAGTAACTAAAGTTTTCAAATAATTCTAGTGGAGTAAAAGTATATTATTTGCCTCTGAGATGCCTCCTCGTAGTGGAGTAGAAGTGAAAGTATTGACAATGGAAAATACTCCAGTAAAGTAAAAAATCCTCAAAAGTGTACAGTACTTGAGTAAATGTACTTAGTTACTTTACACCGCTGTATCTAAATCAGCACAACTACTGTAGGTGATAGGTGATACTGTAAGTTATAATTTACGCACTTATCTAGATGAGAGTAAGCAATGAACCAACAAGTCACACATGTAGAGTGCAAATAGAACAATGTAGTGTCTCAAAGAAACTAGGATACCAGGCAAACATCAAGCCTAAAATACATCATATCTAAATAACATTTGTAAGATGTGTGATCAATACAAAAAAACTAATCTAAATAACAAAAACAAATGACCAACATATACTGTATCATCTGCATAGTTTTGTAAATTAGCATCCTGACAAGAAGGGATTCAATTAGAGAGGAGTGCTATAGGGGTGAGGGGGAGTCAGAAGACATGAGTAATAGGTGATGGTAATCTTGACATAGCAGTAAACACTTAAATATGAAAAGATGATTATTACTCCAGTATACAAAATATCATCGCTGTCATCCAGTGAATGCCACATTTTTATTCTCAATTCATCCTCACAGACCAAAATATGCAGGTTTAGTGTATCGTAATTATTTGGCGGACAGAAGTGTCAGCACATTTATTATGATTCAATAGATTCTCGTTTAAGTAGTTCTGATAATCTTGACGGCGGCGCACCTGTCCGTCGCCGCCTTGAAGTTGCCTTTAAGCAGTTTTACCGGTTTTTTTTTATTCGCAAAAAGGGAAGCTCAGCTGGTGCTCTAGAAGCTGTTGCATGAGAAAAGAAAGTCCCCCAGGAACCATCTGACAAGTTAATTCATATAATTGCATCGAAACATCTGCCTTAAGAAAGAGTGACTTCAAGCTGTGCTCCCCTTCCCTAAGAGCCCCCCCCCCCCCTCCCTGTCACTGTTATGAACGACTTGGTTTTGATGTACAATGAATCAAACAGACACACCCGAGTCTCTCTGAGGCTGTCACATTACAGCGTGTGCAAACTGGAAAATATGGTTTAATTACGGTGTGTTTACACCCCCTAAAATGTTTTAGCAGCCTCAATGCGCTTATTTTCCAAAACATCTCTATTATTGGGGAATAAAGCCGCTGACCTGACTAATGTGTAAACATTATTGTCCGAGCTCAGCGGCAATGTATTACACCACGCTTTTGTGTAGTTAGCAGAAAGAAGCTTATTTACGAGTCAAACTCGTAATAAACAAATGCTAAGTTGCAAAAAGCATATTAACATTAGGAAATAAGCCTTGCCGAGCCTATCTCCTGTTTCTGTTGCGTGAGGTGGCTTGATGTCCAAGTACAATGAAGCTAGTATGTTGCAAGCACTTTCCCCCAATCCAACCCTTGATGCTCAAGTGCCAAGCAGGGAGGCATTTTGATCCCATTTTCATAGTCTTTGGTATGCCACGGCCGGGGAATCAAACCCTGACCGATCTCAGAGTGTACACTCTATCCACACGGCCACTGAGCTGGTATTAATAACACGTACATTTTGGCAGACAAATACAGTATGTCCCTACTAGTGTTGAAGATATGAATGCAGTTTCTTTATCTTTTTATCGTGGATGCTTTATTGTGTTACCTTCAAGAAAGTCTTCTGCAGAAACCTGCAGGTCATTTCTTTAATTGACTGCGCTGGTATTAACCAGCAAGGGAGGAGAAATGTAAAAGGTTATTAATTGGATGCTTAAAATTAGACAGTATGTCCCAGAATGGTGTTTGAAAACAAGAACAGGCCTATTGTTTGAATCGCCGTTCCCTTAGGGGCTAATGAAGATGAATCATTTGCAATGGGGTCGGTAGTTAAGATCAAGCTAATCAAATGTTTTTTTTTTTCACTAGCTTAGATTTTGTATTGCTAATGGTTCTGGGTAGGGTACCCGACCAATGCCAGATTTAGCTGGGTCCGATGTCATGCCCAACGTAGGCTGCATAATTGCATATACCGATGTCAAAAGAGTCAATTGATGGCCAATATATCGGCCAGAATTATATATCGGTCTGGCTCTAGTTCTGGTTGATAAATCCATGTTATGTAGTATTTACTACTGTACAATTTACCCAGTTAACCCATTAAGACCGGGAACGCATCGGTCATTTTCGATTTTAACCACTTTAACCATTATTTTATACTTGGGCTATTCAAAAATAGCAGATATACAAGCTCATAGCTCATGTTCCAGGAACCCCCAGAAGCGAAGATTTGCACACATTTTTACCATTATTCAAAAATAGCAGATCTACAAGCTAATGAGCTTGTATATCTGCTATTTTTGAATGGCCAAAGTATAGCGTTCCCGGTCTTAATGGATTAAAAAAACAAACCCAAAAAAAAAACATTCACTCTTCAAGTTGTATTAGTGATGTTCTGTGTAGAATAGGTGATAGGAGATGTGATTTGTCTGCGGCGGTACTTTGTCACCGAGGCGAGCAGTGAGTGTTTCGCAGGGCCGTGCGAGATGATGATGGCGATGCGATGGTGGTGGTGAGCCATGGCCCCGGGATGGAGTGTTTTTCAGGAGACCTGCACACTGATTTCATGTGACAGCGCGCGGGGGTCTTATCTACCGGGGCCATGATCAAGTATCACACTCTCTTGATTTTCTTATCTCCCCAAACGTCCGACAAGCCCCCGTGCCCGGAAAGATGAGCGAGATGCCAGCGTATAGGAGCGTGTCGGTGGTGTGCGGTTTCACGGGGGAGTCTCAGCACACGGAACTCAGGGCTCAGGGCTCTGCATCAGCCTGATAGGCCAGAGGAAAAGATAAGCCTTGATTACAGGCTCACCCTCTTGATCTGCATGTTCAGCACCAGGGTTCCAGGGGCTGGCAACTGGCACCCCCTATATAGCTCTCGCATTTAACCCACAAAAGGGTATTTTATTCATATTTCCTCCACCTCTGAATGATTTTTGCAGATTGATCGGATTTTAGACACTTATAGACAACTTGTTTTCTTTATGCAGCCATATATTCATCACTTTAAAACTGCTATCCACGTTTTGGTTACGTCATTACAGGAAAAAATAGAAGAATAAAGAAGATGCACTGTGAGCTTGTAGATCTGCTATTCTTGCTTTTCTTTTTAATCGGGCTAAGTGGTCACTTTTTTGCCAACCTCTATTTTTTTTTTTAAAATGGTGCTCTGCTCCCTTTCAGCGGATCTTTACGAGTTGTTGAATGTTAGATTTACACGCCGTCGTATGACGGAGTCACGCACCGGATATAGTAGATATATAATCTCTGTGAGCTTGTAGATCTTCTATTATTCAGAGTAAAACAGGCCCCAGTTGGAAGCGTTGGTGTGTCTGTGGCTCTGCACTCCGTTGAGGAGGGGGGAGCTGGCACCAGGTGGCTCAAAGGCTGTCGGAAGCAAACAGCTGTTGAGTTAGTCTCAGGGTACGATTGCAGCTTTTGGCATAATTCTTCTAAGGTGTGTTTAAATCATGTTAAACTATTTGCTTTGTTAGATTATATAATGAAGGATTACGAAGACTTGAATTTCCCTTTTTTTTATGATCCACCGTTTGAAAAGAATGTCACAGACTGCACTGTGCTAGTCTAAATGGTTTGCAGGAAAGAGAAATTGCATCATTCTGGTATTATGCATTGATGCTATTAGCCTACTCTGACTGCCTGCCTCTCACTGCCAATGAATTGGTCCAAAATGTGTAGCGTTTTAGAAATGAGTCATTTGCATAGTGGAGAACGATTGAAATGAAACGGGAAAATGAGTGTTGACTCTCATCTTTGAATTTGAGAGCATATAACATATTCAACTTCATTCTAGACTTAACCGTTTTTATTCCAATAATAATTTTGAGGTAAACACAAAAAACGACAACAAACTGATATTGCGTATCCCAGTAGAAGTTGAAAGCTCCCTTAGACAATAATTGACCCTGGCCACTTTGTATGATAGTGCAGAGTGGTTTGTAAAGCCTCTTTTGTACATGGTGCTTTGAAAACCCATACACTGGAGGCCAAAAGAGGAGCTAGTACCAGTATATATATATATATATATATATATATTTTTTTTTCTTCTTTTTTTCATGCTTTTTCTTGTACATAGCGGTATTTTTTCTCTGTATTTCTATGTTGATTTTTGAACTGTTTGGTTGCTACTATATATGTCTATGAAATTAATTCAAGGACCCCAACGGAAACAAGTCCGCAAGGACTTTTTTGGTCGGACCTTTTAGACAAAAGTATTATAAATGTAACTGTGTTGTTTTACATTCTTTTGCCTAATAACAATTTCAATCAATCAATTTCAAAAACACGTGTGTGACTATCGACAACGTGCACTCACATACAGGCACAAGGCACAGCAACGTAAAAGCTCATTTATGGGAGCATTCATAACACTGTCAAAGTAACAAGGTTGGTCAACAAGGTTGCTTTGCTGTGAACATACTGTACGTCCAGAGTTCAGACACACAAGCTACTGTATGTATAGTTCACCTTATTATGTGAGACAGCAGACAAAACCAATTAATATCAAGGAAGAATGTCAGAAAAGCTATGCGGTGTGTCAGAGAGGTTATCAGTGAAGGAAGAGACTGAACTTTTGACCCTGCATTTGAACACATCTTGAATTACATTGAATTACATTACACATCATTACATTTTCATACTCTGGTATTTAGCCTAAAAAAAGAGACAAGGCCCTTTATTCTGTGGTCTCTTAAGCCTTTATCTGACTGCCTCATGGGTAGCAATCCTCTTAGTTAGCATATGAATGTCAAATTGCTGCTTAACCTCGTGTAAAACACATGTCACACATTGAGTACCTTTAAAAAATGAGCAAAATTAACACTATTATTACATTCTCAGTCACTCGGTCGAGGCTTAAAGCCCGATACATTATTTTGTAGTTTAGTCTTTTGTAACGATTAGGCTTTTCATTTTTACCTAGTAGTGTGCCACGCTTTTACCATCCAATTTTCATACCTAAGTAATATTTAGATGTTTTAAACTATGTTTAAGCCAGAACTCTAGTAAAATGCTTATTTTTTTTTGTTCCACGGGTGAATCCAACATGAAAGGCCAGAACAACATTCCTCCCCGGAGCCGTTGAAATCCAAACAGAACTTAACCCATTGAGGCCGGGAACGCATCTGTGTCTAATTTTTTTCTTTTTCTTTGGCTTTTCAAAAATAGCAGATCTACAAGCTCATAGCGGTATAGGGTGCCGCCCCACAAACTTGTAGATCTGCTATTTTTTTTTAAATCGTGAAAATATGTGCAAATCTTTGAATATATATATATTTTTAAAGCAAACATTTGTAACTCAAATCTTTGCTTCTGGGGGATTCTACAAATGTCTTCTAAATCCAAAAACAGTTTTCTGAAACACTGATGTTGCTATAATCAGTGGTTCTCAAACTTTTTCATGTCAAGGACCACCCAAAATTATATGTATTTGGCCGCGGACCCCCATCTCAAAATATTTTGTTCCAGGGACCCCCAGAAGCAAAGATTTGAGTAAAAACTTATGTTGCTTTAAAAAACATATATTATATTCCAAGATTTGCACAAATTGTCACGATTTTACAAAATGAGTGCCGCGCTACGAGCTTGTAGATCTGCTACTTTTGAATAGCCAAAGAAATCTAAAAAAATACACAGATTCTTTCCCCGGTCTTAATGGGTTAAAAGCTTTTTTCCTTCCAGTGCTTTATAGCGTCCGTTCGGTAACTCATGGTCTCTCCTCTGTCTCTTTCTTGCAACAATGCTGGCACTTTGGAAAAGAAGGGGACAATAGGCCTACGTTAAAGCTGATGTTGGGTATTCTAGAGTCACCTTGCCCACAGTGCTAAGTTCCAGTGCTGTGTTTCCCTCTGTCCTTAGAGGTGAAACGTGCGAGGCTATCTGTCAGACTGCTGCTGACATTTGGGCAACAAGGGCTGCTGTGCTCAGCTCTGTCTGCTTGTGTCGTTGTGACAAATACTGGATTATTCTCACTGTAGGGGAGGTGAAGGCAGCGTGAGGACAATGCTACTATCAATACATGTCATTGTCTCGGGCCATGCAATATATCGAAACATAGAAATGTTCCTGTTAATGCCGTTAAGTAGTTTTTGTTATTTTCTATCAATTACACACCCCATTATTTTGTGTTTTTGTCGCATTCCTAAGCCAATAATTTGATTACCGGCGGAAAGATGCTAATGTGTCCGGTAGGAGGTCTCAAAGGAGACTCTTTGTGTCTCCTACTGGATATACACCCGATCATCAAATTATTGACTTAAGAACGCGACAAAAACGAAATAATTTGGGTGTGTAACTGATAGAAAATAAGATTTTTTGGGGTGAACTATTCCTTTGATGTCATTAAAACATTAACGATCTTACCTGGATAATTGGAGATGTGTTGGCTAAACCTCGCTAAGTTAGAAGTCATTCATGTGGAAATGTCATAACTTATAAATCTGCTGTGGTTGGAGGTTTATTTTTTTTCTCCCCTTTTTTTATTGGATGCAATTGTGAACAATTAGCCAAGTCATCCATTTGGCCAAACATACTGTTCACTGCAGCTCAACAGTCAGTGAGATGTGGTGGTCAGGAGATGTCTATGAACTCTGCGTTTAACCCATTAAGACCGGGAAAGCATCTCTGTAATTTTAGATTTCTTTGGCTATCCAAAAATAGCAGATTATAAAAGCTCATCTACAAGCTATGAGCTTGTAGATCTGCTATTTATTTTTTTAAGTAGTGAAGTTGCAATTCTTTGAATATATATTTTTGAACTCTTTGTAACTCAAATCCTTGCTTCTTGGGAGGAGGGGGGGGGGGCATTGAACCAATCGACACCTTTCATGCAAATGTTAAGCCTTCATGTACGCTAATCTCCACGCCCCCAAAACACACACAGAAACAGACACAACCCAAGCCTTGTTTGTGATATAATTTTACCAGTTTAATGACTATAGAAAATGGCTATCTGTTGAAATGAAAACTTTCTTCAACATTCGAACTGTGTAAGTATGGAAAAAAAACGAATATCACAACAAAACAAAAAAACGTATTTTCCTTTATTGTTCTGTTTAAAAACAGCCGACTTGATGAACTTTTTTCTAGCCACGGTCACATTTGTAGAATCAGCCTCAGGCCTTGATGGGTTAAAGGCCATTGTCTGTGATGGATCCGACTACAGTACATGCTCTGGTAGGCTGTTCCACACACGAAAGGTTCTGTTTTTGGATCCTGCCTGGGAGGCTCAGAGCATGTTCTAGTGTGGTGTGGCTGTGCTTAGCCCCTTAACTCATTGGCCGCCATTATCGCATTAACGCGATCTAATAAATAGCGCGCTTGGCCGCCAGGATCGCGTTAATGCGATCTATGGTCTTTATTGATCTTTATGCTCTGATCACGCTATTCTGTTATGAATCAGGCTAAGTTTCAGGTTCCACTTACTTCAACCACCACTGCATCCGGTTCCATGACTTGGGTTCCGTTTTCGGTTTTACATTTTTCCCCCCAGTCATTTTCGACCATAATAGGGAAACAAACGGTTTTTCACACGCTATGAAAAACGATCGGAGACCTCCCCTCCTATAATCTATGGTCTGGGTGACGAACAGTCATCCCCGTTGTGTATCACAAAGTAATTTTCGCCGATAACAGAATCTGAGACATTTCACTTCCGGTTCATGTGTTTCACTGTGTGAGTGGGTCTGGGAGGGGGCGAGTGTGATCGAGAGGCGATCAAGCTTGGTATGTGCTGCTCTCTAGTGGTGGAACGATCAAAACGATTCAAGTGTCAAGCTAGACTTTCTATATGTGAATTAAATAACAAAATAACGAAACAAAAAAACTTGAAAATCGCTGGCAAGGGCTGCTATGAACGAGGTTTTAACTCTGGCAGTCAATGAGTTAAGACCTGAAGACGATTCTACATGTCTCCTAAATCCCAACAGTATTCTGAAATTCGCATGTTTCTATATCAGTCGTGCTCAATATTTTTCATGTCAAGGACCCCCAGAATTATATGTATTTGGCCGCCAAACCCCATCTCAAAATATGTTGTTCCAGGGGATCCCAGAAGCAAAGATTTGAGTTAAAAATGTTCGCTTAAAAATATATATATATTCAAAGATTTGCACACATTTTCACTATTTAAAAAAAATAGCAGAGCTACAAGCTCATAGCGCGGCACTCGGTGCCACGCTATGAGCTTGTATATCTGCTATTTTTGAATAGCTAAAGTGTAAAATAATGCTTTTTAGCTCAAATAAAAAAATGACAGATGCGTTCCAGGTCTTAATGGGTTAGGTGGGTGGGTGGTTTGATCCTGGAGGGCAGCGGGCAGTGGTGGGTGTGTGTGTATTTTGCACAGGACTGTAGCAGCAGCAAGCTGAATTCCATGCATAAGGCTGGGGATGGAGAGTCTTTTTTTGTACTGGCAGTGTCCTGGTCAACTCCAAAGAGGTGGTCATAAAGAGGTGGTACTCTTCCATTGGAACATTTAGACCCTATCGAGTCGGGTAGGACACCTAATAAGCTCATAATCATATCTCCCCCCTGCCCGGGTTCAAATCCGGGCTAGGACATGACACTTAACATGATCACAGCTTTAATACTTTGCGATAATGTAACTTTGACAAATACATTCTAATGGCATAGTGCAGTTTTGTGTGTTGAATACCTATCATACTGTACCTACCTATCATGTCTCAGTAAGAATATCAGTAAATAAGTAAACAAGTAAAAGAAAATGTACCATAAGTCATACAATTATTCATAGGCTACCATACGTCAGGGGTTCCAGAACCTTTTCTTGCCAGGACCCACCACCACCAAACGTATGCACGGTACTTATTAAACATATCATTATTGATATTGGATATGTACTGTACAAATGTATAGATACGGTATTTGTACATAAAATAGGCCTATTTTGATAGCCTTGGTGAGTGGGAGGCAGAACTGAGTAACTGCGTGAGCAGGAGTGTAGACCTGCCCACTTGTAAACGAAACATAACCCCCAAACAAACTGAGAGAGAGAGAGAGAGAGAGAGAGAGAGAGAGAGAGAGAGAGAGAGAGAGAGAGAGAGAGAGAGAGAGAGAGAGAGAGAGAGAGAGAGAGAGAGAGAGAGAGAGAGAGAGAGACTTGCTTCATGGCACACAAGCCTCTAAGGAGCGATCTTGCTCAGGTGGACACGCACAATTGTGTGATGGCTGCAAGCGTGTTCTGTGTTTCATTTCGTCTAGCAGCCGGCATAGAAAATCCACTCACACAGATACGTGTTGGTAAAATGGCAGCTGATCCTAGAGCGCGCAGTGTGTTCTTTGGCAACACGGACCCAGCGCCGTCCAAGAAGACTCAAATCTTTGCATAGTAGCTGCACGCTCCTGTTCTACAGCCAAGTCTATCAGCTCCTGATCCACTTTCCCTGTCAGTAATGGTCTGTATTTGTGTCGTGTCTGGTCAACGTATGCAATGTTTACCCATTCACACGCACACAGCACAGGAAACCATACAACACACCAACCTGCTCATCGAGAACAAGGGTTCAGTGTCTTGCTCAAGGACACACCTCGACGTGAAGTCCCAGCTTACCTTGGCTTTGACATGACTATTTCTCTTCAAGTTCTCTTGGAACACGCACACATCACACCTTTCCTCACATCTCTTCTCAAGCAAGCGATGTTACATCTTTTTTATCCAAGACACGATGAGGCAACCAACCTGACCTCGCAGAGAGAAAGAGCAGGCGTTGTGCCTCAGCGAGAGATTTCCTTTCATATTCAGGAAGCCTTGGTGGATCAACAGTTTTAACCCATTAAGACCGGGTCATTTTGAGATTTCTTTGGGCTATTCAAAAAATAGCAGATATACAAGCTCATAGCGCGGCACTGAGTGCCGCGCTATGAGCTTGTAGATCTGCTATTTTTTGAAAAATCTTGACAATTTGTGCAAATCTTTGAAGATATATTTTTTAAAGTGAACATTTTAACTCAAATCTTTGCTTCTGGGGATTCTACCAATGTCTTCTAAATCCTAACAGTTTTGTTGAAAAAACGTATGTTGCTGTCAAGGACCCCCAAAATGATATGTATTTGGCCGCGGACCCCCATCTGAAATCTTTTTTCAGAACCCCCCAGAAATAAATATTTGAGTTACAAATGTTCGCTTTAAAAAAATATATATATTCAAAGATTTGCACACATTTTCACGATTTTGCGCCACAAGATTATATCTGCTCTTTTTGAAGCCAAAGAATCAAAGAAATGACACAGATGTGTTCCCGGTCTTAATGGGTTAATAGCCAAATGTAATGGGCGATAATGCAGGAAATTACCAGCGAGGGAATACAAAGCTAGTGTTGTTGGATACCGTAGTGTGTGTAGATCATAACCAGAAAATATAGCCCTGTAGCAATCACAAGAACTGAAATGTTTTTCATTATACATTAATTTTCCAATTGACCTGCCTCTCCTACAGTAATTCCCTCCCACTACACGCAGCCGTTCTCCTCAAACGTACGTTTTGATGAACATTCGCAGCCTATTTAAAGATACATTCTGCCTCCTGTTTGTGAAGAAAACACAGTGAGTTGGCCAACCTTTTCAAATGAGTTTTCTTGAAAGTTTGTTTTGCTTGTGGCGTTTGAGGAGATAAGAACATAAAATAGCAGACATAAAATAAGAGATGAATGGTTCCTAGGTATTCAGGTATATTATGAATAATAATAAAAGAAAGAAGGGTCTAGACTGATCCCAGAGGGGACATTATGTTTCTGCATTTGACCTTAGTGTGCTAAGTGTCTTGCTTAGAGACACTTTGACTTGAAAGCCTGGAGGAACCAGGAATCAAACTAGGGACCTCTCGATTCCCATCCGGGAACCCATTCGACTTTTTTTTTTGCCTCTGGGGGCGCCACCTCCTTTCTTAGTCCACTTCCTCCCGGGTGCTTCTGTGTTTATTCCTACTAACAACAACAACACTGTTAACTACTGAGCCACTGCATGGCATACAGGGTTAATTCTTACTTCAATTAAAGGAGTAGTTCACCCAATTATTTTTTCTATCAATTACACACCCCATGAAGCATTGAATTCATGGAGATTGTTTTGTTTTTGTCACATTCCTGAGCCAATAATGTGGTGATAATAATAAAGATGCCAATGTATCCGGTAGGAGACACAAAGGAGACTCTTGTGTGTCTCCTAGCCGATCTACAAGCTCACAACTCGTTGCATCGCGACGCATTGTGAGCTTGTAGATCTAGGTACTTTTGTACATTTTATATACTCTAGAAAACTTGTGAAATGGGACATTCTGCGTAATGAGTACTTTTACTTTTGGTACTTTAAGCATTTTTTTTTTTACTATAATTTTTATCCCATGATTTTGTAACCCTTATTTTTCACCCGGTTTTCACCCGGTTTTCTAAGTGATCCTGGGCGCTACACTCCCCTCACCAGCCTAGGGAGGCCAGGGCCGAGCTCATGCCTCCTACAATGCATGAGCGTCAACTGACCTTCTTGTCACCTGACAGGGTGGAGTTTCCCTGGTTCCCACGTAGCGTGTGGAAGGAACACGTTATTCCAACCAGTTCCCTTCCCCTCCATCAGGCGCCCCGGCTGTCATGGGGGAGGCGGTATAGCGACCAGGATTACTACATGTTTTTGTGAGGGTATTAACTACCCTGAGAGACACGGGGAGAACATGCAAACTCCACACAGAGTAGGCCCTTTCACCAACCCCACCTGGGGTATGGGCGCTGATGACGCGGAGGAGAAGACACGCCCCCAGCGCCCACAGCGTCCCCCCTAACCGGATACATTAGCAATGCATGCACGCACGCACGCACGCACGCACGCACGCACGCACGCACGCACGCACACACACACACACACACACACACACACACACACACACACACACACACACACACACACACACACACACACACACACACACACACACACACACACACACACACACACATACAGCAGTATTATGAAAGATTGCCATTGATCTACGGCAAGCCTTTTCAGGCTGCACCGAAAAGAGATTACGAGGATACGTCGCCAGGATGTATATCCTATCTGTCAATTTCCAACACGGTGTAGTTGCCATAGCGACATGTGCTCCTTGATTTCGTACGGGGGAAATCAGGTCACATTATTGCCCCGCTCTGATGAGACCGTAACTTGTCCGCTGATCTAATCGCTGCGTTAGTGCTTTCTGGCCACCTGGCTCTTCAGTCCGCACCGCTGCCTTTTTTCTGACTCCACTATAAATGTCAAGCAGTGTTTTTTTTAAACACTGGTTTAACCCATTAAGACCTGAGGTCGATTCTACAAAAATGTCTTCTAAATCCTAACAGTTTTTTGAAAAAAAATCTATGTTGCTACATCAGTGCTTCTCAGACTTTTTTCATGTCAAGGACCACCCAAAATGATATGTATTTCGCCACGGACCCCCATATCAAAATATGTTGTTCCAGGGACCCCCCAGAAGCAAAGATTTGAGTTAAAAAGTTAGCTTTAAAAATACTGTATATATATTCAAAGATTTGCAAAATAGCAGATGTACAAGCTCATAGCGCGGCACCAAGTGCCGCGCTATGAGCTTGTAGATCTGCTATTTTTTTTTATCGTGAAAATGTGTGCAAATCTTTGAATAATACACTTTTTTAAAGCGAACATTTTTAACTCAAATCTTTGCTTCTGGGGAAGACATACAAATGTCTTCTAAATCCTAACCGTTTTTTAAAAACAACTCATGTTGCTATTTATTATATCAGTGCGTTCTCAAACTTTTTTCATGTCAAGGACCCCCAAAATGCGGACCCCCATCTCATAACATTGTGTTCGCTTTAAAAAAATATATATATATATTCAAAGATTTGCAAAAATGTTTTCTTTTAAAAAAAAACAGATCTACAAGCTCATAGCACGGCACTCGCGCTGAGCTGAGATCTGCTATTTTTGAATAGCCAAAGAAATCTTAAAATGACACAGATGTGTTCCCGGTCTTAATGGGTTAAAAGGATAGTTCACCCCCAAAATTACATTTTTTTCCCCTATCATTTAATCAGCCCAGCATAAAGCCTTGGATTCATGGAGATTTTAGTTTTTTGTTTTTGTCCAATCTTTGATGAATTGAAGTAAATAGGAGGCCAAGGCTAAACTATTTAAAACAATAATTTATACTCTCCAAAACAACTCTCACTTTGTACTACAGGGAGAACTACTGTCCAGGTTATAAGTGAATGTTTTAAATATAGTAATTGCTCTCGTTAAGGTTGATCTCCTATTTACTTCAATTAATCAAATATGGGACTATTGGATCAGAAACTAATTGTCACTGTCGGGCATAAACCTTGCATCTCTATATTTCAACGTTTCAACCTTTTTGTTCTTGTTGTAAATGAATGCCTTACTTCAGCAAAAGTAGCCGATCTACAAGCTTATAGATCAGCCATTTTAGCTTAGTCTAGATATACATTGATCTGGCCACCTGGCTCTCCATCCGCACCAGCGCTTTCTGACTCCATCGTAAAAGGTCAGCTCTGCCATGCATTTCCTATGGGGAGTAAAAGTGTCTTTAGCTGATCTTTAGCTGAGATTATTGTCATCAAAGGAGGAACGTAAAAGCCTGACATTCAAAAATACAATCTGTGTTCTTCTCCAGTTATTTATTTTATTATTCCATATGTCAGGAGGAGTATATCTAATGCAGGAAAGCCCATTTCTCCCAATAATCGAACCGGGGAACCGGGGGAAACTGATCAATAAAGCTGCCAGAATTATAATTTTTTCCCTTTCCTCGAAATACTTGACTTCTAATCTCAAAATGATCCTCAGAATTCAGACTTTGTATGTTATTTAGAGTTTGACGTTTATTTATTCATTCAATGATTCATTCATTCATTCATTCATTTTCCTTATTTATGCCCATTCATGCACGAAAACGAATTTCACCCACTTGTAAACCTTTAATGTGACAATAAAGCTGATTCTGATTCCTATATGTTGGAATTATATTTGGGAGGGAAAAACAAAGCTCCTCAAGATTCCTGCCTTTTTACTTTTGTTCAATGGTGAAAATACATAAATCTCTCACGCGAGGTGAGATATACAGGATGCTGAACATTCCTGTATCATAAAAAAACATATCACAGCACGAGTGAACCCCGGTTCGTACCTCGTCGCACGACAGTGTCACGCGCGTCGAAAACGGCCGACCTAGAAGCAGGTCGGCTGTTTTCGGAGCATACATTACCGGCAGAGGAACACATCTGGGGTTTCCAGGCTGCCGCTGTTTGAAATTCAGAGGGTAAAAAAAAGTGAGTTGACAGGTGTTGCAATTTCATCTGTTTTCTTTTCAGACCTTTTACAGTTTTCATAAAGGCAACCGCAAGACACAAAGGCGCTGTGATAACTGCCACATTTCTGAGCCAACGTTCTCAGGTGAATTTGCGAGAGCGGTATCTCACACAATAAATTCATTCTCTTATTTCCTGCTACTCTTATAGCGGGGAATATAAAGGATGAATCCACAATATATCCTCTTGATATGATGGTTTCAAAGGGTCTGCCTAATTGAACGGCGAGATGACCGTCGAATATTATAATCCAATCTCTTTGTTATTAATTATTCCTTATCATGATCTATTGCTAAAAGAGTACAAGTGGGCTGTCATTCATCCTGACAGCAGTTAATGTGAAATATTAATGTGATATCAAACAGAATGATCCTTTATGCCACATTCCAAAGTTATTGCATTTTCATTTTTTTGACTGAGCTCATTTGAAGCTATTCAGTGTTGCCAAGTCTGCTCACTATAAGCGACTTTGGGCTTGTTTTTTTGTTCAAGTCAAGGACCTCAAAATTGCTGTGCATTTGGCCGCGGACCCCCATCTAAAAATATGTTTTGCCACGACCCCATACAAGATTTGTGTATTTAAAATGTTTATGCCACATTTTTCACATTTTGTTTGTTTTGTTTGTCTATTTGTTTTTTCACATCTACCAGCTCACGCATTGCAGCTGCTTCTTTTGGGCGCATTTCTCTCACAAAATCTGGCACTATTGTGTGCTGAATAAACGGCAGGTTCTGTTGTTTGCTGGTGAATGGAGCACATAGGTGGTCTGGTGTGAATTCTGGAATGTAAACACACATTAAGCATTAATTTGAAGAAGCACTGACATACATTTCATGTTGATTTCCCAGAGAGAGAGAGAGAGAGAGAGAGAGAGAGAGAGAGAGAGAGAGAGAGAGAGAGGAGAGAGAGAGAGAGAGAGAGAGAGAGAGAGAGAGAGAGAGAGAGAGAGAGAGAGAGAGAGAGAGAGAGAGAGAGAGACAATGTGACCATATGCAATGTAGCCTGCGCCAATGCGCCACAGTCTTCACAGACCATTCACATTGTGTTTGGACAGTTTTGCCTTTTACTTGAGTATTTCCATTGTTTTTTACTTTATACTCCTCCACTATACTATTCTACTCCACTACGTTGCAGAGGTAAATATTGTACTTTTACTCTACTATAATTATTTGATGAAAAACTCTAGTTACTAGTTACTTTAGATTGTTATTGCAAAACATATACATTAACTACTTAATTCATATTTTATAATCGGGGCCTCTGGCTATTCGAAAATGGTAAAATCTACAACATTTAGTAAAATCTACAAGCTCACTCGATGCATTGTGAGCTTGTAGATCAGCTATTTTTGAAAAAGTTGGACGATTTTTGTATTTCTTTTTGTACTGTACATTTTGATGCCAATACTGTTGTACTCTTAATCAAGTCACATGTTGATTACAGGCCTTTTACTTGTAACAGAATATTTTCATATTGTATTTTTCATATAAAATCAGAATTCTTCCTCCACCACCACTGCAAACTGTAAATAACCTTTGAGAAGGAGGCTAGACTGCACGTGGCCTAGCATGACGAGCAGGAAAAAAACAAGTGCACCTTCCAAAAGTGCCTCTCCACTCCCATCTTCATTTTATGAGGGTTGTAAACTGACCGCCACGCTGAGTGGCTTGCTGAACATTAACTGCAACAAAAATAATCTAACTCTTCATACGGTCTGACTGTAATTTAAGCCTTTTACTGGTTGCTGCCAGAAATGTGTGACAACTGCAGGTTGCACTTGGACCACTTGTCCCAGAAATGTCAGCTTTTAACTTCGCCTCCCCAACAAGCCTCGTTGAAATGTTGGCAGCCATGGAACAATAGCTGACCTGGAGTCAGTATTCACTCTTTACTGGTTTTCATTTAGAATAGAAAAGTGTATTGTGTGTGTGTGTGTGTGTGTGTGTGTGTGTGTGTGTGTGAGTGTGTGTGTGTGTGTGAGTGTGAGTGTGAGTGTGAGTGTGAGTGTGAGTGTGAGTGTGAGTGTGAGTCTGTCTGTCTGTCTGTCTGTCTGTCTGTCTGTCTGTCTGTCTGTCTGTCTGTCTGTGTGACTCATTGTAAATATCTCAAGACAGATTCAGAGCTCCGCATTTGAATCTGTCTGCAACTACCGTTACAATGTGTAGAGTAAAAAAAACACCGGAAGAGGAGGGGCTGAAGGCGAGTAAACGGGCCGACATACGATATCTACTCGCATGTGGCTCCAGCCAGCATGTGTCATTTCGAGATTTTAGGGTTGGCTATTAAGAAATAGCCAAGAAGAAAAACAATCGAAATTCTGTGCACATGTGCACAGAATGTTATATACATTGTTTACTCAAATCTTTGCTTCTGGGGGGTCCCTGGAAACAAATATTTTGAGTTGGGGGGTCCGCGGACAAATACATATCATTGTGGGTGGTCCTTGACATGAAAACGTTTGAGAACCACTGATATTATAGCAACATAAGTTATTTAAAAAAGAAAAGCTGAATCCCCAGAAGCAAAGATTTGAGTTAAAAATGTTAGCTTTAAAAATATATATGTATTCAAAGATTTGCACAAAATGTTCACGATAAAACACTAAATAGCAGATCTACAAGCTTGTAGCGCGGCACTCAATGCCACACTATAAGCTTGCAGATCTACTATTTTTGAATAGCCAAATCAATCTTAAAATTCTTTCCCCGTCTTAAAGGGTTAAAGAGGTGGTGCCATGTTTTTGCACTTTTTCTGTTTTTCATGTGTCTATGAGGTTGATAGAACTTCATAAAGCCCCCCGGTGGTGTTTTTATGGTGTTTTATGTCTTCTCTGACTATTTGGAGTTTCTTCCTGGAGGCTGAAACCTTGAGGGTCAAAAGTGCCAATAGAGAAACAGCGCTTTAGTGACATCACAATGCCCTACCCTCCCCCTCATTATCATAACACAACAGGTGTGGGCATGAGGAGGAGGAGGGACTAGGACAGGTGGGTGGTGCTAAGGTGGTGGAGGAGGTGCTAAGGTGAGAACCAGGTATACTTAATGAACTGGAGGCGTGTCCACATAAAAACATAATTTTAACAATTTCTGTACACTTTTTTTTTGTTGAAAAAAATCCTTACATAATAATAATACCTTCTGATCAGGTTTTAGGGTTGAAAAATATCATGGCACCCCATCTTTAAAAATCTAACATATTCCAGCACAGTACAGTATGGTGCCCTATACAGCGATACGGTAATCCATTCAACCCAAATCAGCAATACAAGCGCCCTGTCATAAACAGCCTTCTATGGGCCATGTGTTCCTCATCAGTTTTTGTCAGCTTGAGCTAAAATCAATACCGTGCGCCATATGATTTCTGGATTCAATTTCTGCCTTCCACCCGTTGTCGGGGGAAGGCGGTAGCTCAAATGTTCCTGCTTGAATCGTTAGCCGTACTTAAGCCTCATGTGCAGCAGATTGACAGCTGCAGTATACGCGTTATGACATATGATGAACACTGCTTTTATCGGTACTGTAGGGACCGGGGGCAGTGGTGTAAAGTAACTACGTACATTTACTCAAGTACTGTACTTCAGTACAGTTTTGAGTTTTTTTTTTTTTTTACTTTACTGGAGTGTTTCCAATTTTCAGTACTTTTACTTCTACTCCACTACATCTCAGAGGCAAATATTTAGCTTTTACTCCACTACAATTATTTTAAAACTTTAGTTACTAGTTACTTTGTAGATCTGGATTATTATTACAAAACATACATTAACCACTTCAGCCCTACTGTATATACATTTTGGCCATTTGAAAATAGCCGATCTACAAGCTCACAATGTGTCGCATCGCGACACATTGTGAGCTTGTAGATTTATTTTTATTTTCAAAAGATTTGTATGCATTTGAAAACTCTAAATGGGACATTCTGCATAATGAGTACTTTTACTTTTGGTACTTTAAGTAGATTTTGATGTCAATTCTTTTATACTTTTACTCAAGTACATTTTTAATTCCGGACTCTTACTTGTAACAGAGTAGGCTACTTCTACATTGCAGTATTGACACTTTTACTTAAGTAAAACATTTGAGTACTTTTTCCACCACTGGTTAAAGGTCATAGTGCCAACACATGCTGCGAGGAACAGACGAGCAGATGACGACCCAGTGGTGGGAAGTAACCACGTTTACATCTACTCGAGTACTGTGCCTAAAGGACGACTTCACCCGTTTTCAACGTATCTTAGTATAATTGGTCCTCGCTAAGCTCATCATTTTATTTTACAGTACAATTTGACTCGGTCGTTGTGTCTCAGAGGAGGGCTGGGGACACTTCAGAAACCCAGTGACATGATCTGACATCATCGATGGGGAATCCAAGCAAATAGAAACTGCAGGCTTTCTATTCCTGGAAAGTTAGCATGCTATAATGGAAGCCATTGTTCTCGCGTTAATTAAAAAATACTTTTGAGGTGTTTCATACTGCGGAACCCATGGTCAAATAAAAAGGAAAAACAGCGCCCTCTGCTGTTTTTCACTTTTGCATTCGGCTCTGGGGGGGGAATTAACTAGACACATGCTCACTGGAAACTGGGGTTTGGACATGCCTTCAGCCTAGCCTCGCGCAGCCAAACTGTATCACTGCGTGGATATGAGTCTGGTGCTTCTATGAGGACGTTTTTTGTCCAAGGGGGCGGGATCAAAACAATGGCTCTGAACGCAATTGGTTAGACTTACAACCAAATGGAAATGGATTCACAACGGAGCGGTGCCAGACCCAAATCGCAGAGTGCAATTTTTTGGCAGATTCGTCTGGTCCCAGGCTACCTTCAGCGCATCACTTCCGGTGGTGCGCCTATGTTTTCATTCCCACTAACAATATTTCTCCACGGAACACTAACACCATTTCTCCCAAAGAACATGGATCGTTTTGGTTATAAGCCCACTTGTTTCTATGATGAAAGAGCAAGTTAAAATGTGAATATCTTTCCGTGGTTTTGTCGGCTCCGAGGACGCTATTGTTAAATGAGTTTCTGTTTGTTTTCAGTGGGAAGTGAGCTCACAGATGTAAATCCCGGCCACTACATTTGATTGGGTAAACCGCGGCCTGCTTCCTGATCTGAAGGCCCGCCCACTTGTAGCCAATGTGCATGGGTTCTCAACACGGCTCCCGACAGATTCAAGCGCGGCTCTGAATCTGTTCTTGAGAGATTATACTCCGGTAAATGAGTCAAATTATCGTACTTTTTACTTCACTACGTTTATTTGACAGCTGTAGAGATTTCGATTAACAATAATTATTCAAATTATTAATTGACTTTTATCTTAATTTAAAGATAAATTCAGATCTACAAGCTCATGATGTGTCACGATGCAACACATTGTGAACTTGTAGATCAGCTATATCCGTATAGCCAAAGTATTAAGGGACATTTTGTTTAATGTGTCCTTTTACTTTTGCTACTCTAAGTATATTTTGATAATAATACTCAAAAATAGCAGATCTACAAGCTCATACCACGGCATCGAGTGCTGTGCTATGAGTGTCTGCTATTTTAGAAAAATCGTGAACATTTTTGCAAATCTTTGAATATACATTTTTCACTCAAACCTTTGCTTCTGGGCGGTCCCTGGAACAATTTTTTTTTAGATGAGGGTCCGCGGCCAAATACATATCATCTTGGGGGTCCTTGACATGACAATGTTTGAGAACCACTGCCCTACCGTGATGTAGCTCCGCCTGAAACCCAAACCCCTAATATCTCCCCTGGCTAAGACGGGATAAGTGATAGATGTTTGGCTTTTTTAACTCTAAAAACGCCCCCAAAACGGGAACTCCGGGTTGGAACCGCAGGTGTTACGCTGTCAACAGCAGTTTCATCAAAATGCCTAATCGTTCGATGGGTGCGGGATATTTCACACTGACACCTCTTAGCTCAGCACTTTTTTTGGATTGGTTTCATTCATATGGTCTCTGTCGGGCGGGGGTGGGGGGGGGGGGGGGACCTCTTATGTGTAAAACTGTTACTTTTCACGATTCAAATTCAAAAATGGCAAAAGTAGCAGATCTACAAGCTACGGATCTGCTACGTTTGATACCTTTGTGTGACGCTGTAGTCTGATCAAGTACAGTAGGGCGTTAATTTATGGGAAAAAAAACACAAAAAGTTAAAATATGGTCTGGAGATAAGAGGTTTCTGCCCGACAGCAGCGATATAATGGATGTGCTTTAGTCACATATTAATAAGCAAAGGTGCGTTGAGTCAGTCTCTGCCATCAGGGAGACCTCTTAATCCATTAAGACCGGGAACGCATCTCTGTCATTTTAAGATCTCTTTTGCTATTCAAAAATACAGATATACAAGCTCATAGCGCGGCACCGAGTGCCACGCTATGAGATTGTAGATCTACTATTTTTGAAAAATCTTGAACATTTGAATATATATAACGCAAACGTTTTTAACTTACAACTTCTGGGGGTCCCTGGAACAAAATATTTTGAGATGGGGGTCCACGGCCAAATAGGCTACATATCATTTTGGGTGGCCCTTGACATGAAAAAGTTTGAGAACCACTGATATAGTAACATACGTTTTTTTTCAAAAAACTGTTAGAGATTTAGAAGACATTTGTAGAATCCCCAGAAGCAAAGATTTGAGTTACAAAATGTTTTTTTGAATAGCCAAATAAATCAAAAAATGACACAGATGCGTTCCCGGTCTTAATGGGTTAATGTGGATTTTGCACTGTGCGTAACTTGCTGATTGATAGTAGATGTTTAAAGATTGATGGATTAGCATGTTAATTCATTCCCGTGCTGAGTTTATCATTTTCACTTTACTCTATTGAGTCAGCACTTCTCCCAACCAATCGAAATGCATGACCGTGGCATGCATTATGTTACTGTATGAGATCATACAATGTGTGAGCACACACTGTAATTACGCCATCTGTACACTCGCATGTCCTTCCATTAGATCTGTACTTGGAAGCATAAGGACTCAACGTAAACATTTGTATTGTTCACTGTGATGAACTGGTGAACAAAACTTGCACGTTCATACTGGAAATAGATTGTTGCTTTAAGACCTGGAACGCATCTGTGTTACTTTAGATTTCTTTGGCTATTCAAAAATAGCAGATATACAAGCTCATAGCGCGGCACCGAGTGCCGTGCTATGAGCTTGTAGATCTGCTATTTTTGAAAAATCTTGAAAAAAAAATGTTTCGATTTTTTTTCCAAAACATTTTAGGATTTAGATTTTTTAAAGAATCGCCTCAGGTCTTAATGGGTTAATGCTATGTAATTCATTGGCTCAAGTTTGCATAAATAGCATTCCTCTTGTGAGATAAGGAAAATAGTTAAAACATGTAATTTAATAAAAAACAGGCTGTGGAGAGGACCACCACACAGCGCTAAACACAAACAGGGAATGCTTTTAGCTTTGGAGGTTATTCTGCAGTGGCTGTCAAAGTGGGGTCCAGGGACCCTTAGGGTTCCTTGAGGGGCTTCCAAATGGACCCTTACAGGTCTGTAACTCTGAGAGTGTACAAATAGAACCAAATGGACCCTTACGGGTCCATTTGGTTCCATTTGTACACTCTCAGAGTTATGGGGGTCCTTGAAATATAAAGCGTTTGAGAACCACTCATCTATTCCAATGAGCAACTTATTTAATATTCACTTCTGGAACTCTGCTTAAAACGTGCTCAGACAGAAACATGTTTTATGTAATGTATTTTTGTTGTATTCCCTGCTCCGTCCTGCACCTTTACTTTTTTATTATGTTTTGAATGAATGGGTCAATGGTGACTCAGCAAGCAGTTATTGTGAAGCTGCGCCTTTGCCAAGGCTTTGTTTATTGATCCGGTGAGTTTAGAGAAGGGTTATGACACTATAAACATCTTTATGCCAGAATGCACCAGGGTTAATTGCGGCTATTCTCTGCAGAGACAGGCCTTGAACTTGGAGGACAAATGGTAATTACCATTGTGTTGACAAGTTCTTTCCAGTCTATCGCTGTGAACAAAGACATGGATGGAAATTGCATGTCACTCTTACAACAACAGCTAGGTTGATTCTCAAAGGTGGAGTGTGAAAGCGTTTTACTCTCCTCCACCTTCACAACCATTTTGTTTCTCTTGTCTAAGCAAAGCACTCCATAATGCATTCACGCTTGGTTTGCGTGCTGCCTGAGCAGGGCTGTCCACTTTGTTGTGACAGGGTCTCTCTCTTGCCACTGAGATCTCTCTCACCTGCGGCAACAGAACCAACATAACGTGGAGTCCGCTATGTCCAGTTTGCGGCATGCTGTTAAAACCATTCAATCCGGGAACGCATCTCTTCTAAATCCTAACAGTTTTTTTGAAAAACGTATGATGCTACAGTATATATCAGTATATATCTGTATATCAGTGGTTCTCAAACATTTTCATGTCAAGGACCCCCAAAATGTATATATATATATGTATTTGGCCCGCCGACCCCCATCTCAAAATATTTTGTTCCAGGGACCCCCCTGAAGCAAAGATTTGAGTTACAAAATGAACGTTTTCTTTAAAAAATATATATATTCAAAGATTTACACACATTTTCACATACAAACATAGCAGATCTACAAGTTCATAGCGCGGCACTCGGTGCCGCGCTATGAACTTGTAGATCTGCTATTTTTGAATAGCCAAATAAATCTAAAATGACAGAGGCGCGTTCCCGGATTGAATGGGTTAAATGCTTCAGCATACCGTGGTGGTCAAAGGTCAAGGCCACTGTGACCTCACAAAACACGTTTCATGCATGTCAACATAGTGATAGTGGGGGGGGGGGGAGCAATACCTTTTATAAAAAAAAAAAATCAAAGTGTGTGTTATTAAATGTATTATATGAGTCTGGACAGCCATGGGTGTAAACTGCATCTGGTTTGGTCGGCGGAGGCATCCGAGCGCAACGTGCTATTTACAGCTTCATCTTGTTTTTCTTGTTCTGCTTGGTTGGTACTTCTGCACATTTCTCAAACGAACACGGTGTCTGTTGATGAGAGGCTGACTATAGGAGCGTGAGGAGGATGAGTCGTGAAATGTCATGAGAACGGATCTATTAAAGCAGGAGCCGCAAATGGACATACTGTAATGTACTGTAAGTGCCAAGGCCAGCTCTAATGGGCTCCGTTCTCTTATAAACATGAAGCGTTCTGTTGTTTTACAAGACTTCACCAACACAACTCAATGGACATTTCAAGCACAGTAGCTTAGCTATAATTAAATTAGACGCTTATGGCTCTTTGTGTCTACAACAACTAAGTGAACCGCGAGTGAAACGTATTTCATGGTTAACTTTTCCAATCTGTTGCATAGACTATGTGTCAAACATGCCGTGGATTCGACAGGTTGTATTGAACAGATACGAAAGCGAGTATTTGGATTCGGGAGAGTTGACTGGTTAGTCTCTCAAACATCTCAGTACTCTATCGTTTTATCGCTTTCATAAACACAACGTTGTGAAACAGAAGCCATATGCAGGATGTTTATAGAGTGTAGGCAATATTTCTGTTGGCAATGAAGACTGTGAACAGGACTTTATGGCGAAAACCTTAACAATGAAAACATTGACAATGCGTGGTTGGTTGTACGCCCAGAACCTGAACTCTGAGGACTTTAAGATTAATGTCTTACATCTGTACTATGGTATAAAAAGAGAGTTAACAAGATCCCAGTCATCCTAACAGCGACCTTCTCCAGCTGCTGCCGTGCAGGCGCCCGCCTCTGCATCCACATGACTGAGACAAATACGCTCACCAGCAGTTTTTTATCTTCAGGCATTTAGGATCCTTAAAGTGATGTTGAATGTTTGATTGTATAGCTCCCTGGGCATGCCATACGTCCATTTAATGTGACATAAGTCCATATAAAGTGACATAGGTCCATAAAGTTTGACGGGGTATGAGAGAAGGTGCTGCAAGTAGGCAAACATGATGTTTTTTTATGGGATTTTCTTTCTTCACATGTGTGAATGTTAAACAATCCATTCGATATACAGTAACAAACAGCAGTTTTAGGATCACAAAACTCATATCATAATTTCAATTTGTCCTCAACCTCTTGAACCCCAGCATCCCTATTCTGGGGGAAACTTTGCTAAAAGGAGCCGATCTACAAGTACTGTAGATCGGCAATTTTGGGCAAAGAGATTTGGTGTAGATGGAAAATAGCAGTTGCATCTCCGGTCCAAGAATAGAGGGTTTAAGTGGTAAAGCTAGTAATTGCTGTGAGTGTGGCTTTTTTTTTTTTTTTTTTTACAGCTTCTTGATTTGGGGTTTAACAACATTCAAATAATTATCTTCTTCAACGGTTTCAATGCATGCCACGTCATTTGAAAGCTTGCGATCTGCACTTTACCAATCTGTGAAAACTGAGAAATGGCAGAGAACCTACTGTACTTGCTATCACACCCTGTGATATATTCATCATCTTTATCTGTGAGCCAGCAACCCACTGCATGGCCAAACAGGTCTCAGAATCACACTGTTAGTGCATAAACAAAGTGTGGAACAGAGTGGATTTTTGTCAATTTATTAATCAAAAAATGATTCATGGTACACATTTGTTTTTCATCTGTAAAAAAATGCTTGGTGAAGCAATCGTAGCAAAGCAATGTGGAGGATTGTTAAAGCAGCACTATGTAACTAGAGTATATATAGCATATTATGTCCCACAAAATGATAAAGTTACATGTTTAAGCAATAACAATCATCCTTCCATAAATGTGTAGACTCAGGGGGGTCCCTGCTAGGGGCTTGACTGTATTACTATGTATAGGCGAGACAATGTGTTTCATCCTGGCATTTACCAAGGCACCAAGGCCAGTCTTGGCCAGTCAAAGCCAAGACTGGCCAATCACATGCTTGCAGAGACACTAAATGTAATGAAGTCATGAAGTCAAAGACGTTGGCTGGCATGTTAAATGGCCACTGCTACCCCAAACTACATAGTGCTGCCTTAAGGTACAGTTTTAAAAAAAAATCACACCCAGTGTGAACTGGGCGGTGTGGTCATCACAGTGGTCATCATAGTGATGGAAGCTCACTTCAAGAAAAAATTGCATTTTTTGAAGTGCATAATCCTATTTATAGGTTATTAATGTCATCATGTGTTTCGCTAGCCAATCACAGTGCTGAATAGAGTCAGCCAATAGAGTCACAGTACAGCTAGGGGTGTACTAATGAGCCAATCACAGTACAGCTAATGAGGTGTCCCAACCCCACTTATAGGGGCGGCTACACCGCCCAAAAAATACATTGGAAATGCATGCCTCACCCAGTTATGCCTTTATGCCCATTTACGGAGATTTCTGTATCGGTCTGTGTCCCTTTCATGCCCATATAGAGAGAGACATGCTCAAATATGGAATCCAGGCCAGTCCAGGATCAGTCAGTACTACAGTATGATGTCACATTGATGACACTCCATATATGGTGATTTGCAGATTCATCGATATTTTTTGGAGATGTGCTGATCCGACCTACAGTAGGCCTACTTCCCACTTGGTGCATCACCCCCTCAGATCCTCGGCAGTACGCACGCCGAGTTTGAAGTCGATCGGTCGGACAGTTCTTGAGATTCGTGAACTACAGACAGGCATGATGAGAGTGGACAGAAAGGGCCCTTCACTCCTGATTAGAGTGCTCTGTGGCCATACAAGAACAGTTGACACTTAACACATTCGGTGCCAGAATTTTATAATAACAGATTACGTTCGGTGCCAGAAATCTCACCGCTGAGCTGCGCGCGCTGTTTAAGCTGTAGACTCCACGACGAGCAATCCATGTGAAACAAAGCATGCGTGCATTTTTCACGATGGTCCTGGCTAACGCCTGGAACGATAACATCTTTCACGCGGGTCACAATGGTGCAGCGATCGCGCATACAAAATGAGTCGTTTTCCCCAACGTAAAAAGTTTCGGAGTTATAGGGGTTTTAGAGAAGGAGATAGAACGGAAGCGGATGGGGAGCCATGTTTTTTGGCACGGTGATCTATAAGGCCCTTCCTTCTCAGAATCACCGTAGGTGATTCCAGAGCTGCTCCAGCCCCTCCCGTGTGGAAAAAAAACAAAAAAGACTGAAAACACAGTTCAGACCGTGTTCGGCACCAAAGCGCTACTCTGTGCAAACACGGTTCAGACCGTGTTTGGCACCCGATGTGTTAAATGTGTCATCCTCTGGGCTGGACAAGTGTAGCTTGGACAAGTGTGCCTATCTTAACTCCAAAATCAATCAATCAATCAATCAATCAATCAATCAATCAATCAATCAATCAATCAATCAATCAATCAGTAAATCAATCAACTAATCTATCAATCAATCAATCAATCAATCAATCAATCAATCACACACACATGTAGTTTACTGTAAGACACTTTGGATGAGTGTCAGCGAAATGGTTGAAACATTATTGAGACTGTAAAAGTAGTATTTTAACAAAAAAAATTCATCCATTCAAGTGCAGGAGGTTGTGTAAATTCCACAGCGAGTTGTTTACCATTAAAAAATGTACCGTATGCATTTTACTGACAACTGTTCTTGTATGGCCACAGAGAACTCTAATCAGGAGTGAAGGGCCCTTTCTGTCCACTCTCATTTTTTTTCCTAGTTTAACTTGAGTTTCTTCCATCATCTTGACATCAACAAGCATTTTTTTGCACATAGGACAATCCCCCCCCCCCCCATCCCCCCTTCCCCTTCCACCTTGATGTCTTCTTGTTAATGGCAGAGGTCTCCAGACAGTGTCTAGACACTGTTGAGGGTCTCCAGAGAGAGTCTAGACACAGTGGAGGGTGTAAACACACCTCAAGGCAGGTTAACCACCTTCTTATTTTAGTTGAACCTCCTTCATTTGGGGGGCTGACTTAAATGTCCATTACAAACTCTCAGTATACACTCTTTTTAGTGTCAACAGCATCAGACTTATGCAACATACAGAAAGTAATGTATGGAAGGTATTTAAATAATCTGTCAAAATATAACTAATATAATAACCAATAATGGCTGCAATATTTCAATAGCATTCATGGCAATAATTATACAATTGACAACAGATAAGATACCTTTATATAGATAATGATACTGTAGGTATAGTTTATTAAATGGTTTTAGAAATCCTTATAATTTTGGGGGACAAAAAGTCGTTGCGTCTGTATGTCTGTCATTCGCGTGTCTTGATAATCGTTCGACCAATACAAGGACCCAAGGGAGTGCCGGGGGCGAGGATCAGCAGCTTTAACCAATTAAGACCTGAGGTCGATTCTAAAAAAACTGTCTTCTAAATCCTAACCGTCTTCTAACCTCTGAAAAACATGTTCCTATATCAGTGGTGCTCAAACTTTTTCACGTCAAGGACCCCTTTTTTCATGTGCCGACCCCATCTCAAAATATTGTGTTCCAGGGACCCCCAGAATCAAATATTTTAGTTATTATTTTTTGCTTAAAATAATGTATTTATTCAAAGATATACAAGCTCACAGCGGGTTGTATATCTGCTATTTTTGAATAGCCAATGCGTTATTCATAGAGTACGTGGAGGTCATATTAGACTGACCTCCAAGTACTATAATGATGGGCACTGCTTTAAGTACTCTGAGGAGGACAATGGGTATTGCATAACTGAAGGGCCGTGCATTCCGAAAAGGCATCGCACCTGTGACACTTTTACATCTGAAACCTCTCATGGGGACGAAGGGCTCTCAGCCGCCCCTATAGCTCGGCTCAATGCAATTCAGTATCCTGTAGGACATCCTGGTTCCTTTCAACCGCACAATGGCACATTATGAGCGAAATTGAGAGGAATGGAGTGGGGCCATCCCACAGTGTCTATAGTCCCGAAGTGTGGCTGATTTATTCTAGTGTATCTTCTTTTCTCTCATTTAATGTAATTCCCAATGAGATTCATGGGGGAGTCTGAATGAATCCGATAAGATCTTTTTCCTTCTCCATAGAGATGCAAACCCTTTTCTGCCACCCCTAAGCTTATTTTAGTTTGACTTTTTTAGTTTAATGCATAGCAGCAATACTACTTGTACGGACCCCGTAACAATCTCCTACAGAGGGAACTCTTACCACACAAAGCATAATTTTTTTTAGCAACTGAGCGCTTTGGATGTCATGTCAAGAGCGCATGCACTGAGCGAGACACCAATGTTCAATGAATTGTGGTCGTCTGCAATAGGAAAGTGACAGTGACATAGTTCAACCTTTGCCAAAAGTTGAACTATTTTCAGCTTGAAGCGCCGAGGGCGCTCCGCCAAAAAGCCCTGCATGCAGAGAGCATTGGAACGCGATGCTCCGCGCTCGGAAGAGGAGCACCCCAGCGTGTCTTTGCCATAGAAATTGCACGGCAGAAAATGGCTGGCAGCCAAAAGAAACCCAATTTTCTGTAGACATGGCCTCTAATGCTTTCAAGGAAGTATACCAAAAAAAAAAAGAAGGAAAATAATCTGTCAGAAATCTGTAAAATATCTACCGTTTGGATTTTTGTGTGACATAAAATAACAGTCTGTCCTTGGTTCACCTCATGCCTGCAGTGTGTTGATTCCAAAAGTCAAATAGATTTGTCCGTAACCCATTTAGACCGGGAAATAATCTGTGACATTTTTAGATTTCTTTGGGCTCATAGCGTGGCACCGAGTGCCGCGCTACGAGCCTATAGATTTGCTATTTTTGAAAAATCTTGGAACATTTTAAAATCAAATCTTTGCTTCTCGGGATTCTACAAAATGTATTCTAAATCCTAACAACTTTCTGAAAAACCTATGTTGCTATAATATCAGTGGTGCTCAAAATTCTTTAATGTCAAGGACCCCCAAAATGATGTATTTGGCCGTGGACCCCCATCTCAAAATATTTAGTTCCAGGGACCCCCATGAAGCAAAGATTTCAGTTACAAATGTTCCCTTTAAAAATATATATATTTCAAATATTCGCACAAATGTTCAAGATTTTTCACAAGATAGCAGCTATACAAGCTCATAGCGCGGCACTCGGTGCCGCGCTATGAGCTTGTAGATCTGCTATTTTTGAACAGCCAAAGAAATAAAAAAAATGACACAGATGCGTTTCCGGTCTTAAAGGGTTAAGGATTATTATTACTATTGCACCAGGCGGCGAGGAGCGACAGGACGGAGATGAGGTGATATGATGCAATGCATGGTCTTGTGCCAATTTTAAACCTACCTGGGGTGTTGCCGGGACGTCTGGCGTGTCACCCCCCTCTCCTACCTGACGGGCGTGCCAGCGGGGTACCACATGTCACCCCCTCGCCTACCTGTCGTCACGCCGAGGCCACCAGTCAAGTCAAGTCACATTTATTTATACGGCACATTTCATAGGACAGGCGCTCCATGTGCTTCAAAATGGAAACTGATGATAGGCACAGATAGAATATGACAAAATAGATCAATTAGGGACATATAACATGTAAGTTAGTACGTACAAAAACAAATGCAGTGAAACAAGTACAAAAATAAGATGGGTAAGTATTACGATAAAACAGTAGTACAATAAAAAGGAATATTGTAAGTTAGACCACACACTTTAAGCTAAAAGCATGTGAAAAATATGTTTTTCATCTGCTTTTAAGCCATTTAGACTGGGAACGCTATATGTGTGTCAGTTTTAGATTTATTTGGCTAATCAAAAATAGCAGATCTACAAGCTCATAACGAGCTACAAGCTTGTAGATCTTCTATTTTCTTTTTTTATCTAGATTTTTTTTTTCAAATCTTTGAATATATATATATATTTTTAAAGCAAACATTTGTAACTCAAATCTTTGCGTCTGGGGATTCCATAAATGTATTCTAAATCCTAATCCAGTTTTCTGAAAAACGTATGTTGCTATAATATCAGTGGTGCTCAAACTTTTTCACGTCAATTAAGGACCCCCAAAATTATATGTATTTGGCAGCGGATCCCCATCTCAAAACATTTGTTCCAGGGACCCCCAAGCAAATATTTGAGTTACAAATGTTCCCTTTTAAAATATATATATTCAAATATCGCACTTAATGTTCAAGATTAAAAAAGAAATGCAGATCTACAAGCTCATAGCGTGGCACTCGGTACTGTTGTAGCAGACATTAATTCAAGTGGTAGAGAATTCCGGGCCATAGGAAGACCTTGGCTTGTGACTTTAGATTTATAATGATGTGGGTTCATGATGAATTATTCTTGCTGTAGCAATGATGTTTAGAGTTTCTTTTTTCTTTTTTTGCGCCGTGACTCTGCAAGAGTCTAGCCGTCTTTAAGAGGGTCGGTATTGTCTGTGTCTGTGTATGTCTGTATGTCTGTCTGTCTGTCAGTCTTGATCAATTTCTGACAAGAGAGCTAATAGAACCATACAGTAAGTGGCTTACCATGTGTGGTCTGTACTCTACCTGCCGACCACTGTTTGTTTGATGTTTGAGGATGCCATTGGATACATTCATTTCAGTGCAGTATGAAAATCTGCTTGCAGAGGCTTGAAACTAATTGGTTGTTTGGTTTGTATTTGTCAAAGTTGCGGGTGCGTTGTATTTGAATGCGCTTCACAGCGTGGGTTCTGGATTGATTTGCAAAGTCTAGCTGATAATTAGTCCCAAACTATTGATTTATGAACAAAATTCAAATCAAGGTTAAGGTTTTTATAAATATGGCGGAACTTGTTTTTTTCAATAATAAAAAAATATCGGGAAAATGCTAATGTACGATATAGCCAAAGATATGAAGGCAATTATACCTCGGGTATGGAACTTTAAAGCCCTTTATCAACTCAGCCTGCTCGGAATTCCTTTTTATCACCCGGTGCATGTGTGCCACGTTAAACCTTAGCACACAGCTCTTCTGACTTTGAACTGTCATGCTTGCTTTATACGTATTCAGGCCACAGCGAGGCGTATGTAAGATTTATATATATACGCCTCTCGGTGGCACACTTCACGCTCACTTCATCAGCACGGCCGTTTGGTGAGCGCTCGTGTCATTCTTGCCCTTACTGTCAGCGCCGTGGTAATTGTCTTTAGATTGAGGTCATGGGGACAATTAACCCATTAAGACCGGGGACGCATCTGTGTCATTTTTTTCATTTCTTTTGGCTATTCAAAAATAGCAGATATACAAGCTCATAGCGCGGCACCGAGTGCCGCGCTATGAGCTTGTAGATCTGCTATTTTTTGGAAAATGTGTGCAAATCTTTGAATATATATTTTTTTAAAGCTGGATTCTACAAATGTATTCTAAATCCTAACAGTTTTTTTTTTTAAACATATGTTGCTATAATATCAGTGGTTCTCAAGCTTTTTCATGTCAAGGACCCCAAAATTATATGTATGTGGCCGCGGACCCCCATCTCAAAATATGTTTTCCAGGGACCCCCCAGAAGCAAAGATTTGAGTAAAAAAAAGTTCACTTTAAAAAATATATACATTCAAAGATTTGCACAATTTTTAACGATTTTTGAAAAATAGCACATATACAAGCTCATAGCGCGACACTCCGCGCTATGAGCTTGTATATCTGCTATTTTTAACGAAATCTAAAAATGACACACAGATGCGTTCCCGGTCTTAATGAGTTAAAGCCAGTGATGGGTGGAAAGTGGCAGTGAGCGACCGGGCTCTGTCACACTATAGCGGGCGAGACAACGGGTGGGCTGCCAGATGACATGGCTGTTTTTGGGGGGGACCCTGCTGAAGACTAGACTCTGCTTCAAAAAGCTTCACTCGAAGGCAGTGGTGGTATCAATACAGCAATGTAGAAATACTCTGTTACAAGTAAAAGTCCGCAATTCAAAATTGACTTGAGTAAAAGTACAAAGGTATTGGTATCAAAATGTACTTAAAGTACCAAAAGTAGAAAGTACTCATTATGCTGAATGTCCCATTTCACAAGTTTTCAAATGTAAAAATTTCATGCAAATCTTTAGAAAATAGCAGATCTACAAGATGCGACGCATTGTGAGCTTGTAGATCGGCTATTTTCAATTGGCCAAAATGTATATAGGGCTGAAGTGGTTAATGTATGTTTTGTAATAATAATCAAAATCTACAAAGTAACTAGTAACTAACGTTGTCAAATAATTGTAGTGGAGTAGAAGTACAATATTTGCCTCTGAGATGTAGTGGAGTGGAAGTAAAAGTATAGAAAAATGGAAATACTCCAGTAAAGTAAAAAGTACTTGAGTAAATGCACTTAGTTACTTTCCACCACTGCTCAAAGGGACAACCTCACAGCTTTTGTTGCTATAAAAAGGAAACAATGCAGTGGAAACAATTAGAGGTAAAACAAAGGCATTGCGGTGCCAATTCAAAGTTGTCAGGGCGGTGACATGGCTGGTTTACTGGTGGATGGGTTCGTTAGCGGTCATTGTCATTGTCTCCGCTGTTCTAGCGACCACCTTGGAATTAGAAGTCCCCAGATGTATCGATAGGCGGAGATCTCTGCTCGCCTGGCTACACTAGCAGACTACTAGCTGAACTCGTTCCATGTCCACGCTGTGAGGACATTTGGCTCTCTTTTCAATTAGCAAAGCCCCAACAGTTTAAATCGTTAAGGCCGGGAACGCATCTTTGTCATTTTAGATTTGAGCTACAACCATTATTTTACACTTTGGCTATTCAAAAAATAGAAGATCTACAAGCTCATAGCGCGGCACTGAGCTTGTAGATCTGCTATTTTTTGAAGAATATTGAACATTTGTGCAAATCTTTGAATATATATATATTTTTAAAGCGAACATTTTTAACTCAAATCTTTGCTTCCGGAGGTCCCTGGAAAAAAATATTTTACAAAGGTGTGCTTTAAAAATAAATTCAAAGTAAAAAAAAAAGCAGATCTACAAGCTCGTAACGTGGCACTCGGTGCCGTGCTATGAGCTTGTACCGTATATCTGCTATTTTTTAATAGCCAAAGGAATCTTAATATTCCACAGATGCGTTCCCGGTCTAAATGGATTAAGAAAGCAAGCTACTGTAGATAGAATGACAAACCTTAATTTTCAGTGAGCATCATTAGCAGCTATGAGATTTTCATTCCCTTGAAGAGGGGGTGGGGGGGAGGGGGGAGGGCTGCCAGGAATCTATTAAGACAACCTAATACATTTCCATTGTAGTCATTTGAAATCTGTTCTGTTAATTCAAAGTCTCTTTCATAACATAGCTACTGAAACATTATACAGAGTCGACCCTCTGAACACACCCCACAGATACTATATTCCTAATGATGGAAGCAATGTTTTTTTGTAAAATAGACGTCTTTATGGGAGCATGAGGGTATCATTAGGCAAAGACACAAGGCTTATGTTATTTGGTACAGTAACAGGAACGATCATAAGAATCATTACCAGGCCTGGAATTTCATCTTTTTAGGGGCAAGCTTAAGGCCACTTGGCATTTGGAGTTGTCAATTGACTGAGGTCACAAAGGCCAAATGCTAGGGCTAGGAAGGCCATCAAATAAAGCAATGCTTTTTAAGCCCACTGAAACAATGAATTGAATTGAAGGGTTACAGACAATTTTTTTGTTGTTGTAATAATCAGTGAAATAAATAAAATGAATGAATAAATAAGCTGTTTATTTCACAAATTACCAATATTTGAACAAATTCCATGAAAACTTCATACTGTACACACACTCAGTCCTGCAGCAAGCAGAATCAGTGGACTGGTTTGAAGATGGTGATGGGGAGTCAGGGGAGTTAAGAATCTCTACACATGACACTGGTGTTGAAAAACAGGAAAGAGACCATCACCTTCATGGCCTCCATGACAATTTAGTAATTAGTTGGTGTCGAGTGGAAACCTCGTATGTCCAAAACGGTTACTTTACAGGATTCAAATGTCAAAATAGCAACAAATAACAGATCTACAAGCTCACAACATGCCACATTGTGACGTGTTGTGAGCTTGCAGATCAGATATTTTTGCTACTTTTGTGTGACACTTAGTGTGATGAAGTAGTATTAATTTACGGGGGAAAAAACATACACATATATGGAGATAAGGGGTTTCTGCCAACACATGCACGATTGATTCATTTGAATTCATCAGTTTTACACATTTGATGTGGTTCTGGAGATGTTTCGCACGAACCAGACCAACTGTTTTTTTAGAAATTGCATGGCACACAGTAATGCAAGCACAGACGCATCCATAGATTCAATAAGTAATTGGAGATTAACTCACAACATAAAAACAGTGTTTTTGAGCTGTACTGTAGTATACAAAAGAGACCCATATTATAGTGTTTCTAAATATAGACTAAAATGTCTTAAGATGAATGCCTTTTCCCTTCTCATCTCATGCTTTTAATACATTCCTGTTAATTATCTGAGATGAATTATTCGAATGCCACTAAAAAAGCCCACACTCTCACAGGCAATAGCAACAAGAACCCCCTGGTGCTTTGATCACTGTTTTTTTAACAGCCTGTATGAACGTTCTTAGGGCACACTTTGACACAATATCTTATTCTAGTTGACGGGTGGGTCAAGCCTAATTTACACTCTGTAGTACAGCAGTGTTGCCTGCCAAAAATAACAGATCTACAAGCTAAAGAGCAAATCTACGGACACCCGGGTGGCACGGTGGTAAAGTCCCTGCGGTTTTGGGTTCGGGGGGGGGTCATTGCATGTTATTCCTACGGGCTGGGGGCGGAGCCTGTCAGCAGGGAGTGTTGGGCGGGAGGAGTAAGACGAAGGCTCTACGACGTCCTCTCGGTGGGGGCTCCTCACTGGCAGTAGGAGTCAGTAGGATACAACAGCAGTGACAACACAGCAATGTGTGTGGAGAGGAATCAATTGGCATAACAAATACATTGGGGAGAAAAAGGGGGGTAAAAAATAATTGGCTACTCTAAATTTAAACAAATTTAAAAAAAAAACAATTATACAAGATAACAATGTGTTGCATGGGTTGTTTTTGGCCAGCCACACCGCTGTGCGATGGAGTATAAATGAAGCTCTAGACATCAAAAGCATGTGGAGTAAACATAACAAAATTAAAGCTGGTGATGCAAAGCCTTTCAAAGGGACCTCATACTTTGTTGCCGAAGGGGCTTAAAATGCACTTTTTCGTGAAGATCAAAAAATCAACCTAATATTTATCCTAGTGTAGGTTAAATTATCATTATCTCTAAATAAACAGCTGTACCCTGCTTTTAATAGGCAACATCCCCAGTTGTTGTAAACGCATTGAAGCCTGATTCAGGTCACGATACCAATGTGCCCACCGGCAGTGATGGAAAAAGTACTCAATTTTTTTTACTTAAGTACAAGTAGAAATACTCTGTTACAAGTGAAAGTCAGGAATAAAAAATTGACTTGAGTAAAAGTACAAAAGTATTGGCATCAAAATGTACTTAAAGTACCAAAAGTAAAAAGTACTCATTATGCAGAATGTCCCGTTTCACAAGTTTTCAAATGTCTAAAATGTATTAAGATATTTTGAAAATAGCAGATCTACAAGCTCACAATGCGTCGCATCGCGACGCATTGTGAGCTTGTAGATCTGCTATTTTCAAATGGCTGAAATGTATACAGGGCTGGAGTGGTTTTGTAATAATAATCTACAAAGTAACTAGCAACTAAAGTTTCCAAATAAATTGTAGCGGAGTAAAAGTATAATATGTGCCTCTGAGATTAAGTGGAGTAGAAGTAAAAGTATTGGAAATTGGAAATACTCAAGTAAAGTACAAATACCTCAACATTGCCTCAAAAGTAGGCTATAGTACCTGAGTACATGTACTTAGTTACTTTCCACCACTGTGGGAAGCTAAACCTATAGGTGCAGACAAAGGGGAATAGCTCCTCGGCCAGGGGAGATATTAGACTCCTGGGCTTCAGGGCTACTTTGCTACCGTATACATACTGCATATGAGAGCACTTCTACAATATATCGCTGTCGTCGGGCAGAAGCCTTTTTTTTTTTTGTATATTAATGCCCTACTTCATAGTACAAGAGTGTCACGGCAAAGTAGCAAAAAATTGCCGATCTACATCTGCTATTTTTGTTATTTCTTAAAACATTGTTAACCCATTTAGACCGGGAACACATATCTGCGTAACCACTTTATCCATATTTTATACTTTGGTTATTCAAAAATAGTAGATCTACAAGCTCATAGCGCATTACTCGGTGAAAATCGTGAAACTTTGTGCAAATCTTTGAATATATATATTTTTTTAAAGCGAACATTTTTAACTCAAATCTTTGCTGCTGGGGGGTCCCTGGAACAGCATATTTTGTGATAGGGGTCCGTGGCCACATACATATCATTTTGTGGGTCCTTGACATGAAAAAGTTTGAGAACCACTGATATACAGTAGCAACATACGTTTTTTCAAAAAACGGTAAGGCTTTAGAATACATTTTGTAGAATATATATTCAAAGATTTGCACAAATGTTTTCACAATTTTTTCAAAAAATAGCAGATCTACAAGCTCATAGCATAGTATTAACAATAGTTTGTGACTAAATAATAACTACATTGGATCCATTGGAACACAGGTTCCTTTTTTTTTTCCATTTCCAAGTTACGGTTTTGCACATCAAGGTTTCGTGCAGACAGTGACGAATAGGGTGAGTCTCTCTATACATCCCGGGTATCTCTGTCTGTCGGGGCTGTTCTCCACATATCTCCAGAACCGTTCATCCGATCGACTTCACACTTGGCAGGTGTATTGCTGAGGACCCAAGGAGGTGCCGTGTCGAGTGTGAGGTTTGATCGGATGAGCAGTTCTTCAAGAGCAGGCATGTGTCTTCTGAAATGGGCCGGCCGTGCGCCAAGCAGGCACTGCACGTGTTGAACACATTGATGTGTGTGATGACTGGGCAATATATAAATGTGACTGTATATTGACATAGTGATATGAGGCTAGATGTGGTAGATATTGCAATATGGCAAAAAGTGTTATTTCTTGGTTTTAATCACTTCAAAAATAGCAAAGCTCACAATGCGTCATCACGATGTGACATGTTGTGAGCTGATATGCTATTGTTGACAATCTTTTGAAAATATAAAAGAAAATGGATATTGTCATTACAATGCGATATCGTCACAATATTGACCAATGTATTTGGAAATAAGTCATTTCTAGATTGGCTGTTGACTTCCATCGCACACACAGCACAAAATATCAAATATCACATCACAATATATATTATATTTGTCATGACTAACTACAGATGTCAACACTCATGGCAGTGTCTGTGTGATGTCTCACCTGGAGATGTCTCACCCTGCTGAGCTCATTTTGTCTCTGTCAAAACAACATTACCACCCATATCAAATAGATGACCAAATACCAAAACATGAGCATTGTTTGAAATGACACACTTTTTGCAATTACTTTGCAATTCCAACACACAGTTGTTTGAAATTCCATGCTTCACAAATTGCACTTCACAGAAGTAAGGCAAGGGTTCTTTCATGTCTTTTGTCTCTTTGCTGGTAGGAATGTGACAAAAACGGAAAAAGATATCTCCATGAATTCAAGTCTCCGTAATCAATAGAAAACAAGTCCTTTTGGGGTGAACTTTGGGGGTGAACCCTTTACGTGACTACAGCTTGTCTCTTATGCTACAGCTTTGATGGCTTATAGGTTTGTTTGACAGCACTATCATCACTGTTGTGTACATTTAAATGTTTTTGTTCGTTGTTTGTTTGTTTACACATTATCTTTGATAATAATATGCTGGATTCATGTCAATGTGTACATTTTGTGGGGAAACTAAAACAAAAACCTTCCTATCGCCCAGTGTTGATGAACACATTTTGATTTTGTTTTAGTCACAGTCTTATGAATACAATTCCATTTAGTTTTAGTCATATTTTAGTCACCTGAGTGAAATGTTTTAGTTTTTGTGTAGTTTGGTCGACTAAATATCATAAGATTATAGTCGACTAAATCTACAGTTGATTTAGTCGACTAAAATGTATTTAGCCGGTGCCTTGATGGCGTCGTAATGGCTGATTTTACACTTTTTACACTGAAAATAGCCGATCTACAAGATTTTACCCTTTTTTACACTGAAAATTAGGCGTGTGCCGATACACTAATTTCACCAAACGATACGATATTTGGCTCACAACTTCGATACGATTTCGATACGATACGATACGCACTTTTTTTATTATGAAAAATATATGGGGGAGAAAAAAAGCAAATGCAAACAAATAATTCTGTTTTTGCATTATTCAGATATGCGAACTTGTAGCTTTTCAGCTACAATAGCCGTTTTGAATCCAAATAGGGCAATAGTGGGACACCTGACCCGAAAAAAAAACAACATGTTGTCACCCTTTTCACCTCGGGGCTGTTTGCATGGCTGATTATTTTGTTTTGTTTTTTTTTAACGATTTTTTTTTTCTCAAAACGATACATATCGTCACGAAAACGTATCGCGATATATCGCGGGACGATATATCGGCACACCCCTACTGAAAATAGCCGATCTACAAGAGTTTACACTTTTTTACACTGAAAATAGCCGATCTACAAGAGTTTACACTTTTTTACACTGAAAATAGCCGATCTACAAGATTTGACCCTTTTTTACACTGAAAATAGCCGATCTACAAGATTTAAACTTTTTTTACACTGTACACAATAGCACAATAGCCGATCTACAAGCTCACAACACGTCGTGCTGCGACGTGTTGTGAGCTTGTAGATCGGCTATTTTCAGAGCGCAACACCCGAGCACAACCAAACATAAAATGACTCGTCTTTTAGTTCTACTGCATGTCTTCTCCACTAGTCCCTCACTAACATTTTAGTCTAGTTTTATTTGTTGACGAAATTGTCAATGTAGTTAGTCTTAGTTTTAGTCATCATAGCTTAGCTTTTATTTAGTTTTTATTTAGTTTTTGTCAGTGAAAAAAGGTAGTCGACGAACATTTTTCGTCATAGTTTTAGTCAACGAAATCAACACTGCTATCACCTTCCTACTGTATTTCCATCCATCCGCTCCAATGATAAGATCTTGAGAAAAAGGTCCATAATTATCTCCATACATTTTTACAATGGTGAAAACAAGCGATTTTCAACGCGCGATCACTTTGCAATGGCGGATCGCGCTAGAAATATTGTTGTTCCAGTCGTTAGACGGGACCCTCGATCATCGCGCACACACCCTTTGTTTACATCCGGGTCCTCGTGGTGGCTTATACAGCTCTTAACAGATCAGCGTAAACGGTAAGAACACTGGCACTGGATGTATACCCTGTTTTAAAAAACCTCTGGCACTTGATGTGTTAAAAAGGGAAATTTCTGTTTGGAATTTGTATTTTTTTTTTAAATGGTAGTTATCATTGTAAGATCAATTGTCATTAAGCAAGAGATTATACCAATGTAGCCTTTCTCCTGGCTAGCAATACGTTTCCAACCACCTCCCACTGACATCTTTGTTTTTGGTCCTTTGCCTTGCCTGTACCCAAACTTCTGTGTAATGATGATGTATTTCATACTGAAGCTTCCAGATACCTCCAAACAAACAAACAAACAAACACACAATGACCTACAGACACCCCAGGGAGCATTTCATCTTCTTGCCTCCCTTGTGTTCAATACTAGTTTAGCAAAGATCAATGGTGTCTGACTACAAGATTGATCGACACTTGCCTTGACAGAGGAGTGGAGGTTCAGCCAGCAGGCTGTCAGCTCCGCCCCTTCACCATGATGTACATAACCATGTAACCCACTGTTTCCCAAACAGTGGGTCGGGACCCATGATTGGGTCGTGGACCAGTTTTTATAGGTTGCGATCAGAAGTGAAAATAGCAGATCTACAAGCGTGCAACGCGGCACAAAGAGACACGTTGCCAAAAGGTCAAGTTTGCAAAACAGAGCCGACGGTCAAGTTTTTTTTTTTTTTTTTCCTACATTTTTTATCCCACGAATTTGCAACCCATTTTTTCACCCAGTCCCAATTGCCTATGTAATCCTGGGCGCTACTCTCCCTCTGCCAGCCTAGGGAGAGCCTAGAACGGTCAAGTTTACTAAGTATTGAGGGATTAAGTCGTTAAATGTCTGAAAATACACACGTGAATCCAACATATCAATAGCAAAGATTATGTGTAAACACACACACACACACAAACAAACATTAATTCACACAACACTGATGATAGTGCTGTCAAACTAGTCTACTGTATGGAGCTACGTGTCTATGACATCTATTACAAGAAAAGTTTAATCTGCAGCACAATTTCATACAGTATGTAGTAGGGGTCCCTGCTTCCTCTCTCTCTCAACTAAGGGGTCCTTGGTCTGAAAAACATTGAAGAACCCTGAAATGTGTTGTGCATGAATGTACTGGAACAACAAGCACACAACATTATAGCTATACTGTTGAGCATCACCCCGTGCGGAAGACGTGTCTTTATTCCCACAATGACCCAGTGACACTGTTTGTGCAAACTATCATGGTGATAGTTTATCATTACATTCTGTCCTTGAGCTGCTGCATACCTCGTACAGAACCATCATGCTTGTCACTTGTCCCAGTCGCTTTGACCTCAGTGATTATGAAGTGTTTTGAGAAAAGCATTATCTGTCTACTTGAAGGCAGCGGTTGATTGTTCATTGGACACCTTTCAGTTTGCTTACAGGAGTAACAGAGGCATAGAGGATACAGCTCTGGCCTTGGATTATTTTCTTTCTAATAACGTAGGAAATAACACTTATGCACGCCTTCTTCTGGTAGATTTCAGTTCAGCTTTTAATACAATACAGCCACATCTCTTAAAGGATCTACACCATGAATTAAAATATATATATATATATTTAATATCATATTTTTTATGTCCCTCAAACGTTTTTCAAAAGGTTTGAGCCTAAATCAAGCCTCAGATATACTCATTCCAACTAACTTCTCTCTGGCATAAAGCACTTTCACCTGCAATACCACATTGTCCTGATTTGCACCTGGCACTATTGAGCCAGTTTGTATGCATGTTATCTCCTGGTTCTGAGTTTTTTGAGAAGTTGGAACTGAAAAACGGGAGGGATTGTACCTAGGGCTGACATTCGATTATAATTTTTGAAATCGAAGTTTTTGGCCAAAAAAACGATCAAACTTCGAATAATCGACGGCCGGCCTGGGGGGGAGGGGGGTGGGGGATTCGGGTCGCTAATCTGCCATGAGCGCGAGGCTGCGCTGGACTGCGCTGTTGCCCTATCTCTGCAGTCTGCAGCCAGCGAAATTTATACATTTTACATGCACTGCTAGGTTGGATTGGATATGCTACTTGTCTTAGTTGGATTAAACCCAAACAAGTGGCTCAATATTAGCCACATATTCTTGCTGGTCAAAACAAAACCTCTCCCTCCGCTGTATAGCTCCGACAGCGGAGGGAGAGGTTCCGTAGGGGCTATGTCGTGCGCAGTAAATAGCAGATCTACAAGCTCACAACGTGTCACGTATAGGACGTGTTGTGAGCTTGTAGATCTGCTATTTACGGCATGCAACACCATGTTGTGCTCCGTTCCCCCTCTCATTAATTCATGACTTAAAGTAGCAGGGATTTACCACTGTGAAGTTATGGAAGGTTTCCAAAAGATGAAATCCCAGGAATAATGGAAGTCACTGGAGTTTTAAATCGAAAGTGGATTACGCCACGTAGGATCGAATTATTTGTTGACATGGAAGGACCAGCAGTAATAGCCCCTTTCGGGACCCTGTTTACCTTTTTGTATTTGGGAAGGCGGTATCCAGGGTCCCTTGACGCTCAAATCACTCTCTCTCTCGTACTCGTGGCTACCACTGTCTGGTCTCGGGTTGCAGAGATTTCTCAAATTACCCAGAAATGCAGTAGTAACGCGCAGAAAGCTGCATTGATCCGCGCGGATCGGCGTTGGCGTTTAACATGTTTAATTACATTACATTACAGTCATTTAGCAGACGCTTTTATCCAAAGCGACTTACAATAAGTGTATTCAACATAGGTAGGGAACGAAAACTACTAATCACCAGAAGTCTTTAGTGCATTATCTGCAAAAACAAGCAACCAAGAGTATACCTAGCGCTAAGGTAAAAGTGCAATATATCAGCTACCTATTTCCTTAAACAGATGAGACAAAATAGCTAAATCAAATGAGCATGAGCTAAAACAAATAAGTGAATCGACTAAACAAGATCCAATAAACAATCCAATAATCCAATAAACAATACAGCAATAGAAAACAAGCGTTCGTACAACTAGTTAACGACAAGTAGGTCAGGCAGAGAGGAAGGGTAGTGTTTCCTGAAGAGGTGAGTTTTCAGCCTGCGGCGAAATATGGGCAGTGACTCTGCTGTCCTAACATCAGTGGGAAGGTCATTCCACCACTGTGGGGCCAGAACAGAAAAGAGTCGTGACCGTGTGGATCGGCCAGAAGGACCCTTGAGTGACGAGGCAATCAGTCGCCCCGAGGTGGCAGACCGAAGTGGTCGGGCAGGGGTGTAGGCATCGACCATAGCCCGGAGGTAGGAAGGAGCTGTTCCTTTCACTGCCCTATAGGCTAGCACCAGGGTTTTGAACTGGATGCGAGCCGCTACGGGGAGCCAGTGTAGAGAGCGGAGAAGGATGGTTGTGTGGGAGAACTTGGGGCGGTTGAACACCAGACGAGCCGCAGCTTTCTGAACAAGCTCCAGGGGTTTGATGCCAGATGCCGGAGCACCAGCAAGGAGGGAGTTGCAGTAGTCCAGGCGGGAGATGACGAGAGCCTGGATGAGCACCTGGGCTGCCTTCTCCGTGAGGAAGGGGCGAATCCTCCTGATGTTGTAGAGCAGGAATCTGCAGGACCTCGTCACTGATGCGATGTTTGCCGAGAACGTCAGTTGATCGTCCAGGGTCACACCCAGATTCTTCGCAGTCCGAGTTGAGGTCACCACAGCATTATCAATGGTGATGGCCATGTCTCGGTGCGGACAGCCCTTCCCCGGGAGGAACATCAGCTCGGTCTTGTCCAGGTTGAGCTTCAGGTGGTTTGTCGACATCCACTCCGAGATGTCAGCCAGACAAGCAGCAATGCGTGTCTCCACCTGGGTATCAGAGGGGGGGAATGAGAGGATTAGCTGGGTGTCATCGGCATAGCAGTGGTAGGAAAAGCCATGGGAGTGGATGACAGCACCCAGAGATGTAGTGTAGAGAGAGAAAAGAAGAGGACCCAGAACCGAGCCTTGGGGAACCCCAGTTGTGAGCCTGTGTGGTTCTGACACAGACCCTCTCAGCATCACCTGGTAGGAGCGACCCGTCAGGTAGGATGCAAACAGGGAGAGTGCAGAGCCTGAGACACCCATCCCCTCGAGGGTGGAGAGGAGGATCTGATGGTTCACCGTGTCGAACGCTGCAGACAGGTCCAGGAGTATCAGAACGGAGGAGAGAGAGTTCGCTCTAGCGGCATGGAGCGACTCCGTCACTGCCAGGAGGGCAGTCTCTGTCGAGTGACCCACTTTGAACCCAGACTGGTTGGAGTCCAGGAGGTCGTTCTGGTGGAGATAGGAGGACAGTTGTTTAAAGACAGCACGTTCGAGAGTTTTAGATAGGAAGGATAGAAGGGAAACCGGTCTGTAGTTCTTGATCTCAGAGGGGTCAAGTGTCGGTTTCTTCAGGAGGGGGGTGACTCTGGCAGTCTTGAAAGTAGAGGGAAAGTAGCCAGATGTCAGAGAGGTGTTAATAAGGTGGGTTAAGAAGGGAAGAAGTTCAGGTGCAATAGACTGCAACAGAGTGGATGGGACCGGGTCCAGAGAGCATGAGGTGGGGCGACTAGAGGTAATAAGGAGAAGGACCTCATTAGGGGAGAGGGGAGAGAAGTGGGATAGAGAGGGGATGGGGGGGGGGAGAGGAGTAGATGAGGGTAGAGAGGGGGGGGTGGCAGGCAGACGGGTGTGGGTAGTGCGCAGGGCACCAGCCGGGGGAGGAGGGAAGGAGGATCGGATATCGTTCACCTTCTTGTCAAAGAAGTTGGCGAAATCGTCGGGGAGGAGGGACGAGGAGGGAGGAGGGGGTGGTGGTTGCAGGAGAGAGGAGAAAGTTTCAAAGGGTTTTTTAGGGTTGGAAGCAGAAGCCTGAATTTTAGTGCAGAAAAAAGCAGCTTTAGCAGCTGATAGAGAGGAGGAAAAAGTAGAAATGAGAGATTGGAAGGTGAGAAGGTCCTCCAGGAGGTTGCCATTTCTCCATTTGCGCTCAGCCGCTCTCAGGCTCCGTCTCTCAGTCGGCACTGAGTCCGACAACCAGGGGGCAGGTGGAGTTTGGCGTGCAGGCCTGGTGGTGAGGGGACAGAGATGGTCGAGAGAAGAGGATAGAGTAGAGAAAAGAAGATCTGTGGCGGTATCAGGGGATAGAAGAGCAAAGGATTCAGGGGCAGGGAGAGCAGAGAGAACAGAGGAGGAAAGAACAGTGGAGGAAAGTGAGCGAAGATTGTGACGTGAGGCAATCATGTGGGTAGGGAGGGGCTGTGAGGGGGGAGAGGAGAGAGAGAGAGAGTAGGACATGAAGTAGTGATCAGAGAGTTTCTTACCCTTTTCACTGGAAAGAGGAGTGACAGACAGGTTAGCAATAGAGCAGCCTCTGGTGAAAATCAGGTCCAGTTGGTTGCCCGCCTCATGGGTAGGAGGAGATGGGCAAATAACTAGGTCAAAGGCGGCGAGAAACGAAAGTAGTGGGTCTAGCTGCTTCTCAGTCGGGAGGTTGAAGTCACCCAGAAGGATGAAGCCATCGACAGGGAAGTGGGAGACTAGATGGTCCAGCTCCTCCAGGAAGCCACCAGCAGGGCCCGGTGAGAGGAGTTTTAGTAAAACTTAAACTCCTCTCTCACACTCTTCTCCACTGCCCATATCCCGCCTCCCCGCGTTGTGACTGTCATGTAAGCATGTAGGAGCTCGGCTAATCAGAGGCAGTAACGTAGGACGCGCAGCTTGTCAGTCACAACCCCCCCAGTTCGGCCTGGAATGTCACCAGTAAAGCTTACCCGCTTGCCTCACATGTTAACTAGGTGTCCGTGTATTTGTGCAATATATTAGTCCATATTTTTCAATTAACCCTCGTAGGGTCCTCGGGTCCTTTTGACCCGGTTTAACCTTTTCAACATGAATTAAAAGTATGTAAACATTTTTTGTTCTCTATGAAACTTCTCCTATTTGCCTTATTTACTGTACTAAACATGTGATATGAAAATGAAAACTTTCATTTTCATGAAAATGAAAATTTTCACACAGGGCCTTCGGGTCAAGTGACCCGAAAGCCCTGTGTGTGACTAAAACACGAAGACCCTACGAGGGTTAAGAAGTGTTTAAATCCCGTCTGTGACCGATTCTGTCGGAAGTTCCCAATGGGCGGTACTGACGGGGCACATCCGGTGAAAGCCGGAATTACACTCAATGTAAACAGGAATTAAAACGAGGGGGGGAAATGGCGTTCGTCCACAGACGGGATTAAAACACTTCTTTATTGAAAAATATGGACTAATACATTGCACAAATACTCCGGACACCTAGTTAACATTTGGGGCAAGCGGGTAAGCACCTTATATTTTGCATTTGTACATGTTTGGAGAAAAAAATATCAAATACAAAAAAATCTAACATTGTGCCATCGAACGAAGCTTCAAATATTCTAGTTATTTGGGTCAGCCCTAATTGTACCGCTAGTGACGTCACTTTCGGGGCCAAATCAGTTTGGCCTGTTTTGAGACCAATTTACATAAAACCCCAGATATGCTGTGAAAGCCTGAGTGCTCAAACTGGGGTATTTTTTTGGGATAGAAGAGAGGTAGGGGAGACCAAAAACACACAAATTCATGGTGTAGTCCCTTTAATTAAGAGGCTGAGGGACCTTAATGTCCACCCCCTTATTATCAGGTGGTATTATTATTTTTTAACTGAATAAAGGGTCAGCGTGAATGGTACTATGTCAGAGCCCAGAACCCTGAGTACTGGAGCACCTCAGGGCTGCGTCAGCTCACCTGTCCTTTTCACCTTATACACAAATGAGTGCAGAAGCGGTAACCCGAATAATTACATTATAAAATTCTCGGACGACACTGCCATCTTATCCCTACTGGGTAAGGATAGAGATTTAGCTAACAATTTTTTTGAGGTTCAGAGGTTTGTAACATGGTGCGATGACAACCACCTTGTTCTCAACGTTAGGAAGACACAGGAGATGGTGCTCGACCCTAGGAGTATCGGTGACCACAGGGCTGTGGTCATTCATGACTCGACCATCTCACAGGTCATATAAATACTTGGGCATTAGTATTGACAACTCGCTATCGTGGAATATACATGTGGACAGTCTCTGTAGTAAAGTACAGAAAAGACTGCATTTCCTCCGCCGTCTCAGGGTTCACGGTGTTGACCCAAAGTTTATGCTAGTGTTCTACCGAGCGGTCTTGGAAGCCTGGTCAGATTTGGCATCACAGTTTGGTTTGGTAATCTTTCAGTGCAACTGAGGCCCAAATTGCTCCGATTGGTGCAGACTGCAGGGAAGATAATAGGAGTAAGACACTTACACAGGAAGCAATTAACCTTAACCCATTAAGGCCTGAGGTTCCGATTCTACAAATGTCTTCTAAATCAGTTCTAAAAACTATTGCTATGTCAGTGGTTTTCAACCTTTTTCATGTCCAGGACCCCAAAATGTATATATATTTGGCCGCGGACCCCCATCTCAAAATATGTTGTTTCAGGGACCCCCAGAAGCAAAGATTTGAGTTACAAATGTTCGCTTTAAAAAATACATACATATTGAACGATTTGCACACATTTTCACGATTTAAAAAAAATAGCAGATGTACAAGCTCTTAGCGCGGCACGAGTGCCGCGCTAAGAGCTTGTAGATCTGCTATTTTTTAATAGCCTAAGTGTAAAATAAGTTTAGCTCAAATCAAGAAGTGACAGAGACAGATGCATTCCAGGTCTTAATGGGTTAATACAATATACCTGTGACTAGGCCTGTCACACTGATTACATAATAGCCTGATCGCAATTATGTGACATTATCACAATTATGTGATAAAAACATATTTTTGGAACAAAATACATCAAATCATGAATGCAGTGTTCGATTGCCGTGAACGACCTAAGAAGAAATGCCACCCTTTTCACATTGGCCTATTATAGCGCCACCAGGAGGCACAATAACGTACCTGACCTGGCGGAGACCTGTGCTCCGAGGAGCACTTTTTCTAGTTATTATTATTTTTACATTGTGAAAGTACAAAATTATTACATATATGGCCATAGTGTCATTTCTTTGTATATTTAGGTTATTTGTCATATATGCTCTGTGCAATTTTTGTTTAAAAGCCTAAAAGGCAAACAGACATTTTTTTTTTTTTTTTTCCCATGTTCGATTCCAAAAATGTAATGGTTCATTGCGATTGCTTTTATGACAATGAATTGTCAAGTAAAATGTCATCATCGTGACGGCCCTACCTGTAAATGAAATGTCATCAAAACTCAAGGAGAAATATTCTCCTGAAGATCAATGTATGATTATAAGAAGAATAAACCCTATTTGAAATAAGTCAGGTGCACTATCATTCATTTTCAGGCAGACAGTTCTGAAGTTGCTTGATACTTCAGCAGTCTGCACAAGAGGACCAAGAGTTATACAAGAATGACACAAAAAGCCCTGAAGGCTTGTTTCCATTGTGGTAATTTGATCAGACTACAGCCCCCTCCTATAGCATATAAGCCCTTTCAACTTCAAACTCCACCTTAACCATGTTAGACTCATTGAAAGCACACATCCCTGTTTCTGGTGATTGATCTTAAAGCATGCAGGGGGCCGTCAATGGCGGCCCCCTCATGCATTTGAAGGACAAGATCAGTCACCAGAACCAGGGACGTAAGGGTGTTTTCAACGAGTCTAACATGGTTAACGTCAGTGGTGGAAAAAGTACTCACATTTTTTACGTAAAAGTACCAATACTGCGATGTAGAAATACTCTTAAGTAAAAGTCCGTAATTTAAAATGTACTTGAGTAAAAGTACAAAAATGTACTTAAAGTACCAAAAGTAGAAAGTATACTCATTATGCAGAATGTCCCATCTCACAAGTTTTCAAATGTATAAAATGTATACAAATCTTTTGAAAATAGTAGATCTACAAGCTCACAATGCGTCAAACCGCGACGCATTGTGAGCTTGTAGATCGGCTATTTTCAAATGGACGAAATGTATATACAGTAGGGCCGAAGTGGGTAATGTATATTTTGTAAAATCTGCAAAGTAACCAGTAACTAAAGTTTTCAATTAATTGTAGTGGAGTAAAAGTATAGTATTTGCCTCTGAGATGTAGTGGAGTAGAAGTAAAAGTACTGAAAATTGGAAATACTCCAGTAAAGTAAAACATACCTCAAAGTTATGCTTAACTACAGTATTTGAGTAAATGTACTTAGTTACTTTACACCACTGGTTAACGTAGAGTTTGAAGTTGAAAGGGCATACTGTATATTGTATATGTATACTGTAGGAGCGGGCAGGTCTAATCAAATGGAATATGAAATATCTATATATTGAATCAAGCAACTTATACACTGTCTGATGTGCACACACAAGCCTGCGCCCAGAATTGTTTTTTAAAGTGAAATACCCCTTTAAACACGAGGGGTATGAAGTTACTTTGGAGTTACTATATTCTGGCTATAACCGTTAGAACGAAGATATGTTGAGTGCTGCGATATTTTATGTATTAGGCACATTGAAGAGGCTGGTTTTGGAGCTATTCAGAGTACGGTAAGCCACGCCTGTGTCTTCACTTTAAGTTACACTTTCCCCAAGACATTTTAAGTTCATTTGTACAAAGCTGTCTTTGTTTACTGTAGATTCAGCATTCTTGCCTTGAGCATCAGCAGTGGATGAATTGTGGGGGGGAAAGCCACATCCAAGAAGCACCACAGGAGCAATATGAACGCAGTTTATAAAACAGGGGAAATGAGAGTGGTGATTGTAGCCTATAAGTTAGCAGGCATATGACAATATTTTAATCAGAGCCAGAGGATGGAGAGGAATATTAACCAGAGGTCCTTTTTTTCTGCCGTGCAATTAATCATTCACTCGCGCAAATGATTGATAGACACTTATTTCATCATAAGAGAGAGATCAATCACGTGTGCATGTTAAATGAAAGTTACAACGTTCCACTGATGTCCACTGAGTTGCTCCAGTAGATTGCAGATAGCTATTGAATGATAATTGTCGAGAGAGATGCTCGGAGAGAGCAGTTCATTTGCTTCCACTCGCCTACATTTTTCCTGTCCATTTAGTCAGTCAAGTAAAAATTCTATTGCTATTTCTAGTTTTCTAACCTTGTGTGTGTGTGTGTGTGTGTGTGTGTGTGTGTGTGTGTGTGTGTGTGTGTGTGTGTGTGTGTGTGTGCGCGTGTGCGTGCGTGTGTGTGTGTGTGTGTGTGTGTGTGTGTGTGTGTGTGTGTGTGTGTGTGTGTGTGTGTGTGTGTGTGCGCGTGTGCGTGCGTGCGTGCGTGTGTGTGTGTCTGTCAATGAAAAAGTAAGCTAATCTGGAAAATTGTTTATTTACACAGCTTTTGAGTTGTTTTGGAAGTTAAGCTGCACTGAGGATAATCCTCCGTATTATCATGTCTCAAGTTTCTATCCCTTAAAGCATTATGGTTTTAATAAATCAATCCCTAAATCACAAGGGTTGATCCTTCCATATTTGTGTCATCTTAGAGAGCCAGCATAGCATTGAAATGGTTGCTTGATATTATATAACCAGGCTTGCAACCATTATTGAACAACACTGCACTTTAGTTTTGCACTTACCTACTGTATGATAGGTGTATTTAAGGTATTTCCTTATTTTATGTTAATTTATATCAAATACTGTTTGACTTTGGGAGAGAAATTTGAGCAAGAAACGTAAGCACATTTATGAATTTAGAATCCAAATATGTTTATTCTAATTGATATGTTTTGGCCAGGTATGTTCAACAATTAGACTTGGTGAATTGCTCTGAGAGAAGAAAGAAGAAAAATAGTTTGTTAGTATTCATGGTCGTTGAGAAGTCACAGGGTGGCATACTTATGCTGTTTTAATGTCTTAAAGTTGTCATGTTATCTTTCTATCTGCAGTGGTGTATAAAGTACTGAAATGTTTTACTTAAGTACAAGTATCAATACCACAATATAAAAATATTTTGTTACAAGTAAAAGGCCTGTGTTCAAAATGTTACTTGAGTAAAAGTACACAAGTATTGGCATCAAAATATACTTAAAGTACCAAAAGTAAAAGTACTAACATGTTTGAAAATAGCAGATCTACAAGCTTGCGACGCGTTGTGAGCTTGTAGATCTGCTATTTTCAAATAGCCTACGTATAAAATAGGGCTGAAGTGGTTAATGTATGTTTTATAATATAATAATTTACATCTGCAAAGTAACTAGTAACTCGTTTTCAAATAATTGTAGTGGAGTAAAAGTATAATATTTGCCTCTGAGATAAAGTGGAGTAGAAGTAAAAGTATTGAACGTGGGAAATACTCCAGTAAAGTAAAAAATCCTCAAAAGTATACTGAAGTACATCGGTACTTGAGTACATTTACTTAAACTTAGTTACTTTACACCACTGTCTACCTGTGAGATGTACTTGTGAGTATTCTAATCTAGCAGGTGTTTAATTACGGCCCGGGTCTAAACAAGTCTCTGATTAAACATCCAGAATTAGACCCAGAGGTGTGGTATCCCAGAGCCATAGTTAAGATCCTCTGCCTCACTTTATAGAGTGCACTATATTAGTTTGATCACCATGCAAATGACTGTCCCCCTCCGCATAAAGTGTTTAAATTGAACAATAAAATGCTTTAGAGCAACGTAATTAATCACACTTCATGATATCCTTCATATAATCCCAAATTAAAATTCACACTAAAAATACAAATAATGATGTCTCTTTCATTAGAGTAACATACAACTACTCAATCAATGTACTTAAAAGTAATAATACCTGGAATTTATGGAGCACTTTTCTAAGTACCCAAAGTCGCTTTACATGTGTGTGGGGGGGGCCAGGGGGAGAGGGTAAGTAACAACAACAACTTTATTAGGACACAAAACTAGGATAAGAAAGTAAGATGAGAAATAAAAGCAATAAACACTAAAAACAAGAGTTGTTTCAAAGTCAACTCGGAAAGGCAATTGTGAACAGGTAGGTTTTCAGGGCGGTTTCAGGGGGAGTGCATTCCAGAGGGGGAGCGGGCAGCCACAGAGAAGCATTGGTGGAAAAAGTACGAATGTTTTACTAAGTAAAAGTATCAATACTGCAATATAGTACTCTTGTTACAAGTATACGTTCGGAATTCAAAAGACTAAAAGTACAAAAGTATTGGTATCAAAATGTACTTAAAGGACCAAAAGTAGAAAGTACTCATTATGCAGTTTTCAAATGTATAAATGTCAAAACAATCTTTGAAAATAGCAGATGCAACGCATTGTGAGCTTGTAGATCGGCTATTTTCAAATGGTCGAAATGTATAGAGGGCTGTAATGTATGATTCGTAATAATAATCCAAATCTACAAAGTAACTAGTAGCTAAAGTTTTCAAATAATTGTAGTAAAAGTGCAATATTTGCCTCTGAGATGTAGTGGAGTAGAAGTAAAAGTACTGAAAATTGGAAATACTCCACTAAAGTAAAAAATACCTCCAAATTGTACTTAAGTACAGTACTTGAGTAAATGTTCTTACTGTAGTTACTTTACACCACTGCAGAGAAGGCCCTGTCGCCCCAGGTTCGACGCCTGGTCTTGGGGAGGCGGGTGTCACTGTGTCTATTCAAGTACTCAAGTAAATGTACTCTGTTAACTACCGCTGCTCATTAAAGCTCATTACTTCAGGCTATAAGGCAGCGATGGTCGATTTGAAGACCTGTTGCGGAGGGTTGAGTCAGCAATGTCCAAACAACAGACTTAATTTATCGTGTCTGGTCAGTTGATAAGAAGCGGCCCATGCTTATAAGTGTATTTCTCAACAAGTCCAACTATTCTGAACAGAAGGTAGCAGGCATATGACAACATTTTAATCAGGACCAGAGGATCGATAGGAATATTAACCAGAGCTTCTGTTTTTTTCTGGCCTGTAATTAATAATTCATTTAAATGATTGATAGACACTTATTTCATTATAAGTGCATGGATTTGTGCATGTCAAAGTTACAACGTTCCACTGATGTCCACCGAGTCGCTCCAGCAGATTGCAGATAGCTATTGAATGGCATGCACTTTTCCAGGGGTTTTCAATGATAATTGTCGAGAGAGATGCTGGGAGAGAACAGTTCATTTGCTTCCACCCACCTACTACACCCACCTGACATTCAAGTCCAATTTCTTAAGCCTGGTATTCCAACCTTATTATCTTTCAAGTGTGTGTGTGTGTGTGTGTGTGTGTGTGTGTGTGTGTGTGTGTGTGTGTGTGTGTGTGTGTGTGTGTGTGTGTGTGTGTGTGTGTGTGTGTGTGTGTGTGTGTGTGTGTGTGTGTGTGTGTGTGTGTGTGTGTGCGTGCGTGCGTGCGTGCGTGCGTGCGTGCGTGCGTGCGTGTGCATGGCACGGGCGTTGATGGACAAAGTATTCAACTCCAGTACTTGAGTGAAAGTATACTTCTGATCAAACATTACTCAACTACTCTGCTCGGCTCTGGAGTTGAGTAAAGCCACCCCCTCCCCCAAAAAAAAGGACAGTGATCAGCGCCTTACTTGTTGACCGGGGTCTCCCAAGGCTCTATTCTAGGTCAGATCCTTTTGTTCCGTCCATGCCAACTCTCTTTGCTGACAATAGCCGATATACAACCTCACATCATTTTATTTTTTAAGCAGTCAAATAATTCATACTGTTTCTAAAAACATGACATGTGATTGCATACATTTGTGTCTCTCTGATATAGTGCAACACTGGTTACCCAAGTTGAGGCTGAGGGGCAGCATGTAGCATGTCTGGGGTCCACATAACAAATGCCTGGATGTATTTTCAAACATTCCTCAGCGAATGCATGTCATTAGACAGTATTTTATAGTATCTGTGTGTTTGTCAAGCCATAAGGCAAGGTCAGCTCTCTCTCTCTTCTGCTGCTGTTGAATGGAGACTAGACGGATCAAATGAGCTCAACTAGTGCAGTTCTCAAACTGGATCAGACTTTGAAAATAGCAGATCTACAAGCTGACATCACGCCACATCGCGGCACGTTGTCAGCTTGTAGATCTGCTATTTTAAAAAAAAAACTTGAAAAAAGGTGAAACATTTGAACATTTGAAAAAAAAAATCATGGGGGTCCCTGCCACAAAATATTTTCAGATGGGGGTCCGCGGCCCAATACATATCAATTTGAAGGTTCTGGACATGAAAAGGTTTGAGAACCATTAAACTCAACGATAGAACACAATATGAGTTTGTTGTCGTTCAAGGCCACAAAACTTAATACATGCAAATATTTACAAAAATAAATAAGCCCTGACTCAGCACCATACGTTGTCAATTGCCGGTGTAACCCAGGTCCATGAAATGGATTAAAATGGGTTAAATCATCCTTCAACAAATAAATGAATAACTGTTAAAAAGTCCTCAAGGGACAATGAATTAATTAAAGTCATATTCCCTCACTACAATAAAAGATGCACAGAAAACCCCTCAGATAAGGTTATCCAACCATGTCATTGTATCAGTTTGATTGACAGCAAGCTGTGGCCCAATCAGATGAGAGAGTGAGTGAGAGACACCGCCCCAAACCTGTCTGAACAAGGGCCTGTTGCCTGTGTGTGCAGAGACTGCAGGGGGGGAAAAATCCAGTCAATTAGAGTGAGATCAGAGAGGAAAACTTCAGCTTAAGAAAACTATAGAATGATAACGTGAGTTGTGTACATGGAAGCACAGCATTAATGACTTTAACCTGTTTTGAGGAGTCATCTAGACAGTACTGATGGTGGTTCATTTGACAACCTTGGTGAGTGACAAACAGTGTTTGCATGAGCTTCTGGGTGGCTAACATGTGCTAAGTATGAAGTCCCAGCACTGCTGGAGTCAGTTGCACCACCTCACACTAAGTTCAAACTTAGCCTAGTTATAGCTTAAATGGCTTTTAAAAAGCCATTTAGACCGGGAAAGTCTGTGTCATTTTTTGATTTATTTGGCTATTCAAAAATAGCAGATCTACAAGCTCATAGCACGGCACAGAGTGCCCGCGCTATGAGCTTGTAGATCTGCTATTTTTTTTTCTTTTTGAAAATGTGTGCAAATCTTTAAATATATACATTTGTAAAATATGTTGTTCCAGGGACCCCCAGAAGCAAAGATTTGAGTTACAAATGTTAAAAAAAAAACACATTCACAATTTTTTAAAAAATTGAATGGGTCAAGCTATAACTAGGCTAAGTTTGAACTTAGTGTGAGGTGCAACTGGCTCCTGGTGACTAGGCTGTTAGTTCAATGAAGAATAGGGTCTATGCACAGCAGCCATATTGGAAATAAATTGGGCCTCTTCTTACTTCCTTAACAGGTGTTACCAAAACTACTAATTAAGGCTCTGTTCCATTCTGGTCAAACAGAGTCAGTGTCAGGGGTCATCAACATGCCGGCTTGTGATGGACATTTTACTCAAACTTTTTTTTTTGCCAGGGACATACAAAATTAGTAGTCAATAATATTACCATAAATACTAATATACTAGTCCAGAAGACACGATGGAGAACACAGGCTGTGTTTTTAAAGACGGAGAGTGGCTAGTCATCCCGTTCAGCCAGACTGTTACTATTTTATTTTATTAAGATGGTAAGTAGGAAAGCTGAGAGGGAAGACGTAGATGGAGCAATTCAATCTGTACCCTGTTTGTTGCTTGCTTTTAAAGTCATGTGTATTATTGTTGTTTTTTCCATGGTCACCTCAGTACTTTTGTCTACTTTCTACTTTACTTTCTTCACTTAAAATGGTGATTCACTGAGTGCTTTGAACTTTTCAAAGCATTAAAGACAATCAGAGACAGTGGAAATAATCGTCATATTGACGTCATCCACCGGTCATTATAAAATCTAAGCTTTTAAAAACAGACAGGGCTCAGACAGATTTTTCAAGGCCCAGTCATTAAGCATGCATGTATTGTATCCGCCACTGTTTGGTACCTGGTTTAATAAGGTTTGAATACCTGTCTGGTAGAGTCTTTATTAGAGTGTTAATGTTAAAGGACATTTGGGAAACTCAGCTCTTATCCTGTTAAGTCTAAATCAGGTCTTTCATTGGCATGCAAGATTTCTTTTTTAATGGTTCTCGGCAGTGGCGTTTCTGGGTGTTCTGGCACCCTGCTCCAGTGGTTCTCAAAGTAGGGTCTGGGGACCCCAGGGGGTCCTTGAGGGGGTTCCAGGGGGTCCCCGCAGCAAAATTGCTTAATAGCATCAACATCTGTTTAACCACTGTAATCATATTTTATACATCAGCATACAACGATGGACAGCAGACATATTGTCTTGATGAGAGTGCCTTTTGTGAATATGAACTGTGGATAAACCAATATCCCGATGATGAGTGATTTAAAGAATAATGTCCATTTGTACACTCTCATTTGTTGGTTCCATTTGAAGAATCCTCAGAAGCAAAGATTTGAGTGAAAACTGTTCAAAAATATATATTAAAAGATTTGCCAAAATGTTCCGACACAGATGCGTTCCAGGTCTTAATGGTTCAATGAAGCATACACAGTTAACCCTTCCATTGTGTTAGGGTCATTTTTGACCCGTTTTCAAGTTTAAATAGATCAAAAGTACCCTTTACCAGGGCCGGATTAGCACTGTGGTGCCCCAGGGCGACCTCAAGTTGATGTGCCCCCCGCGCGCAGGATTTTGTTAGTTTCTTTTCGGTTTTTGGTTACTTTATTTCGGTTTTAGGGTTAGGGTTATGTTAAGGTTATGTTATTTAATTCTTATTTATATATATATATATATTTATTTATTTTTTGGGTGCCCCCATTGGCTGGTGCCCCAGGGCACTCGCCCCCAACGGCCTATGGGTAATCCGGCCCTGCCCTTTACATTTCTTTATTGGAACGAGGCTTCATAATATCCTCAGAAATAGCCATTTTAACGCAACAACATTATTTATCATCGTTTTAATTCATTCTGATGGTCCCTATAAAAAAAGTGACGCTTGTGGGGTTACGGTCCGAAATGACCCGGCAGAGAAGTGTGGCTCAATTCCCCCTAAATTGTCAATATTCAATGTTTACATGTTTGAGAGTGAGAGAGACCTGTCCTCAATTAGCATTTGCTATCAGGAGTGAAATACAGCTTGAGTTTATGAAAAATAAATGACTTTTGACCTTCTATGGTATACGGGTCAAAAATGACCCTAACACACCAAGTGTCACTATTTAACCACTTCAATTTTCACTCAAACATTTTCAAAAATAACAAAAAATGTCGCGATTCGAAGCGTTGCGAGCTTGTCTATCGGCTATTTTTGCTACCTTTTTTTGTGACACTGTGATTTTAATTTTTAAACTTTTTTTTATTGGTTTTTCTGCACATTAATAACAAATTCAGTGATATTCGGTTCATGATATGTGCCATAGGGGGAAAGGGAAAAAACGTACAGGCCTTCACATTGAAGGAACCACAAAGGGAAAGAAAACACAAAACACAAAACAAAACAACAACAGCAGAGCAACAGGAGAAACAATAAAACAATCCATCACAAAACGGAAACAAACCCAAATAAAAATACTCGCACACGTACACACCCACACACACACAGTGTCATTTTTGTCTCACCTTAGCGCCACCCTTTTGAGTAACAAAAATTCATTGAGGAATAACCGGGAAAGTAATTATATCTGTGTAAACCAGGAAGGGATACCATATACTGTATCGTGGAATTTTCTAACAGAGCCTCTCAATGTGTATCTAATTTTCTCAAGTTGTAAGTTATTAAAAATGTCTTTTATCCATTGAGTATGGGAAGGTGGAATTGGCGATTTCCATCTCATATTATCTCGTATTAGGCGTGTGTTACAAAGGCTATCAGGTCTGCTTGAAATCTAGACAGAGGCAGTTGGGAAATACCAAACAGCGCGGTAATGGCGTTAGGCTCAGTGAGTGTCCCAGTTAATTCTGCAAGAGTATTAAAAATCTCAGTCCAGCATGTGCTCAGAGAATTGCATGACCAAAACATATGTGTGTGTTACAGGTGACTGATGGCATTTTTCACAGGTGGTATCGATGTAGTCGAATATTATTGAGAGCCTAGCTTTTGTCAAGTGGCTCCGATGGACCACTTTACACTGGAGTAGGCCATGTCTGGCGACGACGGATGAAGTGTGAACCCGATTCAAAGATTTTCGCCAAAGATTGTTTTTTGTGACACATGTAGTATGACAAAGTAGGGTGCTAATGTACAAAATAACATAACGTTGAAATACGGAGGTACAAGCTTTCTCCCCGACGCTGACGATATCATGCATAATGCATAAAGTTGTGAGGAGGAGAAAAAAAAAGCTGTGAACGTCCTCCTGGGATGATGTATGACAGGTGGATGCTAATGGAGATAATGAGCGAGGACATAGCTGGTGTTCCGGATAAGTCAGGATGACAAGTGACGCGCAGACAGCGCCGTAGAGCCAAGCCTTGCTTCACACACAGACACCGACTATGCATAATCGTCGCTGTCGACTGCATGGAAACCTCGTATGTCCTCGTTTTTGGGGGGAGAAAGAACCTGTGTAACGATGGATCCAATTGTACTTGTTGTTCATTCATTCATTGGTTCAATATTTATTAAAAACCCACAGACGCACTTTCACTTTCGAAATTTTTCAAGGAATGACGTGTTGTGTTCTTGTGGCTTGTGAGTCCCGATTATGACATTTTACTTGACGATTAATTGTCATACAAATAATTGCGATTAACGATTTTAATCGTGTGGCTTTTAGGCCTTGTAAACAAAAGTTGCACAACATAACTTCGATACACAAATAGTTACTGACAATGGCCGATACAATCATCAAAATCAATAATGTACGAAAAATCAATAATGCCTTTTATTATAAAATACGCAATATTTTTTTAATATACTCAACATCTGTTACAAAATAGTGGAAATAGTCAATCTACAAGCTCACAACGCGCTGTGAGCTTGTAGATCGGCTATTTCCACTATTTCTGAAAGTATTTCACTTTTCAGCGATTATTACAATTATGCAAACATAATTGCGATTATATCAAATAATTGCGATCAGGCGATTATGTAATAATTGTGACAGGCCTACTTGTGAGCTTGTAGATCGGATTTTTTCGCAACTTTTGTGTGACTCGTACAACGAAGTAGGGAATGGATCTGTGAAAATGCCTTAAAAGTTTAAATATGGAGATACTAGCAGTGGTGGAAAAAGTACTGAAATGTTTTACTTAAAGGGATACTTCACTTTCAAATAAAATAAACATTAAAAGAAATTATTTAAAAAAAATGAAAGAAGTTATGGCAAAATAAAGGCCCCCTCACGCATTAGAGTGTCCTACTAATGTGTGAGGGGGCCTTTATTTTGCCATAACTTCTTTCATTTTTTTTTAATAATTTCTTTTAATGTTTATTTTATTTGAAAGTGAAGTATCCCTTTAAGTAAAAGGATCAATACTGCAATGTAGAAGTACTCTGTTACAAGTAAAAGTCCGGAATTTAAAATTTAATTTTGTAATTATACAAAAGTATTGGTATCAAAATGTACTTAAAGTACCAAAAGTAAAAGTACTAAAATGTTTGAAAATATGTTATGCAAAGTAACTAAAGTTATCAAATAATTGTAATGGAGTAAAAGTACAATATTTGAGATGTAGTGGAGTAAAAGTATTGGAAATTGGAAATACTCATGTAAAGCACAAACACCTAAAATATTTACTTAAGTACAGTACTTAAGTAAATGTACTTAGTTACTTTCCACCACTGGATACTAGGTTTCTGTCCGACAGTGACAACACGACAGTAGCCTGCAGTCACCACTGTACTGCTTCCAGGCAGTCAGACTTGTACTGCAGCACTTGAGAGAATGAAGTTAGCGTTCCTGAAGTGGTGGAGTGTCATCTTTAATCATTTCTCGCGTTCTTTTTCCAGCCACAGTGTGCACACACACCGCTTAGGTTTCTTCCTCCTACTGTATACTGTACAGCACCTGCACCTTCTTAGCTTCACATCCCAGCGATGATGAGGCGTTTAATCGCAACGGTGGCGTAAACCAGCCGTGAAATTTCATTTGTCTCCAGCCCTACGTTCTTGTAGCTCGACACAAATCACGTAGATTTCTATTGCTTTTTTTCTCCTCCTTCTTCTTTGCAACTCTTTCAGTTGAGAGAATTCAGAAGATTTCAGTTGTACATCAAATTGCTCTAACCGAAAAAAGATTCGACTTTTGACTCCACTACATTTTCTAGGAGTGGGAAAAAAAGTACTTCAGCCCTATTTCAAATATAGCAAAAATAGCAGATCTACAAGCTCACAATGCGTCACGGTACGACACGTTGATCTGTTATTTTCACTTATCAATATGTGTTTGTTTTTTTTCCAAGTGCGTGTACTTTTGAATACTCAAGTACACATTTGATTTGACAGAGCCACTTTCACTTGCAGTAGAGTAATGTTTGACCAGAGTATACGAGTATAGATACTTTGAGGCAAACTCCATCGTTGTCAATGTTTACACTGACTGTACACACTGAGCCCATAACTCCCACGTCCTGCTGACAGAATGATTGTAATGCATTTGAACAGCGATAAACATAATCACAGCAAACATTATGAGCACCTGACCTTGTTTATACAAATATAGACCTACTGCACCGTATGTCGCACTCCTTTTGCACCGTATGTCGCACTCCTTTTGGTCCTTATATCGGTCTCATAGACCAGAGTAAATACATAATTTTTTCAACCATATAAATATAAAACATATATATAATATATGATAATTCATATGGAATGGATATTTCCATTTACAGTGTGTCAAAACGAAGAGTATGTCATCAATCCAATATCATTCGCCTTACCTTCACACTGCATTATGGATGATATCTGACCTCATTCCTTTCTTGAAACTGCGGCTGATGGAGCTTGTACACAAAGACGCTCACACACTTATGTACACCTGTAAACCCGTGTTGTGAGGGTTTTGATCTTTTTTTCCCCTTCTCCACAGCTCAGTGGCCTTGCACAGCGATGTCACAGGCTCTCAGAAGGTGGGGGGGGGGGTGGACTTTTTGGGCGGATTTTGTTCGTTTTTGGTTTTTTTTTTTGTTAATTTATTTTGGTTTTAGGCTTAGGTTAGGGTTAGGTTTTTTAATTCTTATTTTTGCCTGATTTTACCGATTTATTATCTTTTTTTTTTTTTTTTTTTTTGCAGAAAGTGGGGGGTATGAAATCACGGATCTGTGAGAGTGAGGGTGTGGCGTCGTACGCACAATGAATGGCCGTGACGCCCCTGGCCTTGTAAATGGTAAATGGTGCATTTATATAGCGCTTTTATCCAAAGCACTTAACAGGGTATCAAACTGCAACCTCGGGTGTACTTGTACATCATGTGTACTAGTGGGTGTACTTGTACATCATGTGTACTAGTGGGTGTACTTGTACATCATGTGTACTAGTGGGTGTACTTGTACATCATGTGTACTAGTGGGTGGACTTGTACATCATGTGTACTAGTGGGTGTACTTGTACATCATGTGTACCAGTGTCATGTCCAGGGGGTGCACTTTTACATCAAGCTGCCTCACACTAGGAATAGGCTCCTGAACTATGGGCCACATGGCTCGGAAACGGTTGGATCCCAACACTGCTTACCTACTCACTCACTCATGTTATATCGTTTATTCTAAGCCTTCCAGAAACAGTTCTTTCTCTGCTCAACTATTGCCCAACCCCAGAATGTCGAGTCTTTGGAAACCAATATTTTCACCGCCTCAATATGAAGGACGGCCCTAAAGACTTTAGATCATTGGTTCTCAAAGTGGGGTCCGGGGACCCCCAGGGGTCCTTGAGGGGGTTCCAGGGGGTCCCCAGCAAAATGTGTGAATATAGCATCACAATATTTCTAACCTTGTATACTTTGGCTATTCAAAAATAGCAGATATACAAGCTCATAGCGCAGCACCGAGTGCCGCACAATGAGCTTGTAGATCTGCTTTTTTTTTTAAAGCTTGAAGATTCGCGTAAATCTGAATATATTTTTTTTTCAAAGCAAACATTTTAACACAACTCTTTGCTTCTGGGAGTCCCTGGCACAACATATCTTCAGATTTTCAAAGCTGTGAGGTTGTCCTCAGTCTGTAGTTGAGACAAGCATTCAGACTGAATTGAGTGTTTTTCTTTCAGTAATGGCCTCCCGGTCTCTCTTCATCCAATCAGGACAGAGGACTCATGCAGGATAAACAAGTGAAATTGGAAGTGATGACACAAAGGTTGCAGACTAAATTGAAACTGGGACACTAAAACATTGAAGCCAATCTCTCTCTGATTGGACAAAATTGGCAACCCACCTGAAAATGTAGTATCTGTTTACTAAAGAGCTGGAGACACAGGGAGATACTTGTCTATCGTCTACTATCAGATCAATCTCACTCATACTGTATCATAGAGTTTGAACTTTATAACAAAGAAATATCATGTACCGGTACGCTATCTAGGAAACTCTATGGCCTACATGTGCTGCAAATCTAGATGGTTTATTTACTGTGTAAAGGATTTATAAAATCCTTATATAAAATGTCAGCTTTCTGTTGCTTTTTGGCGAAAACAAGCCACATTCAACTGCAAGTAACTATGGATGGTCAGATGGTCATGGTCAGAAGTATATTAACACTCATGTCAGTGGTACTGTAGTTCTGCCTCGAGCACAGGGCAGAGATCATAGTTAGATACTGTAGCTGCCTGAAGGACAAACTGAACCATAACAAGATAGGCTGTACCAACAATAGCTATTAGGCCTAGTGTAGACATCTAGGCTCTTACAAGCTGTCAAATATCATAATGTATTGTAGAAGTATTATAAGTGATGGTACAATATCAGGTTAGATATAAGCAGCCATATAATTTCTTCCTCACCGTCTAGAAGAGGCTGTATGTATGCCTGTGTCTGTTGGTCCGGAGCTAATATCGCAAACCTCTTGCGATATTAGGCCACACATCAAAATCTTAACCACTTCATCCATTTATATGTTGGCTATTCCATAGCAGATAATATAAGCTCACAGCGCGGCACAAAGCGAGCTTGTACATCTGCTATTTTTGAAAATATTAGAAAAATGTTTAAAATGTTTGGAAAACTTTGAAGAATTTAGATTTTTTTTTACACAAATCTTCTCTTCTGGTGGTCCCTGGCACAAAACCTTTTCAGATGGGGGTCCGCGGCCAGATGTATATCAATTTGGGGGTCCTTGGCATGACAAAGTTTGAGAACCACTGCTCTAGAGTGCACGAAGCCACAGATAAATGGTTTTCCCAGCACCCACCACCCCCTCGCTTGGCACCATCACAATGTTCAAGTAGTACAGACAGTAGCAGCGCCATGAAACTGAACAAAAAGGGCAAAGGGATCATGTTGTTCTGCCTCAAGCTATCACGTTCATAATAAGATAATCTGTTTATTTGTATTTCTAACTTTGCCTACTGTATGTGTGGACTGTGGACATTGACTTGGTGCTCACATAGAATACATTAGTTATTGTAAATAACCACAATGGAAACTAAGGGTCATGTATTCTGAGGTGATGCTGCCTGACCAGCAGACCAGTGGTTCTCAACATTTTTAGGGGCCAGTGCTAACCTATCCAACATCCCTTTCATTTCAATGTGGGCTGTTTCTGCTCTGAATATGAATGTTTTGTTATTGTACTGTGTTGTTTATAATTATAAAACATGTCATTGAATGCCAAATAACGTGTCAAACTGGACTGTTAAAAATAGTGTTATTAGCTACTACTTTCCAGGGAGAAAGAGCGAGAGGGAAACCCTAACCCAAACCTATTATACGGTGACAATTTGGTGCAGGTACAAAACAAGAATCATTCTCATTAATGGTTCCACTGCTATTTTTTATATTTTTCAACATGGAAACGCGATTATGACGATTATGCAAAAATAATTGCGATTATCTCAAATAATTGCGATTAGACAATTATGCAATAATTGTGACAGGCCTGGTTATACGCCGTTGAAAATAGCATGTTTCGCCAAAAATATATAGTAAAACACAGGAGCCGAGATACTTAATATTTCTTTTTAAGTGAATGGATCGGAGCAGTAAATCTTTGGATCACGTTATCTCTGGTTCTGTGTGGGGAAAAAAATAAAAAAAGATCTCCGTCAATGGCGGTGAACGGGTGGATTTGAAATGACGGAGATCTCCGTCAATGGCAGGGAATGTATTTTCAGATGGATGTCAAATACATATGAATTTGGGGTCCTTGACATGAAAAAGTTTGAGAACCACTGAATTAGAGAACGTCAGTCGACAGGCGCTCTCTGACTGATGATTCTGGGCAGCATACTGAGCTTTAGGTGATTTTAAGCAATCAACATTCATTAGATAAGACAGCAAAAAGGCTTTATACTCTAAGTACTGTGATATACAGTACATATATATACAGATACTCTAGGTGTCCTGAAAAGGATAAAATTTGCCTGCACACTATCTGAAAGAGTGTTTTTATGAACCGCTAAAGTTGGGGATTAATCAAGGGATGGAACTGTCCAGCCATATCATACTCTTGCTACTTATTTACCATAATTGCACCGCTAAACGCCAACGGCCATGGATTCACAAACCATACCTCACTTGACTGCGTTTGTGGATGATGAAAGTAAGTCTAATGATGAAAATATGCACTTGAATATACTACACTTTCATTAAAAGACAATAAACAAACACGTCCCAAGACCACCTCAACCCTGAAGTAATATTCTTGGAAAGGGCCGGTACCCCACACATACAGTATAACTTCTCCAACACTCACACACAACTATTATAGACATTTTCAGACCGATAATACCACCAGTGAACACTCCAACCCGACTTGAACTCCCTTTGTCTCCTGAATATCAAAATGAAAACACTATAAAGGCCGTTGCAGTCCAGGTCGCCCATGAAAATGTAATGTGAATATGAGATGGATCCAAATGGAGCCTATACATATGCTAATGAGAGGATAGAGAAAACGTTTTACCGTCCCCATATATTTTCTGTGCATACTCTCTCTCTCTCTCTTTCTCTCTTTCTCTCTCTCTCTCTCTCACACACACACACACACACACACACACACACACACACACACACACACACACACACACACACACACACACACACACACACACACACACACACACACACACACACACACACACACACACGCGCGCGCGTTCCAGGCGTTAGCCAGGACCATCGGGCAAAATGGAGGCATGCTTTTTTTCACATGGAATGCACGTCGTGGAGTCTACAGTTTAAACAGCGCTGCGCAGCTCAACGTTGAGATTTCGGCACCGAACGCAATCTGTTATTATAAAATGCTGGCACCCAATGTGTTAAAAAATAGTTTAAAAAAAGTGTGTGAATCTCGGGATCGCCATGGGAACAGTGTGGCTTCAGTGCAAATCTCAGACAACATGACCAGGCCATCAGTCATCTATGATGTCAGCCATCTATGACATATCCATGATGTATGACTCCAAGGTTTCAGCTTGAACATTTGATTGAATACTTTATTAGAGAAAAGGAGGGGAAATCCGGACACTTGTAGCTCCCAGTAGAAACGTTTTATTCAATAAATATGTTAAAACGTTTTGACCGCTAAGGGTCTTCATCAGGTCTGAACCAGGCAGGGCCTGCTGGTTGTCCATGTGTCCCTCGCACTAGGCTAAATAAAGAAAAGACCAAAGGTGACCGATCCTTTGCGTGCGCTGCCGCCAGACTGTGGAATAACCTTCCCCTGGACATAAGAACTGTGCCCTCTGTTGATAATCTCACAAAAACTGTTAAACACCCACCTGTTCAAACAGGTGTTTACTTCGTTGTTATGTGCCTGCTCATGCATTTGTGTCATGTCCTGTCCTGACTCCTTACTTGCGATGTCCTTTTAACACATCCACCGCCAAGGGCTAATCTCATAATGTACTCACCAGTGCCAAGGTGTTTTTGTTGTTTTTTTGTTTTTTTCATGTCGCCATAGATCTTGTTAAAATCCTTAAGATTGAGCGCTACACGGTCTGTTTACATCCGCGAGATCTCCCTGTATCTCCCAGTGAAAACCACGTGTCAAACGGGGCATCCATGTTTGAGTTAGAGCGGATTACGTTAAACAGTGAAATGCGAGGAGAAAAAACTACAGGAAGAGAATTGAGTTTCAGTTTCGTCTGTAGAATGGGAGCGGGCGTGATCGTCAAAACCGGATCCCAAATAATTCTATTTCCTGTCATCAAACCGGAAACGGAAGTGGATCAAAAAAATTCCGAAAGTGCACCCGGACCGCGCATGCGCGAAAAGACCGCAGCCCGTAGGGCTACGGTCTCGGCGCTTAACAGTTGGATTTAACGGCCCGTAGGACTACGGTCTTGGCGGTTAATGTGTTAATGACTTGTGTCATGTTTAATTTATCATTTATTTATTTGTTTTATATATTGATATGCTTTTATTATTGCGTCCGTCCGTCCGTCCGTCCGTCCGTCCGTCTGTCTGCGAGCAGCTAATCTCTGCCACCATTGGCCCGGTCGCTGTGAAACTGTACACACACACTCCCTGGATGCCACAGCCCCACATTTTTCAGATCAGCCTGTCATAGCGCCACCATGAGGCTGACTTTTGCAAAACCCATTTTTGGATATTACTCCTACAGATTTTGTCCAAAAACACGCAAATCGGTACACAGTATTTCTATAGCCATGTGATCAACACGGATCTGTCCGATTCCATATTCCATCCTGATTGGCTAAGATTGCCTTCCAAAGTTTGCAGGATTGGTTCATTTTGAACAAAGCGCCTCAAATCATGAATGCAGCATGCGATTTCTGTGAAATTTTTCCACGTATATTCCCACTTGGCCCAGGAATCAAATCAGCCTCATGGTGCCGCTATAACAGGCCGATTCAGGTTTTTACCTATAACTGCACCGATCTGTGTGAAACTTTGCACGCTCACTCCCTAGAGGCCAAGGAAAAACCTTTGCCCTGTATTTTTCACATCTGCCTTTTAGAGCGTCACCAGGAGGCTGACTTTTGTAAAACAAATGTTTTCCTCTTACTCCTTCAGATTCTGTCCAAAAAACACGCAAATCGGTACACAGTATCTCTATAGTCATGTGATCAAGAGGATGTGTCCGATATTTCATATTCCATCCTACTTGCCTAACATTGGCTTACAAAGTTTGCAGGATAGGTCCGTTTTGAACAAAATTCCTCAAATCATGAACGCAGTGTGCGATTTCCGTGACATTTTGTACATACATTCCCACTAGGCCGAGGAAGAAATGCTCCCCTTTTCACATTGGCCTGTTAAAGCGCCACCAGCAGGTCTAATTTAGCAAACCACATTTTTGGAACAAAGTCATGAATGCAGTGTCCGATTGCTGTGAAAAGCCTAAGAAGAAATGGAACCCTTTTCAAATTGGCCTATTATAGCACCACCAGGAGGCCATAATAACCTACCTGCCCTGGCGGAGACTTGTGCTCCGAGAAGCACTTTTTCTAGTTATGTATTCATTTTTACCTGTAAAACACTTTGAGCTAAACTTACTTACTTACATCGTTAGCTAACGCTACGCTAAACTCACATAATTAGCTTATGCTTACTACAAGACAATACATGGCTAGGTCTTGTTCGACCAAGAGATCATTGATCTCAAGTGAAATAAAAATGGAACAGGGAGGACTCATCCCACAGCTGCCATGTCTGATGCTCATTGATGTTGAGCAAGTGGCTTGAACTTTGTGCTGACACAAGGCCCACTTTATTGGATATACACCAGGGAACTGGACTCATGCAGTCCCTGGTCCCTGGTCAATTCAGAGGATGATTTCACTTAGTAGCTATTATTGATAGCCATTTTGATGCTGGTGGAGAATACATTAATATTTTCAATATTTGTATATTTTCTATCCCCCAAGATCTGTACAATTTTGATGTGACACAAAGAAATGACAGGGGATCATTAATTATGCAGGTGAACCTCAGTGTGAGTATGGAACATGGCCATTTGATGACGTTTTTCATGGAACGCATTTTTAGAAAACTTTGTCCAGAAGAAGCTTTGAGTACTTTTTTTTTTTTGTAGATCAGAAAGTAGATTGGCTATTTTTGGAATCATGAGTCACTCAATGAATCATGATAAAAGCTAGATGGCTCTGCGGGCATTCAACCGGCCATTTACCATTTATAGTAAATTAGTCCAACAAGCCACATTTTCATGTCGAGCACCCCCAATGTCTTTGGGTTAGGGTTGGCCACGGACCCCCATCTGAGATGATGATGTGCCAGGGGCCGCCATTAGACAACATTTGTGTATTTGTTTTTCCAAATGATTTAACACATTTTCAAGGATTTTTTTATCTTTTGAAAATAATTACAAGCTCACAACATGTCAATGAAATAGTTAATCAGATGTTGATGCTATATTAACACATTTAGCTGGGGACCCCCTGGAACCCCCTCAAGGACCCCTGGGGGTTCCGGACCCCACTTTGAGAATCACTGAGCTAGAGGGTATTGTATCCACATGTTGTCTATTTTGGACGGTTTTCTGTAAATAAATGGCATTGTTTACATTGATGCCATCTTTGCTCTGTCACCTTGAAATGTTGGTAAAACACACATCTATCTATCTATCTATCTATCTATCTATCTATCTATCTATCTATCTATCTATCTATCTATCTATCTATCTATCTATCTATCTATCTATCTATCTATCTAGCTAATCTTTTCTCTATGGGTACGTATGCTTGTGATTTTATAGCTACATTCAGAACTTCTGGGATATGACTCATTGATACTAGGTTTTATTGGTGCATCAGGGAAGTGGGTTTATCATAATAATTAAGCTCAGCATCCGTCCTAAAAAAACATTGCTTACAACATGCACACTGATATATACAGCCAAAGCCGCCGCCTCCACACTGAAAAACACAGCGAGGCAGTGCTGCCATTCACCATTAATGTTATTCCAAACTGACCTCAGCCTACAAACCTAATTTTAAACCTGTTTAAAAATATATAAAATCAGTTGAATACAACCAAACCATGCTTCATTTTGCAGTAATATGCATGTAAATACTGTTGACAGGCCAAAGAATGTACCTCAAAATTCCTCATCAACCATTTAAACATCTTTAACAAAAGCGTGTCTCTGCAAGACTGGACTCATTTCCAGCATCCTAATCCTGTGATGTGTGTCTGTCTCTCAGCTTGGCTCCTGGCCTTTTAAAAGGAGACATTCGATTCAGCCGGGACACTTAAAGCTCCAGCACACAGTTACGCAACGGGGGGGAATTTGAGAGTTCCTCTCTTTCCTTCAAAATATATACATGAATAGAAACTAGAAAGGTGCATGTCAGGCGGAAATGGCTGTGGCTGACGGCCAATCTGCACCAGACTTTTCAAAGCGCGTGTATGCGTGGACATGGCTGCGCACGTACAGTGCGTTTGGAAAGAACCAGTTGATATCAATGATTGATACCAGCTACACCTTGCGCGCGGATACGCGAGCCCCGCATACGCAGACTTTAGAATAGGACTCTAAAAGTGTGTGTGTGTGTGTGCACAGGCGCGTGAGTGCACGCAGCCATGATTAGACAACATTTGGGGCAGAGGTTCTTCCTTAGCCCGCTGTGAGTGCGTGCGTGCACAGTTTCACGCCGATCGGTCCAACGGTGCCGGAGATTAGCCGTTCACAGGCGGATGGAGACGGACGAACTCTGGCCCTCGGCCAGCCAGCCTGGCGGAGACAATAAAGGGAGATTGGCAGAAATAAGCAACACATAAGGAAGCTGGACTAGCTGGTCATGCATGAAAAGCCAGCTCCGTTATTACGTGTACACGACCATCTGGAGGCAACAGACAAGAGTTAACCCATTAAGACCGGGAACGCATCTGTGTCGTTTTAAGATTTCTTTGGCTGTTCAAAAATTGCAGATCCGCTATTTGCCTTTTTTCATTTTTTTATGTATATGGCCGCAGATCCCCATCTCAAAATGTTTTGTTCCAGGGACCCCCCCCCCCCCCCCCAACAGAAGCAAAGATTTGAGTCAAAAATGTTCCCTTAAAAAAAAGATATATATTCATAGATTTGCAAAAAAAAATCACGATAAAAAAATAAAAAAAAAGATCTACAAGCTCATAGCGTGACACTCGGTGCCACACTATGAGCTTGTATATCTGCTATTTTCGAATAGCCAGAAGAAATCTAAAAATGACAGAGATACATTCCCGGATTGAATGGCTTAAACCCTCAGTGATATTGAACAGATAGTTCCCATCCAGACAGCAGAGAGCTCCTTCAGCCTGACGGGGCTCACCACAGAGATCATGTGCCAGCCTTCCAGCCAGCACTTTACATTAATTACTGTATGTTATTATTAGATAACAGTGACACTGATGTCATCCATGGGTTTTCCGGTGACCATATATATGTAGGTCACTGATGACATTGGCTGCTGAGTGATGATATCCTTTACAGATAGCATGTTTACATTTAGAGTGAATGATTGGTGACTGAAGTGATCAATTTTATTATCCTGGTAATTTGTCTCAATATGTCAAAGTCATGTGTTTTTTTTTCTTCTTTCCCCTGGGTTATACATGCATTATATCCTGTCTCATGCAGCTGTCGATAGCGCTGGCGTACTGTACATACAGGACACTGGATCATAGGCCCCCATTCTGCCTAATAGGACAGTGGTGGGAAAAAGGGCTCGCATTGTTTACTCAAGTAAAAGTATCAATACTGCGATGTAGAAATACTTTTGTTACAGGTAAAAGTCCGGAATTAAAAATTGACTTGAGTAAAAGTACAAAAGTATTGGTATGAAAATGTACTTAATGTACCAAAAGTAGAAAGTACTCATTATGCATAATGTCCCCATTTCACAAGTTTTCAAATGGATACAAATCTTTTGAAAATAGCAGATCTGCAAGCTCACAATGCGACGCATTGTGAGTTTGTAGATCTGCTATTTTCAAATGGTCGAAATGTATAGGGCTGAAGTGGTTAATGTATGTTTTGTGATAATAATCAAGATCTACAAAGTAACTAGTAACTAAAGTTTTCAAATAAATGTAGTGGAGTAAAAGTGCAATATTTGCCTCTGAGATGTAGTGGAGTAGAAGTAAAAAGTATTGGAAATTGGAAATACTCAAGTACAAATAGTTTGAGAACTGGTCTACAACACAAGTGATCGATGGATTGTTTTGTATTGAGTTTTGGATAAATTAATAAATGTATTTGTTTATCTATTGATCATGTAGATCAGATATATTTGTCAGCGAGGACAAGTGGAGTGGAAGAGCAGGTCCGGGGACCCCCAGGGGTCCTTGAGGGGGTTCCATGGGTGTACGATTGATAGTTGGTAAAAGGTACTGCTCTGTATAACTGTGAAAGTGTACAACATCTTACAGTTATAAATGGATAAATGAACACTGAGCATTTTGCGGTGCACTCCCACCTCTTTTTAGTGAGGGATTCTGTGCTAAATAATACTGCTCATGCATTGTTATTTTGTGGTGTCGGCATATCGTGCTTATTGCAGTGGTTCATATGATGAGAAATGAGATTGCACTTCACAGCAACATTAATTTAAAACCGGCTCTCCTCCTGTTAAAGTGAAAACATCACTACATTATTTCTGTGTATTTGTTGTCGAGATGATATTCCATTAGCAGCATATAACTGAGCTGTGTGTGTGTGCGTGCGTGTGCGTGTGCGTGTGCGTGTGCGTGTGTGCGTGCGTGTGCGTGTGCACGTGCGTGTGTGTGTGCGTGTCGTGCTGCAAAGTTTCCCCCAGCGACGTCACTTAGATCGCATTTAGATCAAGTATAGGATGTCCATGTACTATGGATGTGACATCGTTCAGCTTGGTTACATTCTGTATCACCAGCTCACTGTTGAATGTATAAGTTGCTCGGGTGGCGCAGTGGTAAAGTCCCTGCCCACCACCACCACCACGGAGGTTGTGGGTTCGAATCCACCGTGGTGCATCCGGCTTTGTCTAGCGTCTACGCAAACACAATTTGGCCCGTTTTCGGGGGAGGGAAGCCGGGCGAAATCGGTCATTGAACGTTCTCCTACGGGCTGGGGGCGGCACCTGTCAGCGTGGAGTGTTGGGCGGGAGGAGTAGGACTAAGGCCCTACGTCCTCCTGGTGGGGGCTCCTCACTGGCAGGTGAGTCAGTAGGATACGACATCACAGAAATGTGTGTGGGGAGGAATCAATTGGCATAGCGACCAAACTGGGGAGAAAAAGCGGTGAAATATAATTGGCTACTCTAAATGAAAATACATAAACTGATTATGTAAATCTTACATAGTGAAGATATACAACAATTTTTAATGGTGCAATTTTCAACTCCTTCCAATTCACAATTTTCCAATTATAATCAGTCTCTTTGAATATGACACAATTTCACCTTTTGTCATTGTCACCTAAAAAAATTTGATTTCTGCGACCTATAAGAAGTAAATCCGATCTTCACGTAACTTCATTTTCTGTAACTGGAGACCCGGGGGCTCTCTCTGTCTGTCTGGGTAGTTTCCAGACAATTTAGATGAAAGAAACAGCACTGGCTGCTGTAAATGCAGCCGGTTGTCACCGTTTTTTTTCCTTTTGTGTCGTAAATGTGTGAAGACAGCGAAAAAAGGCTTATTCAATCAGTTTCCTGCTGTTCTTCCCTTCAAATCAAGTGTCTTGAAAAGTCCCCTCCTTATCTTTTTTCCCCCACAGAGGCAAGTGAGTTTTTTTTGTATCCTTGGATGTCTCTAGTCTCTAGTCTCTAGGATATCAGATTTCACGACGCTGTGATAATGTTGGAGGTCAGTCAGAGGTAACTATGCAGGAGTGATAAAAATGCATATCGCCACATTCAAAAGGCTCCCGAGACCTCTCATACCAACACATGAATGCAAATGAGATCCTCTCTAACCAGGGGAAATTCCATCATATCCAACCATCCGTGCGTGCATCGAAATATGAATTTAACCCTGGGAGTGCAGCAGGCCTATATAATACAGGATGACCTGATGTGCTCCAACCCGGCCACATCTTTGCTCAGGTTTCCTGAAGTGTCAGTGTGAATCTTGACCCATTAAGACTGGAAAAGCATCTGTGTCATTTTTAGATTTCTTAGCCGCTATTAGCTTGTAGATCTGCTATTTTCTGGAAAAAAATCATGAACATTTGTGCAAATCTATATATGAATGAATTTGAATATATGTATATTTTTAGATATTTTTAAAGTGAACATTTGTAACTCAAATCTTTGCTTCTGGGGAGGGGGGGTCCCTGGAACAAAATATTTTGAGAAGGGGTCTGCAGCCAAATACATATCATTTTGGGGGTCCTTGACATGAAAAAGCTTGAGCACCACTGATATAGCAACAATAGTTTTTCAAAAAACTGTTAGGATTTAGAAGGCATTAGAATCCCCAGAAGCAAAGATTTGAGTACCAAAAAAAATGCTTTAAAAAATACTATTTATTCAAAAGATTTGCAGAAAATATTCATGATTTTTCTAAAATAGCAGATCTACAAGCTCATAGCACAGCACTCGGTGCAGCGCTATGAGCTTGTAGATCTGCTATTTTTGAATAGCCAAATAAATCTTAAAATGACACAGGTGCTTTCCCGTTCTTAATGGGTTAAACTGACGGAAGAGATTTGTGTACACGTATTATTAATAGATCTACTACGCAGTGTTTCACTAGATTTTGAGCTTTCGCTCAAACCCTCAGACCTTCATCAGAGAAGACATTTGACAGTACGCATGTACAGCATGTTTAGAGCAGTGTTTCCCAAACAGTGGGTCGGGACCCATTTTTAGGCCACGGACCGTTCTAATGGTCACTACTCGCTACAATACATATAATTGTTTCATTATATCAAACGATTTTTTTCAAAAGAAAGAAAGACAAGAAAATATTTGTCAGAAAAGAAAGAAAAAAGTTTTTTCAAAAGATTTTCAGAAATGTTCAAAATATAATTATAGGAAATGTCATGAATTAAAACAGATCTACAAGCTCACAACGCGTCACGATGCGGCGAGTTGTACCACGTCGTGAGCTTGTAGATCGGCTATTTTCATTGTTAAATTCATAATGTATTTCTCTAAGTTTGGGCCTCTGAGAGACGCCAAATTCACCATAAAATGGATGCTAATTGAGCCAAATGGATGCTAATTGAGCCTTCTGGGTCTATTTTTGAACGTGCAAAGGTCATTTATTGATTAGATTTTTTTAAATAACTCCCACTCGTTTTAACCCGTTAAAACCTGGAACGCATCTGTGTCACGTTTTGATTTGAGCTAAAAAGCATTATTTTACACTTTGGCTATTCAAAAATAGCATATATACAAGCTCATAGAACTTGTAGATCTGCTATTTTTTTTAAATCGTGAAAATGTGTGCAAATCTTTGAATATGTATATTCTTTTAAAGTGAAATTTGTTTACTCAAATATTTGCTTCCTGGGGGGTCCCTGGAACAACATATTTTGAGTTAGGGGGGTCCGCGGCCAAATACATATCATTCTGGGGGTCCTTGACATGAAAAAGTTTTAGCACCACTGATATAGAAACATATACGTTTTTCTGAATACTGTTGGGATTTAGAAGACATTTGTAGAATCGGCTTCAGGTCTTAATGGGTTAAATAACTCTCACTCAGAATTAAATGAACACTGAGCATTTGACTGTAGCCTATATGAGTAGGAATTTAAACACAAGTTGTTTAAATCGTTGTTGTTCATAAAGGTTTCTGTGATGCGTGCCGTTAGTGGAGTTTCAGAGATTGAGTTGAGTAAAAGTTGAGATTATTATTGTGCTTCATATGCCTCAACCTTTCATTTCCATTTCGTATATCAGTTGTCAGACTGGATTTGTCCTTTTTTAAATTAGCAGTGTATGATGTTTTGTTTGTCTGGGCTATGTGCTCACTGAGGGATATTGTGACACAAATCCTCTCATTTCAAGATTGAATAATTTAGTACCATTTCAATGAAACATTGATTTGAATTTGTCTTGGTGTGTGCTCGAGGCAGACAAAACGATACAATACAAATGCACCTAAGCATTAACATAAACATGCTCAAACAAAAGTGTCAGTTTTATTAAAACTGTACGGTGAGTGCCAGAGATCTAACCGTTTGTAACGCTACGCTGTTTAGAGCTGTAGACTCCACGACGAGAACCCCGATGTAAACAATGGATGCGTGCACGACGATGGATGGAACAATAACATATCTCACGCGAGTCGCCATTGCGGAGTGATTGCGCATCGAAAATGACTCGTTTTCCACAATGTAAAAAGTTAAGGAGATGCAGAGGTTTGACCCTAACCCTAACCCTTATCAAGGAGATGGAATGGGAGCGGACGGGAGACAGTTTTTTTGGCACGGTGATCCATCTGTCCCTTCATTCTCAGAGGCACCATGGGTGGTTCCAAAGTTGTGCTAGCCCCCCCCCCCCCCTTGTGAAAAAAAACAAACATTGAAAACACGGTAAATACTGGTTTTGGCACCCAATGTGTTAACCACATGTACTTTGTCTGCTCTTGTTTCTTTCCACACTACTGAAAATAGCCGGTCAACAAGCTCACAAGCAACGTGAAGTTATGAGCTTTAGAGTGGCTATGCTGTATAGTTATTATTTTGTTATGTGAACCGGAAAACAAATGAGAAAATCACCCCATCCTTGCATCCCCTCCCTACATGGACTTGACCTGCCTTGCCTTCTCGCCTGCGTCATTTCTCGTCATCTCTGATACACCGTGACAGAATGTGAGAACACTGTCACACTGTTGCACCGTTCTTGACTGGTTGCAGCCAGAAGTTAATAAAGCAATAGCCAGCACTCCGAAGTCCTTCTGGTACTTTTAATTCATATGCAGCACGGACAACACAGCACACACGGACGCGTTTCGGCGTCAAGCCTTCTTCAGCGTGTATGATAATGCAAACATTTGGGGACATTTAAATAGGGGGACCGGGGTGCAACACAGAAATCGGTCCGTCTAAAAACAGGCTAGTTCATAGGCCTCATCACAGTTGTTTATACATCACATTAATCCCTATACCCCTCTTTGATTAGGGGAAATGCAAAATGCAAAATACAAATTACATGACAAAACAAAACAGAAAACAGTCAGAAAAATAAACAATTAATAAGCTTACACTTCTCTGAATGCACAATCACAGACATAACAGACAGATTTCACTTTAGAGTTCAGTCGGGAGTCTGTTTCCTTCTTGGATGTAATGGTTAAAATGGACGAACAGGTGTCCACTTCTGTGTACAAGAAAAAAACGATAGAAATAATGACTTGCACTTCTCCAGTTACCACCCACCAGGTTTAAAGAAGGGCCTACCCTATAGCCAGTTACTGAGGGTTAAGATAATTTTGTAGCACAGATACTGCTTTTGAAAAGCAAGCAAAGGATCTAAATCAATGTTTCAATGCCAAAGGCTATAATAATAAGGTCTTAAATGATTGTTTACACAAGATACGTAACCTCAACAGAACCAGTTTATTGACTTCTAAACCTCCACAGCCAGGAGAGTCTAAAATTGAGCCGTCTACCACTTTTTCTCCAATTTGTAATGAAGTTAAGAAGATTGTCCAAAAATACTGGTACATTCTATCCACTGATCCTGCTATAGGTCACGTGTTTAAAACGCCCCCAATGTTTGCACATAAACGAGCCCAAAATTTTAGAGACTCACTGGTCAGAGCAGATTGTTACGTACCTCCTAAACATTTTATGTCAGACCCACCTGCAGGTAATTTTCCATGTTCAGGTTGTCTTCAATGTAACGCTATGATTGAAGGTGACACAGTGTCTGTTACACCCTCACACTGGCAAAAAGATTAATATCAAGAGTAGAATTACATGCACAACGAAATATGTGGTCTACCTGTTAAAATGTCCATGTGGACACTTTAATTCAGTAGGACATGAGGTATGTTCTTTGAGGTTTCAAGGCATTGAGACTGTACATCCTTTAAAGAGAGGTGGTAACAGAGATAGGCTTCTCCTACAAATAGTCCATGAGCCAGACAAGATTTCATTATCAAAAGAGTGGGCAAAACCATACCTATATTAAATTGTTCATAGGGTCAATACGAGTAAATAAATATATGATAACAGCTTTTACATGGTTATCACACATTTTGTTATTTTCCCCATACGTACATGACAGGTGAAAAAATTACAACATTTAAAAAAGAGTTATCATAATGAAACTTCCTGAGTTGATTACTTACATGAAGACAATGATTTATCGTATTACAAGTTTTCTGAAATTGTATATTTAAATATGCAAATGAGGCATTACGAAAATATGCCCGAATTTGTATAACTTTCCAGAATCAACATTGGAACATTGGACAAAGCCAGAGTGAACATTCTTATTTCATTTTGTTAAGATGTTTGAGTCAAAGGTTTTTAACGAGGGAATATTCAATATCTGGCTCAATTTTGGGGCTTCATGCAGATCACAATTTAGTCCAATTTCGTGGACTAAATGCCTAATTTGCATATTTAAATATACAATTTCAGAAAACTTGTAATACGATAAATCATTGTCTTCATGCAAGTAATCAACTCAGGAAGTTTCATTATGATAACTCTTTTTAAAATGTTGTCATTTTTTCACCTGTCATGTACGTATGGGGAAAATAACAAAATGTGTGATAACTATGAAAAAGCTGCTCCTGTGGAAAGGTTATCATATATTTACTCGTATTGACCCTATGAACAATTTAAAATAGGTTTGGTTTTGCCCACTCTTTCGATAATCATTGCTCAATTTTGGGGCTCTGGCTCATGGACTAAAAGAGAAGCTCTTTGGATACACAATCTACAGACAGAACACCCCAAGGGGTTAAACGAGGAACTGCTATTGGGCTGTTTTTTATAAACGTCATGAATTTGGAATTGGGGTTGAGTCTTATGTCTGTGATTGTGCATTCAGAGAAGTGTAAGCTTATTATTAATAGTTTATTTTTCTGACTGTTTTCTGTTTTGTTTTGTCGTGTAATTTGTATTTTGCATTTATCACTGCATTCCTGTTTATGACAGAAAGTCAAGGGAGTGTACTTATATGAACTGTATATTTTTTTAATGATCTACTGGTATTTTACTAATTTTATATGTATTGGATCAGAGACCCCTAATCAAAGAGGGGTATAGGGATTAATGTGATGGATAAACAACTGTGATGAGGCCTATGAACTAGCCTGTTTTTAGACGGACCGATTTCTGTGTTGCACCCCGGTCCCCCGATTTCTGTGTTGCACCCCGGTCCCCCCGGCACCCCCGGTCCCACAGCACACACGGACGCACACACGCGTCCGTGTGTGCTGTGTTGTCCGTGCTGCATATGAATTAAAAGTACCAGAAGGACTTCGGAGTGCTGGCTATTGCTTTATTTACTGTGAATCTTAGTGAGCCGTGCACCCGTAAACTGCATCATATACTGAGAGTGCTCGTTGTTATTTTCTATTGTGCAGACAGAAGATAGTTGGTGGGCTTTTTCCACAATATGGCTTACATTGACAGTCCATTTAAGACTATAAGAAACGGTGGTCCCCAGGATTTTTTTCCTTGGTCATTGTTTACCTGGTATCCTTATAGTTTCAATGTACAGTTTGTTGTTTAGACAGATGGTAGGTTCATGGTTTACCTGGTATCCTAGTTTCGTGAGACACTACGCTGTTCTCTCTGCATTCTGATTGTGATAAAACCTTGCTTATTGTAAGTCACACTGGCAAATATGAAGGTTTTTAACTGAATCACAATGAGAAATACAGTCGTTAGTATACACACATACATACATACGTTAGTATTTGTGTGTGCGCTTGCGCACAGGGTGTGTGTGATGCGTCATGTGCAGTAGTGCGTAGAAGTACTTGTAGTCAGTGCATGTTGCATGTTGTGTGTTGCATGTTGCTCCTGCTTGCTACTCTCTGCTTTCAGCTACTGCCACCGGCTAGCCTCCTAGCGGGGGTGAAAAGAGGAGCCGAGTGCGTAAGCCTCCTTCTGCCGGTACACAGCCTTTCCACCACCAAGACTCCTGCAGTGCCTCCACGTGGCCACACACGGATACTGGGTTCCGCGAGGTCCCAGGCTAATCTGTAGGGGATCTCGGAGTTGCAGTGGACCCCAGAGGCACGACGTGCAGGCCCACCGGTGTGTGGACACGCCCTGGCGTCTGCCAACCACTGTCCCAGCTAAGGGTCAAAATGCATGGGCAGATGGGGCTCATAGCCTTGGATGGCAACCTGTCTAGGAGAAGGTAACTCTGAATTAAAACCGGGTCTGCGAGGAGTTGCGCCCCACAGTCCGCTATCAGCATAGTAAAGCCAACCATGGAGTACAAAGTCATCCCAAATCCTATACTTCCAGCGGCGGGAGTCCGCAGGAGCATCGCGGCGGTCGGTGGTGCTGGTCCTCCTTCTGGAGGACACCATGACGACAGGACCTCAAACCCTGGGATTGCCCCAGGGAGGGTCCTGTCCGATCACAGCACCCCGTCCAATGCACTCATGCGTTGTCGGAGACCATTCGTAATGGGAACCTTCAATGCATGCACAGCAAGAGAAGAAGCGAGGTTGATAGAACTAGCACACTGTGCTGAGGAATGGGGAGTGGAGATCCTGGGGATCCAGGAACACAGGAGAGTGCACACTGACGACCGGATCGTGTACCGCAGAGTGGAGAGAAGCATGTTCATCTCTGCATCAGCGTGGCGAAACGAGGCCCAGGCCGCAACAGGCGGTGTAGGGTTAATGCTGGGTTCTCGGGCGCGTAAGGCTCTCCGTTGGGTTCACTACCACACCAACAGGATCCTGATCGCAGAGTTTTCGGGCAATCCAGTAACAACAGTGATAGTCGTGTACTCGCCCACCAACGTGGCACCACTTAAGGACGTGGAGGAGTTCTTCGAGGACCTGGTAGCAGCGGTCCGAGAAGTCCCAGCCCACAACTTCCTGGCAATCCTTGGGGACTTCAACGCAAGGCTTGGACCAGAGGACACACCCTTCCCTTACCACGACTCTACTAACCGCAATGGCGCCTACCTCACTGCCTTCCTCACAGAACACGAGCTACTGGCGGCAAATACCATCTTCCGGAAGAGGATAGGAAAGAGGTGGACCTTCCGAGATAGAGCCACTGGTACGCTGAGACAGTTGGATTACATCCTTGTGAGGAAGAAGTGGAGGAACTCCATTATGAATGCAGAACCATACTCCACATTCAGTACTGTGGGCTCAGACCACCGAGTGGTCTCAATGAAGGTGCGTCTGAGCCTCAGGGCCCCCAAACCAAGCCCCAGGATCCGGTATAACTGGAAAGCGCTCTCCAGCGACCCTGGCCTCCAAACCAGGTACACAGAGGAGTTGAGGAAGCGATTCCAGCAGCTGGATATGGGAGCGGATCCCAGCAGCGAATACATGCGTTTCGTTGCTGCCAACGAGGAGGCGACCAAACTGTGTGTACCCATGATGGAGAGAGTCCGTACTTCCCTGCGATCCAAGCACCCTGGGGTGGTAGCGGCACGGCGGAAGATGGAGGAAGCCCGTCTCATATTTGAGAAGGAGCCAACTGTGGAGAGACGTATGGAGCTGAATGAAGCCAAGCATCTTCTGTTCAGCACATACGACACCATCAAAGGGGAGGAGCTGATGGAGAAAGTGCAGAGAGTGCAGGAAGCGCAGGGTGAACAGAAATATGGAGAGGCCTGGAGGGTCATCAACGAGATGACTGGGAGGAAGAGGACCAAGGAGGGACAGGTCAAGGGACACAGCCCTGAGGAGAGGGTAAAGACCTGGTTCAGCCACTTCCAGAGGCTGCTGGGAGAGTCGGCAGAAGCAGTTGCGGAAGATGTGCCGCCAGTCCTCCCGGACCTGGAAATCGATGATGGTCCCTTCACGCCTGGGGAGCTCGCCAGGGCGAAAACCACAGTGAAAGTGGGAAAAAGTCCCGGTCCAGATGGCATTCCCCCAGAGGTCCTGAAGAACTGTGATCTCGACGACATCATTCTAGAGTTCTGTAACCTTGCCCTGTTGCATCGGCGGCCTGACATGTGGTCTCTGTCAAACATCATCCCAGTGCCCAAATCCGGGGACCTCTCAAAGCCGGACAACTACCGAGGCATCAGTCTGACATGCATCATTGCTAAAGCTTACAACCGCATGATCCTAAACAGGGTCCGGCAAGCAATTGACCCTCACCTGAGGGAGAATCAGAACGGCTTCCGAGAGGGACGAACTACAACAGCTCAGATCTTGGCACTTAGGAGAATGATTGAGGAGGTAAAGAGGGACAACCTGACTGCAGTCCTATGCTTTATAGACTTCAAAAAGGCATTTGACACGTTCCACCGAGGCATGATGGTGAAGATCCTGAAGGCATACCGGATTCCTCCCAACCTACTCCGAGCAATAGAGTCCATGTACGCAGGAACAAGGGCCAAGGTGGTGACCCCAGACGGCAACAGCGAGGAGTTTGACATCCTGGCTGGGGTTATGCAAGGGGATACACTAGCCCCCTTTCTCTTCATTATAGTCCTCGATTATGCGCTCAGGAAAGCAATCAGTGGGCGAGAGCAGGAACTTGGCTTCACACTAACGCCAAGGAAGTCGAGGCGACACCCCGCAGTGGTCCTCACAGACCTTGACTATGCGGATGACATCAGTTTGCTCTCTGACAACGTGGAACAAGCACAAGAACTACTGAACAGGGTAGAGCTAGAGTGCGCCAAGGTCGGCCTCAGGCTAAACGCCAAGAAAACTGAGGTCCTCACCTACAACGTTCCACCAGAACATCAACCTCTGACTACAGCAGGAGGCACTGTGCTGAAAGAAGTCGAGGACTTCAAATACCTGGGCTCATGGGTCAACTCAACTGAGCAAGATCTTAAAGTGAGGAAGGCAATTGCATGGAGGGCCCTGAATGGCATGACCAGTGTATGGAACTCCAATCTCCCCCGCCAAATCAAACTCAGCTTCTTCTACGCGACAGTAGAGTCCGTTCTTCTCTATGGCAGTGAATGCTGGACCCTGAAACCAGCCCTTGAGAAGTCCCTGGACGGGTGCTACACCAGGATGCTGCGTGCAGTGCTTAACATCAGCAAGAGTGCGCATGTTACCAACATAATCCTGTATGAGGGAATACCAAGGGTGAGCGAGAAGATTGCTGTAAGGAGAATGAGACTAGCAGGACACTGCCAAAGGCACCGAGAGCTGCCAGCCAGCAAACTGGTGCTGTGGGAACCAACACATGGGCACCGGTCAAGAGGACGCCCCACACCAACATATGTGGACACGCTCAAGAAGGATGCAGGAGCCCATAGCACCAATGAGCTGGCCAGATGTATGGAGAATCGGGATGACTGGAAGCAACGATGGAGGGCTCGTCTGAGGACGACCTAGAGAGGTGACAGAAAGCAAGGCTGGGGAGCACCATTGCTGATGGACCTTGAGAACGTGTTGACTTTAACTACTTGATCTAAGTCAAACGTCCAGTTAGGACCTGTTAGTGTTTATGTGCTCAACACAATGTGTTATGTCACTCACATAGGCCGTAAACACTATGCACTGGAAAATGCACATAATAAAATCATGCACTGATAATCAGTGGGGTAAACTAACTAAGTACATCTACTCAAGTGCTGTACTTATGTACAATTTTGAGGTGCTTTTACTTTACTTGAGTATTTCCAATTGTCTATATTTTTACTTTTACTTTTAAATATTGTACTTTTACTCCACTACAATTATTTGAACACTTTAGTTACTAGTTACTTTGCAGATATAAATTATGACATTATAAAACATACATTAACCACTTTAGCCCTATTTTATACCTAGGCTATTTGAAAATAGCCGATCTACAAGCTCACAACGTGTCGCATCGCAACGTGCTGTGAGTGTTGTGATCTGCTATTTTCAAACATTTTAGTACTTTTACTTTTGGTACTTTAAGTACATTTTGATACCAATACTTTTGTACTTGTACTCAAGTACATTTTTAATTCCAGACTTTTCTTGTAACAGAGTACTTCTACATTGCAGTGTTGATACTTTTACTTAAGTAAAACATTTGAGTACTTTTTCCACCACTGCTGATAATAAACATGAAGCAAAATGAAGCAATCAATAGGCTATCAATCAAAGCACTATAACAGATATGTTTAGGCACAAAGCACTTATGCCTACTAGTAGACTTACTTCAAAACGTGAACACATAATCGTAAAGAAATGTGTCGCCCATACAGAAGACACACTAACACAGTGATCACATTGAATTAATGTAACTTGTTGCCACCTCCATGGTGGGAGGACAATAAAGTGAAAGTGAGTGAGTGACAACTCCAGCACCACGGACAGTTCCCCAGTGCCTGAACAAATTAGGCTAATGAATTTTGCCAGTGCATAATGATCAACTGAAATGCAACAACAGACCTATGTGTGTGTGTGTGTTTTATTTAGTCCTTTCGCTCATCATTAGCGGAGCTGAAGGCGGCAATTGTGATCTGCATGAATCGTGCTGAGAACCCGTCCTCCCATTCCTTTTGGCCCATTATGCTCGCCAAAGCGAACTTCTGTCTCTCCCAGAACGGCAGCAAAAATCCAGCTCCACGCTAACTGTAGGCCTGTATTAGCCTTTTTTATTAATTCATTAGGAAATTATATTTGCAGTATAGCTAATGAATGATGTATATATATATTTGACCAGTGGTGGAAAAAGTACTCAAAGGTTTTACTTAAGTAAAAGTATCAATGCTGCAATGTAGAAGTACTCTGTTACAAGTGAAAGTCTGGAATTCAAAATTTGCTTGAGTAAAAGTACAAAAGTATTGGTATAAAAATGTACTTAAAGTACCAAAAGTAAAAATAGTAAAATGTTTGAAAATAGCAGATGTACAGTACAAGCTCACAACGTGTCGCGATGCGACGCATTGTGAGCTGATCTGCTATTTTCAAATAGCCTAGGTATAAAACAGGGCTAAAGTGGTTAATGTATGTTTTAGAATGTGATCATTTATATCTGCAAAGTAACTAGTAACTAAAGTGTTCATAATTGTAGTAGATTAAAAGTACAATATTTGCCTCTGAGATGTAGTGGAGAAGTAAAAGGATAGAATTGGAAATACTCCAGTAAAGTAAAAAAAAATACCTCAACATTTTACTTTAGTATAGTACTTGAGTAAATGTACATACTTTACACCACTGTATATAACACTTGTGAAACAGTAAAATGTTTGTGGGGTACTGGGCAATCTGGATGGGGGGGGGGGGGGGGGGGGGACATTGCCCCTAAATGCCTCACCCCCCTGACCCCCGGCGTGGCGGTGCTTAGCTGACATTCAAATCGGGTGCAGCAGAGCTGAAGAAGGACGAGCAAGTCTGTGGGCCGGCCCACTTGCAGGCTGGATGGCTTTAATTAGGGGGGCTGCCGAAACGCTTGTCCTTTGTACCCTAAAAGACATGGAGAAGAAATCATAATTAGGGGAGAAACTTCAGCGGAAATCGGCTGTTGTTGTTTTTTTCCCCGTTGGGCAAAGTGATGTAGTGCCATATGAAATTATAAACAGCTCAAATGTAGTTTTTGCCAAAACAATCCACTCCCAAAAGTGGTCAATTTCGATTGTGACCACCCTTATTTTAGAAGCGGCTCAGGTGTGTGTGTGTGTGTGTGTGTGTGTGTGTGTGTGTGTGTGTGTGTGTGTGTGTGTGTGTGTGTGCGTGTGCGTGTAAAGGGAGGTGATAATAACTGCATTTTGACATCATTCAGAACTTCAGATAGTTTTTTAAAGGACTCGGAGCACACTTTTAGTTCCCTTGCGGCTCAGCTTCTTTCCGTTACGCCTCAAATTCAAAATGGTGATCCGAGTCCATAACATGGCTGCTGGGGGTTCAAGTGCTTAATGGACTAATAATAATAAGCAATATCTTTTCAGGCGCAGCTTTGATGAAGAAACTGACCTGCTGACATTCTCACAGAAGGGACCCTCCCAAACAAGTATGGGGTCGCCATGGAAACCCCTTCTTCTCCTGTCTATCATCAGTGGCCTTTCAGGTAGGAAACCTCCGGGGTTATATTATATCTGTGGTACTGAAGCACAGCGGTACACACATTGCCCTTCTGTGATTATGAAAGGTCTTTGCTCTTATGAACCGGATGCCACCCTCGCCTCACCTTGCTTAACTCCGGTTTGCTTGTATTGTACAGCAGTGATTGAAGAAGTACTCTGATTCTATATGTTTTACTGAAGTAAAAGTAGAAATGCCACAGTGTAGAAATACTCTGCTACCAGTAAAAGCCCTGTATTAATAAAATGTCACTTGAGTAAACCTATAAAATCTAAATGTACTTAAAGTACCAAAAATAAATGTAGTCATTATGCAGAACATTTTTGTTTAGTTTTTTAGTTTTAAAAAATTGTCAAAATCTTTCGAAAATGGCACATCTTCAAGCTCACAATGTGACGCATTGTAGATCTGCTATCTTCTAATCGTATAAATTAGGGCTTAATTGTCTCTGCCAGGTCGAAAGGCATGGCCGAGACCCTGCAGCCTGTCCGTCCGTCCGTCCGTCCGTCCGTCCGTCCGTCCGTCCGTCCGTCCGTCCGTCCGTCCGTCCGTCCGTCCGTGTGTCTGTGAGCAGCTAATCTCCAGCACTGTTGGCCCGGTCACTGTGAAACTGTGCACACACACTCCCAGGATGCCAAAGCCGAACCTCTGCCCCACATTTTTCAGATTGGCCTGTTATAGCGCCACTAGGAGGCCTATCTTTGCAAAACTCATTTTTTGCTATTATTCCTACAGATTTTGTCCAAACATCACGCAAATCGGTACACAGTATCTCTACAGTCATGTGATCAACGTGTGCGATTTCTGCGATTTTGCACGTACATTCCTACTAGGCCGACCCTCTTCACATTGGCCTGTTATAGCGCCACCAGCAGGTCTCATTTAGCAAAACACATTTTTGGACCAAAATGCCTCAAATCATGAATACAGTGTCCCATTGCTGTGAATGGCCTAAGAAGAAATGCCACCCCTTTCACATTGGCCTGTTACAGCGCCACCAGGAGGCCACAATAACCTACCTGACCTGGCGGAGACCTGTGCTCCAAGGAGCACTTTTTCTAGTTGTATGTTGTATGTTTTGTAATAATAATCGAAATCTGCAAAGTAACTGTTGTAACCTAAGTTTTCAAATGGTGTAAAAGGTAACAAATATTTGCCTCTGATATGTAGTGAAGTAGAAGTATAATGTATAGAAACATTGACATCAACTAAAGTAAAAGTACAGTACTTGAGTACATGTTGGTTACTTTCCACCACCGGCTAGGAACGTCCAGTGTTATCCGTTGGATTGAGTCACAGCGGCACACACTCCTCCACTGTGAATATGAAAGGTCATCGCTCTTATCAACCGCCCTTTGCACATTGCTTAACACCCGTTTGCTTGTAATGCACAATCTCCTGTACAAACTGCAGCCGTTTCTCCGGTTACGGTCGTTGCCCCGTCGCTCATGGATAAAGAGCGACAGCTTAGAGAGTGACATCTAAATGCTGACAGAAATATGTAATAGCGAGGAGAATACGAGAGAGAATACAATTTTCTTGGACCTGCAGAGGCTGCAGAGGCTTGTTTACACCATGTCACAGGAGAAGAAAGCGCTCTCTGATGAGGCGTTAACCCTTTAAGACCGGGAACGCATCTGTGTAACCACTTTAACCGTTATTTTATACTTTGGCTAATAAAAAAATAGCAGATATACAAGCTCATAGCGCGGCACCGAGTGCCGCGCTATGAGCTTGTAGATCTGCTATTTTTGAAAAATCGTGAAAATGTGTGCAAATATTTTCAAAGCAAAAATGTTGTACTCGAATCTTTGCTTCATGGGGGTCCCTGGAACAACATATGTTGAGATGGGGGTCCGCGGCCAAATACATATCATTTCGGGGGTCCTTGACATGAAACAGTGTGAGAACCACTGATTAATAGCAACACGTTTTTTAAAAAAAAACTGTTCCCCAGAAACAAAGATTTGAGTTACAAATGTTTGCTTTGAAAAATATATATATTCAACGATTTGCACACATTTTCATGATTTTTCAAAAATAGCAGATCTACAAGCTCATAGCGGGGCACTCGGTGCCGCGCTATGAGCTTGTATATCTACTATTCAAGAATTAGCCAAAGTGTAAAATAATGCTTTTGATAGCTCAAATCTAAAAATGACACAGAGATGCGTTCCCGGTTTAAATGGGTTAATTCAAGTGACAGCTAAGAGTGACAGCTAAATGTTGAACACATTTAATAGCAAGGAGAATACTAGAGCATATATATATATTTGGGACCAGCCTCTTGTGGCTTGTTACCCCGTACCAGAGAAGGGGAAAAACATGGTCTGTAATGATGTGTCTAGATACTTAACCCATTAAGACCGCAAAAGCGTCTGTCTTTTCATAGATTTCTTTGGCTATTAAAAAAAAAAATAGCAGATATACAAGCTCCTAGCGCGGCACCGAGTGCCGTGATAGGAGATTGTAGATCTGCTATTTTTTTTATTGTGAAAATGTGTGCAAATCTTTGAATATATATATATGTATATATGTGTATATGTGTATATGTATATGTATATGTATATGTATATGTATATATATATATTTTTTTTTTACTCAAATATTTGCTTCTGGGGGGTCCCTGGAACAAAATATTTTGAGATGGGGGTCCGCGGACAAATACATATCATTTTGGGTGGTCCTTGACATGAACAAGTTTGAGAACCAATATAGCAACATAAGTTAAAAACTGATTTAGAAGACATCTGTAGAAACCCCAGAAGCAAAGATTTTTTTTTTTTTTTTAAATACATAAATTCAAAGATTTGCGCACATTTTCACGATAAAAAAAAAATAGCAGATATACAAGCTCATGGCGCGGCTATATGAGCTTGTAGATCTGCTACTTTTGAATAGCCAAAGTATGAAACAGTGGTTTAAGTGGTTACACAGATGTGTTCCCGGTCTCAATGGGTTAAATGCCGAGGCAACAAATGAGGCTGGATTGCTGTTAAACAGCCTCACGCTGCGATAAGGATTCACCGGGAAGACGTTCTGTGAGAGTTGTGTCGTAACGTCTGTAAAGTGAAGTTATTCAGCAGAGAGAAATGTCAGCCTCTCTGATAACCCCTTAAGACCGGGATCAACATCTGTGTGTCATTTTTAGATTTCTTTGGCTATTCAAAAATAGCAGATCTACAAGCTCATAGCGTGGCACCGAGCTTGTAGATCTGCTATTTTTATAATCGTGAAAATTCGTGGCGAAATCTTGCATTATATATTTTTTAAAGCAAACATTTGTAAAATATTTAGTTCCAGGAACACCCAGAAGCAAAGATTTTGAGTTACAAATGTCCGACCAAAAAAAAGAAAATAATTCAAATATTTGCACAACTTTTCATGTTTTTTTTTTCAAAAATAGCAGATCTACAAGTTCATAGCGCGGCACTCACTAGCTTGTAGATCTGCTATTTTTGAATAGCCAAATAAATATAAGAATGACACACAGATGCGTTCCCGGTCTTAGATATAGATAACTGCACCCTTCTGTACTTACTCAATTTGGGTTATTAGTTTCATGACATTTGTGCTGTGGGGAGGTTTTATCCTGCCAGTTTTCTTTATTACTGACAACCTGACAAAAACTACCCAAGCAAAGTATAGAGCTGTGAGCAATTTGAACTACATGCTATAGCCTATTATTCTGACGGTAACTTTGTCGTATGCCTTCTTGAAAATGCAGTATCAGGGATGGCACGAGATTGCATAGATGTACATATGGATGGGAACTCATAAGATTGTATTGATTCCAATGCTATTTGTGATTCTGCTTATCGGTTAGATTCTTTATCAGTTCGCTGTTGCTTCCTGATACATTTTTCAGAATGGAAAAAAGGAGGATGCCCCAATCAATTGACCAAACAAGCATTATTAAGATCACAATTACAAATGAAAGTGGGTGAAATTCAGGCTCTCACCATTGCAGAGCAAAAGTAAAAGTAGGGAAGAGACAATAACATTATACAAAACTAGAAGAAGGAACACAACGTGCATACAAATAGCAGCATGTTTAAAATCTGTGTCATGTAGACAAAGTCATAGATACATATAAAAAAGGAGCATCCAGTATGAAACGCAGTTCGGTTAAATGCAATGGCAACCAGGCTTAGTCGCCATTGTTTCTTGTGGATTTCCGGGAGTGAGGATTATCAGTTGTTTGAGTTTCAAAATAGTTGAACATGTTAAAAAAAATGCCAATGCTCCTTATCTTCTCCTTTTAAACAGTGCAGACTCATGATGTCATTGTTTTGAACAAGTAACTGTCAAAAAACATTGATAAAAGGAAAAAAGCTCTGAGGCATTCCATTCCATTTTCTCAGTTAACGACTTCAATTCTCCAATGATTCTCATCACTACTTGTACACAAATAACACGATTAACCCTCCCCAATTTGCAGCACACTAAAGGTCATTACACACCGGCGATTATGCGAATATACGCCAAATTCGGACTCGTTCCGAATAATTAAAATACGCTTTTTCGCTTCGCCTTTTCGCTTTTTCGCTCCATGGAAGCTTGCATTGACTTTATAAGTTTTCTTTTTAAAAACGTATTATTCGCATGAAAAAAAACGCCCCCGGTGTGTAAGGAGCTTAACACTGGGCTCTTGAGTGACCCACAGACTAAAACAGAGAACCATGTGCCTTCTATTCCTAAAAACTCATTTGTTCAGGATTTGTCTCGGTTTGTTTACTCGCAGTAGTTTAGTGTGACTTTAAGCTGGGAGTTGTGGGTTCTTTTGAGGTTCCAGAATGGAATAAAGGAGATGATATTTGCACACAGCCCTGCTGCCGGGTACGTATTATAATCTAATAATCTCATGCAATTTTAATTTGGCAAAGACGGCGGCAATGACCTTTCAGTGGCTCTGCTTGCTGGGAGGTTGGATTTCTTCACACATATTGGCCCTAGTGATGGTCTGCTGCTTAAAGCCGCACTAAGGCCACGTTTAGATGACGACGCTCTCTAGTGAAAACGTCAAAGTGTCGTTGCGCTCTCACTTTTTATTTTGCATTTAGACGGTGATGCACCACTGATTGAAAACGCTGTACGGTATGCAGTTGATCTGTGGGTTGCCATGTCCGCTTATTATTAGCGACTTTGGCTTGTTTTTTCCTGTAAAGTTGCTTGTAAATATTGGTTGTTGTTGTTGCGTGTTGCAGGTTTTTGGGCTTGTTTTTTAAAGTGTAGTTACTTTTTTTGGGTTTTGATTTTATTATTGTTTAAACAGTTCTCAAACATGTGCATGTCAAATTATTGTATTTCTTCGCTGACCCCCATCTGAATTAATAAATATAGATATGGTGAAAATAGCCTATCTAAAGGCTCACAGTGAGCTTGTAGATCTGCTATTTTCAAAAAAGAAAGAAATAGTGAAATAATACGAGAGAGAGAGAGAGAGAGAGAGAGAGAGAGAGAGAGAGAGAGAGAGAGAGAGAGAGAGAGAGAGAGAGAGAGAGAGAGAGAGAGATGAGAGAGAGAGAGAGAGAGAGAGAGAGAGAGAGGAGAGAGAGAGAGAGAGAGAGAGAGAGAGAGAGAGAGAGAGAGAGAGAGAGAGAGAGAGAGAGAGAGAGAGAGAGAGAGAGAGAGATCAAAGAGAGAATATAATATATCAAATATTATTTCACTATTTAGTTTCAAGATCTTTGAAAATAGCAGATCTACAAGCTCACAATATATTTTTTTCCAATCTGTATGGTAGAGTATGTTAATATAATATAACTTATACACTTGGGGTGGTTGTATTTGGCCTCCCTGCTCTTCTATTGAGACATTTAGATCGTGTCAAAGGTCATGTCTCACCTAGACACAGGATCTGACACAAAGTTTGACTTGATGGTCAAGATTCAATGTATCCCCTCCTGAGCAAGCAGACTCAGGCTCAGGCTCTATTAAAAGCTTTATTATAAATGTCAGCACTTGCACAGGAAACCGGGCTCAACTCCGTGGTAGAAGAGGAAAGATACATAGTGCAGCTTTAAAATTAATCCTAGTGTCCCTATTCTGTGGATAACATTTGGTGAAAACAGCCGATTTAAAATATGTCGTGTTATGGCGCGTTGTGCAGTACGTCGGCTATTTTCAGCGCAGATATTTGGTATAGATGGAAAAAAGCTGCCGTTTAACTGAGTTGAGGTATATAGCCGGAACGTGTCCTGATTGCCTTGTCTCTTCTTTTCAAGTAAAATAAACCGAGGGAAACAATGTGAGTGCGATCTTTTTTTTGTTGGACTTTTGGAGCCGTGCACCCGGCAAGTTTACCTTTTGTTCGTGTTTGACTTAAGATGTGTGCTCGCATTCATTGTAGTTAAAACATGAGGGGGCCAAGAGTAGACCCCTGTGGGACTCTGTTGAACGAAGCATGTAGTGGTTAAAGATCAGGTGTCTTCAAGAAGCAGCTGGGAGGGTGTGGTGGTCTAACTCCATTTTAATGGTCGTGTCGGTTTGCATTTGCTGAGCCGTGCTCGGGGCTGTGGTAGCATGTGGCACAAACGGGGACAAACAGACGACATTAACGTCACCATGTGTGCTCGTTAAACTCTTCCATAAAATGGAAGTAACAGTTTCTCAGCTTGTGGGCCCTTCCTTCAGGGGCCGAATAATTCTGCACACGTTGCATCAGATTTGAGATGGTATAAGAGTTGGATTTATTGTCTCCGTCAGGCCGAAAGGCATGGCGAGAGAGTATGTTTTACCCTGTCCTGTCCGTCCGTTAGCACCAAATCTCCGGCACCGTTGGCCCGGTCGCTGCGAAACTGTGCACACACACTCCCTGGATGGATGCCAATTCAGAACTTCTGCCTCAAATTTTTCACATGGGCCTGTTATAGCGCCACCTGGAGGCCGATTTGTGCAAAACCAACTGTACTCCTACAGATTTGATCCAAACGTCATGCAAATCGGTACACATTATCTCTATAGTCATGTGATCAACATGGATCTGTCCGATTTCCCATATTCCATCCTCATTGGCTAAGGTTCGCTTCCAAAATTTGCAGGATTGGTCCGTTTTGAACAAAATGCCTCAAATCATGAACGCAGCTTGCGATTTCCGTGAAATTTCATGAAGACATTCCCACTAGGCCAAGGAAGAAATGCCACCCTTTTTCACATTGGCCTGTTATAGCGCCACCAGCAGGTCTAATTTAGCAAAACACATTTTTGGAACAAAATGCCTCAAATCATGAATGCAGTGTCCAATTGCCGTGAACGACCTAAGAATAAATGGCACCCTTTTCACATTGGCCTATTATAGCGCCACCAGGAGGCCACACTAACGTACCTGACCTGGCGGAGACCTGTGCTCCGAGGAGCACTTTTTCTAGTTTTTATTATTTTGTTTAAAACATTTGTTTATTGGATTTTGACAGAAGCATTTCCTGCATACATATCAACAACACATAACATTGCATCGCCTCATAGATAGCCCAATCAAGACAAAAGTTGCATAACGACTTAGTTTGTTTTTTCCCCCCTAATGAAAACGCAAAGGACAATAGTCTTACAAGACTTAAGAAATAAGATAAGTAAAATAAATACAACAACAATACACAAAACCAAAGATTTGGATGTCTTACCTTACAATACATTGAAGCAAGATGCTGTGTTAGGATTTGCCAATAGTTGCAGTAAGACATTTGTACCCAGATCACAGTGTTCATGGCGTCTTGAGATTTTCCGTCTCAATAGCAGATGCTGTAGTACAGTACAAAATTCAATATCTTTGCTTGAACCATGCAGGTGATGCAATGTGTATTGTTTTGGTTTGATAGATGTTGCAATGTGGTACTCCTAAGTACCTGGCAGTTTCTTCAATTTCAGAAGTTTTGGGTCAGAGATTGACAGTATTAGACATGTTTTTTTAATTGTAAAATGAACTTCAATGATAATGAAAAGGGGTCTTTGCTGGCAGGACGTTCAAGGTCATGGACAAGTACATTGTTGAACCAATAGCTTCTATCACATGGTTCTTTAAAAGTTGTACAACTTAAAGACAGTTGTCATTGACATTCGACTGTTACTGGTTTGTGTTTGAGAAAAAGTGTTTGAAAATAGCTGATCTACAAGCTCACAACGCAGTCGCGATGCGACGCGTTGTGATCTTGCAGATCGGCTAATTTCAATGATTAATGTATGTTTTATAATGTAATAATTTATTATGCATAGTAACTAAAGTTTTCAAATAATTGTAGTGGAGTAAAAGTACCATATTTGCCTCTGAGATGTAGTGGAGTAGAAGTAAAAGTATAGACAATATCCAGTAAAGTAAAAGTACCTCGAAATTGTACTTAAGTACAGCATTTGAGTAAATGTACTTAGTTACTCACCACTGCAGTTGTGTCAATCAGCCTCATTTATGGACATTTGCAACCACTGTCTTGGTGCCACTATGCGGTTTTGCGCACGTCAAGAAACTCACTTGAATCAGACCAATGAAACGCACATATTTCGGCATAAATCAGCAACTTGCAGCTATGTTTATTATTCTGTTGGTTTAATATGCTGTTCCTTAAGATTAAAGGAGACAAGACGTGATACATCTTTAATGAACCTAGAGGGGGAATTGGGTTGCTAAGACAGCCAGACGAATTACAGGGTCGGAAGAGGATTTAGCAACAAAAACACACGCTAGATAGATTTCACTCCTCGAGGCAATGTGAGGCGTGATGAAGCGACTGATTAAACCCACCGCGGTCATACATTTAGCATGACTGGTTGGTTGTACAACACCCAAGGTACGGTATTGATAGGGACAGCCACGCACCATTCAAATCTCTACTCTATATGGCAGTATTGATACTTTTACTTAAGGATAGGATTAGATAGGATTTTGACCCGTGGGTGCACCCACCACCATCATTGTATCACCCCGGGGGGCGCATGATGTTACCAGTGTACTGACTGTTTCGCTCTGCATTGTGTGAAATGAAGGTCTCAGCCGGGGGGAGGCGAGGCCATGTTTATTCCAGCAGATTTCACATAAAATGGAATCAACAGGCCACCCAGAATATTTTCACCCACCACAGTTTCAGACACGGTTCCATCCCTCTCTCTCACTCTCGCTCTCGTCTCTCTCTCTCTCTCTCGCTCTCTCTCTCTCGCTGTCGCTCTCTCTCGCTCAAATTCCATTTGATTCTGAATGAATATAGCACACCAGTTGGGATGGGAAAAAGCTTGAAACGTCAACAGCAATAGGCATGCACAATTGCTTAGTGGCAGCAGTTTTCCTTCCTTCTTTCCTTCATTTTTTATAATCATCAGACCATACCCGTCGGGGGATATGAGCACCCAAAGTGCGTCATGGTCCGCTTGTTTCACGGATGTGGCAACACCGGCGCTTGTTTCACGCACATGATTTGGCAACCCGGGAGCCAGCGAACACAAAAAACGCTAGTAAACAACAGCTGACATTTGGGGAAAGCTGTTCCGTGCACATGGTAATGGTCAAATGCAGATCAATTGCTCCAGCCACTGAGGAGAACCGGGCAGAAGAGTTTTGGGACGCAGCACGCACAGAGCTTTGTAGAATTATAGGATGATGATGACATCTGGGAGTGTCACAGCCATATGTACCAACAGTGAGGCGGTTGATAGACCAGAAGGCAGTGTGGTTACCAACTTCTGCCCTCAATTTCCCACTTTTCTGATTTACCAGCTAGTTAATTGAACCCACCTGCTCTCCCACATCTAGATGCCTTCCTGATTAGACAGCTATATAAGGGATCATATAAAGCCAGGCCGTCATTATTGGAAAATAATTCCCTTCACACAGATGGGGTTTAATTTCCATTAACCCATTAAGACCTGAGGCCGATTCTACAAAATGTCTGTTTTTAGAATGTCTTCTTCTAAAAAACGTATGTTAAAATGTCAGTGGTTCTCAAACTTTTTCATGTCAAGGACCCCAAAATGTATATGTATTTGGCCAAGGACCCCCATCTCAAAATATGTTGTTTCAGGGACCCCCCAGAAGCAAAGATTTGAGTTACAAATGTTTGCTTGAAAAAATATATATTCAAAGATTTGCACACATTTTCACCAATTCTCAAAAATAGCAGATCTACAAGCTCATAGCGCGGAACTCGGTGCCGCGCTATGAGCTTGTAGATCTGCTATTTTTGAATAGCCAAAGTGTAAATTAATGCTTTTTAGCTCAAATAAAAAAATTACACAGATGCTTCTCCCGGTCTTAAAGGGACTACACCATGAATTTTAACTTTTTCTTCTTTTTTGTGTGTTTTTGGTCTCCCCTACCTCTCTTCTATCCTCAAAAATACCCCAGTTTGAACACTCAGGCTTTCACAGCAAATCTGGGGTTTTCTGTAAATTGGTCTCAAAACAGGCCAAACTGATTTGGTCCCTGACGTGACGTCACATCAGGGTACAATCCCTCCCGTTTGTCAGTTCCAACCAAAAAAAATAAAAATAAAATCTTTGTTTTAATGTATTTATTTTTCTTATTTTTTTCTTATTTTTATTGTTTTACATTTCCCACACAGAACCAGGAGATAACATGCATACAAACTGGCTCAATAGCGCCCCGTGCCAAACAGGACAATGTGGTATTGCAGGTGAAAGTGCTTTATAAGCCAGAGAGAAGTTAGTTGGAATGAGTATATCTGAGGCTTGATTTAGGCTCAAACCTTTTGAAAAACGTTTGAGGGACATAAACAATATGATATTAAATATTATTATATTTTTTTAATTCATGGTGTAGTCCATTTAATGGGTTAATGAAAGCTTCTGCCTTACTGTATGAAATGAAATCATTATGTAAAGATCCCCTTACCACTACCACTTCAAAATAAAAGTCAGTAAAATTGTTTTTTATGTCATAATGAATCCCACTGCATCCGAGGTAACAGCTTTGCAAAACTTGGAACACATTCTGTACAAAACCAGTGAATGAAAATTTGTCCGAAACGTGTTCATGTTTTTTTTTTTATTAACACATGCTTCCGTAATTTGAAAAATATGCATCCCTATGGATTAGATATAAATAACTCTATAATTGAACTCTATCCATTTCTATGAATAGCAGTTGAATGTTTCTTTTTAATGCTATTTTTTTTATCTGGTTATGCTTGTTCTTGTGTCATGTTTTTGAAGTCATTAATTTTAGCATTTATTTTAGATTTACACATGTAATTTTTGGACTATTTATTCATTTATGAATGTTTTGCTATCAGGAAAAACGTAATATTTTTTTTTTCTGATGCTTGCAGGAAGAAAAAAAAATAACCTTGAATCAAAATCTTTTTAATCCTGTTAACTAAAATATAGAAATATTTTAACAACACAAATCTTGTCTGAAAAGACCCCCAGTCTTTTCAGAGGGGGGGGGGGGGGGTCTGCAGCCAAACACATTCATTTGGGGGTCGTTGACATGAAAAAGTTTGAGAACTGCTGTTGTAGGGCACTGAAGTGACGGCCAGATTCTCTTCTTCAGTTGGTTTATCAAGTTATAAAGAGAGCTTTGCACACTTAATTTGTTCAAGCCGAGTCAATTGAGTCCCACTGATTTTCGATCTCGCCAATCCATTCCTCTGTGCCTTGGTTGCTTACAGGTGACTGCGTTTGTTCAGCTTGTTTATTTGTCCCTCTGTGTCCCCACTTAAGTCTTACATATTGTTCTTTTCTGTGCCACGTTCTGTAGCCATTGATTTTTCTCTCGTCTCACTCCAAAGCCCTGCGTCCATTTTCTTAACAGAAAATTGGATGATAATGCTAGTGACCTTGTCTGCTTTTCTGTTTACTGGCCACTTGCTGTTACAAAACACTAAGGATTGTTTCGAACGGTTCTTGCCTCGGAGACTTTGCACACGGTTAACGATAATGATAATGTTCACACCTAATTCTGAATTATTTCAAGAGTACGTGGGTACCGCTCTCTGCATGTTAATGGCGTAGTTAAGGATGAAATGTTAAATGTATGTAAATGAGCTACAGTGATATCACGGTCTATCGTGCAGAGCTGTTCCATTTTTCAAACATTTTCATGTCAAGGACCCTCAAATTGATATTTATTTGGGTTTGCCAGGGATAGAAGATATGGGTTCTTTTTTCTCTCCCAATGTTTCAAGATGTTTCCAATTTTGAAAAAAAAAAGAAATAGCAGATCTACAAGCTCAGATTGGATGTTTTTGAATAGCCAACATATACAATTTGGTTAAAGTGGTTCAACTGTTACTCATTTAGCTGGGGACCCCCTGGAACCCCCTCAAGGACCCCTGGACCCCGCTATGAGAACCAATGCTTTAGACACTAATTTGGCAGGCTCATTTTGTACATTATTTTAAACTTGTAACCTTTTTTTGTTGTATTAACTTAACAGCAGTATCACCATATGCTTGACCCAGAGAATGTAGCCTCAAGCCTGATGTATCATTTAATTGAGCATTGTGTCTCGCACCGAAAATAGCAGATCTTCAAGCTCACGAGGCATTGCGCTGTGACGCGTTGTGAGCTTGCAGATCATCCATTTCCGGCGCGAGACACCGGCACGCAACAACATTTAAATCAGGTGTGTGTGTGTGTGTGTGGGTGTGGGTGTGGGTGTGTGTGTGTGTGTGTGCGTGCGTGATATGTCTGCAGGGGCCAAGTCTTTGTCTTCACAATGTGAATTGACAGAAAAAAAAACGAAGAAAAAAATAACGCACATCCTCCGTCTCTTGGTGCTGAGCCAAACTGTAAGAACAGAATCATGTAAACAAATGCTGACTTAATAGCCAGCATTGAAAGGAAATTGGTATGATTGACCATCCATCCAGCAATTTCACTGAAAAATTGAGACTTTTTGCTGTTGAAAATGTCATTTTTATTTTAGCAATGAGTACTATCAGAATATAGACCCATTTTGCAATTATTTGAATAATTGCAAATCACTTACCCTACCTTTAAGCAAACAGGCACAGTACACACTTTGCCCAGAATGTACCAGGCACTCGTGCAAAGAAATCGGGTCAAGAAATAGCTGTGAAAATGTTGTATTCTGCTGAATTTACTAAACCACTACCCTTTGCGACTTACAGTACTTTGGCGTGGACATTTCTGCACCTCAGTAGAGGAGGTGTGAATCTGTGTAGGAGCAAGCTGCTTTGATGGCTGAGATTCTCTTAGATGTTCTATCTACAGTGAATGCTGCTTCTGGGTCAGATATGAACCCACTCCTACTGGCTTGAGACGCACATGGTGTGTTTTTGATGCATTTCCAGGATGATTAAAGTTTGTGCCATGGCTTTGTTGAATCGTGACAAGCAGGCAAGTCAACTCAGCTGAAGTTCTGTTTTTTTATTTTTATGAATTAAACATTTTAAATTAATTCACCCATTTTTGAAGTACATTAGATCGTGTGTGTCGGTGCAAACAAACATTCAACTTAATATTTAATCTCTTTAGATGATCCGATACACAGAAAGTGGAAAATGGAAAGATTATTTTACCGTTATGTTTAATGTTAAAACGTTGGCAAACCTAACCTTGTGTGAACCTGCTGATCAAATCAAATTAAATCAAAAACTGTAAGAAGGCAGTACTTATTTGCTGTTACGCTGTTTAACTTTGAGCATGCTGGCATCAAACGTACTGAAATGTTATGGCCACAGTTTGAAATAATTATGCTCAGCGGGCGCTGATTGCAACTCCTTCTCTCAATTTGTCATTTATGTATTGTTCAAAAGATTTATATTCGTAGCATCACTTGTAGCATCACTTGCTAGCTATGGATTTCTCTTGCAGTTATAGAAGCAAAAGGTTGTAGTCAGGCGGGGTAATTGCATTCGCAAATCCGTGAAAGCCGCACTGAAGCCAAAGCCAAAGTTTAAGAAACACTCAGATGGGTAGTCAACATCCAAAAGATGGATTGATGAAAGAAATTCTAATGTCCCATGATTTGTTGACCGCATGGTGATGTTTAACCCATTAAGACCGGGAACGCATCTCTTTCATTTTAGATGTCTTTGGGCTATTCAAAACCGAGTGCCGCGCTATGAGCTTGTAGATGTGCTATTTTTTTTAAATCATGAAAAATTGTGCAAATGTTTGCTTCTGGGGTCCCTGGAACTAAATATTTCACACATGTTCGCTTTAAAAACACATATATTCCAAATTTGCACAACCTTTCACGATTCTTTTGCTATGCTATTTTTGAATAGCCAAATAAATCTTAAAATGACACAAATGATGCTTTCCCGGTCTTAAAGGGTTAACCCACGCTGACTCTGTTCAGGTAGGTTCCGTAAAACGTTTTGATGAATCCGGAGGAAATGCAAAAGAATCTAAAAAAATAAAGCCTATTAGACCGTCTGTGGATCTGTTCAGGGACTTAAACTGCATCAAAGATTCTTATTTGTTTGTTTGTCCCTTATTTCACCCATGCCTAATTTGCAGCTCAGTGACAGGAGCATAAAAAAGAGAGAGTATTCATTTATCCATTTGTAACTCGAGAGTGTACAAATGTAACCAGAGTGTACAAATGTAACCAAACGGACCCTTATGGGGTGCGTTTGGTGGAATTCTTACACTCTCTGAGTTAAGCCATTAAGACCAGGAACGCGTCTGTGTCATTTTAAGATGTCTTTGGCTATTCAAAAATAGCAGATCTACAAGCTCATAGTGCACACACTATGAGCTTGTAGATCTGCTATTTTTTTAATTGTGGACAATTTGTGCAAATATTTATATATTTTTAACGCAAATCTTTGCTTCTACATAATGTCTTCTAAATCCTAATAGTTTTTTGAAAAAACTTATGTTGCTATAATATCAGTGGTCACTGGTTCTCAAACTCTTCTCATGTCAAGGACCCCCAAAATGATATGTATTTGGCCGTGGACCCCCATCTCAAAATATGTTGTTCCAGGGACCCCCCAGAAGCACAGATCGGAGTCAAAAATGTTCGCTTTAAAACAATATATATATATATATATATATACATTCAAAGATTTGCACACATCCTCCACGATTCTTCAAAAAATAGTAGATCTACGGTGCAGCGCTACGAGCTTGTAGATCTGCTATTTTTTGAATAGCCCAAAGAAATAATAAAAATAAAATGACACATAGATGCGTTCCCCTGTATTAATGGATTAAACGAACACCGAGAGTTTTTTACTGTGGAGCCGGCTTGATAATTCAGACTTGTGTGTGTCGTCTTGTAGTCATTAAATCAGCCATGTGCTCAATTCAGCTAGGTCTCCTCCTCCCTCCTCCTCCTCCTCCTCCTCCTCCTCCTCCTCCTGGCTCCCCAGTGGTGGAATGACCTTCCCACAGCCGAGCACCTTCTCTCTATTCTGCCATAAACTGAAAAAAAGAAGAAAAAAAAAAGTCTCTTCAAGAAGAACTTTGTGCCCCTCCACTTCTCTCCCCTTGAATGAAATTCCGCTCCTTTATTCCCTCTCTCTCTTTTTCACTCTAATTTACCCTTTGCCTTGATTTATATTATCCCATTTAGACCGGGGAACGCATCTGTGTCATTTTTTAGATGTATTTGGGCTATTCAAAAAATAGCAGATCTACAAGCTCTGCGCTACGAGCGTGTAGATCTGCTATTTTGGAGAAAGAAATGTCGTGAAAACGTTTGCAAATCTTATATACATTTTTAACTCAAATCTTTGCTTCTGGGGGTCCCTGGAACAAACTATTTTCAGATGGAGGTCCAAATACATTTTCCCCCAAATCATTTTGGGGTCCTTGACATGAAACATTTTGAGAACCACTGATATACAGTAGCAACATATGTTGAAAAAAATAACTGTTTTATAAGATCCCCTCCAGAAGCATTTTTTTTTTTTTTTTTTTTTTTTTCCAAAAATAGATCTGCTTGTAGATCTTCTATTTTTGAATAGCCAAAGAAATAAAAAAAATGACACAGATGCGTTCCCGGTCTTAACGGGTTAAAACAGAAGTGCTGTGATCGTATACTCCCCCCCCCCCCCCCCCCCCCTCAGGAGTGCCGTCTGAGCATTGCAGCGTATAGCTTCCTTATTCCAGGAGACAAAGTGATCATTGTGCGCGAAGAACTTCTAATTTGTTCTCTGGTTGCAAATGTACAATGTCATCGGAATAAGGGCAACGAGCAAAGTGGCTCGAATGCTCCGCTACATACAAAACCTGTGTAATTAGAAGCCGAAACCCTGATTAATTGATAGAAATGCACCACAGGGTTCCTCTCGGTAACACAGTGGTCAAGACCTTTTGCTTTAATTCACTCCCAGACTTCATGCTGTCTGTATTAATAGAAATCATAATTACAAAGGGAAACGGAGCAGTTTCCCACAGCCCAGGTAGGAAAGCGATTTCAAGAGATATGTTTTTTTTGGATACTTGACCAAATGAAGTGAACATTTCAGATAAAGTCTGAGCTGAAGTTGGCGGACCATGCACGGTTCCTTTACTGTAATTCATTGGTTCTCAAAGTGGGGTCCGGGGACCCCCAGGGGTCTTTGGGGAGGTTCCAGGGGGTCCCCAGCAAAATGTATTAATAGCAGATATACAAGCTCACAGCACGTCACTTCGTGCCGCACTATGAGCTTGTAGATCTGCTATTTTTCAAATAAATGTAACATTGGTGAAAATGTTTAAATATATATATAATTTTTTTTAAAGCAAACATTTTAACACAAATATTTGCTTCTGGGGGTCCCTGGCCCAACATATTTCCAGATGGGGGTCCGTGGCCATAGATATATCAATTTGGGGGTCCCTGGCATGACACAGTTTGAGAACCACTGCTTTAATTAACAAGAACATGATATTTTTTTACCAAATACCTCAAATTAAGATTGTCATCTTATATACAAGTACACAAGAGTAAAAATCTTTGGTTTTGGTTCCTCAACATTGTAGCAGGAGAGATAAGAAATAAAGCCAGAGGTTAAAGCCAGAGAGCGGCGAGGCACATTTTGCACGTTGCACATTATTGTTGCAATATACAATATACAACTGTATACAAAAAAAAATAGTATTTATTTATTACTATACCCATAGGCAAATTCTACACCCATAAAATATATTTTAACCACTTTCAATGCAGGATCATGGAGTGGTAACATACGCACATGCGACTTCTTGAAGACACGTGCTGGCCCCCAAGTGAACCGAGATCAAAGTGTAGAAAACGGAGCGGCACACCACAGCTCCCTTTTTATTTGATTTATCTGGTGATGATTGGAGCCCATGCTCTGATGTGCAAGGGCTTGAAATATCACTCTTTGTAACTTTTAAATGAAAAAATTGGCAATTAAAGGAGCGTGTGTGTGTGTGTGCGTGTGTGTGCGTGTGCGTGTGTGGCCTTATTTTCTACACTTTAAACACTTTCAATGTGGTATCCCTATTTTGGGCATGCCATTATAGGCAATTTATTTTATTGTATTATTTGTGGAGGGGGGGGGGGGGGTGGTATAGCCAATCTACAAGTTCACAACACGTCGCAAATAGTTTTGCAATAGTTATGCAATCCAAATGACTGAAATAAGTCGTGGCGACTGAGAATCAATGAGAGTGAGCAAAGAAAATAAAAAAAAAATTTCCCACGATTTGAAACCGAATTTTATACTTTCCAAGTTGCTGGGTGGTTAATAACACTGAAGTATCGCTTCAAACATGGGAACATGATACTTTAATTGATAAGCACTTGTAGCACTTTTATTTAGGATTGTATTTGACATCTGGTCGAATACTGAGGCATCATTCACTGGAGAAACGTCACCAAACTGGTTGTGTGGGCTCTCAGCTGTCATTAATGTAATCAGTGACTATGTAGAAGTACACAATACAAAGATTGTATTGTACATGTTGAACAATGATTATTAAGCAAGATTTCATGTAATAGTATAGGTTTATAATTAGGAATAAGACGGATTGTTGGACTGTAAAGTTCACATGCTAATGTGTGACAAAGGGAGTAAGGGCGGTCTTTGGCCCTTCCATGTGAACAGGATGTGAATCTGGTATAAATAGTGTTGTTACGTGTGAATGCTGCTGGGCGCTGCTAATCAGACTAAATGCAGGTAGCCAGTCGGAATGAATAAACACATTCTGACAACTCCACTTTGACTGGATTCTCCTCCTTAAGCCTGCTCCAGGAAAACTTGTGTCTCAGCTCTTACACTATGGAAAATATACTTCAACACATTATTCAGTGGCGTGACAGCCGCATAATATAGTATGTTATCACTGCTTTCCATGGAAATTAAGTCTCTGTTTCATGCACGTATAGTGGCATGAGCTGCGGTTGTTGTACTTATTTGTGGGGACATACTGATAAACGCTGTTCTGGGGGGGGGGGGGGGGGGGGGGGGGGGGGGCGGGCGAGGCTTGCGGGCACGCTGTAACAATGAGCGGGAATTTGTCTGTGATGTCAAACCAGTGTACGGCTATAGAGGATGACTGAGAAAGAAGAAGAAAAAAAACATGCTGAGAAGCTGTGATTGGGAACGCCTTGGAGGGATTCAGCAGAATAACGAGGCTCTATTTTCTGCTTGAGTGCTGCTTACTGATACAAACTACTTAAGCCATTAAGACCGGGAACGCATCTGTGTGACCACTTTAACCATTGTTTTATACTTTGGCTATTAAAAAAAATAGCAGATCTACAAGCTCGGTGCCGCGCTACGAGCTTGCAGATCTGCTATTTTTGAAAAATTGTGAAAATGTTTGCACATCTTTGAATATATATATATTTTAAAGCGAACATTTTTAACTCAAATCTTTGCTTCTATGGGGTCCCTGGAACAACATATTTTTAGATGGGGGTCCGCGGCCACATACATATCATTTTGGGGGTCCTTAATGAAAAAGTTTGAGAACCACAAAAACTGTTAGGATTTAGACGAACCTTCGACAAATATTTGCTTTAAACAAATATATATTCAAAGATTTGCAAGAATGTTCACGATAAAAAAAATATATAGCAGATCTAAAAGCTCATAGCGCGGCACCGAGTGCCACGCTATGAGCTTGTAGATCTGCTATTTTTGAATAGCCCAAATAAGTAAAAAAAATGACACAGATGCGTTCCCGGTCTTAATGGGTTAATTGACTTTCCGCAGCCCTCTATTCAGCAGACTATGCATCTATATGTGTGTGTGTGTGTGTGTGTGTGACATTACAGGCAAAGCGTACTGTGTGCTGTCTCTTGCTATTGGGAGAGTGCATCCACGGAGGATTGACTTTGACTGTCTTTTTTAGCTCTTGAAGTGAGGGACGCTAAAGTTAAAGCATGGGCACTGTGCGATATTTCTGATAAGGCCGTGTATAGGGATGAGACTGCGTGCGGCGTGATGTTTTCATCGAGGCGTGGAACGTGGCCCGACCAATGTGAGCGCACGCCAGCTGTCCGTGACTCTATCTTGTTTTTCCGGCCTCCTGTCTAAAGCCAAATGCGTCCTGACTGTACGAGCTCCTCACAAGATTTTGGGCACTCCAGTACTCAAATGTTTTACTTAAGTACAAGTATCAATACTGCAATGTAGAAGTACTCCGTTACAAGCAGTCCGGAATTCAACATTTACTTGAGTAAAAGTACAAAGGTATTGGTATCAAAATGTACTCAAAGTACCAAAAGTAAAAATACTAAAATGTTGGAAAATAGCCGATCTACAAGCTCACAACGCGTCGCGATGCGACGCGTTGTGAGCTTGTAGATCGGCTATTTTCAAATGGCCTATGTATAAAATAGGGCTCAAGTGGTTAATGTATGTTTTATAATGTAATCATTGATAATTGCAAAGTTACTAGTAACTAAAGTTTTCAAATAATTGTAATGGAGTAAAAGTACAACATTTGCCTCTGAGATGTAGTGGAGTAAAAGTACAGTAAAAGGTACTGCAAATTGGAAATACTCCAGTAAAGTAAAAAATACCTCAACATTTAACTTAGGGCGGTTTCACACTGGATCCGTTTTCATTGAAAACGTTTCCCAGTTCGAATGCTGGCCTCAGTGGCCTGCATTCACATTGGCCAAGATCCAATCGCGCCAGAGAACACATGCATATATACCCCCGATCCTATAGGTGGCGGCATGCACATAGTGTTTCTTCTGTGGACACAGACGTCATCAACTATGCGACAATGTTTGTGCTGGGCTCGCATTAATATAGGGTTTCAAAACCTGGTGAAACACTTGTGTGCATTAGCGCAAGATGAGGATACAGGAAACATTCAGTCTAAATGTACAGTTTACTAACCTTCACAACTACTACTACTTTTGCATTTGAAACTTTAAATTTCTCTAAATATTATAAACTTTCACGACAGCTTAAGTACAAAATGAAAAGACAACTATAGTAGCCTACAGTGAAGTCGGACTGAATGAGATATATATATATATATAAACAGGTAGCTCTCGTGCACATCCAGGGTGGAGGTGCTGGTTTGGCAAGAGGATGCATATGAAAAGAAATAAACCTTCCCTCTGCTTCTCTTAGGAAGGAACCGCACACTCCCAATGATGATGGACTGTCCATCATCATTGGGAGTGTGCGGTTCCTTCCTAAGAGAAGCAGAGGGAAGGTTTATTTCTTTTCATATATATATATATATATATATATATATATATATATATATATATATATGCGCCCTGTGCTCTTCTTTTTCTCTATGAAGAAAAGTACAAGTACAGTTGACACAAACGCATTCCGCAACGCTGCCTGTCTGTTGTTTAATCTCATCCTCTGGACTGCAAAGCCATAGCTGGTCATGTAGGAAGGTGTGCGATAGGATCGCGCTTGCCATAGTCTCTAAAGTAATAATAATAATAAGAGAAAGTTCACTTTTGGTTATTTAAAAAGAGTCTCCTTATTTTATGTATTAATGTATTAGCCCTACATGGGAGAAACGTTAACTTTAGAGCTTTGGTTATAATTTAAAAAGACTAGAGCAGTTTATGTGCAGACTCACCTTTTTATTTTTATTTATTTATGATTTGTGGGTCCAGCACTGTGTGTAAAAAAGAACTGTGGGGATGTGCATCTCCTGCCTTTGTTCATATTTAAAATAAAAAATATATTTTCCGATGCAAGATCAGTGTGGTTATCTGCTCTATATTGTAATATCAAAAATAGTGGATCAACAAGCTCAATGTGTCGCATTGCACCGCATTTTCAGCTTGTAGCTTGGCAAAGATATGTAGTAGAGATCCAATTTAAATATCCGCACCAACCGTTTCTCCCGTATGTCAAAATATTATTATTTTCTGGTATTCCCCGTTAGTTTTAGTAGGCTTTAGTTGTGCGATGCGATCACAAAATGCATTGATTTAGCCTATGGAATGTCGGTGTGTCTTTTTTCTTTTTTTCAAACCGGTGCTGCGCTGACAGACGGCATCCAACATACAGGCGTCCAACACATGCGGCATCCAACGGATGGATGCCGCAACGGTTGGATTCCAGCCTACAGAGAGCACTGCTCTGCTGTGCTACTGCTTGGTGTGGATATGTTACGGCCATGGTTGAACCCCTGTGGATTGATCTGCGACGTGTTTTTGTTGGCTGTTTTTGTCGAGTTTATATACCGTCACCTATTCCAAATAGCGGGCCACTTCCGTCTAACGGTACGCTTGCTTTCACATTGCAGCTACCGTACCCGAAAACGCATGATCCGGATCCGAAACTGCCTCCCGAGGTGGTTTCGGGAACGGAACGGTTACCCGTTTCGCGGGTCGATTCGCTACATTCACACTAGCCAAGCGGTCTGGAGTGCGCACCCGGGACCTGAGTGTGAAACGGCTCTTAAGTACAGTACTTGAGTACATTTACTTAGGTACTTTACACCACTGATAGTATTATATAAGTAAACAAATGAAGCTGTATTGCCATCACATAAAAAGAGACGTGACTATAGGATGCAGTCCACCATACATCACACTAGTCCTCAGGAGGGCTGGTATCATAATAATAAGTGAAGACAGCTAGGCCCACACTTTGAGTTGCGTTTCATATTCCTCACCCCTGGGAGAAATAAGTCCATCTCCTTCCCACTGGGTCATTTTAACCCATTAAGACCGGGAACGCATCTGTGTTGTCATTTTTAGATTTCTTTCGGCTATTGAAAAACAGCAGATCTACAAGCTTGTAGCGCGGCACCGAGTTTTTAATCCAAATCTTTGCTTCTGGGGGGTCCTTGGAACACAATATTTTGAGACGGGGGTCCGCGGCCAAATACATATAATTTCTTTACATATAAATACATATAAAGTCCTTGACATGAAAAAGTTTGAGAACCACTTAGCAACACAAGTTTTTTTCCAAAAAACTGCTAGGATTTAGAAGACATTTGTAGAATCCACCAGAAGCAATGATTTGAGTTAAAATGTTCACACTTTCACGATTTTTCTAACATAGCAGATCTACAAGCTCGTAGCGCGGCACTCTGTGCCGCGCTACGAGCTTGGAGATCTGCTATTTTTTAGATAGCCATAGAAATCTAAAAAATGACACACGTGCTGCGTTCCCGGTCTTAAAGGGTTAAAACACATGTCAAACTTGGAGGCCCGCGGGCGAGATGGGTGGGGTGGCCCCCCCTGCGAATTAGATCTCGCTTGTGTTATGAATACATGGCTTTCAATTTGTTCTGACTTGCATCATTGCAGCTACAGCTGCTTGGAATACAAGTCCCTCATTGGCATATATATATATATATATATATATATATATATATATATATATATATATATATATATATATATATATATATATACGTACAGAGCAGTATGTTAAACCAACAGGCAGTCCCCTCAAATAACGTTGTTGTCGGGCAGAAACCTTATAGTATATCTCCATATGTCAACTCTGTTTCATAAATGAATGCCCTACTTTGTTGTAGAACAGAGTCAGGCAAAGGTACTGTAGCAAATATGGCCGATCTACAAGCTCTGATATATATATATTTTTGGGGGGTTTTCTAAATATTGAACCAATGAAAAGTATTGGCAAGAGCTAGAGACTAAATAATAACTACATTGGATTAATTGAAACAGATTTTTTACCATTTCCTGAAAAGTAACAGTTTTGGACAGACAAGGTCTCCACCGACACCGTCGACATACAGACCACACAGTCCAATGTATAGTGTGTTGCCAAGTAGCGGGGTTGTGAGAAGTTTGGACGAAGAACAACTTCATTTGAATATTTTGGGACCCCTCGGTCAAAGCGGAAACAACGTGTCCCAGTTGAGAAGCGCCGCGGTCTGACCCTCCTCATCACTCACTGTCAATTAGCAAAGCGCGGCGGTGTATTACGCCAAAAAGGAGGAGTGTACGTGCGGCACAAAACTGGCAGAGAGCGAGTACGTCTTTGTCACATTGCTGAAGCCTGAAGAGCGTTGCCGTGGCACTCGTCACGACAAGGGTCACGCAAAAAAAAAATAGAAGAATGCCTGCATTTATTTCCTTTTGGAAAACCAATGTTGAGCTAGCAGCCGAAGCTAATGTAATGAGGCTGCCTGACTGACTGTTTGTGCCGTGGGGAGTCACACGGGCATCCATCACGAGGGATTCCCACACCTGCTGTACCTACACGTACGTGCTAAAGAAATATGTAGGGCCTGGAAAAGTATAGCCTACTGTTGAGCTATAGCTATGTACACACAGAAGAATATTGGTTCTTGAATGGTTCTTTAAAAGGTTATATGGTTCCACAAAGAACCATCAACTACTAAAGAACCATTTGATCTAGTGAATGGTTCATTATGTTCCTCATGTAGTTCTAGAGAACTTTTTTTTTTGTCAAAGTTCTTTGAGGAACCTTTGAACTCTTAAACCATGTCTAAATTGACGGACATTCATCAAAAATAGCAGATCTACAAGCTCACAACGCGTCGCACCGCGACACGTTGTGAGCTTGTAGATCTGCTATTTTCGACAAACACAGTTTATACGGTTTAAGGGGTTTGGGTTATTTCTAGAACCATTCAAATACATGGTTCTTTCTGGAACCAAAAATGGTTCTTCTATATGGCATCACTCTGAAGAACCAGTTTTGGTTCCAGTTGGCACCTTTATTTTTCTGTGTGCATGGAGTATGGAGATGACAGGATATTTTACACTACCGGAGGTCTTTTCTGAGGACAGCCTATTAGAGCAGCCATGCTCAGTGCCACCAGTATGTATTGACCTTTACTTATACAGGCAAGGTCCCATTGAGATACAAGATCTCTTTTTTTACGACAGAGCCCTTTTCAGGGTAGCAGCAGTACAAAAAGTTGCAACTTTGACTCATGTCCGTGTAGCAAAACAGACCGCTATTGAATATATATATTCAAAGATATACACATTTTCACGATCTTTCAAAAATAGCAGATCTACAAGCTCAAGCTACAAGCTTGTATATCTGCTATTTTTGAATAGCCAAAGTGTAAAATAATGCTTTTTAGCTCAAATAAAACGTGAAACGAACGTGACGGTTTCGTGGGAGTCTGCCCGCTTGTCACTCCGCCGGCCATGATTGCCCGCGCCTTCCTATACCCGCCCGCTCGCCTCTCATTGAAAATGAATTACTATGCAGTGTGCATGTCAGTCCGTTTGTCGCTGGTATTAAGGGACAGTTTAATTTTGCACGTCTAGATCAAATCCTTGGCTCCGCCGCCCCGCCCCCACAGGTACAGATTGTGCTACATGAGGAAACAGACCGTGTGAAGTCGCCTTATAGTATCTGTCACAGAGAGAAACCTTTCAATCAAACCTGGATTTAATACGAAGCCATAAAACCCTCTTCCGGAGCACGATGAACACGACCTGCTCAGAGCTCAGAGCACGGTGACCTTGATTGGAATGAAATTCGTCTTTTGAACAATCTTTTTCAAATCCTTTTTGTACTTGATGCGCGGAGCTTTGAGCCCTATAACACTGGCCGACGCACGGTGAAATCCAGAGTGTAAAAAAAATGAAAAAGAGTACTTGTCAGTAGTGGAAAGTAACAGCAGATCTAAGCTCACGAGCTTGTAGATCTGCTATTTTCAAAAGATTGTTATACATTTGAAAACTTGGAGACACATGGGACATTCTGCACAATGAACACTTTCTACTTTTGGTACTTTAAGTACATTTTGATACCAATACTTTTGCACTTTTAGTGTCAATTTTAAATTCCGGACTTTCACTTGTAACAGAGTACTTCTACATTGCAGTATTGATACTTTTACTTAAGTAAACAAAAAAAAGTACTTTTCCCACCACTGGTAATTGTTCATTTTATAGTGAAACTCTGCATGTTGCTGTATACTGGTAGAACTTGCTGCAGCAGTGCACTGAGGGCTATGATTGGATGCTTTGTAGAAAGAGGTTGCTGGTTTCATTCCAGACACAAGGCATCACCCCCCCCCCCCCCCCCCCCCCTTCTTGTCCGGATCAGGGCCCACTGGAAATTAGAAATTCCCAACCCATCGGTGGGCAGTGGTTTAAAGTAACTAAGTACATTTACTCAAGTACTGTACTATTTTGAGGTATTTTTTACTTTACTGGAGTATTTCCAATTCTCAATACTCTTACATCTACTCCACTACATCTCAGAGGTAAATATTGTACTTTTTACTCCACTACAATTATTTGAAAACTTTAGTTACTTTGCAGATATAAATGATTATATTATAAAACATACATGAACCACTTTAGCCCTATTTTATACCTAGGCTATTTGAAAATAGCAGATCTACAAGCTCACAACGCGTTGCATCGCGACGCGTTGTGAGCTTGTAGATCGTCTAATTTCCAAAACGTTTACTTTTACTTGTGGTACTTATTTTGATGCCAATACTTTTGTACTCTTACTCAAATAACATTTTGAACACAGGCCTTTTACTTGTAGCAGAGTCTTTTTTATAATGTTGTATTGTGTGTTTTAAAGCATTTGAGTACTTTTTCCACCACTGTCGGTGGGTGACGTGCATTCTCTGAGCATGCTTATCTTAGTGATCAATCAATCGATAATGGATGAACCAACACAGTATTCCTATTCCGATCATATCATAATGAGAACTCAAGGTTTTCAATATTTATATATATATATATATATATATATATATATATATATATATATATATATAAACGACTGGCACGCTGCGGCTTTAAATAGGTTCGCGTAGATCTACGCGACTGGCATTCAATGTGTTAATGTTATATTATCATTGACATCCTAGTGTTTTTTACCAAATGTTTTGGCGGGCCCACTTGCGATACCCTCATGGCTCACCAATGGTCCCCGGGCCACAGGTTGAGAATCAATGGTGCACAATGTAATACAGGTAAAACACATGGCAGTGCATTATTGTGTTTTAATTTTTTTACTGATACTGACTGTTTCAACACTTCTCCCAACGGAGTTCCCCTCTCTGTCATCAGGCACTCATTAACAATGTAAGAGCTTACTGTCAATAACCCAAGGTCCAAATTAAATGTCAAAGCCAACTGGAAGTCAAGTGCTGGCTTTTTGCTTTTTAATGACTTTGTGCTGAGTAATCCGTTTCCATGGTGAAGCACAATATTTCCGAGGCCTTTACAAATATCAGTTTGCACTCCCCGGGCTCCAGCTTTCCCTGTACGGAAAACAAGTAGGATTAATACTGTAATTTATGAATTAATGGATTTTCCCTACATGAGTGGTTTTCATACATTGACTATGAACTTCAACAATTGTGATTTTATGTTTCACAATTTGGTAATCATGAAACTGAGTCGGTTAATTCTGTTGAATCTTGCCCTCATCTCCTCGCCATTACACACGTTAATATGAATTAGAATTTAGATAATTACATTACAGTCATTTAGCAGACACTTTTATCCAAAGCGACTTACAATAAGTGCATTCAACATAGGTAGGGAACAAAACTACTAATCACCAGAAGTCTTAAGTGCATTTTCTGCAAAAACAAGCAACCAAGAGTACTGTATACCTAGTGCTAAGGTAAAAGTGCAATATATCAGCTACCTACTTTCTTAAACAGATGAGACAAAATAGCAAAATCAAATGAGCAAGAGCTAAAATAAATAAGTGTATCGACTAAACAAGATCCAATAAAACAATACAACAATAAAACAATAGTTCGTACAACTAGTTAACAACAAGTAGGCAAGGCAGAGAGGAAGGGTAGTGTTTCCTGAAGAGTTGGGTTTTCAGCCTGCGGCGAAAGATGGGCAGTGACTCTGCTGTCCTGACATCAGTGGGAAGTTCATTCCACCACTGTGGGGCCAGAACAGAAAAACGTTGTGACCGTGTAGATCGGCCAGAAGGACCCTTGAGTGACGAGGCAATCAGTCGCCCCGAGGTGGCATACCGAAGTGGTCGGGCAGGGGTGTAAGCATCGACCATAGCCCGGAGGTAAGAAGGAGCTGTTCCTTTCACTGCCCTATAGGCTAGCACCAGGGTTTTAAACTGGATGTGAGCCGCTACGGGGAGCCAGTGTAGAGAACGGAGAAGGATAGTTGTGTGGGAGATAATATAACCAGAACACTGTATAAGCTATCTCCACATCCATCAGGCTCACAGAGACCATTTGACCAAAGATATAGCACAACATCACAACACAACACAATGAAGACAATTATAACAATAAACACATTTTCCTACATAATATCATCATCAATTCACTATCAATAATAGTGATTAATAATCGTGATCACATGATTAACTAGGGATCATAATTTTAGCCATAATCATGCAGCCTTTAGCCCAATTTACGCTCCTGTATTGCGTGCTGAAAATAGCAGAAAATAGCTCACAATGCAAAAAGGGGGGGGGGGGGGGGGGCGGTAGAGCCCCTGAAATAGATGAGAGCCGACGGGACTCGAAATCGATGGATTTGAGTTTAAAATAAAAGCCTGGTTTATACTTCATCGTGTGCTGGCATCATCACACGCCAACACATTGCAGATCTACAAGCTCACACACATCTGCTCTCATCCTGGGGCTCTATTTTTAGGCGCAGTCATGCCCTGCTAAGATTTTTGTCCTTTTGAAGACTGTAATCCCTTTAGTGTTAAGTTTGACTGTGAGTCCTCTGGTAACCCCTCTCTCTCTGTCTCTCTCGCTCTTTTTTGAGCGCTGTGTTCCTTTTGGTTTTGTTTTTGTGAGCCGTTTAACCCTTTCAGACCGGGAAAGAATCTGTGTCATTTTTTAGGTTTCTTTGGACTACTCGGTGCCGCGCTACGAGCTTGTAGATCGGCTATTTTTGAAAAATTGTGAAAATGTGTGCAAATCTTTGAATATAAGTTTTTTTAAAGCGAACATTTTTAACTCAAATCTTTGCTTCTGGGTGAGTATGTTGCTATAATATATAGTGGTTCTCAAACGTTTTCATGTCAAGGACCCCCAAAAAGTGTCCCCCATCTCAAAATATGTTGTTCCAGGGACCCCCCAGAAGCAAAGATTTGAGTTAAAAATGCGCACATTTTCAAGATTTTTCAACAAAAAAAATAGCAGATCTACAAGCTCATAGCGCGGCACTCGGTGCCGCGCTATGAGCTTGTAGATCTGCTATTTTCGAATAGCCCAAAGAAATCTAAAATGACACAGATGCTGTCCCGGTCTTAAAGGTTTAATCACAATGGAGACGGGGCTCTGTTCCGTGTGCCAGACAGCGCTGTGTTTTCCTCGCCTAGAGCTCCCTGTAGAACTTGTGCCTTTTTAGTAAAAGAGAGCGACGCTTCAAGCTGGCCCCCGGTAGTCATTTAGTATAGGAACTGTAGTTCACTTCATACACATCTCACAGCGTCTTTTTTTTTAACCCTCCCACGTAAAACAAAGCTGCGTTTGTTTTGTGTTTCTGTTGTATTAAGTTCACTTTAATTCCTCTTTAATCACTTTAACCCATTAAGACCTGAAGCCGATTCTACAAATGTCTTTGTTTTCTGAAAAACGTAATGTTGCTTTATCTGTGGTGCTCAAACTTTTTCATGTTTAAGCACCACAAAATGATATGTATTTGTCCGCGGACCCCCATCTCTAAATATTTTGTTTCAGGGACCCCCCAGAAGCAAAGATTTGAGTTAAAAATGTTCGCTTTAAAATAATATATATATATATATCCAAAGATTTGCGCACATTTAAAAAAAAAAGCTCATAGTGCGGCACTCGGTGCCGCGCTATGAGCTTGTAGATCTGCTATTTTTGAACAGCCAAAGTGTAAAATAATGCTCTTTAGCTCAAATCTAAAAATGACACGGATGCGTTCCCGGTCCTAATGGGTTAATCTCCAATTAGTCAGCAATGAATCTTTGTCGTCGATAACTTCAAAGACAAGCAGATCTAAAGGCTGGCCCCGCACTAGTCACGTAGCGACAGAAGGTACAACCATCGCTCCCCACATACTGTTAAGTCTTTTCTTTGCAGTTCTATTGCAGCTAATGTATTACATGACCACAGCTTGAAGCCTGGTTCTTCAAAATAAGACCACGCTTTCATCTTTGTACTGAATGGGGCTTTTAACGGTAACGGGAGCTAAATCCATCTCTGCCCTCCACGTGCATCTATTCAAAGCTTAAAAGCTGTGCTGTGAGGTCCATTGTGACGGACCATAGGGCTGTGAGTGTTATAGCAGGGGACTCATGATATGATCCTGATGATACAGGAGTTCAGAATCAGAATCAGGTTTATTGTCACATCCGGTGGTGGAAAATAACTAAGTAACCTTTTTAGGTATTTGTACTTTACTTGAGTATTTCCAATTTCCAATAGTTTTACTTCTACTCCACTACATCTCAGAGGCAAATATTGTACTTTTACTCCACTACAATTATGTGTTACTAGTTACTTTGCAGATATAAATGATTACATTATAAAACATAAATGAACCACTTTAGCCCCATTTTATACCTAGGCTATTTGAAAATTGCCGATCTACAAGATCTTGTAGATCTGCTATTTTCAAACATTTGAGTACTTTTACTTTTGGTACTTTAAGTACATTTTGTTACCAATACTTTTGTACTTTTACTCAAGTACATTTTGAATTCTGGACTTTGACTTGTAACAGAGTACTTCTACATTGCAGTTTTGATACTTTTACTTAAGTAAAACATTTGAGTACTTTTTTCCACCACTGGTCACATCACAGGTTTTATAAGGTAAAAAAAGTGGGTGAAACTCGCTTTCGTACATCGTTCCCATCGCAACGTTATTTCCATAGAAAGGAGAGGGGGAGGAAGAAGAGGGGGGGGGGGGGGCAAGTGGGAAGGGGGATGCCACATCATACATAGTGTTGCCAGATTTTGTGAGAGAAACAAGCACCCGGGTCTAGGAAAACAAGCCCAAAATAAGCGACTATGGGCCACATGTCGACACTTTAAACATATGCTGCATCAGCTATTTCAAAATAGCCGATCTACAAGCTCACAAGCTTGACGCGTTGTGAGCTTGTAGATGTGCTATTTTCACGGGAAATTATAATAAGCAGATCTGGCAACACTGCATACGTACAGTACCCCGATACCTACGTATGTCGATATGATGAAACATGACCGGGACGCCACAAGATAAAGCCAAGAACATTTTCCAAAAATGGACTTTGAGAGTGGCTGGGTTACTGCGTCACTGACATTTGTATCCCCTTTACATTGCAGAGGGACTTACCAGTATGTGGGTTAGGACTCGTTTTATTAAAAACAAAGAAAGAAAGAAAGAAAGAAAGAAAGAAACAAAAGTGTATATTGAATGTTTGACGTTGTGGTCGGTCTGGAGGAAAATTCCCTCTTGAGGTCAGTCTGTCTATACTGTTCCTCCACTCATTGGTCCTGTCTTAGTCTACTCTGCACTTATTTTAACGCATTTAGCCCTGGGACGCATCTGTGTCATTTTAGAGTTTAACCACTTTAGCCATTATTTTATACTTTGGCTATTCAAAAATAGCAAATAGCAGCTATGAGCTTGTAGATCTGCTATTTTTGAAAAATCTTGAAAATATGTGCAAATCTTTGAATGTATATATTCTTTAAAGCGAACATTGTTTTACTCAAATCTTTGCTTTATGGGGGTCCCTGGAACAAAATATTTTGGAAATGGTGGTCCGCAGCCAAAGACGGATCATTGTGGGGCTCCTTGACATGAAAACGTTTAAGAACCACTGATATTATAGCAGCAACATAAGTGCCTCAGAAAACGTTTAGGATTTAGAAGACATTTGTAGAATCCCCCAGAAGCAAAGATTTGAGCTACAAATGTTTGCTTTAAAAAAAAAAAAAAAAAAAAAAAAATATATATATATATATATATATATATATATATATATATATATATATATATATATATATATATATATTCAAAGATTTGCACATATTTTCAAGATAAAAAATAGCAGATCTACAAGTTCGTAGATCTGCTATTTTTGAATATAGCCAAAGAAATAAATAAAAAATGACACCGATTCTCTCCCGGTCTAAATGGATTAAGGGCAGGGTAAAGAGAGGGCAGCGCAATTATGATGTTTCCCCTGTACTGTACTGTATGAAAGTGGTGCTGGTCTGACACGATGTCCCAGCCCTGTCCAACCCCCTGACTGAACTGGAGGGTCTGCTCGGAGTGTTAAGTGTTGGTATGGTAATACCGCCGTGCCCCCGGCTAAGCCACGCACTCTTTCAATATTAAAAAGTGGGTTGCGGGGAATATAGATGTGGGAGTCGTGTGTAAGTGATGCATGAAGCCATTTCCACCAAGGGCAAAGGAGTCAGCCACTAGAAATATGCTTTTTTATGCAAGTGTCTTGGGGGAATTGGACGGGGGGGGGGGGGTATTTTGCATGCAGCGCGTGTGGGGGGGGGGGGAGAATCATGCATTGAATAAATACCTTGCGAGATTGATGTGAGAAAAACAAGGGGGGGGGGAATGCATTGTGGAGTTTCGCTTAAACTTATTGTCTAGACAGAGCGGCTTACAGCTGTAAAATCCATTCTTTGCCGATTGCCTCTTGGTTACAATGAACCATGGGATCCGGGAGAAAACACATATGAATGGGTGTGCGGAACGTATATCAGCAGGCACAGCTGTGACATTAGGTATGTAAAGCCCAAAAACCGCTGCACAGTTTGGGAGCAATTTGCAGGCTCCTCATCAGCTCTGATTATCACGCTCCGACTGACAGGCAAACACCGGCTTAACCCATTAAGACCGGGAACGCATCTGTGTCATTTTTTAAGATATATATATTTTTTTAAGCAATTTTGTTTTACTCAAATCTTTGATTCTGGGGGGTCATATTTTGAGATGGGGGTCCACGGCCAAATACATATCATTTTGGGGGTCCTTGACATGGAAAAGTTTGAGAACCACTGATATTATAGCAACCTAAGTTTTTTTTCAAAATGTGTAGAATCCCCCCAGAAGCAAAGATTTGAGTTACAAATACAAAAACATATATATTCAAAGATTTGCAATCATTTTCACGATAAAAAAAAAAAGAAGCAGATCTACAAGCTCATAGCGCTATGAGCTTGTGTATCTGCTATTTTTTAACAGCCAGAGAAATCTATAAAATTACACAGATGCGTTTCCCGGTCTTAATGGGTTAATTGAACAACCCCCCTCCCCCACACTCCACCTCCCCCCCCCCCACCCCCCCCCCCACCACGGTGCTCACCACTTCAGTTTAGGAGAATGAAAATTAACTCGCCACCCGAGTCTTGGCAATCATTCCACACGCACACACAGACACGCACGCACCCACACGTACACAGGCACACACACACAGGGGTGCACCTGGGATAATGAGCATGATGCCATACAGTACAACGGCGTGGATCGGGGTCTTGCCGACGGGTGCTTCTCCGCAACCATGAAAAAAACCTGTTATTATTGTGTTTGCTTTGGACCGAAAACACACAGAACATGATGTAAGGGAACTGGGTTATTGCCATTGTAAGCAGGGTTGCCAGATCTGCTTATTATAATTTCCCCGCAAGATTGTATTTGAAAATAGCCGATCTACAAGCTCACAACGCGTCGCATCTGTGAGCTTGTACATCTGCTGTTTTCAAATAGCTGTTGTATATGTTAAAGTGCTCATGTGGCTCATAGTCGCTTCTTTTGGGCTGGTTTTCCTGGACCTGGTTGCTTGTTTCTCTCACATAATCTGGCAACACTGATTGTAAGTGCAACGGTTAGTTGAATAAATGTTTTAAATAGCTCTTAATGTGACGTGTTGTGTGAGCTGGTAGATCTGGTATTTTGTGGTATTTTAGCATGACACCACTGTGCAACAAAGTATGAAAATGGGCGTAAATGGTCAGTCAGAATAATCGATTTATCCCATTATAAAATAAATGAATAAAATCTATTTGACTATTTTTCACTTTGATTCGTTGGTACATTGATGCCAATTCAGAACCACTGCCCCAAATGTTTCACATGGGCCTTTTATAGCGCCACCATCAGGCCGATTTGTGTTTTTACCTATAACTGTGTAAAACTTTGTTTGCACACTCCCTAGAGGCCAAGGAAAAACATTTGCCGTGCAATTTTCACATTTGCCTTTATAACGCCACCAGGAGGCCGACTTATGTAAAACCAATTTTTTGATTGAGTGCTATTCACGTGTTTCACGTGTTTTACCGCTATGGTGCAAAAAATCTCTGGCACTGGGACAACATAGCCAGAAATAATTCTGGCACTCAGTGAGTTAAGCCTTCAGATTTTATCCAAATTTCACACAAATCGGTTCACATGATCTCTATAGTTTTGTTTTATTCCCTGGCCTTCTGTAGCCTTTTTAACTTTTTTATTCTCTGTATTTTCTTATTAAAGTTGTTTTGTTTTGATTTTGTTCTACTTAGCTTAGCTTTGTAAAGTGACTTTGAGTACTCAGAAAAGCGCTATATAAATCCCAGTTATTATTATTATTATTATTATTATTATTATTATAGTCATGTGATCAAGACGGATCTCTTTTAGATTTTTCATATTTCATCCTGAAGATTGACATCTAAAGTTTGCCCGTTTTGAACAAAATGTTGCAAATCATGAACGCAGCGTCCGATTGCGGTGAAACTTTGCACGCACATTCTCTCAGCACCCTCCCCATTATTCCCTGGATGTTTCGCTGCTTCTCGCGCAAGGTTGAAGCCACTCATCACAGCGTGGCCAACGGCACAGAGGATCAGTGCCAACGTCTGGGTTTAGTTACCGAGTCGAGTCGAAAACGGAGGAGAGGTGCAGCTGCATATGATCTATGGATTCCTCCATCCGTAATGATATTCCCGCTGAATAAATGGTCTCAAGCATAATCAGCTTCAGTCAATATAATCTCCCCGTGAAGGTCTCCATTAATCTTACAGGCTGTGGCTAATCATGTCCGTGTACTTGAGGCCCCCCGTGCCAGCGTCTCACCTACTTATGTTATTCTAATTAATTTTTCACACCAGGGCTGAAGATATAAGCCTAAGATTCATACGTTGTCTTCTGTGATATGGAGCTCAACGCTGCAACCAGATGACATTTAGACCATGCTCCCCAGTCATCATTTATTTATTACACAGGCATTCTACGCACACACAGACACACACGCACTCACACGTACCCAGACAAGCAGGCCTGCAGGTAGGCACGCACACAGAGACGCACACACACACACGCACACACACACACACACGCATGCAAGCACACAGTGGTGGAAAGTAACTAAGTACATTTACTCAAGTACTGTACTTAAGTAACATTTTGAGGTATTTGTACTTTACTTGAGTATTTCCAATTTTGTGTACTTTTACTTCTAGTCCACTACATCTCAGAATTATTTGACAACTTTAGTTACTAGTTACTTTGTAGATTTTGATTATTATTACACAACATACAATAACCACTTACGTTTCGGCCATTTGAAAATAGCCGATCTACAAGCTCACAATGCGTCGCATTGTGAGCTTGTAGATCGGCGATTTTCAAACGATTTTTATACATTTCATGCATTTGAAAACTTGAAGACATCCTGCTAATGAGTACTTTCTAGTACTTTAAGTACATTTTGATACCAATACTTTTGTACTTTTACTCAAGTAAATTTTGAATTCCGGACATTTACTTGTAGTAGAGTATTTCTACATTGCAGTATTGATACTTTTACTTAAGTAAAACGTGTGAGTACTTTTTCCACCACTGCACGCACACACACATGCACACGCACGCACTTGTGAGGACATCAATATTTCTGTATTTATTTATTTTTTGCCATTATATCTTAAAGCTGAAAATAGCCTATTGTGAGCTTGCAGATCCAGCCCACACGCCCTAAATCTAACCTCTAAATGTCCAATCCTATCCATAACACCAACCTGTAACATTTTCCTAATCGTAAGCCTGACAATAAAACATATTGTTCAACCATAAAATTAGCATTTCTCTTGTGAGGAGAATTGTCCTCACAAAGTCTATTTCTCGAATTCTACTATACTTGCAGTGGTGGAAAAAGTACTCAACAGTTTTACTTAAGTACAAGTATCAATACTGCATTGTAGAAGTACTCTGTTACAAGTAAAAGTCTGGAATTAAAAATGTACTTGAGTAAAAGTACAAAAGTATTGGTATCAAAATGTACCTAAAGTACCAAAAGTAAAGTACTAAAATGCTTGAAAATAGCAGATCTACAAGCTCACAACGCGTCGTGATGCCACATGTTGTGAGCTTGTAGATCGGCTATTTTCAAACAGCCTAGGTATAAAATAGGGCTAAAGTGGTTAATGTATGTTTTAAAATGTAATAATTTATATATGCAAAGTAACTAGTAACTAAAGTTTTCAAATAATTGTAGTGGAGTAAAAGTACAATATTTCGATCCGAGGTGTAGTGGAGTAGAAGTAAAAGTATTGGAAATTGAAAATACTCAAGTAAAGTACAAATACCTCAAAATGGTACTTAAGTACAGTACTTAAGTAAATGTACTTTCCACCACTGTATACGTGTGAGAACATTTGGCCCTCACAAGTATAGTAACACAAGTGTATACACACACACACACACACACACACACACACACACACACACACACACACACACACACACACACACACACACACACACTACGCTCAGCTTACGTTCAGCCTCACTGCCTTATCTTTGCAGCTTATTTATTCCATATTTAGTCGTCTCACACGCCGTATAAATGTGACTCTCAGAACGCTGGCAGTTCCTGCTGTAAATAAATGATAAGCTGTTGTTGTAATGTTGTCTTTCCTTTAATTCACATCCATATTTTATCTTTGTTCAACAAGGTGTGAGTTAATTGAGAACCAGTTCTCTTTTGCGATAATATACTGATATGATGTAGAATATTATTGTTGCCGTTGGGCAAAAATAGCAGATCTACACGCTCACACCGCGTCGTGATGCAATGTGTTGTGAGGTTGTAGATCGGCTATTTTCACTTTTTCTGCATGTTTTTTATTTATTTTTTACAAAAGAACTTTGTTTGGACAAACAAGGCTTCCACACGACAGCAACAATATTTATATAATATATGTGTGTGTGTGCTGTGCATAGTACATTAGTCGGTATATTATTCTGAATAATGTACTATGCACACAGAGGCACATACTATATAAGAGAAACTCTTACACCTGTAGGTGTAAAAGTAATTAATTTCGTTTTAATAGACTATTTAAAAACAACACTTTCAGGCCTAATTATCCTGTTATTATCAGTTAGTCTATTAGGTGAAGTCTAGGTGAAGGGCAGCACCAATGCATCTTGGCAAAGTGCATTATAATCCATCTTTTACAAGTGTCCAAAGTCCTTGTGAAAAAAAAGGAAGAATGAAGCAGGCACAAAGAAAACAACATTTCTCACATTGTGTTCTTGGTCCGGGTACAAAACGACCCGGTGTCTGCCTTTGAGATCGTATCACAGGAGCGGCGGCTGAGAAGTAATGATCGCTCGGCGCCTTCACTTCACGGCTTCTCCCTCCTGTACGCCAACGAGCACTTCCTGTTTCTGTAGCTGCCAAATGAAAGGGATCCGAGTTCTGCAAAGGGGTCGTTTCTTTTTATCAGATGAAGGTGACAGGCGCTTGTCAGCTTCACCAGTCAGACAGACAAAGGGCTCCCTCTTTCTCGCTCTCGCTTTTTTACTGATAAGCCGTATTTGTCAGGAATTAGCCCCACGTCTCAACTTCAAATGTTTCTCCCCTCAAAGAAGCCGACCTTCTCTGTCATGCTCCATGACAGGACAGGAACAGTCAGAATGCTTATGTGCGCACGTGCTAACACATAGGTATGACATGAGGATGAAGGTTTTACATTGTGTAAGGTATTTACAGTATACAGCTTGTTGTTCGCCTCTGTGTATAGTCTACATACATGCCCCTTTATTAAGAATTAAACAATAGATCAATAATAGCTATCATAGTTAGCTCCTCATGCATTGAAGGAGGCATGAGCTCAGTTGTGGGCTCTCCCTAGGCTGGCAGAGGGAGAGTAGCGCCCATGATTACATAGGCAATTGGCACTGGGTGAAACAAAAATTGTGGGATAAATAAAAAAATAGCTTTCAGAATGAATGGCACAAAATCCACGAGAACGACCAGAAATTAAAGCCATTCAAAATAGTTGTTAGAATCCATCAACATCCACATTGTCATGTTGTTGGATCAAAAACAGATTTTTGTTGTCGGCTTAACAATAAGCCGTACTTACAGTATGATGTACAATTGGATGTGTATTTGCATCATTGAGGGACAAATTGGCCCTCAATGATAGTAGTGGTGATCTCCTGGTATAGGAAGATCTTTATCTACAACAAGGCAACCTGCAGTAGAAGTAGTAGAGGATATGCATAGTTGAGCTGCTCCATGCCCTTTGGTGAAAAACAAACAAACAAACATGCCATTTTGTTGTTCAACTAAAATAATAATAAGATAAATAATGATGATAATATATTAGGCCACTTGTAGGCTACTACGTACATACTTCCCCACAGACAGTAATCTACATAATCATACGTTATTTAGTCGTACCCCGAAACGACAACAAAACAGTGCAGGCGATAATCAGACAGCACACATGGATGTTTCACAGGAGGGCATAAGACAACATGCATGCAAAACAAGGTAGAAACAACCAGGAACAGATGACAGGTAAGCAGGTAAAGGACCACAGGGGTCATCTATCCAGACAGCCTCACACAACACACAGGAGCCCAGGCATGCAGCCCAGCATGGGGCTCAACCAGAAAAAACAACAACAACACTGCATGCTATTTAAACACACACATAGAAAAATGAAAGTGCATACCTGTACTGGAACTGGTTCTTAGATAGATTAACCTTTATTGATCAAGTGGGGAAACAACAAAGTCTTATGCAGTGGTGGAAAGTAACTAAGTACATTTACTTAAAGGGATATTTCACTTTCAAACATGTTTGGGTTAGGGTTATCGTCTACTCAGGCTTTTGTGTGCACCCCAGACAGTTTTTAAGTTGCATGATTCAGTAATTTAGATATTTGATATTCAATTGATCAGACACACCCCGTTATAAACCCATTGTAACTTCAAACTCCATTATAATCATGATAGATTCATCGAAAACACCCGTCCTTGGTTCTGCTGACTCATACTGCCTTCCTAATGCATGAGGGGCCGTGTCTTTTCAATTACTTTATTCATTTATTTTGTATAATATTTTGGGGAAATTAAAAGAAGTAATACAAAAAAATAAATGAAATAAAATAGATAAATGAAAAATTTAATTGAAAAAACATGGCCCACTTGCGTATTGGGAGGGCAGTATGAGTAACCGGACCAGCCGTTGGCGTTATTTTGTGATAACGTAATTATCCATTTGGGCTTTATTTTTCTTTTTTAACGTACTGCCTGTACCCAGTGGTGGAAATTAACTAAGTAGTATACTTACTTAAGTACTGTACTTAAGTACACTTTTGAGGTCTTTGTACTTTACTTGAATATTTCCAATGTCTAATACTTCCACTCCACTACATCTCAGAGGCAAATATTGTACTTTTACGCCACTACAAGTATTTAAAAAACTTTAGCTACTAGTTACTTTTCAGATATAACTTATGATATTATGAAACATACATTAACCACTTCAGCCCTATTTTGTACATAGGCTATTTGAAAATAGCCGATCTACAAGCTCACAACGCGTCGAGATGCGACGCGTTGTGAGCTTGTAGATCTGTTATTTTCAAACATTTGAGTACTTTTACTTTTGGTACTTTAAGTACATTTTGATGCCAATACTTTTGTACTTTTACTCAAGTAAATGTTGAATTCTGGACTTTTACTTGTAACAAAGTATTTCTATATTGCAGTATTGGTACTTTTACTTAAGTAAAACATTTGAGTACTTTTTCCACCACTGCCTGTACCTTTTAACCACTTAAACCATCTAAACTTGGTGAAACGTAATTGAGTTACAACTGTCCGCTTTTTCCCATCTACCAAATCTCTCAGATCTCTCTAGATCGGCTATTTATTTTGTATTTTATTTTTGGCAAATGTATTGGCATGTGGTTTAGCTATCAATACAATCAGTCAATCAAAAAAAAAACTCCCAGAGTTAGAAATGGACGAATTAACAGTGAATATTTCACTGTGTAGGTTTATAAAAGCTGGGTTTGAGAGGGTGATGTTTCGGAGCCGTGTGCAATGTTCCTTCACTGCGAAGACGGGCCATAAAACCGTTCAAAATGTCATATTTGGAATCACCTACTGAACGGGGGACATCTTTCACAGCCTTATGCCTTTCAGCAGCACCTCAGACTCTCTATTGCTGAAATGCTTTAGAAATGTGTGCAAAAATGGACCATAAACACTGTGAAATCACCACATTTGAGGTGACACTTTAACCCATTAAGACCGGGAAGAACGCATCTGTGTCATTTTTTGATTTCTTTGGCTATTAAAAAAATAGCAGATCTACAAGCTCATAGCGCAGCACCGAGTTCCGTGCTATGAGCTGGTATATCTGCTATTTTTCGTGAAAATGTGTGCAAATCTTTGAATATATACATTTTTAAAGCAAAGATTTTTAACTCAAATCTTTGCTTCTGGGGATTCTACAAATATCTTTAGTTCTTTAGTTCAGTTAAAAAAAAACATATGTTGCTACATCAGTGGTTCTCAAACTTTTTTCATGTCAAGGACCCCCAAAATTATACGTATTTGGCCGCGGACCCCCATCTCAAAATATGTTGTTCCAGGAACCCCCAGAAGCAAAGATTTGAGTTAGAAATGTTCAAAAAATATATATATTCAATGATTTACACAAATGTTCACGATTTTTCAAAAAATAGAAGCTCTACAATCTCGTAGATCTGCAATTTTTTTTATCTGCTATAAATGACACGTGCATGCGTTCCCGGTATTAATGGGTTAAAGGTATTCGCAGTGAGCCTCACACAGTACACTGTCTAACAGAGGTATTACCTAACATGTTAGGAGTCACAAATCGAGGCATTTGTTTGGGTCATTTCAAGTTCAAGGTGCCTTTTTGGTTACAGTCAGTGGGGGAAGAAAGCTCAGAGTTAATGTTTTTTTTTAATCTTTTTTATCTTAACACATTCATTGCCAGGTATTAATTAATTAATTAATTCATCCGCCTCTGCCAGTGGTTTTACCTTATTTTAAGTTTTTTTTTATGATCCACTAAATTTTTTCTTCAACCTGGATGTAAACAAACAATGTCTCGGTGGAAAGGCGAGTCACTCCTCTTTCCACCTTCTTTCCACCATTGTAACGGCGATCATCCGTTCTGTAGTTATCGGCAGTTATAGCTCGTTTTCACCAAAAACTCAATTTGCGAAAAAATCTAAGATAAATGTATTTTTATAAATCTGATAACATTGCAGTAAAACAATGACGTAATTTCCGGGTCTATCCTTCTCTGGAAGTCAAAGCAGCATTCGTAGGTTGGCGAAGAGCGCCCTCTAGCGTAATCACTGAAAACACCATGATGACCTAATACGTCTTTGGCTAAGTAAAAGTAGCAATGCCACTGCAAGGGGCCAGCTTCTGAGTAGTACATTGAGGCTGTATAGGAAGTGACAGTTCATATTGTGCTGTTATGCTGATTACAAATGTTATGCTGATTAACCCATTTAGACCTGTGTCACTTAAAATGTCTCTGGCTATTCAAAAATAGCAGATATGAGCTTGTAGTTTTAAGCAAACCATTTTAACTAAAATGTTTGCTTTAAAAAAAAAATATATATATATATTCAAAGATTTGCACACATTTTCACGATTTCTCAAAAATAGCAGATCTACAAGCTCATCTGCCGCGCTATGAGCTTGTAGATCTGCTATTTTTGAATAGCCAAAGACATCTAAAATGACACAGATGCGTTCCCGGTCTTAATGGGTTAAAAATGCGTGTGTCACTTAGCCATAGCATGGCTTGACACAAGCAAGTGTCTGATTTCTCAATGTTTTTCACAAGCAACTGATTTATTTTTTATTGTATTTTCGCCGCAGAAAACAATGTGTGATTTTGTCTTTTTTTATTTATTTTTCCTGGACCGAGTATTTCAGCAAAGGTCTTAATCGTTCAGAAATAGCGTTTGTTCATAAGGGTCCGCCTGGCTCTCATTGACTGCAATGCATTCCATGGAACTCCCATGGCTGCAGTTTGCCTCCCAGTGCCACACATCTGTCCAGCTGGAATTTCTGAAATAGCAGTTGTGGAAGAAGTACTCCTATTTTTTACTTAAGTAAAAGTAGCAATACCTATACCACAATATAAAAATACTCTGTTACAAGTAAAAGCCCTGAGTTCAAAATGTTACTTGAGTAAAAGTACAAAAGTATTGGCATCAAAATATACTTAAAGTACCAAAAGTACTAAAATGTTTGAAAATAGCCTGGGTATAAAATAGGGCTAAAGTGGTTAATGTTTTATAATGTAATAATTTATATCTGCAAAGTAACTAGTAACTAAAGTTATCAAATAATTGTAGTGGAGTAATACTTGCCGCTGAGATGTAGTGGAGTAGAAGTAAAAGTATTGAAAATTCAAAATACTCCAGTAAAGTAAAAGTACCTCAAAATTGTACTGAAGTACAGTACTTGAGTAAATGTACTTAGTTAATTTACACCACTGCTGAATAGAGAAAATGGCGTAGGTGACCGAACTTTTTTTTTATAAAGTACCTTGGGTAAAACCCGGACATGCTGACTAGCGACTGGTAAAGCCATAGAGGTATAATATAACTAGAGGGCGGATTGCCCCGCCCCCAGCTATCATTTCAATGAATGTGCTCAGTGGCGTTTTGAAGCACCCGGAAACCTGCCGGAAGTAGAATTATTGGTTCGATTTTGACCACCCGTAGAGTTATGAGCATGCGCACTAGTGTCCTTTTTGCGTTCTACGGCAGCCCGTGTGTCAAGGATTGAACGCGAGATATTTATTAAATACACTCGAGATGCATATTTATATGTAAATGCATATGTATGTATGTATAATATGTTTACATATTTATGTATAAATATAAATATCCGTCAGTATGTTTTGCACGTGCATGTATTTCTCCCCGCCTGCAGTTCCAGCTTTGGCCACTGGGGTGGCAGCTTCAATGTTTCTCAGCAACTCTGGGGGCTTGGGTAAAGCCCGATTCATACTTCATCGTGCGACAATGTCACGCACCAAGAATAGCCAACCTACAAGCTCACAACGCATTTGCGGTTGCGACGCGTTGTGACCTTGTAGGTCTGCTAATACTCCGCCTATCTTGACGCGAGGACAACGTGAGACTCAATCAGCCGCACCAAAAAAAAAAGCACAAGCAATGTCCTGCTGCTTGACAGGCAGGTGCTCATTCGTTCGCTTATCAATTTTCATTCCCTCCAAACACACATTTGAAGCAGATTGTTTGCCTCTCCCATGCCTCGTCCCACGGTTGTGAAATTAACCCGTTCAAACCGGGAACGCATACTGTATCTGTGTAACCACTTTATCCATTTTTGAATAGCCAAATAAATCTTAAAGTGACACAGTATGCGTTCCCGGTCTGAATGGGTTAAGTAAATGTCATCTCCCCACTTGCGGATACCGTGGCAATGTTGTTGTTTTTTTTTTGTGTTATTGCCGATGACACATCCCCAAAGGCATTGTAATCATTCCTCAGTTTCGCTGCTCGGGCTCATTCAAAACACTTTATCATGTCTAGAGAAATAAACACCCACCTTCCCCCGCCTTGTTTTCCCTTTTCAGGACTGTGATTATATGCTCTTGTCAAACGCGAAGCAGCCAGTCCTTTTACATGGCTCTGTGCAAGCGCTCTATCTTTACAGCACAGCTTTCCTTTTCAACATAGATGGAGCATCACGATAGTTCAGCCAGGCACGGCAGTCTAGGCGGCTCACGCTCACTCAATCTCCCTCCATTCACATTCGCTAACAAGCTAGCATACAGTACCGTATGCCCTCACTAATGGTTCATTCTTTTTAAGCAGAACAGTGTTCACTCTTCATACTATTATGCAGTGGCGTAAAGTAACTAAGTACCCATGTAGGCTACTCAAGTACTGTATTTAAGTGCAATTTTGAGGTTTATTTACAATTTCTGTACTTTTTCTACTCCACTACATCTCAGAGGCAAATATTGTACTTTTTACTCCTACTACAATTATTTGAAAAATGTAGTTACTTTGTAGATTTTATATTAGTAGATCATATATTTTGATGCCAATATTTTTATGCTTTTACTCAGGTACATTTTGAATACCACACTTTTACTTGTATTTCTATATTGCGGTATTGATACTTGTACTTAAGTAACACATGTGAGTACTTCTTCCATCACTGCTATGTATGCTCAGCATTGATCACAGCACCGTTTCTGCAGCCTAAATGTATATGATTCTGTGGATTGTATAATCTTATATCTGTGTATCTTAACCCATTTAGACCGGGAGAGAATCTGTGTCATTTTTAGATTTATTTGGCTATTCAAAAATAGCAGATCTACAAGCTCATAGCGCGGCACCGAGTGCCGCGCTACGAGCTTGTAGATCTGAAAATTTCTGAAAAATCGTGACAATTTGTGCAAATCTTTGAATATGCCATTTTTTTTAAAGCAAACATTTGTAACTCAAATCTTTGCTTCTGGGGGATTCTACACATGTCTTCTAAAATCCTAACAGTTTTCTGAAAAACTTATGTTGCTATAATATCAGTGGTTCTCAAGCTTTCTCATGTCAAGGACCCCCCAAAATGATATGTATTTGGCCACGGACCCCCATCTCAAAATATTTAGTGCCAGGGACCCCCATGAAGCAAAGATCTACGGTAAGTTACAAATGTCTTTAAAACATATATATACATTCAATTCAATGTCCCATTCAATAAAAAAAAATTAGCAGATCTACAAGCTCATAGCGTGGCACTCGGTGCCACGCCACAAGCTTGTAGATCTGCTATTTTTGAATAGCCCAAAGACATCTGAAAATGACACACAGATCCGTTCCCGGTCTTAATGGGTTAACTACATGCCCTTGAATGGTTCATTGTTATATGTTCATGCAATAACTGTATCTTAGGCTCTGCGTCTATGGTGGGTTAATTTAGTGATCTCAGATTGTGTGCCATGCTTTCACAGATTCATCTGTATTATCTCAGGAGCAGAGTCACACCGCCAAACTGAATGCAATAGCATTGCAAAAAAATTTTCATCCCGATGAAAGTGGCTGACTGAACCTAACCTGTGTTCGCTCCCCTTATAATACAGCTGCAGACTCTGGTCGGTAGCTCACATTTTTCTGCAGGCTCTTTTCACATTAACCCATTAAAACCGGGCAGGAACGGCACTTTAACCATTATTTTGTACCTTGGCTATTCAAAAATACTGTAGCAGATCTATAAGCTCATATGAGATCTGCTATGTATTTATTTTTAATCGTGGGCAAATCTTTGAATATATATATATTTTTTTAAAGCGAACATTTTTAACTCAAATCTTTGCTTCTGGGGGATTCTACAAATGTCTTCTAAATCCTAACAGTAAAACAATATTATTATACCTGCTGTCCGGCAGGAACCAGCTAACTACAAGATTAAAATTTTTCATTGAATGACAAAAACAAAACAAAAAGTGGAGTTAGGAGGTTTTGTTCATCATTGATAAGAACAGCTGTATGACCTCCCAGCTCACAATGAGGTTGGAGGTCAAAAGGGGGTGGAGCCTGGAGTCAGCAAAACTTTAGCAGAAAGTTTGAGGATCCAATGGAGTTAGCTGGTTTTGTCAGAAGCGCTTTTTAATACTTTTCATTGGTTTTAATCAACACACAGACGTAAAGGGCGTTCAATAGCACTGATTTAAGGGAAAAAATGCAAAAGCTGAAAAATTGAGGTAGCTGGTTTCTGCCGGACTATATATATATATATATATATATATATATATATATATATATAGTCCGGCAGAAACCAGCTACATCAATTTTTCAGCTTTTGCATTTTTTCCCTTAAATATATATATATATATATATATATATATATATATATATAGTAAAAATTTGTGAAAATGTGTGCAAATCTTTTAATGTATATATTCAAGGATCTGCAGACATTTTCACGATTTCTTCCCTCAAAAATAGCAGATAAACAAGCTCATAACGCTCATAGCGCTATATGAGCTTGTACATCTGCCAAATACATCTAAAAATGACAACAATATGCGTTCCCGGATTGAATGGGTTAAAAGGAAGCTCCATTACAGTTACACATCACACTCAATTTGGGATTTTTAGGTGACAGTAATGCATGTGTGCCGCCCGTCAAGCTCCTTCATAGAACACAGAACGGGGGGAACGTCTCTCCTCCGTTTCCTGGAAAACAAACCTGGTTTGTCGAAGTATGATTATAGCCTACTCGCGCGGTTAGATTTTCGACCCTGTGCTGCATGGTGATTATTTGATGATTTGACGATCCGATTGCTTCGCCCTGGTAGTTATCATCGAACGGATGAGCACGACCACGTTGCATAACATCACAATGAGATGTGCTTAACCCATTAAGACCGGGAACGCATCTGTGTCATTTTGAGATTTCTTAAAAAATAGCAGATCTACAAGCTCATAGTGCGGCACCAAGTGCCGCGCTATGAGCTTGTAGATCTGATTTTTTTTTTTTCGTGAACATAATATGCACACATTTTTGAATATATATATATATATATATATATATATATATATATATATATATATATATATATATATATATATAAAGCGAACATTTGTAACTCAAATCTTTGCTCCTGGGGATTCTACAAATGTCTTCTAAATCCCAACGTTTTTTTGAAAAACTTATACTGTATGCTGCTATATCAGTGGTTCTCAACTTTTTTCATGTCAAGGACCACCCAAAATTATATGTTATTGACCACGGAACCCCATCTAAAACAATATTGTTCCAGGGACCCCCAGAAGCAAAGATTTGAGTTAAAAAAAATTGGCTTTTAAAATATATATTCAAAGATTTGCACAAATGTTCACAAATACATTTTCAAAAATAGCAAATCTACAAGCTCATAGCGAGGCACTCTGTGCCGTGCTATGAACTTGTAGGTCTGCTATTTTTGAACAGCCACAGAAATCTTAAAATGACACAGATTCGTACCCGGTCTAAATGGGTTAAGAGCGGAGCGTAATAGAATATCAAATCAAAGGAAAGGATGTTCAATAGAGAAACAGATAATCAAAGATAAGAGATATACTCTGGAGGTTAAGACCCTCATCTGAGGGAAAACTGTCGACGTCTGATTAATTACCGCCCGAGCTCATCTCCTTTGACTCCCAATTTGATTTCCAAATCAAAGAAAAAATAATCAGGGAGGGCGTGCGCAGCAGCAGCTCCATTATAGAGATCTGACCGACCAGCTGTTATCTGTGTCAAACGGGTGTCATCCTTCAGGAGGGAATGAGACATTTTCACACGCGTTGACTCCAAAGCTATTTGGGAAGAGGTCAACTGTGTCGCTTTGTGCGTGTTGATGGAACCGTCTGATCTATAACCAGAGGCACCCGTACTGGCCAAGACACATTATAACCCACCTTGGGGTTCCTCTATTGCCTTCCCTTCTACTCAATTTCCCTATACTGTCTCAAGAGAGGACGGAAAAATAAAGAATACAAAGCATGGTCTGTTAGATGGAAGGGGAGAGACGCTGGGATGGATGGATGGAGGAGGTTCTATTGAAAAAGGATGGTCATACAAAACCTGGAAAATGTAACTGCCGCTCTGTGTTCCTAGAGCGGCAGTTTGGAGAGGCGGCAAAAAGTGTTGGCAAAGAAAAATCAAATCAAGCCAGCTCTGTAACTCTGACTCAGACTCTCAGACTGACTGAACACCATAGGTCATCAAGCTTGTGATGGACATTGGACATTTTTCTCTAACACATTTTTCGCCACGGACATACAAAATGAGTGGTCAATAATGTTACCATAAATACTAATATACTAGTCCAGTAGACACGATGGAGAACACAGGCTGTGTTTTTAAATAGGGGGAGTGGTTAGTCCTCATCCCTTTGTAGTTTATTTCATTTTATTAAGTGGAAAGCTGAGAGGGAAGGCGTAGATGGAGCAATTTGTAGCCCTGTTTCAAAAATTGCTTTAAAAGTCAAGGGTATTATTGCTCTTATTTCCATGGCCATCTCTGTACTTTCTACTTAACTTCACTTTCTTCACTTCCTATAGTGATTCACTGATTGCTTTGAACTTTTCAAAGCATTAAAGACAATCAGAGACAGTGATCTAAGATTTTAAAAACAGACAGGGCTCAGACAGATTTTTCAAGACCCAGTCATTAGGCATGCATGTTCTGTATCCGCCACTGTTTGGTACCTGGTTTAACAAGGTTTGAATACCTGTCTGGTAGAGTCTTTATTAGAGTGTTAATGTCAAAGGGCATTTGGGAAACCCAGCTCAAAGTCAAAATCAGGTCATTCATTGGCGTGGAAGACATTTTTTTTATTGGTTCTCTGCAGTGACTTTTCTGGGTGTACTGGCACCCTGGGCCAGTGGTTCTCAAAGTGGGGTCTGGGGGCCCCCAGGGGTCCTTGAGGGGGTTCCAGCAGCAAAATTGCTGAATAGCATAAAAATCAGTTTAACCACTGTAATCACATTTTATACATCAGCATACAACAATGGACAGCAGACATCTTGTCTTGATGAGAGTGCCTGTTGTGAATATGAACAGTGTGGATAATCCAATATCATGATGATTGAATTAAAGAACAATTTTCTTATTTTGAATGTATTGAAGTAAAAGTGAAATTTTTTATGAATAGGCTATAACCTCAAGTAAAGTATACTGCCCTACAAAGCCAAAGTGCAGAAACTGTGTTTTTTGACACACTGACTTATTTGTGTATCCCAAAGGTCAAATTAGCCTTTGTGATTTTGGGGGATAAACAATTACCTCAAGAACATATATAAAATGTGTGTAATATCACTTTTATGCCGATAACACATTTGGCTGACCAATGAAAACATTTGTAAACCCTTTTATCAGTTAAATGGTTTGCGTAGTCACTGCACTTTGGCTTTGTAGGGCAGTATAGAAGTATTACACCACTGGTATTTCTGCAAGAATGTCCTACTTATTCTGAAGAAAACCTGGAGACTGGCAAGTCAGTAACTGTACACTGGCTCTAGTGTTTTTACTTTTTTAAATCAAAGATTTGCCGCGGACATGGACAAGTCTTGCCACGGACATGGACAAGTCTTGCCACGGACACGTTTGTCCGTGTACGGACACATTGATGACCCTTGCTGAACACTATTTTGTGTCCCATGTTTTCCCAGACCAAATGTGTAGCGGGGGAAAACATGGGACACAAAAAAAATTGTGAAATGGGACATTCTGCAGAATGAGTACTTTCTACTTTTGATACTCTTTCACTGCCAGACTTATTTCTGTCTGCGTGCACCCACTGCCAGCGATCTTTTTTATTTTCTTATCTTTTGAAGTAGTCACAGAATATTTATCTCCAGTATGATCGATCCCCTGATGCTTGCTAATCAGGGAGGGTTGCACTGTGTGGTTTCACAAAATGTCAACGAGGTCATCGCGACCTCGTTGACATGTGTCATCCGCCTTTGAAAATAATAATAATACAATGTCTCGGCCAAAAATACAATAATATCGTTGTCGTCGGTCAGAAACCTTGTATCTCCATATTTCTTATTTTTTTCCCTCCATAAATGAATGACCTATTTCTTACATTTCTGATCATGAACAATCCAGCTTTACCCGCTCATAAGCTTGCCATGGCTTCAAGCTCTGCAATTTGTCTTTGCATAGTTTCCACGACAATAGGCTTTTGAAACAATTTTCTTTTAGTACTTTGAATAGTTTACCTGACAGGTGTCTTGCCTCCACTGCTCGCAAAGTGCTTTCAAACGTTGTATGGCCTTAATTGAGCAATTTGACCTGCTGTGGTACACGTCACGGGAGCAATTTGACCTGTGGTACACGTCACGGGCAAAAGACTGACAAAAGACACTGACAAAATCAAAATGGTAATGGAGATCAGAAATGTTAGATAATCACATATATAGTGGGGAGGAGGTCTTGACTTGATGAAAAACACAAGGGGGGGCGCCATGAAAAATCCTGCCTAGGGCACCAAATTGCTCTGGGCCGGCACTGACTTTTTCCACCACTGCTGCTGTGCACTACAAAATGAAACCGCGTACCATTGAACCAGTACAGTTCATTTTAAACTTGACTTTGAGTTAGTTTACTTCTCTTGTCCCCTCACAGTGTGACTCTGTGATGACGCCAGCGTGTGACTGAACACCATTTTTTTGTGTCCCATGTTTTTTTCCAGACTTTGCCAAATGCGTAGCGGGACGGCCGGTGACATACGCGGCGGTGCTGCGGATGAAGTCGGGCGGCTCCTCCTCGTCGACGCTGGGCTCGCGGAGCAGACCCCGACAGGACCACGGCGGGGGCTCGATGACGCGTGACTGGCCGTCGCACCACCTGTCAGCCCTGAGTCTGATCAGCTCTCAGGAGGACTATAGGAGCGAGGGTGAGAATATGGTCCTGTTTTTCTTGTTGTCAGTGGTGGACGGAAGCAAAGCACATTTACTGCACTTGGGTACATTTTTACCAGCTTGCAAGGCACGCTGGTCTAAGAAGAGACTGAGTCTAGTCAACACTTTCTCAACACTTTCTCGACACTTTTTCATCATTGGCTGTCCTTTAAGCCAATGGGGATACTTTCCCATACTCTGAACGGGCGGTCTCGTTCATAGATATAGAAACCTAGATACCTCATTGGCCGCTGCAGTTCATTGGAGCGACCTGGGTCGCGGCCGCCATAACAGAGGGGGCACGCTGCCACTCAAAGTTACTACTGGCCAATCACAGCAAGTTGACTACTGGCCAATCACAGCGCGTCTTTTCCAGGACTTGTCAGAATCTAGTTGTCCCGCCCCCACCTGCCTCTGATTGGCCTACCGAACGCCCCCTTCTGTGGCGCACGCGGAAGTTTCCCGCTTGCCCTGCGGAAGCGGAAGCGCACCCGAGATACCTTTATATGTCTATGGTCTCGTCTTCCCAAGCTATGGTACTAGACACGCCTCTCGCCTCTATGGCAGTGTTGCCAGATTCTGCGAGAGAAATAAGCAACAGATCTAAGCCAATGGGGAGCCACTAGCAGTGTTGCCAGATTCTGAGAGACAAATCAGAGAAAACAGAAAGCAAGTTGGTATACATGACTGAGTCATGTCTTGTTTTGAGTAGGCTATCTGTACTTTACTTGATTATCTGTATTTTCGGATACTTACAGCATGACTTTCACTCCACTACATTTCAAAAACATATACTGTACTTTTGACATATACTGTACTTTTGACACTACATTTATAGGAAGGGAAATAGTACATTCTGAATATACCACTTAAAGGTAGGGTAAGTGATTTGGTTAAAACAAAAACAAATTTTTTAAAAGGTTAAAGCACTATATTCTGATCATAATCATTGCTATAGAGTGGTTTGTTCAGTAACAGGAGTCTCCCCGTCTCTCCAGTTCTTTAATAAATAGAAAATAAATGTTCATGTAGGTGACAAGATTTCAGCCAATCAGGAGAGAGTACCTATTTATCACCTTCATTTTTATAGTGTTCCACTTCCAATTTTGTCCATATCACTTGTTTAATCTTTATCCTGTCTGACTTCTCTATCCTGATTGGACAACAGTGGTATCCTGACCTGAAAATACATTTTCTGTTTAATAAAGAGCTGGAGAGACATGGAGACTCCTGATACTGAACAAACACTCTATAGCAATGAGTACTATCAGAATATAGAGCTATTTAACACTTATTGTTACCAAAGAAAATCACTTACCCTACCTTTAAGCCATCTTTCAAATATAGTGAAAATAATCACTATTGATACGGAAAACGTCTACATTTTATTACAGCGCATGCATTAATCTTAAAAATAACTACTTTCAAATACTTAAGTAATTTTAAAAGCAAGTACTCTAGCACTTTAACTCGAATATAAATTTGACAGAGCAAACATTGACATGTATCTATACTTTGAGTCAAGTACTGAGGTTCAGTACTTTGTCCACCGATGCTTATTGCATCGAAGGAATGTCGTGCCACCTTGCTACGGGCAACTCGTTCGGTGGCCCCTTTAGATTTGGCTCTGGAAATGAATCTGACCGATCCATCATCGGGCGCGTGGGGGTGTGAAGTGACCGGGGGTCGTGCCCTTTGTGAAATTGAGGTGGGATGGCGGGCAATATCCTAGCGCTCTCTGGCAGCCCCCGTCAGTGTCGCGGCGGCTACGGGCTGTGATGGATATCTTTGTCAGAATGGAAGATTTAACCCCTCAAGACCGGGAAAGAATCTGTGTCACTTTTTTGGCTATTCAAAAATAGCAGATCTACAAGCTCATAGCGCGGCACCGAGTGCCGCGCTATGAGCTTGTAGATCTGCTATTTTTTTAAACATTTGAACCTTTCTGCAAATCTTTGGATATATATTTTTTTAAGCGAACATTTGTCAAATATTTTGTTCCAGGGACCTCCAGAAGCAAAGATTTGAGTTACAAATGTTCGCTTTAAATATACACATATTAAAAGATTTGCACATTAATGTTCAAGATTTTTCAAAAAAAATTGTAGGTCCGCAAGCTCATAGGTGCCGCGCTATGAGCTTGTAGATCTGCTCTTTTTTAATAGCCAAAAGTATAAAATGATGGTTATAGCTCAAATCTAAAGTGACACAGATCCGTTCCCGGATTGAATGGGTTAATGCCTCAAACACAGCAGGGAAAACCCGCTGTCATAAATCTGCATGGGTCACTGGACGCCCCTGTCTTATGAATAACTACAGAGGACGTAATGACACCAGAACGCTCTGATGTTTGATTAAAGACATCATTTCTGCTTATTGAGTCTGGATTGCTTATGGTTAGTGATTCTCAACGGTTTTCATGTCAAGGAAACCCCAAATCAAAATGTATTTGGCCGCGGACCTCCGTCTGAACCAATGGTACAGCTTCCTGCTTTGAAATTGAATCGACATAGGAAGAGAGTTCAAGTGACAGTTCACACGAATGGCCTGTAGGTTCGCTGTTTTACCCCTGCTGGTGTCAGAAATAATTTATCTTAACGCAAGCGGATGGGTTTTTGACAAACTTTAGACTAGATTTTCTTACCTTAATAAGCATTGTCATAAATACTATATACTTCCAGTCGCTAGTTTAAAGTCTCCTTTCAATCATCAAGATATGTGTTTTGGTAAACTATGGTCCCATTTATTCTAGAATTGACGATAAAGTAGGTTATGCTCTAGGAGGGGCGGGCGGGATGATTTGATTGACAAGCTACACAACCAATAATGGTCTGCAGGATATGACGCGATATTGAAAGATGGCGGATTTGAAATTCCTGAACAATCTGCTTCATTTACGGTCTGTAGAAACCAATGGGGTCGCTTCGTCCATTCTTTTTATACAGTCTATGATCTGAACGTATTTTGTGCCACGGACCTTCATGCAAGATTTGTGTTGTTAAATTGTTTCAAAAAGTGTTTTCACAATTCTTTGACTATAGCAGATCTACAAGCTCTTGTAGATCGGTTATTTTCAAATAGTCAATATATATGGGGTTAAAGTGGTTAAACAGATGTTTATGCTATATTGACACAATGAGCTGGTCCCCACACCCCACTTTGAGAACCACTGGCTTATAGAAACACAAACTCGTGATGAATTATAGAACGATGATAGATGTTCCACATAGTCATGCAAATTGACATGACACTGAGATGAATCAAATCGTGCTACCCCATGCTGTCATCCTTTTCATGTCAACATCATCACTACATACCGAGAAATGTATATCTCTATACCCAAGACATATGGAAATGTATTTCTATTGCTAGTAATTCGACTAGCATAATATTGGGTTAACCACATGAACCCTAGTATCCCTATTCTGTCACGATAGGCTAACGTTTGTCAAAAATAGCAGTAGAACAGCTATTTTGTTTTGCAACTCAATTTAATGTAGAGTGGGAAAAGGGGAATCCCAGGGGACCCCTAGTATTTAAGTGGTTAACATGCAGTGTCTAAAACAAACCAAACATACATACAGACAAACAAACATAATAGGATATTAATAATAATATGTATGAACCGATTTGGTGTTATTTTCAGTTAGACTACGCATTAGTATCATTCAACATATAGCCTATAAGTGGTTTTCAATTGTTTCAGATTGCAACCCCAATTTTGTGATCATGGACTCAGGAACCAAAAAGTGATACACTGCAACATCTGAGTACAATTTTGAAATCTGTTTTTTTTTATTTTTTTTATGAATGCCACTGGTACAGTACAACCAGATGTATCATTTATTGTGCTCCACAATTTGGAAGTTAGGGGTCATTTAATGCCATGCTTTAATGTGCAAAGATAAGCTCTGAGAAAAAAAAGTTTGTTTTCACAATATCAGAGAAAAAAAGTCATCAGTGCTTAGAATCCATTTCATTGGACAGTTCACAGCACTGCTGTAGTATTGAATGTGCTGCACATGAATCAAATCATGTATAACAAATTCAATGTCTAAATACTAAATGTCACTTCCACTTAAGCGGTACATGTTTAAATGTTCTAACTTACATCAGAAGTTGAAAACTAGTGAACTATATACCTAATGACTCGCCCCAACCAGCCAGCTATCCCACAATGCCTTGCTATCAAATAGTGTGCAAACCTCATGCTGTGATTGGCCGGGGGGGCAAATTCTTATGTTCCAGGTGTGTGGGGATTTGGAGAGGGTTTGTGCGGTGGGGGGGCTCTAACAGAATACTTAGTTGCTTATCTGAGACATTAATTACACGTGAAACTACATAAATAATGATTTTTAAAGATACATACACGTATTCAAATAGTTTTCCAGTATAGTCTCATCATCCCCTCAAACAGTGTACACAGTAGAATAAATATTGGGCTCAAGCAAACCAGTAACTACAGAGAAACATTACATAACTAAAGTTGAGGGACAGGGGAATGAATGATGGATGCTTACCAAGTCAATTAAACCAATTTTCTTTTTCAAATGTCTCCAGCATCATACTGTGTTAGGATCCACAGTCGGTGTCTCCCCACAACAATGCTGTGATCCTCCGGAAATTGTTCATATATAGCAACTTTAGGTTACGTGATCACATCATTACGGTTATGGCTGTTTTCTCACAGTCTGATATGTTTCATCATGGTCCTCAAAGCTTCAAGAAACATTTACAACAATAGTTGCTCCCACTTAATAGTTTCTCCTGTCAGTTTTTTGCCCTACTCTTTTCGTAACCCATAATGACACAAGCACAGACTATCAGCATGCCAAACAATAGGAGAACATGTTTGTACTGCCATGTTTGTTTACCGAAAGACTGTTATGTCTCACTGGGTCACCAGTGATAAGAGTGTCAAGCTATTACACTTGTAACTGTGCTGTTCTATTGTGCTGCATCGTTGTGTTGTGGCACAACAATTGCATTGAAAGTGTTGCAAGGTTATGAGATCGATTAATCTTCTCTTTGTGTATGTATGTATGTGAAGCTGGAAAAGTACAACAGTGAGTTCTCTGGTGTACGACAATGTGTCATGGCCTGATACTTTACAGACATAATAAAGATGTCACTGATTATCCCAAACAGTAATGCTTTATCTATACGCTGTGGTATGGCAAAGTATAAATTAGATTTAAGTCTCCATAAGCCCACAACCAAAAAATAACCCTGACCCATATGAGTTATATGATATCAATGCCACACAACTAGCATGTTTTTTAATTGTTACTTAGGCCATTGGTTCTTATTTTGGGTCATATTTCATTTTTTTTTTATTCAACAGAATGGATGAAATACAATCTAAAATGATTACAAATAGTATATTTTACCATTTTGATACATTACAAATGTGCATCGAACGTGCAAGTTTATGTGCATAAATTACCTCCAGGGTTAGGTGGGGCCGCATTATTTTGGGGTCGCGGGCTGAAAAGTTTGGGAACCCATGACTTAGGCAAATAAACTTGAATGAAGTTGGCTGATGCAATTCAATATTTGAACTTATATTTCATTCAGATGAATTTCAGACAATGTAAATCCACCATTGAGTCACTGTTGAGGCCCACCATAGTACCTAATTTGCTTGTGACAGGGTCACACATACTGCAGACAAATCTTGTTTCTATAATTAATATGTCAGTAATACATTTGTAATGTTACCCTAACACGTTTGTAGGACACGTTCATAACATTGCTTCGCTATGTATTCAAAAGACATTCATTTGGCAAGGTACTGTATAGCCTGCATTTATTCCATGCAGCCGCTTTGTTTTTCAGGAAGTAGTGATGAGCTATTCATAGCACCCTGCATAGGTATTAATGCTCTCAAACCTTGCTGAATGGCACGGCTGCTTTTAGTGAGCCCACTTTGGAATGCTTTGAAATAATGTCTAGAGTAGGTGGAGAGCCCTCTAGTTGACCATTTTAGCACAGATTCCAACATACTCCACCCACCACACCACATGACCCGTGCAAAGGAAACGCTGCGAGATGCAGCTGAATCTGTGTTGCCAGATTTTGCACCAGAAACAAGCGGCCAGGTCTAGAAAAACAAGAAGCGAGACTAGGACTATATACATAGACTATTTGAAAAGAGCCGATCTACAAGCTCACAACGTGATGCGAGCTAATCGAATGTTTTTGAAACATTTTAAATACACACATCATGTATGGGTGGCCCTGGCACAAAACCTTTTCAGATGGGGGTCCGTGGACAAATGCATGTGAGAATGTTTGAGGACCACAAGTTTAAACACAATTAGGAAGCAAGCCCACATAAGCAACAACACCTGCTCTTGTATCGACTCAGCTGCCAGTACCAGGAGAACGTAGAGCCTTCGTCCTACTCCTCCCGCCCAACACTCACCCTCCCTGAGTCACTTATAATAAGCAGACTTGGCAACACTGAGCTGAATCCACACACAGCGACATTCTCAGTCTCAGTTGAACTCTTAGTTAATGTAACTTCCCTGTTCTGCCGATTAGGTTGAAATGCATCCGTTGCTCTGCCTGACCACCCCAATTATATAAGTTATATTGTGTTAACATACTCTACCTGTATGCAACTGTGTAGAACAAATGTCACATTGTTGTTTTATTGTTTTGATTTTGAAGATATGCATTATTTATGGGGAATTACCGCAAGACATGTACTGTATATTTTCCTTTCACAGTTGCCCTGTCAGCTGTGTCCATGAAGCAGTTTTAACCTCATCCGCGGATGTTTTCACTTCCTTTTAGTGAATCAGTGAATCACTAGCATTATGTGGCATTGTTTTGAGAGAGAGAAAAATATGACAATAAAAACAAGAACATTTCTGACAATTGTGTAAGATTCATGGTATCTAAACAAAAGAGCAACATGTTTTTATTTGACAACACGCTCTAGCTGTTTGATTTGATTCCAGATACACGTCGTCGTATGATTTATACATGGAAATATAAAGACTGACTTTCATTTAAATTTTTAGCGCTGGTCGTTAGAGTGGTAAATTTGTTCTCCGTACACCAGATTGCTTTTGTTGTGTAGTTCAGCGGGAGGCAATAAGCAACTTACTATTGATTCATTTTCCTCTACTGATTTATGTATAATTCCAAAAGCGTTTTTATTTCCCCGCAGAGCAGTGATTTGCTGACAAAAGGCTGTTGCGATTACACACGCCGCCCCCGGGGAGAGAAGCCAAGGCCCTTCTTGTCATCAGATCATGTCTGAACAGTAAAAAGAAAAAAAACGCTCTCCACTGACACAAGATTATTTATACGAAGAACAAATTACAAAATAAACTGTTCCCATGATGCAACTGTTGTGGATACTGTCATGGCTTTTTCTGCAGGGACAACCACAATTTGAAAGAATACTTTTTTTTATATCTAACATTGCCGTTTTAAAATTACAAGCTCACATCACGACACATTGGGAACTTTTAGATCTGAAATGTAGTGGAATCAAAAGTACACCGTTTGTCTTTGAAGTGCCATGTCAACAGTGGCAGACAGTAAAGAAGTACATTTACTTGAGTATCTGTACTTCGCTTGAGTACTTGTATTTTTTGATACTCATCACAGTGGATTGAATGTGATGAGTATCAAAAAATACAAGTACTCAAGCGAAGTACAGATACTCAAGTAAATGTACTTCTTTACTGTCTGCCACTGTTGACATGGCACTCCTTACCGAATCATTTTGGCGAAGCACACGTCCGAGGTTCATGGTTTTGCCGGTAAAAATATGTACCACTAAAAAGCAGTGGTGGAAAAAGTACTCAAATGTTAAGTAAAAGTATCAATACTGCAATGTAGAAGTACTCTGTTACAAGTAAAAGTCCGGAATTTAAAATGTTACTTGAGCAAAAGTACAAAAGTATTTTCATCAAAATATACTTAAAGTACCAAAAGTAAAAGTACTCGAATGTTTGAAAATAGCAGATCTACAAGCTCACAACGCGTCGCACCGCGACGTGTAGATCTGCTATTTTCAAATAGCCTCCGTATAAAGTAGGGCTAAAGTGGTTAATGTATGTTTCTTAATATCATAATTTATATCTGAAAAGTAACTAGTAACTAAAGTTTTCAAATAATCGTAGTGGAGTAAAACTAAAAAATTTGCCTCTGACATGTAGTGGAGTAGAAGTAAAAGTATTGGAAATTGGAAATACTCAAGTAAAGTAACAAATACGTCAAAATTGTACTTAAGTACGGTACTTAAGTAAATGTACTATCCACCACTGCTGAAAAGTCAACTGTTCTATGGTGAATGCACTGCATGTTGAATTATGGAAGAGCACATGAACACGCCAATTAGTCGCGGAGGAAAGAGAGAAAGGCGAGAAGGCGTCAGAACTGCTGTGCACATGGACGACATGTACCTGACTGTGACAGAGGTGACAGACACCAGAACACCTCACCTCAACATGGCTATCATGGCTATACTTAGCCTAATGCGAAGAAAATAACAGTTATACAATATTTAGTTCTTATGATCAGAACGTGTAGCGACTACTAGCGAGCAGCAAAATCATATGTTTATGGTTTTCATATCTTGCTATGTTCTTCATTTTGAAGTAGCGTGATACATACTGTATGGCCTGGGGTGAAGGAGAATTGTATAAAGACAAGATTGACTGAAAAGGCATTATATTTATTTGTGTATATAATACAATCTTTGAAGAAGGTAGGGTTAGGGCAGGGGTGGGTAACTCTGATGATGGAGAGGGCCACTATTATTTCCACACTCACTCCAGAGGGCCACATTGCATGAACTGTCAGGCAGACGCCTCTTATCTCCGTATTTTACACACAAAAGTAGCAAAAACAGCCGGTCTACAAGCTCAAAACGTGTCGCAGCGCGACGCGTTTTGAGTTCATGAGTAGTAAAAATTGTCTATTTTTGAGTAGCAAAAATAGCCGATCTACAAGAATTCATGGATCCAATCATGACAATGTGGTGTATGGTTAGCAGTGGTGTAAAGTAACTAAGTATATTTACTTAAGTACAATTTTGAGGTATTTGTACTTTACTTGAGTATTTCCAATTTCCAATACTTTTACTTCTACTCCGCTATATCTCAGAGGCAAATATTGTAATTTTACTCCACTATAATTATTTGAAAACTTTAGTTACTAGTTACTTTGTAGATTTTGAGTATTATTACAAAACATACATTAACCACTTCAGCCCTATATACATTTAGGCAATTTGAAAATAGCTGATCACATAGCTGATCACATACAGTAGCTGATCACATAGCTGATCACATAGCTGATCACATAGCTGATCATAGCTGATCACAATGCGTCGCGATGCGACACATTGTGATCTACAAGGCATTTGCCTTGAGCTTGTAGATCTGCTATTTTCAAAAGATTTGTATACACTTGAAAACCTGAAATGGGACATTCTGCACAATGAGTACTTTTACTTGTGGTACTTCAAGTACATTTTGATGCCAATTCTGGTATACTTTTACTCAAGTACATTTTGAATTCCCGACTATTACTTGCAACAGAGTATTTCTACATTGCAGTATTAATACTTTTACTTATGTAAAACATTTGAGTACTTTTTTTACACCACTGATGGTTAGATATTACATGTATGCTCTTTTTTGTTGTTGTTCCATGTTCAAGTGCGCCACAGTCCATGCAGGTGTCAGCAGTCAAAAGTCAATAGTCAGTAACAAACTATTGAATTCTGCAATGTTCAATCAGCCTCACATTGATTAGTTCAATGTAACTGTGTGAGAACGAGGCACTATTGAGCCATGCTCAGTCAGGTGGTGACATGGTTATAGGAGCATATTATCCTTGTTGCCGGGCGGAAACCTTGTATGTCCAAAACGGTTCCTCTTTATTTTTTATTATAAAAAAAAAAATCTTAACAAATAGTGAAAATAGCCGATCTGCAAACTCACAACGTGTTGCGTCGCGACGTGTTGTGAGCGTGCAGATCTGTTATTTTCACCAATTTCATGTGACACTGAAGTAGTGCATTAACCCAGTAAGACCGGGAACGCATCTGTGTCATTTTAAGATTTATTTGGCTATTCAAAAATAGCAGATCTACAAGCTCGTAGCGCGGCACCGAGCTTGTAGATCTGCTATTTTTGAAAAATCTTGAAAATGTGTGCAAATCTTTGAATATATATATATTTTTAAAGCGAACATTTGTAACCCAAATCTTTGCTTCTGGGGGTCCCTGGAACAAAACATTTTACTAATATTCGCTTTAAAAAATATATATTCAAATATTTCCACAAATTTTTAAGATTTAAAAAAAATAAATGCAGATCTACAAGCCGCGCTATGAGCTTGTAGATCCGCATTTTTTTTAAAATAGCCAAATAAATCTGAAAATGACAGGGATGCGTTCCCGGTCTTAAAGGGTTAATAAACGGGGGGGGGGGGGGGGGAAGCGCAATCATTTGAAACATGGAGATACAAGGTTTCTGCCTGACGACATACCTCAGAATAGGCTTCACATTGCTCGGCAACGGGGTCGCATTGTGAGGAGGAGAGAGAAAAGCACTCAAGTTCAAGTGTGTCATGCGTCTCCCTGAAATGTCAGGACAAGTGCTGCATCCAAAGCTGCCAGGGGCATCATTATCTGTAGGTGAGGGGCATCGTTATCTGTAGGTGACCCTTGGCTTTAAAGTACCGGCAAAAAAAGAGTATTTCTCTTTGGGGATCGATAGACTATCACAGCAAAAAAAATGAGAAAAGGAACTGGAAAAGAATAAAAGAAAAACCTCAGAGATAGAAACTAGAGACTGTGATCATTACTGATGTTGAAACTGGAGCTGTTTTGATGACAATAATGGAAACTTTCAGTGGTGGAAGAAGTACTTTTACTTGGGTAAAAGTACACACATCGCGCGTGAGCTTGTACAGTAGATAGTTTAGAATAGCCAAAGTGTAAAATAAGTCATGAAACGGTTCTTAAGTATATTTTGTAATAATAATACAAACATGTTAAGTAACTAGTAACTAAAGCTGTGTGTAGTGCAGTAAAATATATATATATATATATATTTGCCCTCTGAGATGTAATGGAGTAGAAGTATAAAGTATCAAAAACGTAAATGTACTTAGCTACTTTCCACCTCTGGAAACCATAGCATAGCATAGCATCGAGGTTTCATGGAATGTACGTCACATTCTCTCCCAAAATGAGTGGTGACGGTATCGTCTTTTAAACAAAACACATGAAAAAAAGACATCCTCATACAAAGTCTATCATTATAGCTGCTGGCGCAGCCGTCCAGGTTTCCAATTCATTCCCGGTTCCCTGTGGAGCTCTACACCTTTCCTGACACTACAAAGGCTAAGCACATCTCTCTCTCTCTCTCTCTCTCTCTCTCTGCATGGATCTGGAAATGGTAGTCAGCAGCAAAATGTTCACCAAAATGTACTGTTACTGTTACAACCGACTCAGCTGTCCTGGCCTTCATGGGCGTTGAGTTTAAATAAGCACTATTGTTGCTGTCAGCTGGAAACCATGTAAGACTAAAACTGTTACTTTTCAGGAAAAGTAAAACATTTTCTTTTTTCTTTTAAAGGCCTGTGTTCTAATGGATCCAATGTAGTTATATGTTAGTCACCAGTGATGGAAAGTAACTAGGTACTGTACATTTACTTAAGTACAATGTTGAGGTATTTGTTCTTTTTACATGAGTATTTCCAATTTCCAATTCTCTTACTTCTACTCCACTACATCTCAGAGGGCAAATATTGTACTTTTACTCCACTACAATTATTTGAAAACTTTAGTTACTAGTTACTTTGCAGATATTACATTATAAAGCGTACATTAACCACTTTAGCCCTATTTTATACCGTACCTAGGCTATTTGAAAATAGCTGATCCATAAGCTGCTGCTCCGATGTAACGCGTTGTGAGCTTGTAGATCTGCTATTGTCAAACATTTAGTACTTTTAGTGTTGGAGTGTTGGTACTTTAAGTACATTTTGATACCAATACTTTTGGTAGTATATTTTTAATTCCGGACTTTGACTTGTAACAGAGTACTTCTACATTGCTGTATTGATACTTTTACTTAAGTAAAACATTTGAGTACTTTTTTCCACCACTGTTAGTCACAAGCTCGCGTTAATACTTTTCATTGGTTAAATGAAAAGTATTAATATTCAATAATCCACAGACCACTTCCTCTTTCAGAATCAATCAATCATCACTCAAACTTTATTAAGGACACATGGTCCTTTTGTGTGACGCTGTAGAACGACGCAGTAGGGCGTCAATTTACGTTAAAAAAACAAGTTGAAATACGGAGATACAAGGTTTCTGCCCGACAGCAACACCATGCTGAAACATGGTGGTGTTGTTGCAGCCCGAAGCAACCAACCTTCTCTCTCTTTTTGTTCCACAGAGAGCGAGGAGTTTGGCCCGGTTTTTGTCCAGGAGCCTGACGATGCTATTTTGGCGTTGGACGCCGACGAGAAGAAAGTGCTGCTGAACTGCGAGGCACGAGGGAACCCGCCGCCATCATACAGGTATGGAGCAGGGATACTCAAATAGCTTAACCCATTCAAACCGTGATCGCATCTTGTGTAGCCACTTTATTCATATGTTATACTTTGGCCATTCAAAAATAGCAGATCTACAAGCTCATAGCGCGGCACCGAGTGCCGCGCTATGAGCTTGTAGATCTGCTATTTTAGAAAAATCGTGAAAATGTGTGCAAATATTTGAATATAATATATTCAAATATTTGCACACATTTTCACGATTTTTAAAATGTTCGCTTAAAAACATTTTATATACTGTATATTATACAGTATATAATTTTTTTTTAAGCGAACATTTTTTACTCAAATCTTTGCTTCTTGGGGTCCCTGGAACAAAATATTTTGAGATGGGGGTCCGTGGCCAAATACATAACATTTTGGGGGTCCTTGACATGAACAAGGTTTTAAAGATGGGGTGATTTTCAGTGATTCCCCCCCCCCCCCTAAAACATAATCATCAGGTATTATGGTTATACTAGGAGGAAGATTTTTTTCAAAAAAGTGTACAGAAAGTGTTAAAATTGTTTATATGTGGACTACCCCTCTCATAGCGCGGCACTCGGTGCTGCACTATGAGCTTGTAAATTTGCTATTTTTGGAATAGCCCAAAGAAATCTGAAAATGACACACAGATGCGTTCCCAGTCTTAATGGGTTAACCTGAGGGCCATTAGGACAATGGCAAGGGGGCCGGGAGGGGCCAGTTTATGAAATGACATTTATTTGACAAATCAAACACATGATTGGCATGAGATGGTAAAAAAATAATTAAAAAAATAAACATAATCATCTGTCCATTTGGGGTTAAAATAATGTTTTTGGCATCAACGTTTCGATGCTTGCTGCAGCTCATGGCTGTAGTGCAAATATAACTGGTGACTTGCGGTTGTTAATAAAATACAAGCTATTTGATGTTATTTAATGTAATTAAAGATGAGACATATATTTTGTATGGCATTATGTTTTTGAAAATCCTTTGAAATACTAATACTAATGTAAAAAAGGAAAAGAAAATAGTTACTCGCGACCCATGAAAATCAGTCCGTGACCCACAAATGGGTCCCGACCCACTGTTTGGGAAACAGCGAGGTAGAGGATGTCCCGGTGTGAACTACTGGTACTTGCATTCACCCCTCGTCGCCTCGTCTCTTTTAGCCTGACGCTGCTGTGTCTTCCGTCTTTGCCCCCTGGACACAAATAACCCTCATTTGTATTGTGTTTCCAGCTGGTCCTTCAATGGGACCGAAGTAGACACAGAGGCGGATTACCGCTACAACTTTATCGATGGGAACTTAATTATAACCAATACAAGTGAGATCACTGACTTTGGGAAGTACCAGTGCAAGGCCCACAACAGCTTTGGAACAATCTTGAGTCGGGACGCCCTTTTGCAATTCGCATGTGAGTAACCCCTTGTCCTAACTATCTATCTATCTATCTATCTATCTATCTATCTATCTATCTATCTATCTATCTATCTATCTATCTATCTATCTATCTATCTATCTATCTATCTATCTATCTATCTATCTATCTACTGTATCTATCTATCTATCTATCTACAGTATATGCCATTTTTCTCTGTTCTCATTTTTATACATTTGACCCTTTTTCTCGGTTCTGCAAGTCCCATGACACATACGCTTGCTTGAAGCTCCAGAGCCCTAAAGCTTCAGTAGCAATTTCCTCTTTCAGGACAAATGTTCAGACGTTTGACTTTCCAACTGCTTGGATGCAAGCGACTGGCTTCAAACTCTTCATCTCTTTCACTTAGAATAGACCTGTTTGTTTGTGGGGTAAATAAACACGGTCTAAAGCATCCTTCTGTTGCCGTCTTTATTCCCCATAGACAGTAGGCCGCGCCTGACACTAAAATTGTGTTGCTAAATGGGGCGTGTGTCTCCCAAACTCCATACCTCAGTGGTAAATGAGAGCCAACTAGAAAAGGTGCTCCTCGGAGCACAGGTCAGGTAGGTTATTGTGGCCTCCTGCTGGCGCTATAATTGGCCAATGTGAAAAGGGTGCCATTTCTTCTTAGGCCTTTCACGGCAATGGGACACTGCATTCATGATTTGAGGCATATTATTCCGAAAATGTGTTTTGCTAAATTAGACCTGCTGGTGGCGCTATAACAGGCCAATGTGAAAAGGATGCCATTTCTTCCTTGGCCTAGTGGTAATGATTGACGGATTCACGGATACCGCACGCTGCGTTCATGATTTGAGGCATTTTGTTCAAAACGGACCTATGCAAACTTTGGAAGCCAATGTTAGCCAATGAGGATGGACTATAAAATATTGGACACATCCGTATTGATCACACACACTATAGAGATATTGTGTGCAAATGTGTGTGATTTTTGGACATAATCTGAAGGAGTAATAGCAAAACATTTGTTTTACAAAAGTCCTGGTGGCGCTCTAAAAGGCAGATGTGAAAAATGCAGGGCAAAGGTTTTTCAGTGGCCTCTAGGGAGTGTGCGTGCAAAATTTCATGCAGATCGGTGCAGTTATAGGTAAAAACGCGAATCGGCATGTTATAGCGCCACCATGAGGCTGATTTGAAAAATTTCAAGTGGCATTTGTTCCGCGGCCTAGTGGGAAATCGTATGCTGTGTTTTGAAGCATTTTGTTCAAAACAAACCAATTCCTGCAAACTTTGGAAGCCAATCTTAGCCAATCAGGATGGAATATGGAAAATTGGCCTCCTGGTGGCACTATAACAGGCCCATGTCAAAACATTGGGGCAGAGGTTCTGAATTGGCATCCAGGGAGTGTGTGTGCTCAGTTTAGCTGTGAACGGGCCAACGGTGCCAGAGATTAGCTGTTCACGGACAGACGGACGGACAGGGTGCTAAACATAGTCTCGTGGGGACTCGAGTTTGAAACTCGGACTCCAGTCACACTTGACTGGGTTTGGCTCCTCCCCTTTCTTAGTCCACTTCTTCCCAGGTGCTTCTGTGTGTATTCCTACCAACAACAACACTACATGTTTAGGGCAGTGGTCTTGAGAGATTAATGTTTATGTGCCCAAAAGAACAGATATATAAGCTGTCAACAGGTCATGATGCGGTGCGTTGATAGTTTTTGTGTATCTACTTTTTGTGGTGCATGACGCACGTTATGCGTAGTAGTCTATAAATCTTGGTTTGAGAGTCTATGAGTGATGTATTATAGCCTATATTGTAAGTTGTCACAATATAGTTGTAGGCTACTCTGTTATTGAAAAATTTAACTTAGACAATGGACACGTGACACCTTTAAAACCGTAATAATGTCTGCTAGGGGGTGACATAGGCTATTGCTCTTCCAACACCAACCTTCTCCTCGTCCCAACACCAAGCTCTGCACCATGGGCGACCGGGCCTCCTGCTATACAGCCCTATATCTGTGGAATGCCCACCCCGAACACATGCTTTTAAGAATGGACTAAACACAGACCTTTTAAACAAAGCGTTGTCTTAATTATTCTTGGGCCTTTTTTTGTTTTTGCCCTGTTTTTACCTAGGTTTAATTTGAGACTTTAGTTTAGCCTAGTTGGGTCCCATGTAATTGTTTGGTTGCCTTTGTTGTTTTTATACCATGTTTTTAAACCCTGTAGCCCTTTGAGATTTGCAAGAATGTAAAGTGCGTTATAAATAAAACGTATTATTATATTAGTAACGTCTCCTTGATCAAAATATGTACAGCCACAGTAAAATCCTCATTGTTACTTTAACTCTGAGAGTGGCCCCTACATGCCATTTACTTAGGAAACACACACACGCACGCACGCACGCACGCACGCACGCACGCACGCACGCACGCACGCACGCACGCACGCACGCACGCACGCACGCACGCACGCACGCACGCACGCACACACACACACACACACACACACACACACACACACACACACACACACACACACACACACACACACACACACACACACACACACACACACACACACACACACACACACACACACACACACACACACCACCACCATTAGACATAAAGGTTAACAGGGTTCTGACACATGGTAAGGTAAACAAGCCAACAGAACTAATGAGATACAGTACAGAGCTAACCAACTCACAGTACAACTGGCAGAGCTTTTATTTTTGTTCTTTTGAGACTCGACTTGGATTCGCCCATCGAATACTTCAATCTCGACTCGGACTCGAGCTCAAAGACTCGTGGGCATCTCTGGTCCGCACGCCTGGTAGGGAAGTACAGACAGAAAGGCTACGGGCACAGAGTTCTGTGCTGCAGGAAAATCCATTGTTGGTTTTCCTCAAAGTTTTCCCCGGGGCAACGACCATAATAGTCATGTTACCTGCTACAGTATGGCTGCAGGGAGCGTACGGCTCACTATAGCGAGCGTACGGTGTGCAGCATTTGTGGTATGTGAACCTAAAGTGGTCACGAAGAGTACTCACTGTAGAACAGGATCAGCCACATAAAAATTCCAAACCAGTAGAACATCTCGGAATGAGGACAAAAATAACACATCAGCGCGGCAGCGAGGAGGGTGTGCCTGGAGTCTGACCTGCTCTCTCCCATTTCATTTAAGTCCACCTCCCTGTCAAACCAGAGACAAGCCTTTTCAGTCGGTGAGGTGGTTTTGTTCGGATATAACGGTGTGGGGGGGGGGAAAGCAGTGTTTGTGGAGAAAGCCCCCTGCTGACAGACATCTTATTCTTCCACTAGGTTACTTTTGATTCATTATTCCATTGAGCGGTGTGCTCTGATCCATGGAACTGCCTTGACAACGTTGCTCTAATATCACGCTTTCCCCGCGAGTCTTATTATCTCATGTATGTAATTTTAATAAAGTGGGAGATATATTATAATTTCCTCAGTTTCACTACCTGCTTAAATTGCCGGGGGCATCCTGTGGGAGTATTTCTTGGACAGGCAATCTGTGCTAAAAGTTGTACCTTGACACGACCCCTGAGTGCATCGGCTGCTCCCAGCTGCCTGTTAAGCTTTTCTAAGCCACTTATCTGGTCCACTTTACTCATAGAGCACTCTTCTTTTTCCTTGCATTGTGCACAGTGCATCTCTTCAGCTTCATGCAGTATTCATATATTAAATTACTATGCAACTACAGTGAAACGATGCATCAGTTATTTGATTAACGGAAGATCAATTAATTAAATAAATACATTTGTTTAGTGATGTATCTTGTAATATCTATGTGCAACAAGAACAAGAGTTTAGAACAAGAGTAATGTGAATTAGCCTGGGATCCAGCATGATTCACTACATTCTGCGGATTATTTTTTTCTCACTTCGTTTCTCAGTCTGGAAAGGCTCCTATCTCCAAGGGAGGCGGGACATGCCGTACGGCTGAAAACGAACCGTGGCTTCTGATTGGTCTGTGGTGCGGGGGCGGGACAAAAACACCAGTGTGATCGGTGTGATTCGTGATTCGTTGGAACAACATCCAATCAGCAACGACGTTGCCTACGTAACATGTAGTTCCAGTGTAGTTATGCAAAACGAGTCAAATAGGAGCCTTTCCAGACTGAGAAGCGAAGTGAGATAAAAAATAATCCGCCGAACGCAGTGAATCAGGCTGGATCCCAGGCTAAATGTGAATGCCTGTGTTTCTTAATGTTTTTTTCTGTACTTTATTAATTTACAATCATCTCAACAGGGGTGGTACCGCCCCGCTAGGAGGTGTTCAGAGAGCGTATGGGGTGCTAGTAGCAAAAACATTTTTAAAGGGGTCACAGAGGTGTTATTTGTCATTTTCCTCATTTGGTCATTTAGACTTCCGTTCATAATCTGAAACTGCAGTCAAATGAGGTGTGGTTAGTGAATCCATGGCCGCTGGTGTTTAGTTGTTGCGAACGCAGCGGAAGGAGGCGCGCCTCCGCGCAAAGTGAAGCTTACTATGAAACCGTGCTCGGCTTGTGTGTGTGTGTGTCTTGTGTGCGTGCACTGCCTGTGTGCAGCCGCCAGAGTGCGCCAGAGTGCATTACAGTGTGGCTGAAATATAGCAGCTACAGTCAAAAATAACAAGGGCCATGAAGAACGCAGGAATGTAGACAATGCTCTGATTAAAATGCACAACAGCCTGCAACATGCCTAAACCAAACACATTTCAAAAACTACAAAGACAAAAAACATAAAAAAAAACAAAAAAAACACAACAAACAAACATAACAATTTAACAAAGACAAAAACTGTACCACCCACTTCTCTACAATTGCTCATTCCTTTTGATTCTTCTTATTGTTATTTTCGAGCTGCATTCGCTTCCCGCGTTCGCGCGTCTTACTTGTTCATCTCCTGCAGTAAAATCCTCTGTGTTGAATGCATGGGTGAAGGGAGTTTTTTAACAGGTGGAAGTGTGTCTGGGACAACTACATTCATAGTTGCTGTACGATGGTGTCGCTCGGATTTGTATATCTCGTTGTTGTCGGGCAGAAATATTTTATCTCTATATTCAACTTATTTATAACTACTTTTTTTTTGTAAATGAACACCCTACTTGATCACACAAAACCATTAAAAGTAGAAGATCTACGTGTTTTGAGCTTGTAGATCTGCTACTTTTGCTATTTTTGCATTTGAATCCTGAAATTTAACAGTTTTGGACATCTGTTGTCTTCGCTTGTGACACAGTCCTACTATGCCGGCTAAGCATTTAAGCCACACATGTGTTTCCCAGAAGTTGTTTTTATCTAATAGGAAAGCGCCACTGTCCCAGAAAATTGTCATTTGCAGAGGCGTTCTCAACTACAGCGAACTACAGCCAAATTCAATTAATTTTCAGTGCAATTCATTTAGATTCTAAATTAATTGCATTCAGAGCGTGCGGGTACATTTTCACGCGTATTAAATTGACAATAATCAAATAAATAATAAACAGATGAATTGATGATGAAAATAATCATTAGTGGCAGCCCCTGTCTGCAACAGTTCCATGTCTGACTCTGCTGTTTGCCTTCAAACCGGACCCTGCAAAAAAGAAAAGCCAGTCAGAGAAGACAAAGCGAGCTGGCCTGCAGCCTGCATTGAGATGCAGAGCCTCGCCTGTCTCTTTCAGCATAACGAATGGGTGGCTATTTTATCCCTCCAGCTCGGAATTCAAGGTGGTCCGTCTTAATCTGGTTGGCATTACACATTCTCACGCGCTGAGGCAAAGCGTTGATCCCCCGAAGTTGTAAAGTCTTGGAAGTTCTTTGATCGTTTCAATAACTTATAATGGAACACATCCAATAAGGAAAGAGAAAGAAAATCCCATTCCTGTTTCAGTCGCGTAGGATTGACTGTGCATTTTTGTAATGATATTAACTCATTAAGACCGGGAACGCGTCTGTGTCATTTTTAGATTTCTTTGGCTACTCAAAAATAGCAGATCTACAAGCTCATAGCGCGGCACCGAGTGCCGCGCTAAGAGCTTGTAGATCTGCTATTTTTTTTTTATTGTGATTTTTTTTTTAAATCTTTGAATACATATATATTTTTTAAGCGTTAGGATTTAGATATATTTTTTTTAAATCGGCCTCAGGTCTTAATGGGTTAACATGTGGAGACTTGAGACTGAGACTCTAGTCTAAGCACAGAGAATTCCGGGTCCACTTTTTTACACTCCCAGACTTAAATTATTAATAAAAAAAGGGGTTTTCAAAGAAGTACTGCTTAACTCCCAAATGGTGTGGACTGCGGACGTGCAAAGAAAAGAATTCCAAAGCACTCCGTCTTTGATGAAAAAAATATATAAGATTTATTTTGAGCATGGCAACACATTATGACCAACGCGTATCGACCTAGAATGTCTTCATCAGGGTCTGTCTAACATTTTGGCTAATCAGTCACACTTAAATGCAGCCATGTACGTACGTTAATACGTCATCATGTCATTTGAATAAACATTCAAGTGAGCACAAATGACCAAATAAATCACAAAAGGAAACATGGCGGCAACACCCATGTGACCAACACCAAATAAACTATTAAACATATTGTGAAGACATGAGAAAAAAGTATTCACACAGTACATACATATTTACACAGTAGCCAAAGAGCACCTACTGTATCTATCAGAGCCACTGACTGACCCCTGCAGCGCTTCTTTTTTCTCTTTTTGAATTATTAATACTCTTCTGTGCAGCTTCATGATTCATCTACTAGAACTTTATTGAGCAGGTTAAAGGTCAATACACCACTTTCTTCCGTCTACACCAAATCTCTTTGCCAAAAATAGTCCACCTACAAGCTCAAAACGCGTCGAATTGCGTCACGTTTTGAGCTTGTAGATCGACTATTTTTGGCTAATGTTCTCCCCCAGAATTTGGACGCTGGGGTTCAAGCGGTTATACGGGTTGCCAGACTAACTAACTGCATAGGCCAGCGGTTCACAAACCTTTTCAGCTCATTGTTTGGGAACCACGGCGAACTGAAGGTGTGTTTCAAGGGGTAAGGCGACCTCTCTGTCTGTATGCAGTCAATGAGCAGGGGAAGTGTGGACCAACACACAATAGACCATATTCACACGGCGGCCATATTGCCATTAAGTCAATTAAATGCCACCCCAGTTGCCACCCCAGTTGCCACAGCAACGCAATGTTAAATTCCAAAATGGCCGCCGTGTGAATATGGTCTATGGGCTCTATGCACAGCAGCAGCCATATTGGGAAAAATAATTGGCATCTTCCTCACTTCCTTCATAGGTGTTACCAATGATACTAACGAAAGGCTCTGTTCCATTCTGGTCAAACAGAGTCAGGGTGCTGATATTGTTCATGTTGGCTCACTGGAAACACTCTGCTACACCAGAGGGTCTCAAAGTGGGGTCCAGGGACCCCCATGGTTCCTTGAGGGTATTCCAAATGGCCCCTTACGAGTTTGTAACTGAGAGTGTACAAATGGAACCAAATGGACCCGTAAGGGTCCATTTGGTTCCATTTGTACACTCTCAGAGTTATTGGGGTCCTTGAAATCAAAACGTTTGAGAACCACTGTGCTACACTAAATGGAACAGAGCCGTCATAGTATCATTGGTAACACATGTGACGGAAGTTCTTTCCAATATGGCTGCATGTGCATAGAGCCTGTGCGTCAAGGAACGGCCAGTCCCTCTCTCTCTCTTCTTTATTCAAATCTATTCTGCTCACTGGTTGTGTTGTGTGCCTCCAAACATTCTCCAGTATAGGAGCATTCTTTTCTCTCTCTTTTTTTTTGAAATTCTGAAGAGGCTGAACTCACAGTTGGGCTGTTTCTCAGCCTTGACTTTGAAGAGCAGCAGGCAGCAGAGTACTGTGATCCCTGTCCCCATGGAGATCTGCTGCTCTCTCTCTCTCTCTCTCTCTCTCTCTCTCTCTCTCTCTCTCTCTCTCTCTTTGTCTTTGTCTCTGTCTCTGTCTCTGTCTCTGTCTCTGTCTCTGTCTCTGTCTCTGTCTCTCTCTCTCTCTCTCTCTCTCTCTCTCTCTCTCTCTCTCTCTCTCTCTCTCTCTCTCTCTCTCTCAGACAAGCTTGGCTCAGACTCAGGATCTGGAGCCAAGTTCTGAACCGATCGGTGGTTCCTGACGACAGACTGCAATCATTACTCCACTATCTTGGGCTGCCGATCTGGTGAAATGATTGATCGCCACTGAGCACCTGATGGTGACAGCACATTTCTGATTTCAGTAGTGGACAAAGTATTATACTCGAGTAACTACTGAAGTATTCAAAAGTAAACTTTTTCATATGAATGTGCTGTGAGCTTGTAAATTGAATCCTAAGAGTCCCTTCCTAGAAATGTAGTGCAGTCAAAAGCACAATGGGCCTGATTCACTAAGCTCCTTTACGCCAAAATGTTGTATTTATGGGCGTTTACGCAACTTCCAACATTATAGGAGTCTGATTGATCAATCTTTTTTTGTCGTCCACTCGTTCTCTCCTCGGCTCCGAGGCAGACTTACATGGGACCAAAGCTTGCGTATGTCTTTAGAATGCCTTATTCTTCATATAAATATCATTAACATGTTGTCAACAGTGGTGTAAAGTAACTAAGTACATCTACTCAAGTTTATTTTCAGTTGATGCATTTAGAGCCGAATTATTAGTTCCCTCGGCGTGTTCGCCTATTTGCAAGTGTGGCCACGGTTTTGCATATTGGGCTTTCATGCCGACTCCAATGTTGCGCGATTAATTTATAATATTGACCACATCACATGAACACAGTCTTACCATCTTGATGAGGATACAGTATGGATGAAATCTAGCTGTGTCCATTACTACATTTCCAATTCCGATTTAGGACAGTGGAGGGTTCGTCCAAAGGACAGAATCTCCTCAGTAATCAATAAAGCTCGGATATTGCCGGATTCCGGCATCAACTGATTACCTCGGCAAAGGTGAGTGAGCAATTGTTCAGTAGATATTGAATAGCAATTGTTCAGTAGGGCTTATACAATATCCATTCCAAGTTGTATTAGCCTTTGGTCGTGAGGTTAACGCGTGAGGTTAACGCTTCTTAATTCTCATTACACGTGAGAGTTGGCTGTTTACTTTATTAACGTTCGCTTGCGCTGATCTACACGTTGTCAAGTGGGTGCGTCCCGCCGCGTTGTAAGCTTGTAGATCTGTCCAGTTTGAGCAGTGGTGAGTTTTTTTTACATAGGACGTAGGACGTTTCCGGTTATCTTTTATGGTCTTAAATAGGGTGTGGATCAATGCAAATGATTCTCCACGTGAACGAACGCGCCTCTGACTTTCAGACAATGAGGAACACCTGAGATACACACATATCAGAGATTTACACTCCGTTTGGTGAATCACACGTCAGTTTGGGCTTATCAAAAATACACACACTCTCTTTGAAATGTAACAGAGTGTAAGTCAAAAAATAAAATACTCAAAAAACACAAAGTATTTTCTTAAGCACAGTACTCAAGTAAATGCACTTAGTTACTGTTCCACCATTGTCTGCATTGCAGTTCTTTTTTCCGTTTGCAGCATTTAAAGACTTAGTAAATATGTCGATGGAATGAACACTGCTAAATCTGCAGGTCAGATCGTGTTGCCTGTTATGTAATGAGATGTTGTTAATTTCACCCCCAGTGTTGGCCACATTTAGATTGCCATCCATTGATTTGTGGTAGTTTTACCTCATTAGAGAGACATTGATATTGATCCACTTACATACAGTACAGTACGTCTCGTTTTACAGAAGGAAATAATAACAGGTCACGCGGGTGTGCTTGGTCTTCTGGTACTTGTAATTTTAGTGAAACTCGAGCATTGCCTTTCCCGGTATTCTGCATACGCAGCACCCCCACCCCCCCCCAACCTAAAATCTACCTTCTATCTATTCTTAACCCATTAAGACCTGAAGCCGATTCTACAAAATATCTACAGTATTCTGAAATTCTGTTTCTATATCAGTGGTTCTCAAACTTTTTCATGTCAAATACCCCCAAAATGATGATGTATTTGGCCGTGGACCCCCATCTGAAAATATTGTGTTCTAGGAACCCCCCCCCCCCCCCCCCCCATTTTCAAAGCAAAGCTTTGAAAATGTTCGCTTTAAAATGATATTATATGTTCAAAGATTTGCACACATTTTCACGATTTTTCAAAAACAGACACCGTTATAGAACCCATTTCCTTCTATGGTTGCGAGGTCTGTCGTCCACTTGCCAACCTTGAAAAATGGTATAAACACCAAATTGAGACTCTGCAAATCCATTCTCTGCATCCAATTACCCTTTAGGCTAGTGGTTAAGATGTTGTCTTTCCACACGGGGTGACCCAAGGTTCGAATCCCGGGCTTTACTTTGGAAACAGTGAAACCCTAGAGCAGGGGTGGGCAACTTTGATGATGGAGAGGGCCACTATATATTTCCACACTCACTCCAGAGGGCCACATTGCATATTGTCGGGCAGACACCTCTTATCTCCGTATTTGAACTTTGTATGTCCGCCATTCTTTGTCACAGAAAAGTAGCAAAAATAGCCGATCTACAAGCTCAAAACGCGTCGCAGCACAACGCATTTTGAGCTTGTAGATCTGCTATTTTAGCTATTTTTAAATTGGAATCCTGATAATTGTTTTGCTATTTTTAAAATGGAATCCTGAAAAGTTACATTTTTATTTTATTTCAAATGCATTTAGTTATACTTATGTTAAAGTTGTACAATGCAGAATCCCAAATAACGATTTTTAGCAACCTCTGCTGGTCACTACCGTCACTGCATACAATTTCCGTAATCCTCGATTACCCAGAATTCCATTCGTTTTCACCGGAAGCCGGAAGCGTTTCAAAAAGCGATCTTTTAATTGTTTTATACTATCTACGGATCGTTTCTCTTAGCCAGTGGAGCATTAGTTACCATGAGCTGTGCTTTCTTTTTCTGTTCTTTTTCGATCTTCCAATCCTACATTCTCTTAACATCAGCGTGAGGTTCCTTTTTGCTATTACCGCGGTAGTTCCTGGCCAAACAGGAAACCGTTGCGGTAGTTCCTGGGGACGTCGGCCACGACGTCATGACGTTGGCCAGGAACGTCATTTTCCCGGGAAAGTCCCCCCCTTCACCGTTCAATAGAAAATATATAAATAAAAGGCTTCCGGGGGTGAAATTCATGGAGTGGGTGTTGTGAAACTTTTGCCACTGACAAAAGATATACAATTTAACTTTAGTTTTGTTGAAAACGTTACCTAGTATTACTTTAACTTTATGAAGTTAAATACAAATACATTGGACATGAAAAAGATTTTTTTTAAGCAAGAATTTTTAAGCTACTAATATAGACTGACGTAATTAAAGCGGGTCATGTTTGGAATTGTAAAGGTCCTTACACACCGGGGCGATTTTTTCGTGCGAATAATACGCTTTTTTTTTAAAACCTTATAAAGTCAATGCAAGCGTACATGGCGCGAAAAAGCGGAAAAGCGAAGCGAAAAAGCGTCTTTTAATTATTCGGAACGAGTCCGAATTTTGCGTATATTCGCACATTCGCCGGTGTGTAACCGCCTTAACAGCTGAAATCAATAATATATCAGTATTCCGATATTAACCTGCGGGCCAAATTAAGTGAAGCTGGGGGCCGCATGTGGCCCTAGAGCAATGTCCCTACTGGATTAAGCCAAATGATAAGAAAACAAAAAGAAGAACACGGGAAAGAATCAACCCAAAACCACAGCAAATTGTTGACCTTGCTCCCAAGAGAAGATAGACTGTGCATCAGCTGCACTCGTAATGTGGTAGAAAAAAACGTTCAAACTATCCTCCCACTGTACGAAGACACTAATCATTATGTGTATTCCTGTACTATCTGTACCGAGTTCACTTGGACTGTAGAACTTAGAACTACTGCACATATGAGCAGAGTTCTATACGTTCAAAGACATTCGGAAATGTTTTTGTGTGCGTGTCCGTGCAAGCGTGTGTTTGTTTATTCAAATACACATAATAACTGCTATTTGTCTTAAAATGTTTACACCGAGTGACTGCTAAAAAATAAATAAAAAAGAACGTGCTGTGATTTGCTTTAAAAGGTTCATACCAAGCTAACCTTGCCTAGTATGCCATACCTATTCCTAACAGCAAATGAACCTTTTCATGGTTTTGTGAGCTAGTGTTTTCCTTAGTTGCGACAAAGCTTGTTTTAACCCATTAAGACCTGGAACGCATCTGTGTAATTTTTTTATTTGAGCTAAAAAGCATTATTTTTACAATTTCTTACAGCAGATATACAAGCTCGTAGCGCGGCACTTCCAGACAGACAGACAGACAGACAGACAGACAGACAGACAGACAGACAGACAGACAGACAGACAGACAGACAGACAGACAGACAGACAGACAAGACAGACAGAGCCACATCATGGCTGCTTCTTTCAGTCATTTGCTGTCCATATCTACAGATTGCACAGGGAAGACACGCCACCATTAGACCCTGTCTTATTTTAATTCAAGCTTTCAACTTTAAAATGCTCCGCTTCCCCACAGCTGATAGCATTTCTGTCACCACCAAGGAAATTATGGATCTTTGAAAATACTTTGTTAAATCAATCCTTTCAGGAACTATTTTCGGGGCTAGGCTTTTCAAATCAATTCCAACTGCATTAAAACGCAGCAGATAGTGTAACTTTGACGCAGTGAAATTGAAAAAAAAAAGGAGGACGTTTCAGTTACTGCAAGTTCATTTCATACCGTGCAGAACTGAATGGAATCCAATGGTTTGCTTGAGAAGCAAACAGACAACGTACTGCTTTGGAAAATGGCAGTGAAGTCAAATATCGTCGCTGTCGGTCCAAAAAATGTTCCTATTTTATTATTATTTAAAAAACATGTTTAACCTATTAAGACCTGAGGCTGATTCTACAAAATGTCTTCTAAATACTTTTTTATTTGTAAACTTATGTTACTTTGTCAGTGGCTCTCAAACCTTTTCATTTCAAGGAGAAGGACCCCCAAAATTGTATTTATTTGGCCGCAGACCCCAATCACAAAACGTTCCAGGGACCCCCAGAAGCAAAGATTTGAGTTACAAATGTTCGCTTTAAAAATATATATATTCAAAGGTTTGCACAAATGTTCACGATTAAAAAAAATAGCAGATCTACAAGCTCATAGTGCGGCACTCGGTGCCGCACTATGAGCTTGTAGATCTGCTATTTTTGAATAGCCAAAGTGTAAAATAATGCTTTTTAGTTCAAATAAAAAAATGACACAGATGTGTTCCAGGTCTTAATGGGTTGAATAGTGAAAACAGCCGATCTACAAGTAGATTGGCTATTTTCACTACTTGTGTGCAACACCATATGATGAAGTAGTGCATTCATTTACGCGAAAACCATAACAAGTTGAAAGATAGAGATAAGGTTTCTGCCCGGTCATAGTCACTGGGCTTTTACATGTGCATGGCAGACCACCCGTATGACCCTTTAAAGCAGTGGTTCTCAAACTTTTTCATGTCAAGGACCCCCAAATCGACACTTATTAGCCCGCTGGACCCCCATTTGAAAAGATATGTCAAGGACCCCCATAAGAGGATATTTTGTTTTACGGCTCTGGAAGTGATTTTCAACCATTTCAATTTCAAGGACCCCCAGTTTGACATGCCTTAGGGCTACGGACCCCCATTTAATGGCATTTCTATCTCTGGGACCCCAATTTATGTTGTAAAATCAATGTGTATGTAACTCTGAGAGTGTACAAATGGAACCATTTGGTTCCATTTATACACTCTCTGAGTTACAGACCCATAAGGTGTCAATTTGGTTCCTAACTATCTATCATTTAGCTGGGGACCCCCTGGAACCCCCTCAAGGACCCCTGGGGGTCCCCGGACCCCACTTTGAGACCCAACACTTTAAAGCAGTGATTCTCAACCTGTGGGTTGCGAGGGTATTGCAAGTGGGCCCCCAAATCACTACGATTAATACAAAAAGAAGAAATGTAAGAAAAATAATATATATATATATATATATATATATATATATATATATATATATATATATATATATATATATGTATGTATGTATGTATGTATGTATGTATGTATGTATGTATGTATGTATGTATGTATGTATGTATGTATGTATGTATGTATGTATGTATGTATGTATGTATGTATGTATGTATGTATGTATGTATACTAACAATGAAAAATGTGTTTTCATAGTGATACCAATTTATCAGAACTTGAAGTACACTACGTTAGTTCCTTTGATCCAAGACGGAACACCGTACATTTCATGCTCTGAAAATGCATGCAGCCCACCGATCTACCCACTTAACTCTTTGACTGCCAGAGTATTTTCATAAAGTACTCCCCCAGTGCCAGTGATTTTCGTGTTTTTTTGTTTTGTTATTTTGTTATTTAATTTTCATATAGATTGTCTAGCTGCGGTTTTGAACACATACGATGGTTCCACCAGCAGAGAGCAGCAAATAGACACCTTAATCAGCTCGCTGACTTGCTGCCCCCCCCCCCCCGCCCCCCCCCCGAAACAGAGTCAAACAGTGAAATACGTCAAACCGGATGTGACGTGTTCTCAGATTCTCCGATCGGCCAAAATTACGATGTGATACACGACGGCAATGACTGTTCGTCACCCAGACTATAGATTATAGAAGTGGACCTCTCCGTTAGTATTTTATACCGTGTGAAAAAACGTGTGTTTCCCTATTCTGTCCGAAAATGACCGGAGAAAAAAAAAGAAAACCGGAAACGGAATCTGCGTCATAAAACCAGATGCAGGTGTGGGTGAAGTAAGTGGAACTCGAAACCTAGAATGAAAAAATATCAGAATAGCGCGATCAGAGATTAAACAATGAACGCGCGTCTAACGCATCTAACGCGTCTAACGCGTCGACGGCCAACTGGACAAACTAGCAATTGACGCGTTATCGAGTCAACCGCAGTCAAAGAGTTAATACGTCAGATGGATGGGCCGCGGACACTTTCGGGATTTTCAAGTGGGCCCTGATCCAGAAATGGATGAGAACCACTGACTTAATGGTGATATTTGTTGGTTTTGGTTCATACAGGATTCTACAAAATAAAACAAACGTCAATTGAGTGCAGGATATTGTAGCCTCCCTGTTACATTCCAATCTACTGGTAGCATTTAGCTCCCTATTGAAAGTAGCTGAAGAAATACATGCCTAATGAGTTGTGGGGTAACAACAGTAAATGTACTGTAACATCTACACTGGCCATGGAAATACACAACACAAAGCAGCAAAACATAAGGAGCATGCATTGCTCACTGACATAGAGAGCCTATCCTAAACTACGAATAGACCAAATGGCTAAAATAAATGCGATTCATTGCGATTAAAATAATTAATCGCGATTAACATAACGGTGAGTTAATTGCGATTAATTGAGTTAACTTTGACAACCCGAAAAATAAGTAATTATTTGGGTGAACTGTCCCTTTAATCCATTAAGACCTGGAACGCATTTGTGTCATTTATTGATTTGAGCTAAAAAAGCATTATTTTACACTTTGGCTATTCAAAAATAGCAGATCTTCAAGCTCGTAGCGCGGCACCGAGTGCCGCACTACAAGCTTGTAGATCTGCTATTTTTGAAAAATTGTGAAAATGTGTGCAAATCTTTGAATTTTAAAGCCCACATTTTTAACTCAAATCTTTGCTTCTGGGGGGTCCCTGGAACAAAATATTTTGAGATGGGGGTCTGCGACCAAATACATAATCATTTTGGCGGTCCTTGACATGAAAAAGTTTGAGCACCACTGATATAGAATAGGGGTGGGACAATATGGGTATCTCACGATACGATATCTGTGGCGATATTAGGCCCTCGATAACAATAATATCACGATATTCAATATATTGCGATATCGCGATATATTGCATGAAATTTCACCAACGATACATCACGATAGTCCTTGTATTCAATTCATGAACACATACAATAGTACCAAACAGTTCAAAATCATCATCACACAGTCGGAAAAACAACGTATCACAAACAAGATTATTATTTTTTTTATTCACCTGTTTCCTAGGCTGTGTGTTTTCCACTTCCTGTCGTTTTGATCCAATGACATCCATTGAAACTGGTCAGATGACCAATGATATCCAATGAAATCGACAGGAAGTGGAAAACACACAGCCTAGGAAACAGGTGAATATATCGATATATTCCGCAGTATATTGATTATTTATCGTGGGAGGAAGTATCGCGATATATCACGATATCGATATATCGTCCCACCCCTAATATAGAAATATAAGTTTTTCAGAATACTGTTGGGATTTGGAAGACATTTTTTTTAATCGGCTTCAGGTCTTAATGGGTTGAGGGTGGTAGCAGCAGCATGTCTGTAAATGATGTCCCCTCTCTGATCCTCTTTCTGCAAAACAAGGGGAAACAAGATGTATTTCTGTAAAGTAGACCCAAGTTTTTTCAGTAACAGGGGTCCAGCTGTCTCTCAAGCTCTTTAATAAACGGAAAAATACAATTTTCATCCAATCAGGAAATGTACCAGTTTCAATTTTATAGTGTTCCCATTGCAATTTTGGTCTGCTCGTGTCTTTATTTCCTCGCTTCCAATTCCACGTGTGTATCCTGTATCCTGTATGACTTCTCTCCCCTGATGACATTTTTATCTCGACCTGAAAATGTATTTTCTTTTAAAAAGGCAGGAGAGACGGTGAGACCCCTGTTTGCCGAACGAACGCTCTACACAGCAATGATTACTATGGGGAAATAGAGCTATTTGACACTCATTTTAACAAAACATATCCTTTTACACCCCCCTGAACCGTTACGTGATCAGGCAAGTTGTCAAATATCCTGTATTTTTCCTGTATTTATAGCAGTGTCTAGGATACTAGTGGGAGGGGGAGAGAGAGAGATTCTCAGGCCAGTGCCAGCATTCACGCCTGTTAGCTGCCAACTAAAGTACAAGCACAGGCCTGTGCTGTTGCCCACTAAGCAGCTCTTTTAGTTTTTTTTTTACCCATTAAGATTTTACAAATGCCTTCTGAATCCTAACAGTTTCTTGAAAAACTTATGTTGCCCAAACTATTTCATGTCAAGGAATTATATGTATGCAGACCCCACATCTCAAAATGTTTCGTTCCAGGGACCCTCAGAAGCAAAGATTTGAGTTATAAATATTCGCTTAAAAATATATATATTGTATATTAAAAGATTTGCACAAATGTTCACGATTATAAAAAATAGCAGATCTACAAGCTCATAGCGCGGCACGAAGTGGCGCGTGCCGCACTATGAGCTTATAGATCTGCTATTTGTGAATAGCCAACCAATGTGCTATACAGCAGGAGGGGGTCCTGAGTTGGTTGTTGATTGAGGAGAGAGACAAATTCTGCTTTACTTTCATGACACACGTTTTCCCAGATGATAGGCAAGGTATACCAGAGACCTTCCTGACCACAGGCTTCCTCCTGTTTTTATTTATTGACTTATTGATTTGCACAACAGGAATGCTATTCATACAAACGGTATACAACTTCTTTCCTTGGGAAAGATGACTGGATGTTGTTTTGCGGGTGAGGTAATAAACCCTAGGAGGGCTTATAAGAGAAGCTCACCGTTTGCATTGCATGATATTACATAAAATTAGAATTGCATTAGCATAAAAAGTCAAAACTAAAGAAAAACCCTGAGCAGAAAAGACACCAAACTAGAAAAAGTGCTCCTCGGAGCACAGGTCTCCGCCAGGTCAGGTACGTTATTGTGGCCTCCTGGTGGCGCTATAATAGGCCAATGTGAAAAGGGTGGCATTTATTCTTAGGTCGTTCACGGCAATCGGACACTGCATTCATGATTTGAGGCATTTTGTTCCAAAAATGTGTTTTGCTAAATTAGACCTGCTGGTGGCGCTATAACAGGCCAATGTGAAAAAGGGTGGCATTTCTTCCTTGACCTAGTGGGAATGTGTTTGTGAAATTTCACAAAAAACGCAAGCTGCGTTCATGATTTGAGGCATTTTGTTCAAAACGGACCAATCCTGCAAATTTTGGAAGCGAACCTTAGGCAATGAGGATGGAATATGGGAAATCGGACAGATCCGTGTTGATCACATGACTATAGAGATACTGTGTACCGATTTGCATGAAGTTTGGATAAAATCTTTAGGAGTAATGTAAAAAAAAATGCTTTTGCACAAATCGGCCTCCAGGTGGCGCTATAACATGCCCATGTGAAAGATTTGAGGCAGAGGTTCTGAATTGGCATCCAGGGAGTGTGTGTGCACAGTTTCGCAGCGACCGGGCCAACGGTGCCTATAAAGACACTGTGTACTGATTAGCTTTTTTTTTTGGATAGAATCTGAAGGAGTATTATGCAAACATGTGTTTTCCAAAAGTCGGCCTCCTGGTGGCGCTATAAAAAGCAGATGTGAAAAATGCAGGGCAGTTGTTTTTCCTTGGCCTCTTGGGAGTGTCCGTGCAAAGTTTCACACAGATCGGTGCAGTTATAGGTAAAAACGTCAATTGGCCTTTTATAGCGCCAACATGAGGCTGATTGGAGAGGCTGGGGAAAGTGGGAATCTACGTGGAAAATTTCACGGAAATCGCATGCTTCGTTCATGATTTTAGGCATTGTGTTAAAAATGAAGCAATCCTGCACATTTTGGGAGCCAATCTTAGCCAATCAGGATGGAATTTGCTAAATCAGACAGATCCGTGTTGATCACATGACTATAGAGATACTGTGTACCGATTTGCGTGTTTTTTGGAGAAAATCTGTAGGAGTAATATCCAATAATGTGTTTTGCAAAAGTCGGCCTCATGGTGGCGCTATAAAAAGCAGATGTGAAAAATGCAGGGCAGATGTTTTTCCTTGGCCTCTGGGGAGTGTGCGTGCAAAGTTTCACGCAGATCTGTGCAGTTATAGGGAAAAACGTGAATCGGCCTATTATAGCGCCACCATGAGGCTGTTAGGAACGTTTTCAAGTGGCATTTCTTCCTGGGCCAAGTGGGAATCTACGTGGAAAATGTCACGGAAATCGCATGCTTCGTTCATGATTTGAGGCATTGTGTTCAAAATGATCCAATCCTGCAAACTTTGGGAGCCAATCTTAGCCAATCAGGATGGAATCTGGTAAATCGGACAGATCCGTGATGATCACATGACTATAGAGATACTGTGTACTGATTTGCGTGTTTTTTGGAGAAAATCTGTAGGAGTCGTATCCAAAAATGTGTTTTGCAAAAGTCGGCCTCATGGTGGCGCTATGACAGCCTGATCTGAAAAATGTGGGGCAGAGGTTCTGCTGGGACATCCAGGGAGTGTGTGTGTGCAGTTTCACAGCGACCGGGCCAACGGTGGCAGAGATTAGCTGGTCGCAGACAAGGACGGACACACACACACACGGACACACGGACGGACGGACGGACGGAGGGTAAAACATACTCATGCCTTTCGGCCTGGCGGAGACAATAAAAGTGTTTTAAAATGTCCATAACACTACACCAAGTTTGCACACATGGGTCTAAAACGACCAATTTATTCAAATATATATATTTTTTAAATAAACAAAGACATGGATTGTAATAATTTGTTTCAAATATATAGTTTTAGAAGTGATTTGGGCCAAACAATCATACATTTAAAATTTGAAACATGTTTATTAGTCACAACATACAGTACACATACCTATGTTAGCAGAAAATGCAATAGAACTAAAGAAATATCTTTAGTGTTGGTGAATGTGACCACATTGAAAATAATTTATTTCAGAGATATACTCAAAGAAACATATGCCGTACATGATGACATATAGAAAGTGAATGTGAATGTTTGTTCATAAACTAAGAACAAACATAAAAAAATAATTATTTGTGCTAAACAATAACAATATATGTACTGAATACTTGAAATAGTAAATGATAAAATGCATTTATTTCAAAGATATAGGTAGAGACCCTGGTCGGCTGGGTCAGGAGCGACTCAGGCGAAGCTTCCGCCGCCACCAGCTCAGGGACCCCAGGAGTGCCGCTCGGGAAGCCACTCATGGGACCCCCACCGGTGCCGACACCGAAGCTAAAGCGGCTAGCGGCGACGACGCTGACGCCGCCTTCCGCCGCTGCCGCTGCACATATGTCGCCGCCGCAGCTAACCAGCAGCGCCTCCACCTCCCCCCGTCGACACTACGACTGGGCTGCTTCGTTGGCCGACAGCGAGGAGTCACTGGCCTACGAAGAGCTGGAGGACGAGTTGGAACTCGCGCCATACCAGGACGTCCAGGATGTGTCCATGGCGAGCGCCGACGGGGAAGGCGGAAACCCCGAAACCGTCGAAGAAGAGGTCGTCGAACCAGTAACGGCTGTGTTTAAGCGGGCCATCGCCAGGTGCGGTTTGGTGCAGCCCGTGGAGAGCCGCAACGCCACCGCTCTCACAGTAGGCTTCCAGGGCTTGGAGGCTCCACCAACACGGGTGGTGGAGTCCAAGAAGCTCCCTGAAGCGATGGGGTTCAAGACCGCCTTGATGAGCTCCTGGGGGGATCATCAAGACCCACAAAGGCTAGCCTTCCCCATCGATCTGATCTCCGCCAGGGACCTGGGGCTGATCGAAGTCCCTCCGATGGACCCTGTGCTGGCAGAAGGACTGGAGGACATGCAGTCAGGTACGGTGGTGCTTGGGGGCGCCACACCGTCCTTTTACAACGACGAATTGAGAAAATCCTCCGCGGCGTTGAAAAAGACCTACGCCGCGGCCGGACAGGTCGCAAAGACCCTCAACGCCGTCACCATCCTCCAGGGCTCCTCTGCCGTGCGGCTAGCAGAGCTGAAGAAGACATGGGGCGATGACGCGAAGGAGCTGCATCGCCTTAACCAGCTCACCATCTCCTGCACCCAGCACGCCATCAACTGGACCGGCCGGGTGTTGGACGACTGCGCGACCATAGAGAGGGTGCGGTGGCTCGACCTCGCCACCTTCACAAAGGACGCGCAGAAGATTGACGCGAAGAAAAAGCTGCTGGCCCTTCCACTCACAGCAGGTAATCTCTTCTGCGGGGCAGAGAAATACTTGAAGGACTCCACGGAGTCGGCGAGGGCCCGGAAAGAGGCAGCGGCGGGTCTTTTGGCCCCGAAGCCTCCCCAACCAGGCAGACCCCGCCAGGAGAGGTCTGCCTTAAGGGGGAGACTCTCCTCATCTCGCCAATCCAGCGCCAGTGGCAGCTCCCGCAACTCCTCGGCCCGTCCCTCCAGAGTGGAAGGGCCCATGTCGCTGGGAGCCGGCGACGTCCGTCACAAAGACCCCCGCTCCCCCCCTCCTTCTTCCCCCCGATCCACACGACGCGGCGGGAGAGGACGTGGTCGCGGGCAGCATATTTGACAATTGCCCCCCGGTGTTACCGGTTGTTCGGCTGCCCCCCCCACATCCACACGGACGGAGTGGGGGGGGATTAGCCCCCCTGGTCACCTCGGGAAAAAGACTTGGCCTTTTCATGGCCCCGACGGACTCGGAAAACAAACGACAAAAAATGACAGTGTTACAGAGCCAGGCCTCTGCTGTTTTGACTTGTCCAAATGTTGTTTGCCAGGGTGTTTGTGTGTCAAATGTGGTTCAAATAAATGTTCTGAAATTTACAAAGCCTCTCATCATTTCACCCGCCTCAGAGCGGCGATGCGGAGGGACCCCCCTTGGGGGGGCCCCTCCGTATCAATGCCCTCCAACCATAAGCCCACAGCGCTTGGACAGTCCCTTTCGAGACTGTCCAAGCGCTGCTGGGATGAATACTGTGCATGCTATGAACAAGACAAAGGTATTAAATCCATTGCTAATTCTAAACGCCAATGTACAAGGGTCACGCCAAAAATTCCATTTCTACCATCCATCCAGCAGAGGGCGCCAGAGGCCCACTGTGAGAAGGAAGGTTTGCAAGATGGCGGCGCGGGTCGAGGGTCACCCCAATGTTTACAGCCTGCCGTGCACCGTGTCACGCCAGCCTCTGGAGGGCAACAGAGTGCCTCCGTCAGTAGAGGCGGATCCGTCGCTTCCTTTAGTCAGGCCGAGGGGCCTAGACAAGATGGCGGCGGACCTTGTAGGCAACAAGGGAATAGTGTGGAACACTTCCGCACTAGGTCACGTGATCTTTACACGCAGAACGTCAGGATCGACGTGACCTCCTTTGTCTCTAGCGAGCTCCACAGCTGTAGCTCCGCTGAGCAGAGTTTTAGCGTCTCCGGTTCCCATGGTCACGGTTTCACGACCAGTGAAACTAGCGACGGCAGCATCCAGCGACAAGCCTCTCGCTCAATGTTTGGATCAATGGAAACTTTGCAAGCCGTGCCCTTGGGTGCTGCGCACCGTTCGCAAGGGTTACAGACTGCAGTTTGCCAGGAAGCCGCCCATGACAGACAAGGTATTGTACACTCGAGCGTCGGGCCAAGCGGCCAAAACCTTAAGAGAGGAGGTAGCCTCCCTTCTGGACAAGGGCGCGATAAAGAAATTATCTCCGGATCAGAACCGTCTGGGGTTCTATTCGGAATATTTTCTGGTGAAAAAGAAAGGGGGGGGCGTAAGACCCATTTTGAATCTGAAGGGACTCAACAGGTTCCTGCGGGTTTTTCATTTTCAAATGCTAACGACCGTGAAGTTATTACGCACGGTGCGTCAGGGCGACTGGTGGACGAGCATCGATCTGAAAGATGCTTACTTCCACATCCCAATTTATCCCCCGCACAGAAAATTCCTGCGCTTCGGCTTCGAAGGGGAAGTGTACGAGTACATGGTTCTCCCTTTTGGTATGTCGTTGAGCCCACGGGTGTTTGTGAAGTGTACCAACGCGGCCATTGCTCCACTACGGAGACAGGGAATCCGTCTGTCGACCTACATCGACGACTGGTTGATAGCCGCAGGCTCGGAGGAGGAGGTGGCGCGGCACACGGCCATGGCCATCTCCCATCTGACGTCACTGGGTTTCACAATCAACGTCAAGAAGAGCGTTTTGGTTCCGTCCCAGCAGGCCACCTTCTTGGGGATCTCGCTGGACTCGAACACGCTCAGGGCACGTCTATCCAAGGAGAGGATAGACAGCGTTTTGGCTTGTGTGAGATCTTTCCGCCTGGGGCGGAAAGTTACTTACAAACAATGCATGCAAGCAGTAGGTCTCATGGCCTCAGCCATTCACTTAATCCGCTTAGGCAGGCCCTACATGAGACCCGCTCAGAGGTGGCTGAGGGCCCTTCGGATCCCACCCACCTCAGGTCGTCGGCTTGTGATGGTGTCTCCATGGTGTGTGGAGGCACTCAGACCATGGTCACAAGCAGCCTTTCTGTCCCAGGGGGTCAGTATAGGAGCTGTGATTTCGTGGAAGGTCATCACCACGGACGCCAGTTTGACTGGGTGGGGAGCCGTCCACGAGGGCAGGTGGACCAGGGGAGTGTGGGATCCGACACTGCAGTCGGCTCACATCAACTACCTGGAACTGCTGGCGGTTTTCCTCGCTCTGAAACATTTCGAGGCACAGATCTTGGGTCGTCATGTCGCAGTTCAGAACGGACAATACGACAACCATGTGTTTTGTCAACAAGCAGGGAGGCTTGACCTCCCTGGTGTTGGATGGTCTAGCACGCGAGATGACGCTTTGGTGCGAGTCACGGCTCGCGTCCATACGGGCGTCTCATGTACCGGGCCTCCTGAACCACGGAGCGGACTTGCTGTCCAGGGGCGGTCTCCGGTACGGGGAATGGTCACTCCACCCGATAGTGGCGAAGGATATCTGGCACAGATTCGGTCGCCCCCAGGTCGATTTGTTTGCCTCCGAAGAGAACGCGAAGTGTTTTCGGTTCTTCTCAGTGAAGAGGGGGGACCGTTCCATGGGCACGGACGCCTTGGCACACAGTTGGCCGAGCGAACTGCTTTATGCCTTCCCGCCAATGGAGTTGATCCTCCCCACCTTGGAGAGGGTCAGGCTCCAGGGGTTGTCGGTGTTGCTGGTGGCTCCAGCGTGGGGCACGTGGAGGTCGGAGATAGCTCCGCTCCTTTACGATGCGCCTCTGGCCCTCCCTCCCAGAGCAGACCTGGTGAGGCAGGGAGGGAACGAGCTGTGCCCTCAGGACCTAGACCTATGGGTTTGGCCCGTGAGAGGGCGAATTTGACTTCATGTGGCCTCCCCCCTGACGTGGTGGCTACCATCCAGGGCGCGAGGGCCATGTCCACAAGGGAAGCTTACGAGGTCAGATGGAATATGTTCGCATCTTGGTGTCTGGAGCAGTCACCAGTGGTGGTGGCTGTCCATGCCCCGGTGGGCAGCATTCTTACTTTTCTACAGGGAAGGCTAAATCAGGGTTTATCCTTCTCGACAGTGAAAGTGTATTTGGCGGCCATTTCGGCTTGCCACCTAGGTTTCGACGATGGCAAGACGGTGGGTCAGCATAACTTTGTGCGCCGGTTTATGAACGGCGCCAGAAGAGCTAGACCGGTCAACAGGCCACTGTTCCCAGTCTGGGATTTGACGGTGGTGCTGGATGCACTGTGCCGTCACCCGTTCGAGCCTTTTGAGTCTATGGATCTGAAGGTCATTAGTCTCAAAACGGTCCTTTTGGTGGCCCTGTCTACGGCTAAACGGGTCAGTGACTTGCATGCGCTCTCGGTGAGCCCGGAGTGCATGAATTTTCTGAACAACGACAGGAGGGTTTTGCTTAAACCAAACCTGGCGTTCGTTACAAAGACCGGGGTGGTGGCCCCGGATCCGGTTGAATTGGTGGCTTTTCATCCACCTCCCTTCGCTTCGGCGGAGGACAGGCGGTTACATTGCCTCTGCCCGGTGAGAGCCTTGAAGCTCTATTGCCAGAGGACGGCGGCCAGTCGCTCATCGACACAACTCTTTGTCTCTTTTGGCGTGGGGGTTCAGAGGAAGGCGGTCACCAAGGCGACGCTTTCTAGATGGATCCGAGATGCCATTAAGCTGGCTTATGTGAGTAGTGGTGTCCCAGTCCCGGGGGGTCTGAGGGCCCACTCTACTAGAGGCATGGCTACGTCCTGGGCTCTCTACAAGGGAGCTTCGATGTACAAAAACGAATTTCACCCACTTTTTTACCTTGTAAACCTGTGATGTGACAATAAAACTGATTCTGATTCTGATTCTGATTCTGATCCAGGAGAATTGTGCGGCTGCAAATTGGTCGTCACCATCGACTTTTGCGGCCTTTTACAGTCTGGACGTGGCGGCGTCATCAGTGGCGCACGCTGTCCTGGGTGTGGCTGCTGCCTCCAGGTCAGTGGAGGATAGGGAGTAGGCTTGGGGCCTTTCTCCATATCTTTCGACTTCCTCTTTAGGTTTCCTTGGGACCAGCAGGGCTGTGTCTTGGGGATAGGGCCCTGCTCCTCATTATTATGAGGCGGACTGTGTCTGCCTGTTAGAGAATAAGGCAGACTCTAGAGTCTGTCAGGGCCTACTCTTATTATCTATCCCGCACCCCAGCCCGGTGGGCTGGGGGGGCGCCCAGGGGCCATAAGGTCGTGGACCTATGGCCTGGGGGTCTTAGGTCACGTCCGGGGGGACGTGACCTAGGGGCTGAGGGGCGTGCGGGGTTGTCAGGGTTGTGTGGCTCATTACCTCAAGGGGGGTTTATGAATCCCATAGTGAGTAGTAAACGGAGAACCGTGGTAAAACTAGAGGTTACGAATGTAACCCCGGTTTTAGTAGGTTCGGAGTTTACTACTCACCAGACACCCCTTTCTGTGCGCATTTGGCATGCAGAGAGGAGAATGTTAAGAGGAAGAGCCTACGTCACGGGGGAGCTTTATACTCCCGGGTCTTCCGGACTCGTGACATACCCTTAGCCAATCAGTATTGGCATCGGGAGCGTGTGTGTTGCTCTGTCTCATCGCCTGAGGGCGCTGATATCCCATAGTGAGTAGTAAACTCCGAACCTACTAAAACCGGGGTTACATTCGTAACCTCTAGTTTGCACTCTTCAGACATTCTCCACAGATATTTGCCACTGCACCAAGGACTTTCCAGAACCGCTGATATGGCCATGAAAGGGACAAGGACAGATAGATATAGAGATCTCCATATATGGGTAGTAAAGGGACACAGGCAGCAGACAGATACAGAGAGTGTACAATGGTTCCATTTGTACACTTTCAGACCTGTCCATTTTGGAACCCCCTCAAGGAACCCTGAGGGTCCGTGGACCCCGCTTTGAGAACCACTGGGATAGATGATTGATCCCAGCATTGAATAATGGGATTTTGCCTAATGGATTCAGGTGTTGAAAATTTCAAGATGCTCACCCACAATACTCATAAAACTCTGTTTCTCCACCATCCAAGCTACTTCTCTTTCTCTCTCGCTGTGTGTGTGTGTGTGTGTGTGTGTGTGTGTGTGTGTGTGTGTGTGTGTGTGTGTGTGTGTGTGTGTGTGTGTGTGTGTGTGTGTGTGTGTGTGTGTGTGTGTGTGTGTGTGTGTGTGCGCGCGCGCGTGTGAGCTTGTGTGTGTGTGTGTGTGCGCGCGGGTGTGTGTGTCCTCACTCTGAGGAAAGCCCTGTGCAGAAACACAGACGCATGTGTTGTTTATTGTTATGTGACCTAAATACATAAGTGGAAATGTGTTGATATCAAGCTTGAAATGTGCAAAAGTTGTCCTATCTTTTAGAATACGGTATACGTACAAAAATGTCTTATCAGTTGCACTGTTGCTTGAACGCCAGCATCCATATTCTAGGGGAAACATAAGCCAAAAATAGCCGATCTACAAGTTCACAATGCAACATATTTTCAGTGCAGATATTTGGTGTAGACGGAAAACAAGTGGTCAAAGTCCAGTTCTCTAAGACTACAGGGGTTTAAGTGGTTAAATAACACCCAATGCTTTACAGAGGAGGTCTATGAACAATTACAAAACAGCTTTTGCACTAGCCTGGCATGGCCAGACTGATATCACTGCTTAGATATTAGTCTGTAATCTCTGTGTGGAACCTGCATTTCCAAGGGGCAAATAAAAAAATGCCTCTGGTGATAAACCTGCCCCATATTTGCATACTGGGCCCTGATTGGTCCCTCACAACTTCGGAGGGAGATAAATCCAATCTCAGACCTAATATGCCAAGGGCAATTTTTTTTTTGCAAAGGCAGATTCGTCTGGAACCAGGCTACTTTTGCACTGCCCACAACATTGAAGTACTTTGAGTACTGGCGTAGATTTAGGCGCAGGTAGGATCACAGGGATCCTATCTGGTATTGTGTTGATTTTACAATAATAACAGGTTACTGTTCAGGATTCAAATTAAAAAAAATCTAAAGTAGCAGATTGACAAGCTCGAAATGCGTAGCTTCGTGCCACATTTCGAGCTTGCAGATCTGCTACTTTCTATACTTTTGCGTGACACTGTACTGACTGTAGTATGATCAAGTAGGGCATTAATTTACGGGGGAAAAAACAAAATAAGTTAAACTATGGAGATAAGAGGTTTCTGCCCGACAGCAACAATATTTGGGAATAAATATGTATCTTTTTTTAAGCCCTTGTAGCATTGCTGAATATTATTCACCCCATGTATGCTGAAAGCCTCATCCAGTTGTACAGACATGGTGTTTGGAATTTTACATTTGACCATGTGCTACATCCTGAGATGAAGGCTTTGAACTTCAGTCACCATGAGGCGTAATTATACTGTGTAATTATACACTATAATTACAGTATAAAATTAGTTATATGCATATGTAATGATACCATATATGCATATACATTATGTATTTTCTAGCCTCAGTGTCCTGTTCATAGCTGCCAGCAGTGGCATCCGGTGTGGTCTTCTGCTGCTGTAGCCCGTCTGCCTCAAGGTTGGACGTGTTGTACTTTCAGAGATGCTCTCTGCAGTGGCTCTCAAACCACGTCTCTAGGTGCAATGGCTCTGTATAATGAAATCAGGGGTATGCAAACTAGTAGTCACAGGACCCTAGTCTACTGGGATCTCTACTATGACAGAAATCATACTAATAATGACTATACATATATCTTTTAGAGTTTTCTTAAATGGATAATATTACACATTTTCAAATTGCCTTGACAATCCCATCGGCAGTATTCCAGCAGTTTTTGAAATGCTCCACAACAATCATGTCTCGAACATTGAAATCCCCTTTCTTCCCCAATCGGTTTCTCGGTTTGAACTGCTTGCAGATGGTCTTGAGCATGTCTTCAAATGCTTTGAGTTTCTACCATGTAATTGGCTGATTAGAACATTGTGTTAAAGCAGTGGTAACCAACCTTTTCAAGCCCAAGAGCACATTTTATTTCCAATTGTAAGCCATGATCTACCTGTGTGCATACATCCACACAAAGACTAGTAGTTTAAATAAGAATAAAGATGATAGTTATATAATCAATGCCTAAATATTAATAAAAACGTATTAGAAATATAAATATTAGGACAAAAATACAAATAAACTTCTTTGTTGAGTTATTTTTAAATAAAACAAAACACAAAGGACATGAAATAAATTGCTTTTACAGATTTCTTCTCTTCAATGCACAATATTCAGTTTCTCAGTTCTCATTTCTCAGAATTTTCACATTTACAGATATTCTGTTCAAATGACAAAGAAATTCATGCATGACCACATATTTGCACAGATATGGTGACAGATACAATACTCTCAGGATCAGCCCACCTTTAATGAGACTTCTGTGACTGCACATTATCTGCAAGCCTTTTGAAATCTGGTTGATACTTAATGAATGCTAGTCTGAGGCAGTCATTAAGATGTGAGTCAAGTCATACGAGTTCTAAACTTGGATTTTATTATTTTCAAGTAGGCATGCAGCTTAAGTGCACAAGACACAATCAGGGGATACTTAAAGGAGAATTCCGGACAAATTAAGTGTTATCTTTCATGTCTCGTTACTCACCTAGCGACGTAAAAAGTGGCGTTCTTTTTTTCCATATATTCCCCTGTCGTCATTTTTTAAACACCCTCCGTTGTTATAATGGGAGCGCGAGGGTTAGTGAAGTTCGTCTATTATAACCGACGCAATGTTATTTTTTTCTCTACTACGATTCATTGTAGAGTCTCATGATAGTCAAACATGCGCTGAAAATTCCTGCGAGCCTGCCGTTAATGGCGAACGATTTAACACTGGTTGCTTGTTTCCAGAATCTGGCAACACGAGTTGCCAGGTTCTGGAAAGAAACAAGCATTCAGTGTTAAATCGTTCGCCATTAACGGCAGGCTCGCAGGAATTTTCAGCGCATGTTTGACTATCATGAGACTCTACAATGAATCGTAGTAGAGAAAAAAATAACATTGCGTCGGTTATAATAGACGAACTTCACTAACCCTCGCGCTCCCATTATAACAACGGAGGGTGTTTAAAAAATGACGACAGGGGAATATATGGAAAAAAAGAACGCCACTTTTTACGTCGCTAGGTGAGTAACGAGACATGAAAGATAACACTTAATTTGTCCGGAATTCTCCTTTAACAAGTGACCAAAAGTCCAGGTTTCTACCTCTGCCCTCCAGTTGGTAGTCAGTTAGTAGTAGCAAAAATCTCCATTTCAACACCTGTAGTTAATGCAAACACATCCTACATTTTAACTGACAGCTGTTCAATGTCAATACTGAGGAAAGGGTTAGATACAAAAGCAGCTAACTCATGCCTTGTACCTCAACAAATCTACGGCCACATTCTGATTTCAGTTTGTTCAATTGGGCATAGAATTGTTCGGGATGAAAAGCAGTTGTCTGTGAGGTTTTGTGACACCTCAAGATTTGGGAAGTGTGTCAGCCTTGCAAGTTTTATCTGAGAGCTCCACCAATCCAACTTTCTTTTGAATGTGTTGACTGCACTGATCATTTGACCAATGCCTCTGTCCTTCCCTTCTCGGTTAAGGTTGTTTAGTTTTGCTGTCAGGTCCGTAAGAAAACCCAAGTCCAATAACCAAGCATCGTCAGACATCAATGATCTGCTCATACTCCTCGTCCCTCGACTTCAGAAAAATGATGATCTCTGGCAGAGATCCAAAGTTTGCGGGCCTTGGGTAGACAACCCGGCCTGGCGGAGATTGGCAGAGATCTGCGCTCTGAGGAGGACCATTAAGGCAGTCCATCATTTCTATTTGGCTCAGCCCTTTAGTAACTCTTGCCTTAACTTCTCATACATCACTGGTAACACACTTGTGCTCAGTGGTGTAAAGTAACTAAGTACATTTACTCAAGTACTGTACACTTTTGAGGTATTTTTACTTAACTGGAGTATATCCAAAATTCAATAATTTTACTCCACTATGATTATTTCAAAACTTTAGTTACTAGTTATTTTGCAGATATAAATTTAAATTGATTATATAATAAATCATACATTAACAACTTTATCCCTATTTTATAACTATCTGAAAATAGCTGATCTACAACATGTCGCATCATGATGTTGTGAGCTTGTAGATCTGCTATTTTCAAGCATATTTGTACTTTTATTTTTGGTACTTTAAGTATATTTTGATGCCAATACTTTTGTACTTTTACTCAAGTAACATTTTGAACACAGGCCTAAAAAGTATTTCTACATTGTGGTATTGCTACTTTTACTTAAGTAAAATATCTGAGTACTTCTTCCACCACTGCTTGTGCTCAAATGCGATCTGCTGCGATGGCACTTTGTAACGTTGTAGAACACTGTTTGAAGATTTAAATCCAGCGTTCTCCACCACTGAAAAGGCTTGCATGTCACGAGACTGCGCTCGTTATTTCTTCAGCGCGACCCGCAAGTTGAATTATGTGTGCCCGGAATGTACAGGAAAACAACAACGCATGGCTTCCATTGGACCAGCGTTGCCAGATTTCGTGAGAGAAACAAGCAACCAGGTATATGAAAAGAAGTCCAAAATAAGCAACTAGGGCAGTTCAGTCAAACTTTATTGTCGAATGTTGTTTTAGAGCAGTGGTTCACACATATTTTCATGTCAAGGACGCGTGATAGTGATATGCACCGAATATATTCAAGCGACTTTACAGAAAAACAAGCCCAAAGTAGCTTATAATAAGCAGACTTGGCAACACTGCCTTGGACGCACCAGAGCCATAAAGAGAGTTCTGACACTAGCGTTGACTCCCAATGTAAGAATGGAATGCGGAAGTTCTCTGTCTATCTCAACGAGATAGTTCCAATGTTTGGAACTATAGCCCGCTTTGCGGCGAGATCACAGCGTGTCGTTACTCTCTTTTCTACACTCTGGGACGCACTACTCTAGTCTACACTACACAAATTCTGTGTATTGTCGATGGCTGCCCGTCTGCCACCGAGCCCACCCCGCGATCGACTTAGAAGGCTTTGATGATCTACCAGTAGATCGTAATCGCCTGGTTGGTTACCCCTGTGTTAAAGGGATAGTTTACCCAAAATAATACTTTTCTATCTATTAGTCACCCCATGGAGACTTGAATTCATGGATATTTTTTTGTTTTTGTCGCATTCCTAAGCCAATAATTTGATGACCAGCGGACCGGTAGGCAGCGGTTCCGGTGGGAGACACAAAGGAGACTCTTTGTGAGACCGCTGCCGGTCATCATTGGCTTAGGAATGTGACAAAAATATATTTTTTTCACTCCATGGATACCCCAATCCATGGGGTAACTAATCGATAGGAAAAAAAGTCATTTTGGTGGTGAACTATCCCTTTAATATGAAGTTGAACAGGCGTACCTAATAACGTGTTCGGTGAGTGTACAAGACAATACACTCTGCTTCCTATTGGTCAAGACCAAGACGAAAATACTGGTACTTTTTCTGAATTTCGACGGTGAAATGGCATTGTCATTAATTCACGGATCAGCTCAGGCAGTGCATTCGTTCGGCTTAGTGCTGCAAGCTTTCGCTTTGATCTGAGCGTAGGAGCGCAGGGCAGAGTTGAGAGCTGTATTATGAATAGTACACGTTCCAGGGGTTCAGGGTGGAAGTCTGCCTCTCAGAGTGTGTTTCCAAACAAACCAGTGAATGTGCTTTTGTAAATTGTAAATATGTATCCTTTAATGGTCTGTTGGACTCTGATACACGGATACACAGACATTTGAAGGAATTTATAAACTCCCCCGGACAGCCAGGCCCCCAAGAGAGGACATGTCCGAGGACGTATGGTCACGCTAGTATAATATATACTGTATAACTGCCCTGAGGAGATAAAGGTGTTGAACGTCTCAAAAACGTTCAAAAGCAAGTTCGAAATCATTCTGTTTGCACCCTCTGACTTATCACACAGATAAAACACAATCCAACCTGTCCACCCTGGTCAACCCCCATGTCAAAAGCACTGTAGTAAATGCACTAGCCAAAAGGAAGTATTGTATTTTTTTTTTCTAAATTTGAACCATAGCCAAAGTCAAGCCATTTATCTCTGTCCAAGACCTTGAGAGTCATCCATGCTCTCATATCATCCTGCTTGGACTGCTGCCGCTCCCTGTACACTGGAATTATTTAGTTGGCCCCGTCAAGTGATGGAAAGTAACTAAGAACATTTACTTAGTTAAGTACAATTTTGAGGTATTTGTACTTTACTTGAGTATTTCCAATGTCCAATACTTTTACTTCTACTCCACTACATCTCGGATCCAAATATTGTAATAGAAAAACATCACAATGTAGATATAAATAAGGGCTACACAAAGCAGGTGCGGTCCTTATGTAATGGATCATCAAGTAGCATACCCTAAATGTCTCTATAGAGGCAAATCCATCCAGTGTCACAGAGTCCCAGAGTTTGTTCCATTTGTGTGGGGCAAAAAAAGATGAAAGCAGTCTTTCCTTGTTCACTGTTCTCTCATGGAGTGATAAGTCTAATGTGTCTGTGAGCATGTTTGATATACTGTAGTTTTTGGTTTTAAAAAAGAAGATCTATAAGCTCTGTATTTTTGGTTAAAAGATAATGGTGTGTAGACGAACCAAAACAAATGGTCCAAGTCAAGGCAACTCGGGTCCATTTGACTATAAAGAATAGAGGGTTGAAATGGTTAATATTCTCCTGATTGTTTGCAAAGCTCTTAATGGGCTGCCTGCCTCCCCTGCCTACAGCACTGACCTTTTAAACCCTCCTCCTACCTCCCAGGGTCCCTCGGGGCAGCTGACTTGCTGACTAGCTGTCTCACAAACTAAACTCAGGTTCAGGGGTGGACGCACCTTTGCTGTCAAGACTGCGGAGCATGCATTCGCCTTCCCTGTCAGACCACCCCCCCCCCCCCCCCCCCCCGCGCCCTCCGTTGAATCCTTTAAGTCCACGGCTTCAAGACTTCTCTGTTATTCACTAGCATTTGAATCCCCCCTGGCGTGGCTGATATTTATCCTCGGTGTTGCTGTTTGTTATTGCTTTTTACCGTTTGTGTGTGTTCTTACAGATGTGTTGCATGTTGGTTAATAAGTTGGTTAATACGTTGTTTTTAAATGCATTTGACTTGAAGAGATAGACATATAGATACTGTACATAGACAGATAGGCAGGCAGGCAGAGCGAAAGAAAAGCTCTTCAAACACGGAAAAAAGAAACATGAAAAACAAGCACATGCCACATCTTTTACGACAGCCTTAAATGGATATAAATGGAACTAAATGTCTCTAATTTTAGACCTTTTCGTAGCGTTTTTTTCCATGCCCAAGGTGCAGCGTAGCTGTAAACACTCTGGCCTGCAGAGTGGACTTAAAGTGATAGCAATAAAATGGCTGGCCCTCGGGTCAGCCGTCTGCCTCTTCCATAGACGCTGCCAAAGTATTCTGAGTTTAACAGCGTCAATAAACTGAAAGGAATTCTGGAATTCAGTCACACTCAGTAGTTGCTATAGTCATGCATTGCCACCAGTCCCAGACATGTTATGTTATCATTATGTATCTAAGTGCAATCTATATTGGTCTTTCAGAATCAATTGTGTTTACTTTATTTAACTTCTCAGGGTGACTGATAAAGAAAAGCCTCAACTGGCAGTATCCTACCCAGTACCCACCATGCATTGCACAAGCATAGGAGTCGTGATAAGTCCAGGTATAACAATATGACATTGTGTTTAGGCTTTGGTTTAGCCATGGCTTGTCGGTGGTTAAGGTCAGGTTGGCTAGCGGATTTGCAGAAATTGTTCACGATAAAAAATTGTTTTTGCATATCTACAAGCTCATAGAGCTATGAGCTTGTATATCTGCTATTTCTGAATAGCCAAAAACATCTTAAAATGACAGAGATGTGTTCCCGGCCTTAATGGATTAAGCTAACAGGGTTGTTTTTGTAGGGGCTTAAAGGTCTAATGTTGAACCTTTTTTGTTTTGTGTGAATCCCCTTAAACTGAATGTATTAGTATTCTTTGGAGGAAAAAAATAAACTATAGATCACATTTGAAAATAGCAAGGTTAACGATCGAATTGTAGGTAGATCAATGTTGGTCTACTATTCTTACTTGGCACCGAGGTGACTGTGAGTGTGTTTGATAAAGCACGGTACTTACCGGTGGTGAAAAAAAGTACTCAAATGTTTTACAATAGGGTTAATGTATGTTTTGTAAGAATCAAACTGTTAAAGTAGTAACTAAAGTTTTCAAATAATTGTATTGGAGTAAAAGTACAATGTTTGTCTCTGAGATGTAGTAGAGTAGAAGTAAAAGTACTGAAAAATGGAAATACTGAAGTAATTCAGGCCTGATTTCCAAGAGCGAATGCTTGCCACTTGTGGTTCCTCAAATTTGTACTTTAGTACAGTACTTAAGTAAATGTAATTAGTTACTTTACACCACTGGGTGTTGATTAACCCTTTAAGACCTGAGGCGATTCTTAAAAAAAATCTAAATCCTAACAGTTTTTGGAAAAAAATCTAAACATAATTTTTTTCAAGATTAAAAAAAATAGCAGATCTACAAGCTCATAGCGCGACGTGGTGTCAGCTTGTAGATCCATGATAATAGAGATGCCAGGCTGATAGTGGTTGATAAATGTATGGTTGCAGACGAAAAAACATAAATCCATAACGTGTGAAACACGTCACATGCACTGTGGATTGTGTTGATCTGAATAAATAAATCTACATACAAATGTTCAGAATAGGGGACACATATATGCATAACTGAATTTGAGGTTAAATGTGAACACTAGGAGACCCCAAGTGATGCCCCTGGTTCCGGAGGTCCAAAGCCAGAGCTGAACTTCTCGCCCCAGTTTGTGTCAATAACAGAGCCCCAAGTCCTACTGTCAAACTGACATAATTGGCTAAATATTCCCTTTGAAGCTGTCACAAATAAGAAGCCAGCCTGTGTTGATCCCCTCAGTTTTGTCTGTAGGACTTTAGGGGCCGTTTGCTCTGTTAGTTACACCATGCAATATGGGCCGTCCACCTCTGAGACGGATCAAAACCAGGAAATCCCATTAATCCATTAAGACCGGGAACGCATCTGTGTCATTTTAAGATTTATTTGGCTAGTTTATACAAATCGTGGAAAATGTTTGCACATCTTTTAATATACATATTTCTGTATATTAAAGCGAACATTTTTAACTCCGATCCGTGCTTCTGGGGGTCCCTGGAAAAACATATTTTGAGATGGGGGTCCGCGGCCAAATACATATCATTTTGGGGGGTCCTTGACATGAGGAAGTTGGAGCACCACTGATATCGCAACATACTGTTAGGATTTAGAAAACATTTCTAAAGCACTCGGTGCCGCGCTATGAGCTTGTAGATCTGCTATGTTTGAATAGCCAAAGTATAAGATAATGACTAAGGTGGTTAACATCTAAAATGACAGATGCTTTCTTTCTGAGGCGGCCATAGAGACACAGACTAGGTTGTGGTTCGTGTGACTGGTACTTGAAGTGTACAAGGAGTCATTTTATTAACAAAGAAATGTTTGGCTGAATTTGAAAAGTTTTTTTTTTGCCCGTGTCCCGAAATTTTCAAAACACCTGCTATCATTCAACATGATTTTCCGTGAATGGATATTAGAACCATGTCGATGAGACATTCTCTGCCTTAGCACTGTGGAAAAGAATGGTTCAAATATATCCTACGGCTTGTTCACTAGATCTGCTATTTTAAGCGCATGACACTGTCGCGCATCAAAGTATAAATCAGGCTTAATCCGTCTGAGCCCCAAGCCCACCGCTCTCCCCGAAGCCCACCGCTCTCACCCTTTACCTAGATCACAGTTTGTATTAAAGCCCATTGCTCTAAACCACCCGTATATGCACTCACATGCTCAGACACATCTATTTTTATCCCATGCTTTCCAACTGATTGGAAGTGTTGATTGACAGTGTTGGATATATGTAAAGTGTTACTGCTTCATACTGTATTCTCAATATTGTAAAAGCTACTGAGCTACATTCTTTGCATGAAACGCACCTCTTTGCATGAAAGGACCTTCTAGCTGTCGCCTCACAGCTAGAAGGTCCTGGGTTCGATTCCCAGGTGCTCCGGAAGAGCACCTGGGAAGAAGGGGTGATTTCGGCCCATGCGCTGTGTGAGCAACTCAATGCAAGTGGATGGGAGGGGATATCCGGTGCCCTCTCTATTATTTTTAACTCTATGGTCCTGTAGCGCTAAAAAGTGTAACGATGGCTGTTCAGGACACCAATCGGCACTTAATCAGTAGAACCCAATCACAAGCCCTTAAAAACATACCCTGCTTTATCATCAATTAAAAAAATCAATGGGACCATAATTTACAAAAATGCATCATCATGCTGTGGGAAGAAGACTTGAACTAGCCATTGAAAACATACAGTCTTTATGAAAAGGTTTACTAAGGTAATAAAACAAAGAGTGAAGTTGCCATTGACTCAAACGGAATGACAATTATTTCACAGCCGGAGTCGGGGAATCGGTGACACCCTCTTGGCCAGTGGTTCTCAACCAGTGGTCCGGGGACCACCAGTGGTCCTTGGGGGGGGGGGGGGGGGGGGGTCCACTGTTATTGTTAACGTGGCATCACAATCATTTTAACCACTTAGCTTTGGCTATTCAAAAATCTTGAAAATGTGTGCATATCTTTGAATATATATAAGCGAACATTTTTAACTAAAATCTTTGCTTCTGGCGGTCCCTGGCACAAAACATTTTGTCCGCGGCCCAATGTATATCAATTTAGGGGTCCTTGGCATGAAAAGGTTGAAAACCACTGCTCTCTAGGCCAATAATGAGAACTTCAGTGTTTTCATGACTTCCGTTCGGGCCTGATTTCCAAGAGTGAATGCCTGCCGCTTGTGGTAAAAATGCACAGTCTGAGTGCGTTCCAGGAGAGGTACAGTGTGTATAGCAGTGTGACGCTGCGTCTAAAAAGCTCTCTGTTCCATTGCAGATCTGGGCGCCTTCAGTGGGAAGACCAGAGGAGGCGTGTCCGCACGAGAAGGTCAGGGTGTCGTGCTCATGTGCACCCCTCCCCCACATTCACCAGGTAAGAATGCACCCTATGCCGCGTGTGTGTGTGACTTTGACTTTGACTTTGACTTTGACTTTATTAATTCATGCTTGCAGTGGAGCCAAGGCCCCACTGAAAAAACTGCAGAACTTTACATTTGATGCATGATAATAATAATAATAATAATAAACACAAAATTGTACAGGTTAAAACATTTTCAGGGCAGCAGAGCATGGTCATGTATGCAGTTCAGGTGGCCATACTGTGTTTTTTTTCAGCTAAATAGTGTCATTATATAGCCTGACTGCAGTGTGCACTGTTGAATTGGTCAGCCTGTTGGTCTTGGCCTTGGGTTCAGCCAGCTTGTGTTGGTTCCTCAAAGTCCTGGCAGTGCAGCTGCCTCGTGTTGGAGGTAGCAGGTGTGTGTGTGTGTGTGTGTGTGTGTGTGTGTGTGTGTGTGTGTGTGTGTGTGTGTGTGTGTGTGTGTGTGTGTGTGTGTGTGTGTGTGTGTGTGTGTGTGTGTGTGTGTGTGTGTGTGCGCGTGTGTGTGCGTGCACGTCAGTGCATATATGTATACAGTGGCGCTGGCGCCTGTTTAATTAAAAGACACTGTGTCCCCCCATGATTCAGTCCAGTCAAAAAAATAATGATAATACAATGAAAAAAAAAAATCAGTCCCCTGCACCTCGCGACCACCGCAAGGTGGGGGGACCCAGGCTATGTGTCCCCACCGTGGAACAGTGGAGTCCATTTGGTTAAAGCTGACTTTTGGGATAAAGAAAAAGAAAAAACCTCTGACATCTACACTTCATGGAGTACATATTTTGTACCGAATTAACCGAAATAACTGAAATAAAGTAACAAACCCCCCCAAAAAAGAAAAAAAAATTGCAGTGCGCGTGCATGCGTCATCCAATGTGTCCCCCATGTCAGTTTCCATTCCAGTGCCCCTGTATGTATATACATAGTAAGTACATTTTATTTATAAAGCACCTTTCGAAACAATGTTACAAAGTGCTGTACAATGGATCACAATATAAGCAAAAAACAGGGTATAATAACAAAATAGAGTAATAATACAATACAACAAGGATTAAAACAAAACATTGACCTGTACATGTGAGTCAGGTAAAAACGTCATGAGACAAAAATGCTTACGAAACAAATGTGTTTTTAGCTTGCTCTTAAAACCGTCGACTCACTCAGCATCTTTTTAAAGCCAAAGCAACCACTGCAAAGGCCCACTCCCTTTGTTTTGAGCATGGTCGCGGGTATCTCCAGAAGGCCTTTGTCAGAGGACCTGAGGGATCTCACATTGTCCTTAGGGGGCAGGTCAATGATATAAAGTGGGGCCAGCCCATGTAGTGCTTTATACGTAGTTAAAAGGATTTTAAAATACATTCTGGACTGAATTGGTGTAACACCAATCTACGGTTGGTGTTAGTGAGAATTCTGGCTATACAATATTACAAGGCTGTCGCACATAAGTTGTGAAAATAGCCGATTTACAAGCTCACAACGCGTCGCGTTGTGAGCTTGTAGATTGGCTATTTTCATTGGAACACAGGTGATTTATTTTTCTCCATTTCCACAAAAGTAACAGTTTTGTACGTGAGTTTTCCTCCCTGACAGAGACGATACATATACAGTACGCTTAATGCTTCCATTGAACCATTCATATTACTATTCAACTGATGACAGTTTAAAACATAACGGAAGCCAACACGTCGTCGTCTCCTCCGGTTCAAATTTACCGGATCATTAGGAATGAAAAGAGATCTCACAAAAGGCAATTAGATCGGCAGACGGCGGACAGCCGTTTTAACCCATTTAGACCGGGAAAGAATCTGTGTCCTTTTTAGATTTCTTTGGGCTATTAAAACAATAGCAGATCTACAAGCTCATAGCGCGGCACTGCAATATGAGCTTTTGAATATATATATTTTTAAAGCGAACATTTGTGACTCAAATCTTTGCTTCTGGGGGATTCTACAAATGTATTCTAAACGTTTTTTTTTTTTTAAACATATGTTGCTATAATATCAGTGGTTCTCAAAAATGTATTTGGCCGTGGACCCCCATCTCAAAATATTTTGTTCCAGGGACCCCCAGAAGTTGTAACAGAGTTAAAAATGTTTGCTTTAAAAAAATATATATTCAAAGACTTGCACACATTTTCCAAGATTTTTCAAAAAATTGTCTTAAAATGACACACCAGATGCGTTCCCGGTCTTAATGGGTTAATGGCACATCTCAAATCTCACCGCCGTACGTACAGTCCTCTAATGTAAGCTCTTTATGTGCTGCCATGAATCATGGTGATTTTGTGTTTGCATCAGCTGTCTGCTGCAAAGCGCCGAACACACCCAACGGGATAGGTTCCGTTCCTGGGTCTGCCGTTCTTTCTGTGATGTGATTGTATAGGAGGAACATCGGGGGGGGAGGAAAGGAGTGGGGGGGGGGGGGGGGGGGGTAATGCAGAAATGGACATGCAATAAAGCATTCCATGATTGATACATTAACCCGTTAAGACCGGGGAAATAATCTGTGTCATTTTTTAAGATGTCTTTGGCTATTCAAAAATAGCAGATCTACAAGCTCATAGCGTGGCTTGTAGTTTGTAGAACAATCTTGAAAATGTGTGCAAACCTTTGAAATATATATTTTTAAAGCGAACATTTTTAACTCACATCTTTGCCTCTGGGGGGTCCCTGGAACAACGTATTTTTCAAATGTTCGCTTTAAAAAAAGATATATTCAAAGATGTGCACACATTTTCACGATTATTAAAAAAATTGCAGATCTACAAGCTCACAGCGCGGCACCAAGTGCCGTGCTGTGAGCTTGTATATATGCTATATCTTTTGAATAGCCCAAAGAAATCTGAAAATGACACAGATGCGTTCCCGGTCTTAAAGGGTTAAAATGCACTTCCAGATGGGCTCACAGTTATAAGGTTCTCCATAAATCTCAAGAGCAGGTGTTTCTTTTTTTTCCTCGAGGTGTATCTTGATTTATTTATGCCCCGTGCTTTACCAAAAGAATAAGGCTATAACATACTGCCGACGTAGGCAGATTGTTTACAAACCAAAGCCAAAGCCAAAGGTTCTCCTTTTGGAGGTAGAACACCACTGTGATTGACAGGAAAGGAGACGTGAGCGTTGACGCTGAGGCTTGAGGTTGTGAAATGAGATCAGCAGAATGTCAATAGTGATTTTCTATCATTTAACCCATTTAAACCGGGAACGCATCTGTGTAACCACTTAAACCGTTATTTTATGCTTTGGGCTATTCAAAAAAAGAGCAGATCTACAAGCTCATCCCTGGAACAACACATTTTGAGATGGGGGTCCGCGGCCAAATACATGTTATTTTGGGTGGTCCTTGACATGAAAAGGTTTGACAACCACTGATTATAGCGACATAGGTTAAAACATTTTTTTTTAAAACGTTATGATTTAGAAGACATTTTTAGAATCCCCAAAGCAAAGATTTGAGTTAAAGCTCTATATTTAAAAAAAAAAAAAATAGAAAATGTATATTCAAAGATTTGCACAAATTAGTTGACCACTATGAGTTTGTAGATTTTTTTTTAATAGCCAAATGCGTTCCCGGTCTAAACGGGTTAAGGAGTCAGGTTACTCTGAGCAGTAAATATAACGCAGGCTTTCATAAAGGGCATAATGACATGGCTCATATCCTCTGGAACCAGTCGATCGATACGGAATATATTGTTTAAGTGTACGGCTTGAAGGTCAGGGAAAAATAGGAAGTGGAACTGAATAAAAACACCCTGGATATTATTATTAATAATCGGCACGGGTGACAGCTGTTCAGGAGGGAGGCGTAGAGCAGTCGGCTGTGAACCGATGGGTTCGCCCGTTCGATTCCCGGCGATCGCTGGCTTTGTGTCGCAGTGTCCCTCCCTAAGCCGTTCAAACCGGGAACGCATCCGTGTTAACCACTTTATCCATATTTTATACCTTGGCTATTCAAAAATAGCAGATCTACAAGCTCATAGCGCGAGTGCCGCGCTATGAGCTTGTAGATCTGCTATTTTTTGAAAAATCTCGAACATTTGTGCAAATATTTGAATATAAATATATTTTAAAGGGAACATTTGTAACTCAAATATGTGCTTCATTGGGGTCCCTTCAGTGGGTCCCTGGAACTAAATATTTTGAGATGGGGGTCCGCGGCCAAACATATAATTTCGGGGGTCCTTGACATGAAAAAGTTTGAGAACCACTTGATATAGAAACATACGCTTTTCAAAAAACTGTAGAACTTAGAAGACATTTGTAGAATCCCCCAGAAGCAAAGATTTGATTTACAAATGTTTGCTTTAAAAATAATATATATTCAAAGATTTGCAAATGTGTTCAAGATTTTTCAAAAATAGCAGATCTACAAGCTCGTAGTGCGGCACTCTGTGCCGCACTACGAGCTTGTACAGTGGATCTACTATTGTTGAATAGCCAAAGAAATCAAAACAATGACACAGATTCTTTCTTGGTCTAAGTGGATTAAGCAAGACACTGAACGTCGGTGCCTTGCATGGGGGTGTCCTCTGCCACTGTGTGTGAATGCAACGCACATTGTAAAGTGCCTCTCGTAGAGGTGCTGCAGGACTGCATCTGTGTGAAATGAGCTTCCACACGAGTCAATGTACTGTTATGCACTTTTCTCCAACAACCCAGATTCGCATGGATGTGTTTGGCAGTTGGATGGATGGGCTGACTTATATGAAAAGGATCTCTGAACATTGTGTTGCCTTAGCCACGTTGTCATTAGCATAGACTAACTGACATAGAGGTCTTAGTCAATCCTGCACTTAAATCCTAACAGTTTTCTGAAAAACATATGTTTCTACATCAGTGGTTCTCAAACTTTTTCATGTCAAGGACCCCCAAAATGGCCATAAGGTAGCTACGGCGGGCCCAGTACATGCTAATAAGTTCGGAGGAAACAAACCGGGAACGCATGGGGGCGGTAGTGGCTCAGGAGGTAGAGCGGCCGCTTGGGAACCGGAAGGTTCCCAGTTCGAATCCCGGGCTCCCCCAGAGTTAGTGTTGAAGTGTCCATGAGCAAGACACTGAACTCCTGATTGCCCCTGATGAGCAGGTTGGTGCCTTGCCTGGCAGTGTATGAATGTGTGTGTGAATGGGTGGATGTAATGTACAATCATTGTAAAGCATATTGGATAAAGGCGCGCGCAAGCACGCGCGCACACACACACACACACACACACACACACACACACACACACACACACACACACACACACACACACACCATTAGACACAAAGGTCAGACAGAAAGCTTTCAGCACCTTAGACAGCGCTCTGACATGTGGTAAGCTAACAAGCTGACATAACAGAACTAATGAGATACAGAGCTAACAAATGCACCCACCATGATAATAAATGGAACCTTATTTCTAACCAACGTTGTAACAAGCTTGCTGTCCTAACATCACCCGCTGCATGGGTGTAGCTGGGCAGTTCACCAAAAATGTATCGAAACCAGTGGTGTAAAGTAATTATGTACATTTACTCAAGTATTGTACTTAAGTACAATTTTTAGGTACTTTTACTTTACTGGAATATTTCCAATTGTCTATACTTTTACTTGTACTCCACTACATCTCAGAGGCAAATACTTTTACTCCACTATATTATTTGAAAACTTTAACCACTTTAGCACTATTTTATACCTAGGCTATTTGAAAATAGCCGATCTACAAGCTCACAGCGCGTCGCCTCGTGACGCACTGAGCTTGTAGATCTGCTACTTTCAAACATTTTGTTATTTTACTTTTGGTACTTTAAGTACATTTTCATAGCAATACTTTTGTACTTTTACTCAAGTAAATTTTCCATTCTGGACTTTGACTTGTAACAGAGTACTTCTACATTGCAGTATTGATACTTTTACCTAGGTAAAACATGTGAGTACTTTTTCCACCACTGATCGAAACCGATATTTTAGAACCAACTTAATCTCACTCAGGTTAATCGAATAATCAGGAAGCAGTTTTTTTTAAATATATGATTTTGTTAATATCAACGAATCAACACGAAATAATTCTAATCGAGTTTCCATAATCCGTCTATGTATTATACTTTGTTGTAAAATTGTGGCTCACAGAAATAGCCCAAATAGCCGAACCTATCCGTCAGTATTCATAAAAGCATAGCTTTAAATGGGTTGTACCTTTCTTTTGGCCGCTGTCATATGGGACGTTTTTTTCTCCAAATGATGTATGTTGCATGGTCTTATAGTCTGTTCAAACTTGAATTAAGGCTAATTTATATCTTCAAGATTGCTCTTCTGACAAAAATGAAAAATGACACCCGAAACGAGAGGGAAAAAGAGTGTTCTGCCCAATTAGAGGCTGGAATTCATGCCTTATTAGAGCCTGGGAGTGTGTTACCATTTAAATTCACACTTTACGTTGTGTGTCACATGACGTTAAGGTGGAATGTGTTGTGTAGGGTGATTTCAAACACATTAGCACACCACTTAAAACCACATAGATTACCTAATTAAACATCATTTGGAGTCGCTCAGACGTGAGCGGTTCATTCCTTTTCATGTCATGGTATCGGGGCCTTGTGAGCAATGTACGTTTTTTTTACCGTACATTTTGTTAAACAAAGGGCTACTTCATCATGTGTAAAATGACAGCGTGGCTGCCATTGTTTCCTTTCACGCGCGTGTGTGCGTATGTGTGTGTGCGCGCGTGTGTGTGTGTGTGTGTGTGTGTGTGTTAGGGCATTCACGAATAGTGATTTTTAGCATTCGAATTTATCGATTAATCGATTTGATTATTGCCAATGGCATTGATGACTCGACTCAAGGAATGTGAGTTGACGTCACACCAGTGCTCACAGCTGCGTGTCTGCTGTAGAAAAGCCACTAAAAAAAAAAGAAAAAAAAGAAAATAAAAGAATAATAGAATAATCGACTTTGATATACAGTGGTCGAATAGTGGTTTGATAGTCGAATATTCGATTATTCTGTTAATGCCCTAGTGTGTGTGTGTGTGTGTGTGTGTGTGTGTGTGTGGGTGTGTGTGTTTGTGTGTGCGTGTGCATGCGTGTTCATTCTGTGGACAGATTCTGTCAAAGCAAGAACATCACTACCGTTTCCATATTTTAACTTTTTTCCTAAATTTCCATATTCAAGCGCTGTTTTTTCCTAAATGATCATACTACAGCGTCACACAAAAGCATCAAAAGTAGCAGATCTACAACCTCGAGCTCTTTGCGCTTGTACTTTTGCTATATTTGAATTTGAATCCTGAAAAGTAACAGTTTTGTACACATGAGGTTTCCACCCGGCAGAGACGATTCATAGGGGTATAGATAGATCATAATGAAACTGTACAGGTGTTTAGGTCAGATCATCATCATCATCATAATGAAGGCCATGGCCCCACTGTGGAATCTGGACGTTCAAATCCACCGCGGTGCATCCGTCTTTGTCGAGGGTCTATATCAGGGATGTCAAACATACGGCCCGCGGGCCGGATCAGGCCCGCTAACTAGTTTAATCCGGCCCGCGAGATGATTTTGCAAAGCATGAAAAAAAAAAATATATATATATATATATATATATATATATATATTTTTAGTGCCAAAAATGTTTTAATAGTTTTTTGGCCAAGTGTACAACTGCAACCACACGTAACTTCCACTTTCCTCTTCTTCTTCCTCGTCTTTGTATTGGTATTGTTTGTGTTGGAGCGCCTCAGTGCCAGGGACGCGGGAAGTGGGGTGCTGAGGGTGCTGCAGCCAGGAGGGGCGAACTCCACTTGCGACCGCGACGGGTCGCTTCGACGGCTGCCTGACTCGTCGCAACGGGTGCCCATCGTCTCGACGGGTGCCTGACTCGTCGCGGTTGCCTGACTCGTCGCGACGGGTGCCCATCGTCTCGACGGGTGCCTGACTCATCGTGACGATTGCCCATCGTCTCGACGGGTGCCTGTTTTTGTCGGCGTTTCACCCGTGCGTCGGAGAACGGGCGCTCGTGGTCGCATCTGCCTCTCTCCCTCCTTCCCTCCTTCCTATGTGTGTGCTTCCCCCCCCCCCCCACCCGACCGCCTCCCCCTGTGGGGTAGGGGGTCGGGTGGGGGTCCCTGCGGACTCCCTTTACGCATGCCTTCATTTGTCCCCGTGAATTAGGGCTGCATTCCCGAAGTTAACTTTCAATTTGATTGCTTCCATTATTTTAATCCAATAACCATATGTTGCATCACATTTTATCGATTGATATAACTTCAATAACCTCCGGAAATAAGGAATTTGTTTGATTCGATTTAAACGTTTAATGGCCTATTGAAAAGACGATTGTTTTTGGAGACGCTTTTTTTTTTCTTTTACGCATGAGAGAGAGAGAGAGAGAGAGAGAGAGAGGGGGGGGAGAGAGAGAAAGAGAGAGCGCACGCACGCAGACGGAATGTGTTCACGCTCGTCCTTCTGGGGGGTCCCCGTGGACCTTTGGGGGTCCCCGGGAGACCCCCCCAACGCAATAGATAACACAGAAATCACACTATACAATGCATTTACATTCAGCCGATCTACGAGCTCATATCTGCTGCTTTGCGAAAGCCGCGCATTGCGACGTATTCTGTCTGTCTGTCTGTCTGTCTGTCTGTCTGTCTGTCAGTCAGCGCACGCAGACGCAGACATGTGCGTGTGACGCAAATTATTGTGAGACTTTTTTACTTATATAACAGCCTGGCTTTCTAATTTGTATTGACAAACATTGACTTACAGTGTTTTTTATTTCTCCCTATACTGTTTTCATCTGTTATTCTAATTAATGTTTAAGTTTTCCATTGAACTATTCAGCACCGAAATAAATTACTCATCCATTCATTAATGCATTCATTCATTCATTCTTTCATTCAATTTACTGCTTTAAGGAAATTATGTCTGTAGGAGCCATGAATGGGATTGTTGCAATGTGTGGTTATGTTGATTATATGTTGATTATATGCCTTCTCCCTGCAGCCGACCCTAGTTATATACTCTCCGACTATGCTTGTCACGATGACTAAGCCAGTTAGATCTATCCATATATGGCTCTACCATATCTATCCGATATCAGCACTAGGTCGGCTCGGGCCCAAATATAGGGATTGTCATACATGTCATATGTCATATAGCCCAACGTCCTAGTCAGAGTCTTCGTTACAGCCAGAATATCTGCCTCAACCAGAGCCTTTATGAAACACAACACAAACGTCTTCCTCTCAGCAGTACATGGGCCTTGGAGAGGCAGGCAGCCAGGGTTTCAGTCCTATAGATCAGTGTTTATCAACCCTGGCAAACGTCCCAATTTTGGTCCGCGAGTAGCCTACTGCTGAGGTGTTCCGCGCCGTTTGAAGAAAGTGTGAACCCAGACCCTCGAGAACAATAGCGCCGATCGTCCGTCAATCGATACGGCCATCATCCGTTTCGCACACAGCCACGGCCGAGTCCATTCAGTGTAGCGACCATCACCCATAGGAATGCAAATATGTTGTCCTACCTGGTACTGTATAAGGGCACAGGGTACATGCTTTGGCACTCAGTCAGTATTACTAAGTGGGTCGGAACTGGTCGATACGGCGGACCTGAACGTCGTACCTGCTAAGAGGGGCTGTCCTGTCCCAAAAGCCCATGTTATAACCTGCCATGATGAAGAATGTCCAACAATAAAACAATACATAAGTGTTAGTTTTCTTATAAAGTGCTTCTAAATCACTCCAGTGTGTTTGTGTCAACGTTTGTAGTGTTTAATTACTCCTCCACGCCACGGAGAGAATCTCTTGCAACTCAAGCCGTGGTGCCGTGGATATAACCGGAAAACTCGCCCCAAAACACGCTCGCCCCATTTCTTTTCGCGGACGAGCGGTTCTTGTATTCCTGTATTTGTTTTACTGAGGATAAGGTTAGAAATAAGTTTACGGTTAGCCATATTATTAGTTTTACTGAGGTTACGTTTAGGAATAAGGTTAGGTTTAGGCATAGTTTAATGAGGTTACGTTTAGGAATACCAGGTGAATATCACCGGATTTCCCCGGGGGTGACTGTTTTGGGGCGAGAGTTTTTGTGTTCGTCTGTAGTGGGCAACAGCGCATGCGTCCGCAATAACGCTATCAGGATCAGATTATTAGATATTATTATCAGATATTAGAAGTATATTGGGTACCAAATATACTTACCAAAGAAGAACTTGAAGTGACCCAAGTGTATATATTTGTAGGCCAAAGATTTAAATATTTGTAATGGTCAAGGTTTCTTTATACCTGCCCAATACACTCTCTCTGTGTGTGTGTGTGTGTGTGTGTGTGTGTGTGTGTGTGTGTGTGTGTGTGTGTGTGTGTGTGTGTGTGTGTGTGTGTGTGTGTGTGTGTGTGTGTGTGTGTGTGTGTGTGTGTGTGTGTGTGTGTGTGTGTGTGTGTGTGTGTGTGTGTGTGTGTGTGTGTGTGTACACACACCGTATATCTGTGTGCCCTGGGATCTTTTGGCTAAGCCAGGTGTGCCTTGGCACAAAAAAGGTTGATAAACACTGCTATAGATCGTACTGCATAACAAAGACAATTTGTTAAAACCCTAGCATCCCTATTCTGAGAGTAACAGTAGTCGAAAATAGCAGATCTACAAGTTCACAAACGAAGCCTCATGCTGCGACTAAGTGGGCGCCTAAAAATACTGAACATGAATCCAACACAAGACTGCTGTGGGCACTAAAACAGAGTGGGAACTAGGGAAAGGAGGGCAGACTGGGCACCAGGGAAAGGTATATAGGCACCAAAACAGAGTGGGCAAGCTATCTATGAAATCTATTGAAAAGTTTAATCTGCAACAAAATGGGTCCCTGGCTCCTGCTTCATCTTTCTCAGCTAAAGGTTTTCTCTCAATTCAATTCAATTCAATTCAAATCAAATCAAATTAGCTTTATTGCCTGGCATGAGAAAACATATGTTTACATTGCCAAAGCAAAAGTGGAACAGCCAATCAAGATAAAACAATGTATGTACAAATAAATATTGAATATAAATAGGAATTAAATAAATGTGTAAACAGGATGTGTTACATTAACATTTTGAGTAATACTAATACTATCTTGTGAAACTATAAAAAGATTTCATATTCTCTCTCACACGCTCTCTCCACACACACACACACACACACACACACACACACACACACACACACACACACACACACACACACACGCTCTCTCTCTCTTCGCACGCATGCACGCTCTCTCCAAACACACACACTCTCTCTCTCAGCTCTCTCTCGCCTCTCGGAGCGAAACGCTGCCCTTTTTTTTTTTGTCCAGCATGTTAACCAACCCACCTAGCAAATAGGCTACAACACCCCCCCCCCCCCCCCCCCCCCCCCCCCCCCCCCCCCTTGAATAAAAGTTATTGAATTTCGACGAAGTCACTCAGCAGTAGGCTAAGCTCCTCCGCAGTAAACCCGACAGGACTTCCGAAGTTCCGACAGCTTTAAATGAAGTTATATTGCCTCCAGACCAGCCGCAGTCGCCGTACCAAAGGAATGATTCAACCAGATTGTCACACACCACCCAGCCTGCACACACACCTGTCGGTCAGAACCAGACGAGGGTCCAGTACTTAGAGAGTTTCATAACAGTTAATATTACGCTGGCTGGGTAAAGTAAACTTGTATAGTGTGATTTCTGTGTTATCTATTGCGTTGGGGGGTCTCCCGGGGACCCCCCAGAAGGAAGAGCGTGAACACATTCCGATAGTTAACAGCCTTTGCGCTCTGTGCGTAAAATCGCAGCTTCTCCACAAAGGAGCGTCTCAAATTAATATCTTTAAATGAATATCCTGTGGACATCTGTCTGCGTGCGTGCGTGCGCTCTCTCTTTCTCTCTCTCTCCCCCCCTCTCGCTCTCTCTCTCTCTCTCTCTCTCTCTCTCTCTCTCTCCCCCTCTCTATCTCTCCCTCTCTCTCCCCCCCTCTCTCTCTCTCTCCCCCCTCTCTCTCCCTCTCCCCCCCCCCCCCTCTCTCTCTCTCTCTCTCTCTCTCTCTCTCTCTCTCTATCTCTCTCTCTCTCTCTCTCTCTCTCTCTCTCTCTCTCTCTCTCTCTCTCTCTCTCTCTCCTCTCTCCTCTCTCTCTCTCTCTCTCTCTCTCTCTCTCCCCCTCTCTCTCCCTCTCCCCCCCCCCCACTCTCTCTCTCTCTCTCTCTCTCTGTGCTTAAGCGTCCAAAAACAATCGTCTTTTCAATAGGCCATTAAACGTTCAAATCGAATCAAACAAATTCCTTATTTCCGGAGGTTATTGAAGTTATATCAATCGATAAAATGTGATGCAACATATGGTTATTGGATTAAAATAATGGAAGCAATCAAATTGAAAGTTAACTTCGGGAATGAAGCCCTAATTCACGGGGACAAATGAAGGCATGCGTAAAGGGATTCCCAAGGGGACCCCCCCCCCCCCCCAAAGGTCCGCAGGGACCCCCACCCGACCCCTACCCCACAGGGGGAGGTGGTCGGGTGGGGGGGGGGGGAGCACACACATAGGAAGGAGGGAGAGAGGCAGATGCGACCACGAGCGCCCGTTCTCCGACGCACGGGTGAAACGCCGACAAAAAAACAGGCCACCCGTTGAGACGATGGGCAATCGTCGCGACGAGTCAGGCACCCGTCGAGACGATGGGCACCCGTCGCGACGAGTCAGGCACCCCGCGACGAGTCAGGGCACCCGTCGAGACGATGGGCACCCGTCGCGACGAGTCAGGCACCCCGCGACGAGGTCAGGCACCCGTCGAGACGATGGGCACCCGTTTGCGACGAGTCAGGCAGCCGTCGAAGCGACCCGTCGCTGCGGTCGCAAGTGGAGTTCGCTGTTCGCTGCAGCACCCCCTGTCGTGGGGAGGGGGAAAAAAAATTGTTTTGAAGTTTTTTTATTTTTTATTTTTTATCTTCAAAAAAAAAAAAATCCCATTAAAAAATATTTACATATATATATATTATATATATATACACACATATATTAAATCAATAATGTATTCAACTTTGGGGAATAAAATAGATGTTGAAAAACGTAATCACATGGTCACCTGTGTATGTATACGTGCTGTGCTGCATGGTAAATAAATAGTATCTATGCAGCGTGCTTGTGCACTGTCTGCAGGCTGCAGCTATACGCCGTTGTGAGAAAAAAAAAAAAAAAAAACCTAAAAAAAATCGCACCGCGCGGCGGCTAGGAGTCCCCCCCCTTACACAGCACCCCTTGCTCTAAAGTACTTCCCGCGTCTCTGCTCAGTGCGGCTGCAGAGTTCATGTGCAACCTCTTCCAGAGAGAGATAGAGACACTAGAAACTCTGCTGGAGACACAAAACAAACTGTGTAGACTTGGCCCTTTGAAATAAAATGTATTTTGGCACAAAATACATTTTATTTTATTTTTTAACAAAAAATGTTTTCTTAACGGTTATCGATTAATTAATCGGTAAGGCCTAACGGTAAACGGTTAATAAAATGTCTCCATTTGGCCATCCCTATTTGTGAAGTTTACATTTTCAGAATGTGCTTGTACTAACTAAGACTAAGTAAAGTAAACAAAGAAAACTGAAGTTGTTGTTGTTGTTATTGTTATTATTAGTTATTATGCCATGATTTTACCGGACCGGTCCGGCCCTCTGGCCCTCTGGCCCTCCTCCATGTGGCCCCTGAGCTAAAATGAGTTTGCCATCCCTGGTCTACATGAACACAATTGGCCCGTGTTCTGGGGAGGGAAGCCGGGCGGGAGGGTGATAGTTGTTATTGCACGTACTCCCAACGGGCTTGGGGGGGCTACCTGTCTGTAGGGAGTGTTGGGCGGGAGGAGTAGGAGGATGAAGGCTCTAAAGTCCTCCCGGTGGGGGTTCCTCACTCCCAGGTGAGTCAGTCGGATACGACAGCAGTGACGACAACACAGAAATGAGGTGTGGGGGGGGGAATCAATTTGCATAACGACTAAATTGGGGGAGAATAAAAATGTAGGCCACGTTCCAAGATGGGGGGTGGTCCGAGCAATGGCATCAGAAAGACCTGAAGCCGATTCTAGAAATGTCTTCTAAATCCCAACAGTATTCTGAAAAAGGTATGGTTCTATATCAGTGGTGCTCAAGCAGGGACCCCCAAGAAGCAAAGATTAAAGTTAAAAAATGTTCCGCTTTAAAATAATATAGGCCTATATATTCAAAGATTTGCACACATGTTCACGATTTTTCATAAATAGCAGATCTACAAGCTGCGTTCCAGGTCTTAATGAGTTCATTATTAACTCATCTCGTGCCGTGTGTTCCATACACACTGATTTAGCATCGTGGCTGGTGTGAGGCCATCGCAAGATGATCCTTTTTTTTTGGCAATGTGTTGTGTTGACGGGGTCCTTGGATCGCACCCCCACACCCCCGCGCCTCCATTTGCAAAATGCCTCACGGCTTCCATTGTCTGTCCAATCAACTGGGAGGCACTCTCTCCTATTGGGGAACCGATTTATTTGTTTATTTTGGTCCCCCATACACTGGACGCGTGACAATGACGGCGGGACAATGGGACGAGGAGCCGCGGTGCCGTGCGTCTAATAACCTCAGTCCAATTTAGAGCGGCATTTGCACATTGTTGTTTTGTCTCATTAAGTTCAGCCGGTGTCTCTCTGTCGAATCCCCGGGAGAGAGCGAGCAAACAATACCTCCGCTAATTAACCCATTAAGACCTGAAACGCATCCGTGTCATTTTTAGATTTGAGCTAAAAAAGCATTATTTTACACTTTGGCTATTCAAAAATAGCAGATCTACAAGCTCATAGCTCATGAGCTTGTAGATCTGCTATTTTTGAAAAAAAAAAGAAAATGTGTGCAAATATGTGAATATGTATGTGTATATATATATATATATATATATATATATATATATATATATATATATATATATATATATATATATATATATATATTCCTTTAAAGCAAACATTTTTAACTTAAATCTTTGCTTCTGGGGGTCCCTGGAACTAAATATTTTCAGATGGGGGTCCACGGACAAATACATATCATTTTGGGGGTCCTTGATATGAAAAAGTTTGAGAACCGATGATATAATTAGAGCAACATAAGGTGTTTCAGAAAACTGTTAGGATTTAGAAGACATTTGTAGAATCGGCCTCATGAGGTCTTAATGGGTTAATCTGTTGATATGAGGTGTTTGAAAGGAAAATATGACCTGCCCGCTTAGCTTCATTTGCCACCTTCCTTCAGTCGGTATTAGTATTGTCTCGAGTTCAGACCTGCGTTGCTCCGCAACGTCTTTGAAACGCTCTGCAATTATTCATTGTTTACCAGGGAAGGGTCTCCACGGGCAGCTTAGAAAATATAAAAGCCTCTCTCTTCTCATCAGAATAGACAAATTATCGATGCGGAAATCAAGGAGCTGTGAAATACTATTACGCAATAATCACACAGGAACGCTTTTGTCGCCGGCGAATGATTTCGCCCATGGGGATTACAGTGTCTTTTTTCACGTGTATAGTTTTTATTTGTTTGGTTCTTTGTTTTTGTAGGTGACAGATGACAGATGTGGCTAAGTGGATTTATAAATCCTAGACGAAATCGAACAGCAATACCATTTCCACATTATTTTGTGTGAGATACTATTCTTGTAAAAGTGTATACCATGACAGATGTGGCTAAGTGGATTTATAAATCCTAGACAAAAATCAAACAGCATGTCGTCTGACTACTGCCACATTATTTTGCGTGAGATACTATTCATGTAACAAGACAGCATGGGATCGCTCTCTTTTATTCCCTGTTGGATTTTGTAAATCAGCAGGATATCGCAAAAAGGGCAAATTTATACAAACATAATGGCTACAAGACTCTGTTAGACATCTGAGATTTCTATCCCACGCTCTCCTGCCTGTCTAATCATAAATAAATCAGAAAAGGGGCTGAACGCAGGCACGGCTAGTTTAATTACTTTCCAGCGCTGATTGGATTTAAATCAGGAATGTCTTATTTTTTTCCTGTGGTCTGATAAAAGCCACTAGTTTGGAGCCACCCTATCAACATTTAGTGTTACCAGTGAAAATGATGGATGACCAATATTCGACCTGTCACGTGGCGACCATTCAAAACAGGCCATTACAGGTCTAATGGCACCCTATGTGAAATGAGATCCCCATGTGTAAAGCTGTTTGAGCAAGGCGGCTGTAGCCTATCTGTATGCTGGCAGCATTCCTTTATTATTATTAACCCTTTAAGACCGGGAACGCATCTTTTGTCATTTGTCACACATGTCATTTTTTTATTTCTTTGGCTATTCAAAAATAGCAGATCTACGAGCTCATAGCGTGTGCCGCGTTTTGCTATTGTTGAAAAATCGTGCAAATCTTTGAATAATATTCAAAGATTATATATATATATTTTTTAAAGCGAACATTTTTAAATCAAATCTTTGCTTCTGGGGGGTCTCTGGAACAAGATATTTTGAGATGGGGATCCGCGGCCAAATTGGCTACATATAATTTTGAAAGGTTTGAGAACCACTGATATTACAGCAACATAGTTTTTTTTTTTGACAGAAAACTGCTAGGACTTAGAAGACATTTGTAGAATCCACAGAAGCAAAGATTTGAGTAAAAAAAGATTTGCAAACATTCATAGAGTGCCGCGCTATGAGCTTGTAGATCTGCTATTTTTTTATAGCCCAAAGAAAAAAATTACACAGATGCGTTCCCGGTCTTAATGGGTTAAAATGAACTTGCAATAGCTATGCATTATATTGTCGTTGTCGGGCAGAAACCTTGTATCTCCTTTTTTTCTCCGTTAATGTATAGCCTACTCGCCATACAAAAGTGGCGCGCAAACGCTGCAAAAAAAAAAGAAAAGAGAAATATCCAATCTACAAGCTCTAAACTGTGAGCTCAGCTATTTTAGATTGTTTTTGACAAAAGTGATTATGTGGAAAGTGGTCTGTCTGCGTGATTTATACATGTTTTAACCAATGAAAATCCTTAACAAGAGCTTGTGACTAAATATGAACTACATTGGATCCATTGGAACGAAGGTATTTTTTTTCTTCTATTTCCTGAAAAGTAACCGTTTTGATCATACAAGGTTTCCACCCGACAGCGGTGATATCTAATGTTGAGCCAGAGTCAGTGTTGTCGTATACATGTACTGGCAGCATTCGTTGATCATTAACCTCTTGAACCCCCAGCGTCCACATTCTGAGGGGAACATGAGCCAGAAATAGAAGATCTACAAGCTCACAATGCAAAGAGATTCGGTGTAAATGGTAATTGGTGCATTATATAGCCCTTTTATCCAAAGCGCTTTACATTACACCCCTAGACGGAAAGAAGCGGTCCAAGCGTAGAGCCAACCAGTGGTGTAAAGTAACTAAGCACATTTACTCAAGTACTGTACTTAAGTACAATTTTGAGATACAATTTTACTTTACTGGAGTATTTCCAATTTTCAATACTTTTACCTCTACTCCACTACATCTCAGAGGCAAATATTGTACTTTTTCTCCACTACGATTATTTGAAAACTTTAGTTACTAGTTACTTTGCAGATATAAATTATTATTATAAAACATACATGCACTTTATCCCTATTTTATACCTAGGCTATTTGAAAATTGCCGATCTACAAGCGACGCGGTGTGAGCTTGTAGATCTGCTATTTTCAAACATTTTAGTACTTTTACTTTTGGTACTTCAAGTATATTTTGATGCAAATACTTGTGTACTTTTACTCAAGTAACATTTCGAACGCAGGCCTTTTACTTTTAACAGAATATGTTTATATTGTGGTATTGCTACTTTTAAGTAAAAATATCTTGAGTACTTCTTCCGCCACTGGAGCCAACTCAGTTCAACTAAGTTTAAAGTGAACTTGCAGTATAAAGCTATGCAACATTATTATGTGACATGGGTGACAGTCTCATCAGCGTGACGTGCAAAGGAGCCTGACACTTCTTTCATCTTAATCAACACTCAGCCAGGATACATGTGCAATACGTGTGATAACACCAGGGCTGGCCCTCGCCTTTGAGTAGCCCTGGGCTACATCTGTAGAACCGTCACTGTGGAGGTAGAAACCTCATATGTCCAAAAAACTGTCAGTTCTCGGGATTCAGATTCAAAACTAGCCAAAGCTGCAGATCCTGCAAGCTTGTGGCAGTGTTGATTTTGACAGCAAATTTTGATTAAGTTTTAGTCATAGTCTTTTGAAACAAAATCCATTTAGTTTTTGTCATATTGTAGTCATCTGAAATGTCTTAGTTTTAGTTTAGTTTTGTCGACTAAATATTATAAGAATATAGTCGACTAAATCTACGGTTGATTTAGTCGACTAAAATGTATCTTGGCGGTGCCTTGATGGCATAATGCCTGCTTTTACACGCGGTTACATGCTGAAAATAGCCGATCAACAAGCTCACAACGCTGTGCCTGTAGATCTGCTATTTTCAGAGCACAACACCCGAGCACAACCAAGCATAAAATGACTCGTCTTTTAGTTCTACTGGATCTCTTCTCCACTAGTCCCTCACAAACATTTTAGTCTAGTTTTTATTTGTTGACCAAATTGTCAATATATGTAGTCATAGTTTTAGTCGTCATAGCTTAGTTTTTAGTTTGTTTTTATCTAGTTTCTGTCAGTGAAAAAAGGTAGTCGACGAACATTTTTCGTCATAGTTTTAGTCGACCAAATCAACACTGGCTTGTAGATCCGCAACTTTTTGATGCTTTTGTGTGACGCTGTAGTGTGATCAAGGAGGGCGTTAATTTACGAAAAAACACAAAATGTGAATAAAGGAGATAGATAGGAGGTTTCTGCCCGACAGCAACGAGATGGTGCCGCCTAACCCCCTCCCCCCCCATGCGTGGGTGCACAACTGACGCATGTGCATTTCATCCCCCCCCCCCCATTAACGCTGCATAATTCACCATCTATTTTTCCTCTAACCTACACTCCAATGATGTCACCTCATTAGATTCTCACACTAATCCCACTCACGAAAAAATAAAAAAACATACCACACTTTAGACAAAGTTCTAGACAACGACGCTCTCAAACTTTTTCATGTCAAGGACCCCCAAATTAAAAGGTTTTTGGCTGTGAACCCCTATTTGAAAACATTTTATGCCAGGGACCCCCAAACAAGATTTGTGTTGTTAAAAAACATAATCAAACATTTTCAATTTTTTTGTAACGCTTTATTTTTTAAATCGACGATTTACAGGCTAACAACGTGTCGCAGTGTGACACATTGTGAGCTTGTAGATCAGAAATTCATCAAAAATATAATAACACTAGAAAAGTGGTCCCCGCCAGACCGGGTTGCCTATCCAGTGCTATAGCAACTCATAATGTAATAACGGCTCATAATGTAATAACGGCTCATAATGTAATAACGGTTCATAATGTAATAAACTAAATGTAATAAAAGCTCATAATGTAATGATTATCTCATAATGTAATAAAATCATGAGAGCATAAGGGCCCGCAAACTTTTGAAGGCAGTCATACCCACTTGCAATGGGATCTGATAAATCCAACTAATACATCTTGATAACATGACCCCAAAGATAATGAATTGTGTGAGTTTTGAACAAAATCTGTAGGAGTAGTAGCAAAAAGTGTGTTTTGAAGAAAACGAAAAATGGCAGAAAATGTAATCTAGCACAAGTGGCCGGGGCCTATATGGAGAGTCTAGGTGTAGAACGATTTGTACGATGTGAAACATTTGGGGTGGAGGTTCTTCCTTGACCTACTGTGAGTGTGCGTGCACAGCTTCACAGCAATCGGGAGCTGCGTTCATGATTTGTGGCATTTTGTGCAAAACGATCATATCAATCTTAGGCTTCGTCCACACGTACACGGGTATTTTCATAAACGCAGATTTATCGTTTTCGTTTTTGTAAACCTCCGTGTCTACACGGCCCCGTTTATAAAAATCTCTCTGTCCACATGAAAACGCATTAAGACGGTAAAAACGCAGCTGTCATCGCGAGACTGTCTATTCACAGCGGTCAACAACTGTAGTCTCGCGATGACAGACAAATATATCTTATTATTAAAGATTTATCTTTAATAATAAAATACAAACCAATGCGCTGTTGCGCCTGGCCCAGGAATTAAAGTGCTACGTCAATGCTGCGCCATGCCATTCGCTCCAAATGACACACTTCAGTTTTATTCATGGATTACAAAGGAAATAATGAACTGATTGCAATAATATAAAATTCTCTCAAATCAGTAACAGGTAGGTGATACAGATGTGTCCATCAAATATGGTTTTATTGAAAGGCAATCCAAGGTTAAGAGCTTGGAATCCAACCTTCGGGGAATGTCTGACGTTGTGTTTTTATCACCGGTGCCAGTAGGCTATTATTATTGTTAATAGACAGGCTACTTTGCAACATATATGTTAGAGCAACTTAAGTGCTTGCAGAACATAACAAATTATTATATATTATTATTATTTGGTCCCTCCGTCCCTGAGTCCCGATGAGACAGACGAATCCACAGCGCCTATATTTATTTTATTAAAATGTCAATAAAAATATGTATTCTCTAAATATTAATATAATAATATTTCCTGAATGAATGAACTTGGTAAAGTGTCTCGTAGGGTCGGGATGACATGTTGCTATAGTCATTAATTACCCCAACCAACATCGAAGCACCCGTGTGCATTAATCCTTCATTAATCCTCCTTTTATTAAATAAAATAAAAGTTTATATCTGTCTTGTAAACTTTCTATCTAATCTCTGAAGTGTCTATGTTACTTCTGTGTATCAATTATGATTTGATTACCACTCAATAAAATGCTATGTTGAAATGTATATGTTGAAATGTAACTTTTGGATCTGCGGCGCGTGTGTGTGTGTGTGTGTGTGTGTGTGTGTGTGTGTGTGTGTGTGTGTGTGTGTGTGTGTGTGTGTGTGTGTGTGTGTGTGTGTGTGTGTGTGTGTGTGTGTGTGTGTGTGTGTGTGTGTGTGTGTGTGTGTGTGTGTGTGTGTGTGCGCGGCCGTGCGCGTGTATGTAGGGGGGGTTGCGAGTTGCGACCTTAGGTCGCAACGCACGTCGCCTGCCAGCTAGGTCGCCAGCTACGAACAGTGTGCCAGGCTCCCGACCGACGCACGGACCGCATCGGCCGTGTGTCCAAGCCCCCCCCCCCCCCCACATGTCCTGAAGCTATCCGCGACCCCCCCCCCCCATTAACCCCTCCATCCCGCCCCATAAAAGTAATACAATGTTTGAAAATACCCATTTAAGCTCCCATTGTGAGCTTGTAGATCTGTTATCTATAAAATATGGCTGAAGTGGTTGATGTATAGTTTATAATATAATAATTTATATCTGCAAAGTGTAGGATTATTATTATTATATTATTATTCGTTGCCTAGTCCAATACAAACCAATGCTTGAGTGCGCTCCAGCGGTGCGCCCACAGCCGTCTGTCTGTCTGTCTGTCTGTCTGTCTGTCTGTCTGTGTCTCCGCCTGCCTGCCTGCCTATCAAAAGTCCGCGGCCGTAACACACACGCACGCACGCACGCAGTTAACCCAGGCGTTATTACCACACGTACCCCCCCCCCCCCCCAGGTGAATAAATAATAATAAAAAATAAAAAAAAATGTTATCAAAACACCTATATCTATATGGTATAATGAACGTCAATTAATGTATTATCCCTATCCCCTAGCTGCCAGATTCATATTTACGCACACGCCAAACGCACTGCCTAATAATCAGATACTATGTACTATATTAGGCTATATATAGGCTACTGTCAGCTGACATCATAGCTAAAGCATTATGGCTACAGACAGAGCAGTCAGCGGTCTTTAGATGATAGATTCCAGATGAATAGAAAGATATTTAGATAGATTTATAGATAGATTTATAGATTGATTTATAGATTGATTTATAGATAGATAGATAGATAGATAGATACATTGTGTGTGTGTGTGTGTGTGTGTGTGTGTGTGTGTGTGTGTGTGTGTGTGTGTGTGTGTGTGTGTGTGTGTGTGTGTGTGTGTGTGTGTGTGTGTGTGTGTGTGTGTGTGTGTGTGTGTGTGTGTGTGTGTGTGTGTGTGTGTACAAGCTGTGTGACGTGCTGATAGCCTATTTTGTGGCCAAACTAGCAATAGAATACATTTCCAATCTTCCAAAAAAAAAACAATGATCTCAGACATTTCATAAAAGCTAAATATAAGATATAACACCGGTGATAAAAACAATGTATTGACACAAGGAATTAACAGTCACACTTTTGTGGATTACAGTAAAATTGTAATGACAAATTCCAAGATGAACTCTGCAGCCGCACTGAGGCGATCCAAGCCGTCAGACATTCTCCGAAGGTTGGTTTCCAAGCTCTAACCTTGGATTGCCTTTCAATAAAACCATATTTGATGGACATACGTATCACCTACCTGTTACTGATTTGAGAGAATTGTATATTATTGTAATCAGTTCATTATTTCCTATGTAGGCCTAATCCATGAATACAACTGAGGTGTGTCATTTGGAGCGAATGGCATCACGCGGCACAAATTGTCTTCTTTGAATAGACTATCATCTTATATAAACACAATAGACACAAGGAATTGACACTCTCACATCTGCTGATAATAGGAAAATTATAATCACAGACATTCCTGGAGAATTAGAAGATAGAATGTTGTGTGCCAGGCTGTGGGTGTGTATAGATATAACCAACAGCGCATTGGTTTATATTGTATTGGACCAGTGCGCAACGAATAATGTTAATAATATTATTATAATAATAATAATAATCCTTGAATAGCAAACATTTCTCCACCACAATAAAGAATATGATGAATGCACATATAGGCTATTATGTTGCATAATCCAAGTAAAAATGTCTCTAAAAACATGGCCTGAGTACATTTACTCAAGCACTGTACTTAAGTACAAGTTAAGTAAACTCGTCCTAACTATCTTGTGGCCTCAAATTAGTATTTTGTGGGCTCGAAATACAAATTCATCCGAGGCACGCATTAGTAATTTGAGGCTGTCACAGTCACTCCAGCGCAAGGTGACCAGCTCCCCTTAAAGTTAATTAAACCATAACATGACATGTTGTGGATATTCAGCCAAACTAGTGTGATTGAAAACGTAGGCCTGCATTCTTCATGTCCTCAACTCAAAGTAAACGGTGGATTATTTCTTCAAATAGACCGTCGGCGATCACAGAGGCAGCGAGGTTACGAGGTAACATGGGTGATTCACATCCAGTTGTTTTAGTTTATATTGGATGTGATTTCTCCATCGCAATGCTTTCCCATCAAACAAAGTAGCCTATAGGTTAAATAGCCTTGCCTACTGTATATATGTTTTACAGACAAACCATAGATAGACTATCTACTTCAGAACGACGTCAGCATCACCAGCTGGCTCCTGCCCAATGCGCAGCTCTCCACCAGAGCACAAACTGTCCTGCAACTTTTACTACACTCACTATTAAATGGTGATTATTGAATTAGCCTACGAGAAGATGCACACATTGACAAAAATATGTTGTGGCTCTTTGGATGCAAAAAAATATTCTATTGTTTCTCGACGTCATTGCTGACATCTCGCACCTGGCTGTAACTTTTGGTAAAGCCTTTTCTGTCAGAGCGCAAACCTTCCTACCTTATTGATTTTTTATTATAGTCCTACAGGGTTTGCCAGTGGGATTACCATATTCTGTGACGGTCACGGTATAAACTTTCTTTGTCAAGAATGATACCATCACATCGTACCGAATGGATTAGGTTTGTATTTTAATTTAACCCATTAATAGAGCAGTGCGCAATGTGCGCTCTGTGGAGACCTGACTGCTGCTGTTTTGCAAATAAAAAGCCCATGACACCATGCACATTCATGAGGGATAGCCTGCCCTGGTCAGAATGTCACAATCTGAACATTTATGGAGTGAGTGATTAATGAATGCTTAAACATTAATGGATAATGGCTGGTGTTTGGTGGGAGTTACCCATCTCCAATCTCCTGCTGAAGTCCTGTGATCAAAAACACACAACGTGAAGAAGAGCTCCTGCGCTTATGTCGGTTATATATAACTGTAGGCTACCCAAGTTGAGAGACCGCTCTCTCCATGAAAATATTCCAGCTAAATCCTTTAGATCTGTATGACTGTTATGGCACTTTTTAAATGGGTGAATGATTAAGCATCTAACTTATAACATTGTAAATATGTTAGATTGTTTTTAAATCGCTTGATTTTAATTGCTTGTAGGCCAATTATGTAATTATGTCACTTGGAAATATTTGATAAATGAGTGCCTGTGTCCCACAACCCAGTAGCCTATTAAATGGCGATTTTTTTAAATGATAAAAATGCAGATTTGAATGCACATCACTTGTTGGGGTGCTGGGTTAAAAAGAGGAGCATGAAAAGGTCATTGTATGAAATTTACTGGAGCGACGAGTCTACACGTTTGATTTGATTGTTAATTATGATTGACAGAGTAACATTAATTTTGCAAAATGTTTCTTCGGTGCAAACTCAATTTTGTTTATTCATAGGCCTACAGAATATAATTCGTTCCTATATGTAGAACATAGCCTACCATTAATGGAAGACAAGTGTATGCGCGGTCAACATGCAATGACAGTGAGGAAAGGAATATTAAATAAATGATGTAGGCTATAGGCTAATTATTATATCATATTATATTATATTACAGTACTCTCAACTGCGCATGCTTATAATGTGAAAAACTCCGTTTACGCCGTCCACACGGCGACGCATAAACGCCGTTTTTAGAAATCTACACTGTGGCCGGAGTTTTCAAAAAGATGCGTTTACATGGACCAAAAACGCGTTTGCGTGTGGACGAACCCCCCAAAACGCATATAAAAAGCTACGTTTATGAAAATACCCGTGTACGTGTGGACGAAGCCTTAGCCAATTGGAAATCTGACAGATACTGTGTGAGGTTTGAACAAAATCTTTTTTTTTATTGTTTGTGTGAGATCTAACGTTCTATGGACAGAAAACACTCCACAGTGTTTTTGTTGGAAGTCTCGCAGATTTCACCCATGACGTGATCCACGTCACTTTGTAAATACTACGGTGGCCCATTTGGGACAAAAACATTGTGGAGGGTTTTCTAAGAACGTACAATGTGACGCGTTGTGAGCTTGTAGATCTGCTATTCTTGCAATTTCAAGCAAAAACTATTGAAACTGAAAGTCAAAGTGGTTAAGTCTGCAGGTTCTATAACTATTGAACCGATGGAAAGTATTGACACGAGCTTGTGACTAAATAATAACTAAGGATATAACTTATACGATATAACTTATACTGTACAGCAGAAAGCTGTGTGTGTGGATTGAACCTTATTCCCCCCTTCCTCCCCGCAGGCCATTCATTGCTGAAAAAACTTTTTACTTAACCCGTTTAGACCGGGAAAGAATCTGTGTCATTTTTAGATTTCTTTGGCTATTCAAAAATGGCAGATCTACAAACTCATGGGAGAGCTTGTAGATCTGCTGTTTTTTCCCCAAAACAAATCTTTGCTTCTGGGGATTTCTACAAATGTCTTCTAAATTCTAACAGTTTTCTGAAAAACGCATGTTGCTGTATAATATCAGTGGTGCTCAAACGTTTTCATGTCAAGGACCCCCAAAATTATATGTTTTTGGCCGCCGACCCCCATCTGAAAATATTGTGTTCCAGGGACCCCCAGAAGCAAAGATTTGAGTCAAAAATATTCCCTTTAAAAATATATATTTGCACACATTTTCAAGATTTTTCAAAAATAGCAGATCTACAAGCTTCTTGCACCGCACTCGGTGCTTGTATAGATATGCTATTTTTGAATAGCCAAAAGTATAAAATAATGGTTTAAGTGGTTACAAAGATGTGTTCCCGGTTTTAATGGGTTAGTAAACCATGCCTGGTTGACTAAGAGTAAAAATAGAATAAAATGTGCAACAACAAACTTAACAGTGGACTTATGACACAAACAAACTTGACTAAAGTCTGCTGCCGCTGCGGGCATGCCGCCGTGCGGTTGCAGCATGGGGGTCTTCTCCTTGACTCTCTTCCCCTGTAGCAGGGTCCCTGGGCTGGGCTGTGCAGAGGTCCACTGTCCCACTTATTTCACGTGTGCACCTGGAAATACAGATTGATGTACTGTTAGGTACTCAAGCTGCTGTAATACTGAGCAAGCTTGAGTATACAGTGGGTTGTAATGATCCCCTGACTGGGCTGTTTTAGCAAAAAACACTTTATTTAGTGGTTATGGTTAACCTGAACTCGTTTCATATGGGACTTATGCAGTGGTGTAAAGTAACTAAGGACATTTACTCAAGTACTGTACTTAAGTACAATTCTGAGGTACTTTTACTTTTCCAATTGTCAATGCTTTTACTTCTACTCCACTACATCTTAGAGGCAAATACTGTATTCAAATACTGTATTTTCACTCCACTACAATTATTTGAAAACGTATTAGTTGCTTTGCAGATATAAACTAGAAAAAGTGCCCCTCGGAGCACAGGTCTCCGCCAGGTCAGGTAGGTTATTGTGGCCTCCTGGTGGCGCCATAATAGGCCAATGTGAAAAGGGTGACATTTCTTCTTAGGCCTTGCACGACAATCGGACACTGACTGCATTCATGATTTGAGGCATTTTGTTAAAAACATTTGTTTTGCTAAATTAGACCTGCTGGTGGCGCTATAACAGGCCAATGTTAAAAGGGTGGCATTTGTTCCTCAACATAGTGTGAATGTGCGTGCAAAGTTTGACCGCAATCGGACGGTGCGTTCATGATTTGCAGAATTTTGTTCAAAACAAGCCAATAATGCAAACTTTAGATGTGAATCCTAGCCAATCAGTATGGAATATGAAAAATCAAACGCATCCGTCATGATCACATGACTATAGAGATATCATGTGTACCGATTTGCGTGAAATTTGGATACAATTGGAAGGAGTAGTATAAAATAATGTGTTTTACATAAGTCAGCCTCCTGGTGGCGCTATAAAAGGCAGATGTGAAAAATGCAGGGCAAAGGTTTTTCCTTGACCTCTAGGGAGTGCGCATACAAAGTTTTACACAGATCGGTGCAGTTATAGGTAAAAACACGAATCGGCCTGTTATAGCGCCACCATGAGGCTGATTTGAGGCTGAATTTCACGGAAATTGCATGCTGTGTTCATGATTTGAGGCATTTTGTTCAAAACAAAGCACTCCTGCAAATTTTGGAAGACATTTTTTGCCAATCAGGATGAAATATGAGAAATCTGAAAGACCCATTTTGTTTAATGACTATAGAGATACTGTGTACCGATTTGCGTGATTTTTGGACAAAATCTGTAGAAGTTCTGTCAAAAAATATGTTTTTCACAAATCAGCCTCCTGGTGGCGCTATAAAAGGCCCATGACAATTTTCAGGCAGAGGTTCTGAATTGGCATCCAGGGAGTGTGTGTGCAGAGTTTCGCTGCGATCAAGCCAACGGTGCCGGAGATTAGCTGGTCACAGACGGACGGACACACGGACGGACGGACGGACGGACAGGGGGAAAAACATACTCTCTCGCCATGCCTTTCGGCCTGGCGGAGACAACAATTATTACATTATAAAATTTATATTTAGCCCCATCGCGACCCGTTGTGAGCTTGTAAATCTGCTATTTTCAAACATTTTAGTACTTTTACTTGATACTTTAAGTACATTGATACCAATACTTTTGTAGTTTTGCTCAAGTACATTTTTAATTCCGGACTTTTACTTGTAACAGAGTACTTCTGCATTGCAGTATTGATACTTTTACTTAAGTAAAACATTTGAGTACTTTTCCCACCACTGGACTTTTCTTGCACACACTCACAGTCATTTGATGTGCATTTTCCATTTGAGATTTAAAAGTCAGGCCTGTCTGTCTGTCTGTCTGTCTGTCTGTCTGTCTGTCTGTCTGTCTGTCTGTCTGTCTGTTTGATTGAATAACTTAAAGAAAATGTAAGCAGCGCTTTATAAACAATGTTGTCCGCTACTCCTTAAATGCTAAATGGTGCATTTATATAGCGCTTTTATCCAAAGCGCTATACATACACATACATAGATTGTGCATTATATTCACCCATTCACACACACATTCATACACCGATGGCGGAGGAAACCATGCAAGGCACCAACCTGCTCATCGGGAGCAATTAGGGGTTCAGCGTCTTGCTCAAGGACACTTCGACACTACTCCTTCCTCATCACCCACAATTTAAAAAAAATATGGTTCTCTTTCAATTCAATTCAATTCAAAGGAGCTTTATTGTTATGAGAAGACATACATTTACATTGCATGTGTCAAATAGAAACAGTAACAACTGGGGCATGTTGTAGAATTAAAAAGGGAATACAGAATTGTGTAAACAGAGCTGTGTCACATTGCAACTGCAATGCAGAAAAAACGATCTTACGAAACCACAACAATGTTAATTTGCTCTTAGGAATAGTTATATCACACACGTAGGAAAGGTTAGCTTGATACACAGCTTTTGAAGCAAATAGCGGCATTTTCAAGGTTTCGCTGTCACTCGGTATAAAACAGTTTAAGACAAATGGCAGCAATTATTCATCATTTGAATAATTGGCAAACTGTCCTCCGTACGTCCGCACAGAGGAGGAAAAATATCTTTAAAAGTTATGGCTCTGTTCGTATATGAACAGTAGTTCTATGTCGAGGTCACCTCGGTGCAGATAGTGCAGGAATCCGCTTAATGATTGGGAGACCTTAAGGTTGTATTCCATTGTATTGGTCTTGTCCCTGACCGTGGTTCATGGTGACCGAGAAAGCCATCGTGACACAATCCATCTTAGGTGTCTGAAACTGCAATATCATGTGTGACTTCTTAAAAGGAGCTGGTCAGGCACTTGAAGTTTCCATTCTTCTGGTCCTTTCTGGTGGCTTCCATTGCCTTCTCTGAGAAGGCAGGTAACTTATCTGAAAAGTTACCTGAGTGGGTGTAATTTCAAACAACTTTCTGAGAAGTTAGACAGGGTTTGTATATTTTCTTTTATTACTATCAATCACACATGAATCCAAGTAGAAAAACATAGGTTAATTGGCTCCTTGACATTTTAGCACATTGTTTATGTGCAGAATATAGAAACACCTATTAATGGGCTTTTTGTAGGAGTACACAGCTGTCGATCTCTCCCTGCCCACGCACTCAAAAATGATTGTAGTTGTGAGTAAATGACTTTCTCCAGGAGTTTGGACAGGAATTGGAGTAGTGAGATGGGCCTGAAATTGGACAGAGTAGCAGCATCTAAGTTTTTCTTCTTGAGAAGAGGATGTACAATATGCATGTTTGAGGGTGACAGGGACGGAGCCAGAGAGGAGGGAGGAGTTGATCAGTTGGAGGACGCATGGGGCCCACTATACCAAAGACGTCTCTAAAAAGTTGGGAGGGAATGCAGTCGGACTGGCAGTTAGTAGGCCGCAGGCGCTATGAGCTTGTAGATCTGCTATTTTTGAATAGCCAAAGAAATCTAAGATGACACAGATGCGTTTCCGGATTGAATGGGATATAAGGAGCTGGTCAGGCACTTGAAGTTTCCATTTGTCTGTCTGGTCCTTTCTGGTGGCTTCCATTGCCTTCTCTGAGAAGGCAGGTAACTTATCTGAAAAGTTAGCTGAGTGGGTGTAATTTCAAACAACTTTCTGAGAAGTTAGACAGGGTTTATATATTTTCTTTTATTACTATCAATCACACATGAATCCATGTAGAAAAACATAGGTTAATTGGCTCCTTGACATTTTAGCACATTGTTTATGTGCAGAATATAGAAACACCTATTAATGGGATTTTTGTAGGAGTACACAGCTGTCGATCTCTCCCTGCCCACGCACTCAAAAATGATTGTAGTTGTGAGTAAATTACTTTTTCCAGGAGTTTGGACAGGAATTGGAGTAGTGAGATGGGCCTGAAATTGGACCGAGTAGCAGCATCTAAGTTTTTCTTCTTGAGAAGAGGATGTACAATATGCATGTTTGAGGGTGACAGGGACGGAGCCAGAGAGGAGGGAGGAGTTGATCAGTTGGAGGACGCATGGGGCCCACTATACCAAAGACGTCTCTAAAAAGTTGGGAGGGAATGCAGTCGGACTGGCAGTTAGTAGGCCGCAGGCGCTATGAGCTTGTAGATCTGCTATTTTTGAATAGCCAAAGAAATCTAAGATGACACAGATGCGTTTCCGGATTGAATGGGATATAAGGAGCTGGTCAGGCACTTGAAGTTTCCATTCGTCTGTCTGGTCCTTTCTGGTGGCTTCCATTGCCTTCTCTGAGAAGGCAGGTAACTTATTTGAAAAGTTAGCTGAGTGGGTGTAATTTCAAACAACTTTCTGAGAAGTTAGACAGGGTTTATATATTTTCTTTTATTACTATCAATCACACATGAATCCATGTAGAAAAACATAGGTTAATTGGCTCCTTGACATTTTAGCACATTGTTTATGTGCAGAATTCTGTAGAAATACCTATTAATGGGCTTTTTGTAGGAGTACACAGCTGTCGATCTCTCCCTGCCCACGCATTCAAAAAATATTGTAGTTGTGAGTAAATGACTTTCTCCAGGAGTTTGGACAGGAATGAGAGTAGTGAGATGGGCCTGAAATTGGACAGAGTAGCAGCATCTAAGTTTTTCTTCTTGAGAAGAGGATGTACAATGGCATGTTTGAGGGTGACAGGGACGGAGCCAGAGAGGAGGGAGGAGTTGATCAGTTGGAGGACGCATGGGGCCCACTATGCCAAAGACGTCTTTAAAAAGCTGGGAGGGAATGCAGTCGGACTGGCAGTTAGTAGGCCGCAGGCGCTATGAGCTTGTAGATCTGCTATTTTTGAATAGCCAAAGAAATCTAAGATGACACAGATGCGTTTCCGGATTGAATGGGTTATAAGGAGCTGGCCAGGCACTTGAAGTTTCCATTCGTCTGTCTGGTCCTTTCTGGTGGCTTCTATTGCCTTCTCTGAGAAGGCAGGTAACTTATATTAAAGGTTAGCTGAGTGGGTGTAATTAAAAAAAAAGTAACAACTTTCTGAGAAGTTAGACAGAGTTTGTATAATTATTTCATTTATTACTATCAATCACACATGAATCCATGTAGAAAAACATAGCTTAATTGGCTCCTTGACATTTTGACATGTCGTAGCAGAATGTAGAAATTATTAATTAATTAATTACCTATTAATGGGCTTTTTGTAGGAGTACACAGCTGTCGATCTCTCCCTGCCCACACGCACGCACGTACGCACACAAACACACGCGCATGCACGCACGCATGCACGCACAAAGAAACGCACATACCAACTATGTTCACAGAAGGCTGTATCTAACATTTTGCCCACCAAAACATCTCATTTTAATAGTTACTATCTAACCCTGACAGATGTACATGCACTGAAAACTCAAACAACTCTGCTGTAGTGTGGGGGTCGTCCGCACGTTGGCAGAGTAGTCTGGATCACATTGAACACCTGAGTCTCAACCTGTTTAATTTCAAGGACCCCCAGTTTGACATGCATTACTCCACGGACCACCGTTAGATATGATTACAGGACCCCAATGTACCCTGTAAAATCCTCAGTGTTTATTTAACTCTGAGAGTGTACACATGGAACCAAACGGACCCATAAAAAAGGTACTTGTAAACACACAGAGACCCACAAGGGTCCATTTGGACCCCTTGTGGTCCCCGGACAAAATGTGGAGAAACAGTGGCATAGGAAATGCACCATCCAAGCCCTTTAATGCCTGATGGCTTCATTTAGATCTTATGGTCTTTTATTAAAAAAAAAAATGAATCCAGCATTTTTATGCTTTATTCCTTTGATAGGACAGTGTACAGGAAACCACTGCAGAGAGAAATAAGACCATTCCGCCAAAGGCAGCACAGCAGTTAAGATACAGTTACAGGGCAAGGAAAAGGCACTGTAGAGGTAGCGTACTGCAGATACAGCGGGGTAAAATACATCACACTCAAATAAACACCATCAATAATGGACAATATAATGTATACAATACACAACACTATACAACCTCGACAGTTCAGTTGGAATCAGGCGGCAAGCATTCGCTGCTAGAAATGAGGCTAATAAGGACGTATTTTATTTTTGTCCCACCATTTTTGTAACCCATTTTTTCACCCAGTTAACAATTGATAGGCTCTATGCAGTGCAGCCATTTTGGAGAGAAATTGGGCCTCGACCTTCTTGCTTCCTTCACAGGTGTTACCAATGATAGGCCTACTAATGAAGGCTCTGTTCCATTCTGGTCAAACAGAGTCAGGGTGCTGATATTGTGCATTTTGGCTCACTGGAAACACCCTGCTACACCAGTGGGTCTCAAAGTAGTGTCCAGGGACCCTCATGGTTCCATGAGGGGGTTCCAAATGGCACCTTAAAGGGGAAGTTTGGACCACGGTTTTCTTACCTTTTCTATGATGTTATGATATCCTAGGCTGAATGGTACAGTAGAAAAAATGCATAATTCCATCCCGGGTCCGCCACAGCTAAAAACACGTGCCAATAGGCCTTGCGCAAGATCGCATATTTTGATAGCTTTTTTTGATAGATTACGTTTATAGTGACAGAACACTATGCAATGTGATTGTCTTGAATGCGCCCCACCAGAAGTCTCGCTAGACTACCAAGAAGTATTGGTATAAAAAACCTTGTAGAACGACTATTTTCAAATAGCCAAGGTTGAAAATAGGGCTAAAGTGGTCAATGTATGTTTTGTAATATAACAATGTATATCGGCAAAGTAACAAATACATATCATTTTGGGGGTCCTTGACAATTATGAAAAAGCTTTTAGAAAACTGTTGGGATTTAGAAGACATTTGTAGAATCGGCTTCAGGTCTTAATGGGTTAACAGTCTATGGGCTGGAATGGAGCTGGAGTCCACCCATGGCTCACCATGGAGCATATGGTGTGTGCACTAAGTGGCTGAGCCACCAGGCAGCCCCGTTAGAGTAATGCTTGTCCCCGTGCTGTCCCCACACACCGTGCACTGAACTCTGTGGTGGCACCGTGTGTGAACCGTACCTCCTCTTTCATCTATTTTGAGAGGCTGGTTCCAGCTGCGTGCCTCACTAGTGAATCACATTACCACCCAATCAGTGTAAGATTTACCTACGGAGAGGAGCCCCGCCCACCCCCCCCCTCCTGTGGTGTTAGGAGGGGGAAGTTGGAGTGTGTGTGTGTGTGTGTGTGTGTGTGTGTGTGTGTGTGTGTGTGTGTGTGTGTGTGTGTGTGTGTGTGTGTGTGTGTGTGTGTGTGTGTGTGTGTGTGTGTGTGTGTGTGTGTGTGTGTGTGTGTGTGTGTGTGTGTGTGTGCAGCGGTGGAAAAAGTACTCACATGTTCTACTCAAGTCAAAGTATCAATACTGCAGTGTAAAACGTTACTTGAGTAAAAGTACAGAAGTATTGGCATCAAAATATACTTTTGACTAAAGTATCTTTAACACATTGAGTGCCAGAGGTTTTCTAAAACGGGGTACAGCCAGTGCCAGCGTTTGTAACAATTTTTGTGCCTTTTTCAAGTAGTCACAAAATATTTTCCGTGATCACCGTCCTCACGGTGATCCCCTCATTACACACACAGGGGTCGCTAAAAAAAAACATTAGGTAATCCGTTCCATAGTTGCAGCCAGTTGAAAATAGTCAAAAATACATAGTAAAAAAAAAAGTACACAGGAGCCGAGATACATGTTTTTTAAAGTAGTAAGTTAACCAGGAAGTGGATAGGAGTCTAAATCTTCGAAAAATGACATCTCCTGGTGCTGTGAAGGGAAAAAAATGTTTTGGCACTCAATGTTTGGATTATGAAAACTCAATGTGTAGTAAAAGTACTAAAATGTTTGAAAATAGCATATCTACAAGCGTTGTGAGCTTGTAGATCGTCTATTTTCAAACAGCTTAGGGATAAAACATATATTTATATCTGCAAAGTAACTAGTAACTAAAGTTTTCAAATAATTGTAGTGGAGTAAAAGTACAATATTGCCTCTGAGATGTAATCAAGTAAAAGAAATACTCCACTATAAAGTAAAAGTACCTCAGAATTGTACTTAAATACAGTACTTGAGTAAAGGTACTTAGTTACTTTACACCACTGTGTGTGTGTGTGTGTGTGTGTGTGTGTGTGTGTGTGTGTGTGTGTGTGTGTGTGTGTGTGTGTGTGTGTGTGTGTGTGTGTGTGTGTGTGTGTGTGTGTGTGTGTGTGTGTGTGTGTGTGTGTGTGTGTGTGCGTGCGTGCGTGCGTGCGTGCGTGCGTGCGTGCGTGCGCGTGCGTGCGTGTCACTTACTGTGTGTGAGACATGTTTTGCCCCCTCATCAATCTGCTCTCAAGATATGAATGAAGGCATCTATATACACACAGCATAAGACCAGAAGATACATACAGAATCTGCTGCTCTCATGCTGTGTGTACATATGTAGATATCTTGATATTTTTGTATGTTCTCTGTGACATGCTTATTTAATGTTGGATTTGTGTCTCCCCGCTCTCCCTCTCTCCCTCCTTTTTCTATCGCTCCCTTTGTGAAAAATGAACAAAAAAGACGGAGCTTACACAATAAAGCACTTCACCCACTTCTTTGCACCTGTACAGTGGTGAAAGAAGTACGCATGTGTTTTTTACTTAAAGGACGACTTCACCCATTTTCAACCTATCTTCATATAATTGCTCCTCACTAATGCTCATTATAAGATGATACCATTTTTGTCTACTCTGTCTGTGTGTCTCAGTCAGAGGAGGGCTGTGGGCAGTTCAGAAACCTACCTACCAGTGACATCATCGATTGGGAATTCCAAGCTTATAGAAACTGCAGGCTTTCGATTCCTGGAAAGCATCACAAAGCATGCTATAATGGAAGCCATCGTTCTGCCTAACGATGATGTCACTGGTAGGCGGGCTTCTGAAGTGTACACAGTCAAATTGTACTATTTTATCATCGAGTGTTAGTGAGGACAATTATATGAAGATAGGTTGAAAATGGGTGAAGTTGTCCTTTAAGTAAAAGTAGCAATACAGCAATGTAGACATACACCGTTACAAAAGTTCTGCTTACAAAGTTTTACTTGAGTAAAAGAACAAAAAATTGGCATAAAAATATACTTAAAGTACCAAAGTTAAAGTGCTCAAACCTTTTCGAAAAGTATTGACAATTTTAAATATGTAAGTAAAGTAAAAGTAAAGTAAAAGTACCTCAACATTTTACTTACAGTAAGTACAGTACTTGAGTAAATGAGTTACTTTCCAACACTGCACCTGCAAACCAGTGATGTGGCAATGAAGTCGATTCTGATTGTGATTTTCTCTCTCTCCGTGCTTTTCTCCCCCAGAAATCAGATACAGCTGGGTGTTCAACGAGTTCCCATCGTTTGTGGCGGAGGACAGCCGTCGGTTCATCTCCCAGGACACGGGGAACCTGTACATCTCCAAGGTGCAGCCGTCCGACGTGGGCAGCTACCTGTGCCAGGTGAAGAACACCGTGACCAACGCCAGGGTGCTGAGCCCGCCCACGCCTCTGACGCTGAAGACCGACGGTAAGGCTCCTACCCATCCTGTCACAACCAGTGGTGGAAAGTAACTAAGTACATTTACTTAAGTGCTGTACTTAAGTAAAGATTTTAAGTACTTTTGACTTTTCTGGAGTATTTCCAGTTTTCAGTGCGTTTACTTCTACTCCACTACATCTCGGAGGCAAATGTTGTACTTTTACTCCGCGACAATTATTTGAAAACTTTAATTACTAGTTACTTTGCAGATATAAAATGATTACATCATAAAAAATATTTATACATAGGCTATTTGAAAAATAGCAGATCTACAACTCACAATGCGTTGCATCACGACGCGTTGTGAGCAGCTCTGCAATTTTCAAACATTGTAGTGCTTTTACTTTTGGTACTTTAAGTACATTCTGATACCAATACTTTTGTACTTTTACTCTAGTAAATTTTGAATTCCGGACTTTTACTTGTAACGGAGTACTTCTACATTGCAGTATTGATACGTGATACTTTTTCCACCAGTGGCTGTCAAACTTTTTAATTTCAAGGGACCCACCAGTTTGATAATATCGTTGTCGGGTGGAAACAGAAAATGTAAAAAAAAGAAGAGAAATATGACACAGTCATATTATACCAGGTTGCAGATACATACAGTGGCCGAACACAGTATTGCAGGTCGTCTTTAGATTCCACATTCTGAGAGGACATTGAGCCCTCATTGGCTAAATGACCAGCCAATGAGGAAAAAGTCACGCAAAAGGACCAGCCAATGGGGAAAAAGTGACCACTAGCGAGTATAGATATAGACCAGGTTTGGCAACCTGGTAAAAAAAGAGTGCTTTCAAATGCCAACGCAAAAATTATGTATATGTTGGCTATCATTGTATATACAGTTTATCACACTGGTTACACATTTCAAGCTCACCTCGTCACCGTTTGATTACATTTTTGAATGACCATAGGTTTTGTACTCTCCAAATAATTATAACTTTTGTTTGTGTAGCCCTTTTTCTAAACAATGTTACAAAGTACTTAAACAAAGATACAATGTAATAAACAAAAAACCCAGTGGTATCCATGCCAAGGTAAAAAATACAAGTACTATAAGGTCCTATAAAGATACTACAAGACTGCCAAGAGAAGGAAATAAAACGGTTAAAATAAATAACGTGAATAAAACGTGGCAACGGGCAAGCATAAAAATGTGAACAGTACTACCAATAAAATAATAAAATAGTAATAAGAAATGGACCATAAAAAAAAAGCTTTCTCATAAATGTGCGTTTTAAGAAGAGATTTAAAGCTGCAATCCGGGCCATATTTTATTGAATAAAGGGTTATTTTAACCAATCTGTATGGCAGAGTATGTTAATACAATATAACTAGTACACGTGTAGTGGTTGGAGGTAGTCTATCTACTCTTCCATTGAGATATTAAGTCCCTGGTGTTAGAGAGGACACCTACTTGTTGACATTGAGAGGCCATAATTTGTTACGCCATATTGGCTGTATTTTGGACATAATGGGCTCTATGCAAAGCAGCCATATTGGAAAGAAATTGGGCCTCTTCCTTACTTCCTTCACAGGTGTTACCAATGATTCTAATGAAGGCTCTGTACCATTTAGTGTAGCACAGTGGTTCTCAAGCGTTTTGATTTCAAGGACCCCAATCAATTACACACCTGTAAGGGCCCATTTGGAACCCCCTCAATTAACCATGAGGGTCCCTGGACCACACGTTGAGACCCACTGGTGTAGCAGAGTGTTTCCAGTGAGCCAACATGCACAATGTCAGCACCCTGACTCTGTTTGAGCAGAATGGAACAGAGCCTTAATTAGCATCATCGGTAACACCTGTGAAAGAAGTATAGGAAGAGGCCCAATTTCTTTCCAATATGGCTGCTGTGCACAGAGCCTATTGCAATTGCCTCTTTCTGTCGAGAGAGTTGGACAATACGCATACAACTCACTGACTGACTGTGTGGTTTTAAAAGAATGACATTTTATGACACGATTTCACGACTGCTCATTCTTCCCAGAAATAAATGTGAATGCATTTTTTTTTTACCATAGCACAGCCAGGTCAGGCAGGCAGGCATGATGTTTCTTTGATGGCATTTGTAAAGGAATATAATTATAGCTCAAAGGTTGGCGTCATATAGAGAGTCTCGCCCTGCTGACACAGCTACAGCTGTCATCTCTGTCGTGGTGGAGACCTTGTAAGTCCAAAACTGTCACGGATAATCATCTGTGTTCCAGTGGTTCCAACGCAGTTATTATTCAGTCACAATATGGAGATACAAGGTTTCCGCCCGTCAGCGACTGTATGACATTTTAATTGCGCTGGTCATACTTTAAACCAATATTTGAGCGTATGTATCTCATCCACACGTTGACTGTGTTCACACAGTCTGTGTTTTTTCCGGAGTTATGCTTTCCCCAACATAATAGTGAACAAGTAAGACGCGCGAACGCGGGAAGCGAACGCAAAAAAATTAAAATAAATATGAAAAAATAAAATGAAAAAAAAGTAATCAATAAAAAATAAAAATACAATTCAAAAGAAATCTGCGTTAAAAGAAGCATCTTAGAAAAATACAAATTCACAAAAGAAAAACTTTGAATGTTTTTGAACAATTCAACAAAGTGTTTGAAGTGCCTGTTTCACCCACTTCCGGGGGGCGGAGCCAAGATCGAAGTATTTGTTCGTAGACCCCCACTTAGGGGGGGTAGAAAAAGTTTCGGAGCGATTCGGGCACTTTTCATTTAACATGGGGGTTCAATGGGGAGTTTTTAGGAGCCTTCTCCGGGGCGTGACTTCCGGGGGAAGGGGCGGGCTTAAACGCAACCTTGACAGGTGTGTTCAGTTTTCAAAGACCTTTCATTTGATGTATGGTACGTCTAAATTGGACATTTACTTATCTCAGAGGAGCTGCACGCAGGCAGTGCACACAGAGACACAGACAGAGACACAGAGACACAGAGACACAGAGACACAGAGACACGACACACACAGAGACACAACCCGAGCACGGTTTCATAGTAAGCTCCACTTGCGCGGAGGCGCGCCTGCGCCTCCTTGCGCTGCGTTCGCAATCAATTCATCGATTACACCTATTTGTTTTTTCATAGGAATGTTTTTTGTTTTTTACATTAACCACCTCAGCCCTATAGCATCCCCTATTCTAGCCGAAAATAGCAGATCTACAAGATCACAACGCCTCGCTCTGTGAGGCGTTTGTGAGCTTGTGGATTTGGAAAAACGAGTAGACCAAGTACAGAACCAAAGGCCAAGTTTACCAAGTATTGAGGTTAAATGTCTGGAATTACACATTAACATGAATATAACAAATTAATAGAAAACATAATTAAACTAGAAAATGTGCTCCTCGGAGCACAAGTCTCCGCCAGCAGACTATAGCAATTATATTATCATAGCAATAACTAATGAGATACAGTAGAGTAAAAGATATATACTGTAGTTAAATAAAAAGGTGTATGTTAAAGAAATATTTATTTAAAAAAAAATGATTTAAAAATCATATTTTGTCTTCTAATGTTTAAAAATATGTTTAAATTTTTTTTTTAAAAAATGTTTAAAAAAATGTTTAAAAAAAGATAGGATGAAAAAAAGAGATCCAAAAAATTATTTATTTATGTATTTCTTACAAAAATGTATATACTATATACATTGGTGTCAACATATTAATACGTATTAAGATTTCGGTCTTGTTGTGGGATCAATTCAACTCTAGTCCTCTTCTGTGTTACTGTTGTAGATGAGTATGCTTTCTTAGCTTTGGCCTTCTGCGCCTTTGCTTGACCAATGTCAGGTGTTCTCAAAGGGACACACACACGCACGGACGGGTGATTTGGACTAGAAGATACTGTTCCAATCAAGACTGATTGATCCTGTCTTACCTCGCTTCAAAAACGTAAACGGCTTTTTGAAGTGACACACCTTTTTATTATAGGATTGTATTTCGTCATGCGTCCCTCTAGCCAATCAGAGACATTGATGTCAACATATTGACACGTATTAAGAGTTCGGCTTTGTTGTGGGATCATTTCAACTCTAGTCCTCTTCTACGTTACAATTGTAGATGAGTATGCTTTCTTAGCTTTGGCCTTCTGCGCCTTTGCTTGACCAATGTTAGGTGTTCTCAGAGGGAAACACACACGCACAGACGGGTGACTTGGACTTACTGAAGGTACTGTTCCAATCAAGTCTGATTGATCCTGTTTTACCTCACTTCAAAAAGTAGGGGCTTTTTGAAGTGACACACCTATTTATAGAATTTTATTTCGTCACGCGTCCCTCTAGCCAATCAGAGGCATTGGTGTCAACAAATTGACACGTGTCACGTGGAGCTTGCCCAATGTTAGCTTGGCTAACAATGTTTGCTCACACAAAGCGAAAACATATTCTCCACCTTCGGCGGAGACAATAACATTACAAAATAACACAAACATTAAACAAAGAAAAACATAAATGCACACAACGCTGATGATAGCGCTGTGCTGTCACTCAAGTCTATGAAGCTATCTATGAAAACGTTTAATCTGCAACACACACAATATAGTGGGGGAGGGGGAGGGGGTCCCTGCTTCATCTGCCTCTCAGCTAAGGGGTCCTTGACCTGAAAAAAACGTTGAAGACCCCTGGTATGGGATGTTTTCCCTACCCTGGGTAGGTTTCCATTCCCCTCCGTTACCCACGCACCCTTGCAGGGCGATGACAGTATGTGTTATGTGGTTGATTTTGCTAGTAAAATAAAATGAGTGCATCCTAGCTAGAAAGAAGGTCTTTTTAGCTCTTCAGGATGCAAGTGCATCCCTGTCTCGCTTTAACCCATTAAGAAATGAAGCCGATTCTACAAATGTCTTCTAAATCCCGACAGTATTCTGAAAAACGTATGTTTCTATATCAGTGGTGCTCAAACGTTTTCATGTCAAGGACCCCCAAAATTATATGTATTTGGCCGCCGACCAACATCTCAAAATATGTTGTTCCAGGGACCCCCCAGAAGCAAAGATTTGAGTTAAAAATGTTCGCTTTAAAAATATGTATATATTCATAGGTTTGCACAAGTTTTTACGATTTTTCAAAAATAGCAGATATACAAGCTCGTAGCGTGGCACTCGGTGCCGCGCTATGAGCTTGTATATCTGCTATTTTTGAATAGCCAAAGATAAAATACTGCTTTTTAGCTCAAATAAAAAAATGAGACAGATGCGTTCCAGGTCTTAATGGGTTAACTCCTAAAATATGATGTTCTTAGATAATCAACAGCCCCATGGGTGCATCTATTTTTGTTTAACAAAAAGGCCCTGGCCATTGACAGGTGTGGAAGACAAATACAGCTGTTCCCACATTATGTGATAGACTGGACTATCAACTTCTTCTGTTGATAGTCTGTTACTGTATGTAACATTACATGACTTCATTATGTTTACTGTGCGCCGTGCGCTTGTAATTGGGTGGCTTGTTTTAACATTCTGAGCGCAGCGTTCGCAGGAAAGTAATGACTTGTTTGAAAAGCCACAAGCTCAGCAATGATGTTGTGAAAGAGGAATCTGCTTTCTGGTTTCATGTAAATGTCACGTTGGTTTTATGCAGTGCCGGACAGTAGCGAAAGTACATTTACTTTGAGTATCTGTACCTGTATTTTTTGGAGACTCCACTACATTTCAAAGACAATTATTGTAGTTTTGACCCCTCGATCTACATTTCTAAGAAGGGGAAAAAAGTACATTATGAATTAACCGCTTGAGCCCTATTCCAAATACAGTGAAAATAGCAAATCAACAAGCTCTGGAAAATATGTTGGGGGGAAAATGTCAATATTTCAATACAGCAATGCATTGATATTGGAAATAAAATGTGGTTTGTATTTTATACTTATACAGTTATACTGCTTAAGTGTTTTAAAAGCAAGTACTGCGGTACTTTAACTCAAGCACAAATTTAACAGAGGAACATCCACTTGTAACTGAGTCACATTTGGCCGGGAGTATCTACCTTACGCTTTGACTCAAGTACTGGGGTTGAGTGCTTTGTCATGTGGAAGACAGGCGTTGGGGTTCATGCATTCCCAATGCATTCTAAAGAGATAGTGAGCCATGTTTTACCATTAGTGCGGAGGGCTTTCTTCGCTCACAATGTGCTTGGCTGAGACTGGCCAATGGGGAAATCATTCTGTTGGAATAAAATTAACCGAATCAATGGCCCTTGCTGCGGCTGGGATTTACCTCTTTTATGCCTATACGTCCCTTGGGGGGGGGGGGGGGTTGTGTTGGATTGGAGGTGCCAGTTTCACTGAAAGGCTTCTTAACCACATTAACCCTGGCCGTCCCTATTTTGGGCACATCATTATGGATGTCAAGTTTCTAAAAGTTTTTCCAGATTTTTCAGAAATCGCAGATCTACAAACTTTGTTTTCTCTCAAGCTCTATTATTGAATATGTGTAGTATAAAATAGCACTTGAAACCCAGCATCCATATTCGGGGCGGAGGGGGGGGGGGGGTGGTCACAAATAGCAGATCTACACTGTCAGAACTTTCAGATCAGCTATTTTTGGCGGAGAGATTTGGTGTCCAAATCCAAAGTGGCCTATCGGAAATTCTTGGAAAGGACACAGACTCAATATATATATTTCGGGTGCCAAAACCGGGATTTACCGTGTTATCAATGTTTTAGTTTTTTGGGGTTTCTTTCCACAAGGGGGGGGGGGGGCTAGCGCAACTTTGGAACCACCCAAGGTGCATCTGAGAAGGAAGGGACAGATGGATCACCGTGCCAAAAAACCTGGCTCCCGTCCGCTCCCGTTCTATCTCCTTGCAAAAAAACTTAATTTCCTTAACTTTTTACAGTGGGGAAAACGAGTAATTTTCGATGCACGATCACTCCGCCATGGCGACTCGCGTGAGAGATGTTATTCTTCCAGGCGTTAGCCAGGACTGGTCGTGCACGCATCCATTGTTTACATCCGGGTGCTCATTCTCAGCTAACACAAACACAGCTCCTAATTGCCCAGGACCAAAAGGTCACATTTACTGTAGGGGCCCCTCAGTGTAATGGTTAACACTCTGCAAAAACACGTTCCAGCAGTCACACAGGATATTCAAATGATAACCATGCTAACACTACTAAGGATTTGGAGAGATGGCATCGTTGCTGTCCGGCAGAAACCAGCTAACTCAATTTTTCCGCTTTTGCATTTTTTCCCCATAAATCAGTGCTATTGAACACCCTTTATGTCTGTGTGTTGGTAAAAAAATATTGAACCAATGGAAAGTATTAAAAAGTGCTTCTGACAAAACCAGCTAACTCCATTGGATCCTCAAACTTTCTGCTAAACCAGCTAAGTCCATCAAAGGGAGGTGGAGTTAGCTGGTTTTGCAGACTCCAGGCTCCACCCCCTTTTGAACTCCAACCTCATTGTGAGCTTGGAGGTCCATTCAGCTGTTCTTATCAATGATGAACAAAACCTCCTAACTCCACTTTTTGTTTTGTTTTAGTCATTTCCTGAAAAATGAACATTTTGGAGTTAGCTGGTTTCTGCCGGACAGCAGAGATATATAAGATAAAATATGGATTAATTATAAATATTTTTGTCCAAGTCCAAGTGCACTTGCACTCAGGTCCGTTTTACTAAGAATATAGGGTTTAAGTGATTAAGTGGTTAATGTTTGACTAGACAGCGAGGCGTCCGTCCTTCTAGCCAGATGTCTGTCATTGTCGGAGGTTGCAGGGGCCACTGGGATTAATCCCCCCCCCCCCCCCCACCTGGGTGAAGTTGTGGAAAAAGGGCCTCCTCTGTGGCCAGAGGGCCATGGGCACCCGCAAAATGTTGCCAACGGGCATTTACCGCTCCAGAGTCAACATAGCTTCCAGCATTTAGCTGTACAGTGTTAACATCCCTTCCGGCAAGGACTGTCTGTTTCCTCTTCATTTGCATAGCCTTGTTGTGTGAAACGATCCTCAGAGGTACCTAATGTTAACACGTGTTACCGTGCAGCGTCAAGTTGTTGCTCTCATTAAGGAAGCATTAGAAATTAGACGGGGAAGCGGTCGGACATTGTGCGTGCGGGTGTGTTCTTGTATTACTGTACTCGTGAGTGCCAAATATAACCAAAATGATTGTAGAATTTGAGAAATAGACACATGAGGACAATGTTCCTTGTCAACAGAAGAGAAATCTTTGTTTTTTTTGTTTTTTTTGTTAGGCTTACAATTAGTAAAAGATTCAGGTTGGTGTTAGGGGTGGAATTAGGCATTTAGACATTTTAGAGATTAGATTTAGGGCCTAGGGTTAGAGATGATTTATTGAAAATCCAATATCTACAAGCTCACAACACTTTGCAGCGTGACATGTCGTGAGCTTGTAGCTCGGCTATTTTCCGTCTTTGTGCACGTGTTGCCGTGGGTGAACAGATGCTTTTTCTTGATGGTTTGCTTATTTATTTATTTATATATTTGTTAAGCCCAGGTGGTGCAAAAGAAGTGACTTCTTGCGCTCCATATTGTGGCATGTGGTTATGTGTCACATCAAGCCACGGGGACACAAGGAGACGTCCTCTCATCCGTGGCACAAACGCGGGCCAAATCAAATCTCCACAGCTGTGTGAGAACCTATTGCACCAAAGAATTTCTTGGCAGGCCAGCTCGCCTCGTCGAATGTCACGGATGCTTCGGCGTAACCTCCTCCTTTTTTGGGGGGAATCTGGGTCTAAAAACGCTGTAAAATTGCATTGGCACACACCTCACACCACAGGGCCCCGCCGATGCAGAGCTCTGTGTGTGTGTGTGTGTGTGTGTGTGTGTGTGTGTGTGTGTGTGTGTGTGTGTGTGTGTGTGTGTGTGTGTGTGTGTGTGTGTGTGTGTGTGTGTGTGTGTGTGTGTGTGTGTGTGTGTGTGTGTGTGTGTGTGTGTGTGTGTGTGTGTGTGTTCAGACACTGCAATCAGACACCGCAATCTGTGCCTCGCGTAAAAGTGAGTGATGATCGGGGGGAAGAGTACGGTTCAAACTGTGTGTGTGTGTGTGCGTGTGTGTGTGTGTGTGTGTGTGTGTGGTCTGACTCTGTTAATCAAAGCCGCCTTCATGCATCTGGGCTCCATTATGCCGTGCTGGAAAATATTGATCTCCCCTTCCACTGTCCACATGGACATGTGATCAGAGACGGGGCTAACCGCATGGCTCAGGATTAAATGTACCGTTCTGGGATGGATACAGCCTTCATGGAGGCTTTTTTTTTTGCCCCCGTCGCTGCGTGTCGGGCAGAAACCTATCTCCGTATTTCAACTTTTTTTTATGTTTCTTCTTCACTTAAAGGGGAATTTTGGACTAAAGTTTTCTTACCTTTTCTATGACGTTATGATATCTTAGGATGAATGGTACAGTAGAAAATTTTCATAACTCCACCCCTGAGCCGCCACAGCTTAAAAGGCGCGCGGATAGGCCTTAGGTTAGATCACATCTTTTAATAGCTTTTTTAAATATTTTTTTTGGTGAGATCTGACGTTCATAGTGACAGAACACTGTCCCAAAAAAAAAAAAAAAAAAAAAAAAACAGAAGTCTCGCTAGACGAGATTGAAATCTCGAGATTTCAATCTCGTCTAGCGAGACTTCTGTTTTTTTTTTTTTGGTTGCATAGTGTTCTGTCACTATGAACGTCAGATCTCACAAAAAAAAAATATTTAAAAAAGCTATTAAAAGATGTGATCTAACCTAAGGCCTATCCGCGCGCCTTTTAAGCTGTGGCGGCTCAGGGGTGGAGTTATGAAAATTTTCTACTGTACCATTCATCCTAAGATATCATAACGTCATAGAAAAGGTAATAAAACTTTAGTCCAAAATTCTCCTTTAATGCCCTACTTCGTCTGACATGAGTGTCACGCTAAAGTAGTGAAAATACCAAATCTACAAGTTCACACATTGTGGGCTTGTAGATTGGCTACCCTCGCTATTTCTGAACGTTTTAGTTTTTGGACGTATACGGTTTTGGACATACAAGGTTTCCACCCGACAGTGCCGATTTACTGAGAGGTTGGCTGGTCTATTGGTTAAGCATAACCTATCACACAGTGGCAGGGCGCCAGGCTTAAAGGAAAAACCTAATTCGATCTGCCTTTTAGTTCAATGTTGATGTCATTATCTATAGAATACTATTTATACATATACCTTTTTCTGTCTGTTCTGGCTCTTTGGTCCTACAATTCTCATGATGCATTTCATGGAGTTAAAGCTGCACTACGGTTTTTCTGCGCAAGTGCTGAAATGTTTGCCATTGAGCTAATACTTCCTGCTTGCTCAGGGCAGGGATAAATGGAATGTTGACCATCAGGTCAAGATTCGTGTCAGATCCTGTGTCCAGGTGAGACATGTCTCAATAGAAGAGCAAGGAGACAAAATACAGCCATCCCAATTGTTATATTTTATTGACATACTCTACCATAGTGCCGCTTTAAGATTGCTGTTTTGTTTTTTCCCTGGCACAAAATCTTCTCAGATTCTCAGCGGCCAAATACATATCAACTTTTGAAAGAGAACGTTTGAGAACCACTGCTGTGTATAACAAATGTAATATTGAGGTATTTTATTTTGAAAGGTTTGATGTTGCTGTTCCCTTTATGTGCAGCTGAAGTGTGCTGGAGCTGCAGTGAAACTGCTCCATGCTAACTGCTACAGTACGTCTCTCTACCTATAAAGTGTGAATGCTTATCTCTTCACGTTGGAATAATTACTTAGTTAAAAAGGCTACTGCCTTTGGAAACATTCCATAAGTGTAAAATGGACTAAATTGCTCCCAAACTGAGTATTCATTAGGCCTGATCTGTTGCTTTTTTCTTTTTGCTGAGTTTTCATATCAATAATTCATAACAAGGAAGAGGGAAAAAAAAACTCTATTGGAACCGCTTGCAACCCACAGCTCAGGAAAAACAAACAAAGCACAGCAATAAAGGGGAGGTGTTGCTCTGGTTGTGTATGTGTGTGTCATAAGCAGTTATGCACTGAAAAAGATCAGACCGTGGATCAAGATGGTCCATTGAACTTTCTAAAGTTTTGAACTCTTCAGTGTGTTATTTGAGCCAGGCTTAATATAACCCCAAAACATAGGTGGAGCCGCTGCTTTGGGTCGGACAGTAATCAATGATACGCAAGGCGCAAACCTCCTATCGAAGTTTAGTAAGCACTTTTGACTAAACCTCCTAACTCCATTGGATCCTCAAACTGTCGGTCAAAAGTTTTTTTTTTTTTTGCCTGACTTTGTCATTGTGTCACCCCAGCGAACCTGGGGTGACAGGGCCTTCTCGGCGGCTGCTCCCTCACTGTGGAACTCACTCCCAGCTCACATCAGAGCTGCCCCCATGTTTAAAACTCAAAACTCACCTTTTCAGACTCGGATTCTTTACATAAAACCCCAACCCCCGCCCCTCCCTCTTGTTTTGTTTACCTTACTTTTATAGTTTTAACCTTTTTAACTAGTTTGTTCTAATAAAGTTGTTTTCATATCTGCTCTGTAAAGCGACTTTGAGTACCTATAAAGTGCTATATAAATCCTATGTATTATTATTATTATTATTACACAATCAACACAGACTGCAAGGCTTTTGTCACCGATTTGTGTGTAACATCCGTGCAAGTCTCCGTTGACAGAGGCGAGCTCAATCATTTATCAGGAAAAAGCGCAAATGCGTCGGATGGATTTTCAGATCAAGAACAGGGAAAAGTCTTAAATGTAATAAAATAACACCATTATTTTGGACACGGTTATAACCATGTACTCTAATTGCAAAACAAACGCATTAGGTTACTCCGTTAACTCAAATAAGTAATCCAATTACAGTAACGGCGTTACTTCTTGTAACCCGTTACCCCCAACACTGATTGGGAGAGAGATCGGCCCTAAAAGCTTGTAGAATTGAGTTGACTTATTTTGTACACCACAACAGAAATACACTTTATTTTGATTTTGGAGCTGGTTCCACTGTCTTATCACTGGGACCACATGTCTTTGGTGTTACTGACATACACACTGACAGTTGTATCAATGAAGAAGCACAAGTGTTTGCAGGCACATGGAAAGCCACAGTCCCTCCAGGTGCATAGTTTCCATACGATACCAAGGATGACCTTTGGAGCACTTCTATAATAATAGACCATGCTGCATGCCTCAGTCAACCATGACCATGACAGTACACCCCATCTATTGTTGTGAAATGTGTTATTTCTCCGGGTGTCAACGGAAATGACACGAACCTTACTCGAACCCTAGCCTTTTGCGCAGTGGTTGAAAAAGTACTCAATTGTTTGACTTAAGTAAAGGTATCAATAGGCCTACTGCAATGTAGAATAAATTGTTGCAAGTAAAAGTCCGGAATTAAAAATGTACTTGAGTAAAAGTACAAAAGTATTGGTATCAAAATGTACTTAAAGTACCAAAAGTAAACGTACCAAAATATTTGAAAATAGCCGATCTACAAGCTCACAACGCGTCGCATCGCGACGCGTTGTGAGCTTGTAGATCGGCTATTTTCAAATAGCCCAGGTATAAAATAAGGCTAAAGTGGTTATAGTGGTTATGTGTTTTATAAAGTAACTAGTAACTAAAGTTTTCAATTAATTGTAGTGGAGTAAAAGTTCAATATTTGCCGCTGAGATGTAGTGGAGTAGAAGTAAAAGTGCTGAAAATTGGAAATACTCTAGTAAAGTAAAAGTGTCTCAAAATTGTACTTAAGTACAGTACTTGAGAACGTACTTAGCTACTTTATACCACTGCATTTGCGCGTGTCTTAACAGGTGAAAAGCAGCTCTAAAAGCTTTTAGATGGGCTATTTTCGTGGGAAGAGATTTGGTGTATAGGGGGTTAAAAAGGAGGAGGCCAAGAATAGACCCTTGGGGGACACTGGTCAACAAAGTACAGGGTTCAAAGGACCACGTCACCCATTTTCAACCTTGTTCATCACTAATGCTTGTTATAATATGGTACCATTTTTGACTACTCGTCTGTGTCTCAGAAGAGGGCTGTGGGCAGTTCAGAAACCTGCCTACCATTGACATCATCGATGGGGAATCCAAGCTAATAGATACCGCAGGCTTTCCATTCCTGGAAAGTTAGCATGCTATACAGCAGTGGTGGAAAGTTATAAGTACATTTACTTAAGTACTGTACTTAAGTACAATTTTGAGGTATTTGTACTTTACTTGAGTATTTCCAATGTTCAATACTTTTACTTTTACTCCACTACATTACAGAGGCAAATATTGAACTTTTTACTCAACTACAATTATTTGAAAACTTTAGTTACTTTTCAGATATCAATTATGAAACATACATCAACCACTTCAGCCCTTTTTTATAGGGCTGTAGTTTGAAAATAGCCGATCTACAAGCTCACAACGTGTCGCGATGCGACGCGTTGTGAGCTTCGCGATGTACTCGCATTCATTTGAAATTACCGAACCTGCCTACCTACCGATGATGTCACTGGTAGGCGGGTTTCTGAACTGTCCACAGTGAAAAGACAAACATTTGATCAGATTATAATGAGCATTAGTGAGGACCAATTATATGAAGGTAGGTTGAAAATGGGTGGAGTCGTCCTTTAAGTGGTTAATACAAGTTGACTTGAAATTGAGATGTGAACACATGGCTTTATCCACATATGGATACAAACATGCTTTTCATAAAGGCTTTAGAGCCTTCCATTACATTGCCCTAAAAACTTTTCCTAACACTAGTCATTTAAATTGTGAAAACTGCATGTTTCCATTTGATGTGAATGTCCTGCTTTAAAGAGACATTGGGCCGGATTCACTAAGCAATATACGCCCATATTTTGATTGTACCGGCATTTACGACAATTCCTACATTAGTAGGCTGATTCATGACTTACCAGGGATCAAAGCTTGCGTGTGTCATTAGAATGCTTTATTCTTCATGCAAAATCAATTACAACAGTGCCAAACCTTAAAATAAAATATGTATGTGCCCAACATTTGTCAAAGCATACAGTATAAAAAATAAATGTCAAACGATGTATTGTTGGTAGCCTATGCATAATATAGACATGATGCAGATTCCACCACTTTGTATTTATTTTCTAGGCTACCAGTTATATTTAGAGCTGAATTATTAGGTCTCTCAGTGTGTTTGCCAGTGTCGGCCGACTCAGACAAAGGTTCACTTAATGATGAAAGTAGATTGTCATGCCTTAATGTCACTGCGGAGGCACAGACGCGCCTCCAGCGTCTGCTGTATTAATTTATAATACTGTAGGCTACTGTATATTGATCACATGAACGGCACACACAATAGCCTAATAAGTCTTACCATCCGAGGAAACAGCTTGTGGATGAAAGCTGCGTCCAGAATAGATCCATTCCCCATTCCGACGTATAGGGATATATTAATCCAAAAGACGAATTTCCCCTCAGTATAGATCAATAAGATCTGGTCCATAATCTATCGAATAGCAGCGTTCGCACTTGCCCTGGATTACAACATCATCTTTTTACCTCGGTAAAGGTGAGCAATGTTCAGTAGGAAAGGCTTATATAATATCCTTTCCATGTTTATTAGTCTATTATTTGGTGGTGGGGTTAAACGTTGTAAACTTCTTTAGTCTCATTACACATGTGATCATTACGTTCAGCTGATCCATCGTGCAATAGAGGGACTCGCTTCCAGACAGAACAGATGTGCAAGTTGTCTGTCAAGGCGATGCGACGCCGACGTCTGTATTTTTAGACGAGAGGCGGACGACGTTGAACTTCTCCAGCACCAGTGTTGCCAGATTTTGTGAGAGAAATAAGCAACCAGGTCTATGAAAATAAGCCCAAATGAAGCAACTAGGCACTGGGCCATATGAGAACTGTAAACCATACTGTAAACATTGAAAACAGCCGATCTGCAATATTCCACATTTTCTTTCAAGATTTCTTTTTAAATGGCAGATCTACAAGCTCACTATGTGTCGCATCGCGACGCGTTGTGAGCTTGTAGCTCTGCTATTTTCAAAAACTCTTGAACTAAAATGTGGAATATTTGGAAGATTTTAAACATTCTAACACCTCAAATCTGGTACGGGGCTCCCTGGCACAAAACATTTTCAGATGGGGATTATAGGGACAAATTGGCTACATTCATTTGGGGGTCCATGACATGAAATTATTTGAGAACCACTGGTTGAAATAATGAAAAAAATGTGAAGCAAGCCCAAATTAGCCACTACACTTTAGAAACAAGCCCAAAAAAACGCACCTACCCAAATTTACAAGCAATTTTACAGAAAACACAAGCCCAAAGTCGCTTATAATAAGCAGACATGGCAACACTGTTTAGCACGGTGAAGTTGGATATTTCATTTCCTGTTGCCTTTTATGGTGTGAAAAGGGCCGTGGAACAATGCAAATGACCTTCTCGGGAACACGCTTGAGATTTTACGACCAGCTGAAAGCTGTCTGGATTCATCATGACATACACCTGTGATCCGACTATTTGAGGGATATACACACCCCTTTGTGAATTCCATGTCAGTTTTAGCTTAGAGAAAATACACCCTCCTTTAGTAACTTTATTTACACCTTATTTACGACCAGCTTAGTGAATCGGGGCCAATGTGACTGTTCCAAGGAGGTGACTAGAACATGTCTTATTACAAGACTGATATAGTATACAGTATGCATAGTGTAAGAAATTACTATGCAATAATTCCCCTTGTCCACCATCAGGGGAAATCAACAAACAATGTCTATTTACTGAAATGACGTTGAAAGTAATTGTTTGTGTACTTTTTGGCTTTCAGATATTTGACGCCTGACCCTCACTCTGCATAACAATTCAGAAAGCTGACCTTCAGCTTCATTATACATCCATAGATGATAATTAATTCCCTATTATAGGTTTTTATAAAGGGATCATACATGCTATTTGTGATAGAGATTGAGAAATACATACATGTAGGCAGTGGTGGAAAAAGTACTCAAATGTTTTACTTAAGTAAAAGTATCAATAATGCAATGTAGAAGTACTCTGTTACAAGTCCGGAATTCAAAATTTACTTGAGTAAAAGTACAAAAGTATTGGTATCTAAATGTACTTAGAGTACCAAAAGTAAAAGGACTAAAATGTTTGAAAATAGCAGATCTACAAGCTCACAAAGCGCCGTGATGCGACGGGTTGTGAGCTTCTAGATCGGCTATTTTCAAATAGCCTAGGTATAAAATAGGGCTAGAGTGGTTAATGTATGTTTTATAATGTCATAATATATATCTGCAAAGTAACTAGTAACTAAAGTTTTCAAATAATTGTAGTGGAGTAAAAGTACAATATTTGCCTCTGAGATGTAGTGGAGTAGAAGTAAAAGTACTGATAATTGGAAATACTCCAGTAAAGTAAAAATACCACAAAATTGTACAGTACTTGAGTACATGTACTTACTTACTTTACACGACTGCATGTGGGCAAGGGTGTAAAATTCCTTTTTGTTCTCTAAGTAAACAAGTGGGTCTTTTCATTACCAAAGGCATTGTCCCAATTATTAAATGCATTCAATCATTTGACGGTTTTGTTTGTTCATTCATCTCATTAACCTGATATATTTGAATGGCATCCTGAACTTCTTGAGGATTTCACTTCATAAAGTAATAATGCACTTTTAAATGGTTTGGTCTGACCTAAAGGCTTTGAATAGTTGATAGATATCCGGACGGGCGACTCATCGAGGAAATTGAATTGCGTGCGGAAGAAAGTAACAGTGAAACGTATATCATGTTTTATGTAATACTTAAATGAAAATGGAAGATAAATCAGCAACGAGAGGTGGTAACGTTTTCTAGCACACAAATCCCAGACACTCGATTTCTCACTTCTATCAAATCCCAGGCGCCACGGAGACTGAATATGATATTGACTACAATATGGGCTCCAACAAATGAAATGTTGCAAATTCCTTTTATGAGAAGGGCCTGCTACGGAGCCATAAATGCTGAAAATTAGATTGGAATTGAAAAGTTCTTTGGAACAAACATCATAAAGTTTCTGTTTGTTATTTATTTATTTATTTTCCTTTTCACATGCAGGCTAGGCCTAGCAGTTCAATGACGCCTCGCTCCTCATCTCCACATTGAATTCATCAGGTGCGTGCGCGTACGACGTGTGATTGCGTCTTCTTAAATGTCACGGCGGTCATTTGTCTCGGTGACAGCCATCGCAAAGCCATAACCGCACCTCTTTGAATCAGTGTTGCCATGTCCGCTTATTATAAGTGACTTTGGGCTTCTTTTTTCTGTAAAGTTGCTTGGAAATATTGGTAGTTTGCAGATTGCTTTTATTTTTTCCCGCGGCAAATTACTAGGCCTACCCTATTCATCCCTAATCCCCATCTGAAAAGGGGGCCAATTTGCGTGAAAATAGTGTCAGGGATAGATTTTTTTATTTTTAAATAGCAGATCTACAAGCTTCACGACACGTCGCATCGCGATGCGTTGTGAGCTTGTAGCTCGGCTGTTTTCAAATGGCCGATGTGCAGTATACAGATTTAAACTGCTCATGTGGCCTAATAGTCGCTTCTTTTGGGCTTGTTTCCCTAGACCTGCCTGGTTGCTTATTTCTCTCACAAAATCTGGCAACACTGCTTTGAACTGTCCGCCGGTTGTCTTGTGGTCGTGTCGGGGAGGTGAGGCAGCAGGACAAGAAAGTCCGTCCGTATAGGAGACGTTTGTGTCAGTGTTTAAAGAGGCCTGTGTAAAGAGTCACAATCTCATGCAATATTCATAACGCAAACTCCCATTTAATAAGACGGATAATGGTAATTAGATCCCGAGTGAGAGTGTTTCCCTTTCGTTATTGCAAATTTGCTCAATGCCATCTGACACGTCTTGGCGGCAAATGGATATAGATGGCCTCCTTAACATACAGAGAGGGGGGAAAAACAGGACAGAAAACAACCCTGTCCTCCGGCTGTGACTTAAACAGGGCTTGGTGCATACGGTATAGCCTCGGTGGCGTGCACTTAGCTACGCCGCTAACACACTAGTGTCACGTGTTATTATGTCCCTTCAATGGTGTTCGTGGAATTGAGCATCGGTGATACATAATGAGAATAGCGTACCTCTTCCAATTTCCTCCGGGGCGTCTTGTTCAATTATTAAATGGTCACTTTACGCGAGCATATCAGCTGAATGGCTTCCACCGTTGTCACACCGATATGACTGAGTCCTCCTGTATAGCCTCTGTGGGTTTGTACGTGGTGCTTTCTGCAGAACACTCTCTCTGTGGACTTCATCTCCTCAATAATTAGTTTTAGCTCTTTCCCATTGGGTCCATTACTATATAATGTACCCGGCAGTACTAGTATTACTATAATATTCAAAGGAAAACCACCTAAGTGGAAAAAAGCGGCACTCCAAAATAAAGATTGCAAGACAGTGGCTCAGATGTGGTTTCTCATTTTATTGAGATGTGAATACTTATTTGTATTACTATAATATTGTACTGTACTTGTTGTTTGAGAATCACTGATATTATAGCAACATACATTTTTCAAAAAACTGTTAGGATTTAGAAGACATTTGTAGAATCCCCAGAAGCAAAGATTTGAGTTAAAAATGTTCGCTTAAAAAAAAAGATATATATATTCAAAGATTTGCAAATATTTTCACGATTTTTCTAAAGAAATTGCAGATCTACAAGCTCATAGCGCGGCACTCGGTGACTCGCTATGAGCTTGTAGATCTGCTATTTTTGAATAGCCAAAGAAATCTAAAAAGGGCACCGATTCTTTCCCGGTCTAAATGTGTTAAAAGCATCCCTGAATCAATTTGGAGAAATATGTTATAGTCCTACTATATCATTTAAGATTACTGAGGTATTTTTTAGAACAGCTGCAAATGATCGTTGTAGACATATTGCACATGTATTTATCTATTTTAAGCATTTGTGGTGGTTTTTAATACCCACATAACCATGAATTTCAGTAGGAATTTGCATACCTCTTTCACTGCATCGGCTACAGTATGTAATGAATGCAAAATAACAGAAAGACATGGATGGCAGAGACTCGAGCGGCACACATTGTGTGTGATGTTTATGCAAAATCCCAGATCTGTACGCAGCATGGTTTAACCGTTGCGACACGTTGTGACCTTGTAGATCGGCTCTTTTTGGTAAAGAGATTGAAACAAAGTAGTGGAGCTATAGTATTATAGAGCCCTGGGGTACAACTCTCAACTAAGTATGTAGGGTTGAAGTGCTTAATGTACCATGTGTACTGTGAGATCTGAGTATGGCACTTAACACTAGAGTGCTTCAGGCACGCAGTGTGCTGTGCATGAGGCTCTGTCATGGTGCGTCTTTGACTAAACAGTTACAGTACAGAGGCTGAGGCAGGGGTAGTCTTGCGTGGCCTGATGGCGTCGTAATGCCCGATTTTACACTTGGTTGCATGCTGAAAATAGCTGATCTACAAGCTCACAATGCGTCGCAGCGCGACGCGTTGTGAGCTTGTAGATCTGCTATTTCTCAGAGCGCAACACCCGAGCAAAACCAAACATAAAATGACTCGTCTTAGTTCTACTGGATCTCTTCTCCACTAGTCCATCCCTAACATTTTAGTCTAGTTTTTATTTGTTGAAATTGACGGTATATTTAGTCATAATTTTAGTCATCATTGCTTAGTTTTTATTTAGTTTCAGTGAAAAAAGGTACAGTTTTAGTCGACGAAATCAACACTGGCCTCCTCCCCACTTCCGTTTTGTCTGTACAGTCGTGCAAATGTATCCTGATATGAATCTAAATCATGTAAGCATGTCTAGCTTCATGCTAAGCAGGAATGGAAATAAATAAAATAAAATGTAAAGATATTTTTAAAATATATTTTCGTGAACGGAAGTGCCAGCTTCCTCTCTCGGATATCGGGAGGTGTAGTTACAGACTCTATATTCGGAGATTGTGGAATAGTTGTCTGGCTACGCGAGACTAAAGGTCCTTACACACTGGGGCGATTTTTTTCATGCGAATAATATGTATTTTTTTAAAACCTTATAAAGTCAATGCAAGCGTACATGGAGCGAAAAAGCGAAAAAGCGTCTTTTAATTATTCGGAACGAGTCCGAATTTTGCGTATATTCGCATATTCGCCGGTGTGTAACCGCCTTAAGGCAGGGTGGACATCATGTATGACATTGTCATTGCGTAGTTCACAGCTTCGGACATGTTTAGTACTACATGCACATGCTAAATACACAATTTCAAGTATGTTTTTGTTGTGAATTCTTTCGTCCATGCTTACTGATTTAAATGTTACCAAATTTAGGGCTACTTTACCTGAATAATTGAGTCAATGTTGTTTAAACATCATTGCACGTTGATAAGCTTGGACATTTAAATTACATTACATTACTTTTCTCCAAGGACTGCTTTCGGCTAGACTTCAAATCAATTCACATTTTGAAGATTAAACAAATTAAAACACAACGATAACCTAACTGACAAAAAAAGGATGCTTTAGAAAATGCTGGGCAACAACGTCAAGTACACCGCCCAGCAGTGGTGGAAAAAGGACTCACATTTTTTTAAAGCAGGGACCCCCACTATATATTACATAAAATTGTGTTGCAGTTTAAAGGTTTTCATAGATGTTGGATTCATATTAATGTGTATTTTCAGACATTTAACGACTTAAACCATCAATACTTAGTGAACTTTCACTCTGTACTTGGTCTGCTCTTTTTTCCCTCTTTGCCGAAAATAGCAGATCTACAAGCTCCGAGGCGTTGTGAGCTTGTAGATGGGCTATTTTCGGCTAAAGTTGTCCTTAGAATAGGGATGCTAGGGTTCAAGTGGTTAATGTAAAAAACAATGATCCTATCACACAGCGATTTGGCGGACCCCCTGTAGCAACTCTGACCCTGTTGAAGACCCCTGCTTTAAGGGGCTAATTAGGTAGCATTGATGACATTTACCAGACTAACGTTCATACAGGTTGTTGGTAGCCTGGTAAACCCTCCCTCCGGAAATCTCATTTCCATTTGATTCCAGGAGTGAGTCTGGCATGATCGCCCATTCTGCAATAGTGGCTGTGGGCTGGAGTTGGGCGGGAGTAATACCGTTGACTGACAACCCCTTCAGCCAATGATCGTTTTTCCCCTTCAGCCAATTGCAGTGCATTTTTGCCACCTCCGCGACTAATGTGACGCAACGGGACTTTTGAGATGGCCATGCCCAAAATAGGTTGCCTTATTTGGATACATGCGTGTGACTGCCCGCCCCTGCCGGTTCTCTGAATTTGTATTTTTAAATAGGCTCTGTCATGATTAATTGACCACATATATGAAGTGAAACAACTAAATTCTATCCAAACGATATCTTATAAGTAAATTCCGTGCCTCAAAGAAGAAGTTTGAGAGCTTTTTGAAGTTCTAAAACAGCGGAGAAAACTGCCCACAGAAACAATGGCTGCCGTTCGTGTTTGGTCGGCTGCACTGAGGCTGCACTCGGATCCATTCGGGCTCAATCGAACTTGCCACCTGATTGGCCAACTTTTGCTGTCAATCACAGAACGATGAGCGACGACGCTGATAGGCTCGTCGGGTTTACCAGGCTAGGTTGTTGGTAGGATGTGTAACATAGCCTATTACAACCTATTGTAATAGGTTACAATAGGCCTATTACCTATTAGGCCTATTACCTATCTAACCTATTACCTATTATAACGTAACCTCAGCACAGCATGCGCAGTGCTGAGGTTGGGTTGCCATGTCCAGGTGTTGTAAGCGTGAAGTGGGTGTAATTGGTTAGAGAAAGTGCGTCGACGCATGCGCAGTGCGCAGCTTTGTGTTTTTTCATGAAGCTGGTTGCTTGTTGCTCGCGCACAATCTGGCAACAGCGGTGAAAGAAGAAGTCAAACCAAGTCAAACCAGTTACCTCGCGCATGCGCCTGCATGCTAATTTCATCTACAATGTAACTAGTAACTCAAGTTTTTGAATAATTGTAGTGGAGTAAAAGTACAATATGTGCCTCTCAGATAGTAGTGGAGTAGAAGTAAAATAATTGAAAATTGGAAATACTCCAGTAAAGTAAAAATACCTCAAAATTTTACTTAAGTACAGTACTTAAGTAAATGCACTCAGGTACTTTCCACCACTACTGCCGCCGCCCAGTCACAGAGCTTAACATGCCGGACCACCCGGTACAGTCCTTTAATTTCCTGTCTCTCTCTCTCTCTGTAATCTCTCAGGTGTAATGGGTGAATACGAGCCCAAAATCGAGGTGCATTTCCCCACAGCGGTCCTGGCCGCCAAAGGAGTGATCGTGCGCCTGGAATGCTTCGCTTTGGGAAAGTGAGTAAAACGAAGAGATAACCTCCGTCACAGCTTAACCCATTAAGACCGGGAACGCATCCGTGTAACCACTTTAACCATTATTTTATACTTTGGGCTATTTAAAAATAGCAGATCTACAAGCTCATTGCGCGGCACAGAGTGCCGCGCTATGAGCTTGTATATCTTGTATATCGACAAGCTTGTATATCTGCTATTTTTTAATAGACAAAGAAATCTTAAAATGACACAGATACGTTCCCGGTCTAAATGGGTTAAAAAGTACAATTACAGCTGCTATCTTACAATCTGCACCCGGACGACCCAGACACCGTTATCACATCTCTAGAAACATCTTTTTACCGTGTTGCGAGGCTGCAGGACTTATTTGTTTTGTTTTGCATTATTCCATCACCTGAATAGGATACAGTGTGTCTTCAGGGCGGGATGTTTGAAGCCTAATTTGTGCTCCGTCGCACGCACAGTGTCGCTCGCCCTGGAAATAGCCAGTGGTGGAAAAAGCACTCAAATGTTTTACTTGAGTAAAAGTATCAATACCTCAATGTAGAAATACTCTGTTACAAGTAAAAGGCCTGTGTTTAAAATGTAACTTGAGTAAAAGTACAGAAGTATTGGCATCAAAATATACTTCAAGTACCAAACGTCAAAGTACTAAAATGTTTGAAAATAGCAGATCTACAAAAGATCTGCTATTTTCAAATAGCCTACAGTGTGTATAACATGGGCTGAAGTGGTTAATGTATGTTTTATAATATCATCATTTATATCTGCAAAGTAACTAGTAACTAAAGCTGTCAAATAACTGTAGTGGAGTAAAAGTACAATATTTTCCTACTGTATTTAAGTAGCCTACAGTACTTGAGTAAATGTACTTAGTTACTTTACACCCCTGGAAATAGCAGACCTGCAAGCTCACAATGCGTCCGCGACGCATTGTGAGCTTGTAGGTCTGATATTTTCGTCTTGCGTGCACCGCCGTGCGACAAAGTATGCTTCGGGCCTTATAGTGACTTGCAGTGGTGGAAAAAGTACTCAAATGTTTTACTTTAGTAAAAGTATACTGCAATGTAAAAACTACTTTGTTAGGGCGCGCTCCCTCAACCGCACTTTTATTTGACCTCTGGGGCAGAATCTGCCAATGCTTTTTCGATGTAAATGCGTGGATTCACGCAAGAGCGGATCTTTCCGCCTGTCCCGCAGACCTTGCGTTTATCCGCTCTACACGACTTGTCCATTTGAAGCAGAAAACTGCTGGAGGCAGAAGCTGATTTTCCCCCTCTGCCCAATCGGGTGAGTCGAAGGCGGACCGTCCCAAGACTCAGGAAGCACCATGGTGCTCAAGGCCATAGACATATATCTATGCTCAAGGCAGAGGGCGGTGCGGGCTACGGGGAGGGTCCTGAAAGTGAGTGACAAGGAGCGTCACTCCCGTTTTTTAGAATCCGCTGGCTGCAAAAAACTGTGGCCCTGCACAACTTGCGTTTAACGCTAGCCGACCATGTTTTGGTGGGAGCGTGCCCTTACAAGTAAAAGTCCGGAATTGAAAATGTACTTGAGTAAAAATACAAAAGTATTGGTATCAAAATATACTTAAAGTACCAAAAGTAGAAAGTACTCATTATGCAGAATGTCCCATTTCACAAGTTTTCAAATGTGTACAACTAGGGCGCCCAGCCCGCTAGCCGCGCACGGGGCTCTAGACACCTTTTAATATGTAATTGATATATATATATATATATATATATATATATATATATATATATATATATATATATATATATATATATATATATATTTGTATAATAATATATAACATATATATGTAGAAGATATATAAACACGGCCCTAAACTCTAGTAATATACATAATAATACATATAGAGAGGCGCAGGCATCTGGACAGTAATATATTGCGACGCCTTGTGGGCTTGTAGATCTGCTATTTTCAAATGGCTGAAAAGTATATAGGGCTGAAGTGGTTAATAATGTATATGTGTTGAAATAATAATCAAAATCTACAAAGTAGATATTGTAGCGTTAGTATAATGTACACGTTCATTGCAAGAGCGGTCTCTCTCTCTCTCTCTCTCTCTCTCTCTCTCTCTCTCTCTCTCTCTCTCTCTCTCTCTCTCTCTCTGTGTGGAGTGAGCAGTTTGTATTGAGAGAGAGAGAGTGGACAATGTTGCCATGTCCATTAATTGTAAGCGTCTTTGAGCGAGGAGGAATGGAGGCGAATGGAGGAGAATTCACAGAGCGGATTGCTTATTTGTCGCGCGCAACCTGGCAACGTTGTTTCTCCGTGAATACTGTAGCGTTGTTGATAATGTTGTCTTTGGGATGTACATGGCACGTGAATGACGGACATATTACCGTGAGTGTGGTGTGATAGAGACATGACTAAAGTGAAAGCAACGGCGCGGGTTGAAGCGAAGTGGTCGCGTGTGTTGTTGTTGTGGGGAGATTTCAATGGCGGCTGCGTCGGTGGTCGGTGCTCACGCTAAAGGGAACAAAATGGTGTACCCGAAATGTTGTCCGGCTCGCGGTGTTTTGGTTGCGCTCGGCGGTGGTCGGCGGTGACGCTAGGGAACAACGTGGTCGACCGTAATGTTGTGAGTTTGTGCTGGCCGCAATTAATTATGCTCCGATGAGGTAAATGTGTGGTGAGCAATGAAAAGTAGCCTACGCCACCCGTAAATTAATTGCGCGCGTTGTGGCTTGTGTTGTTAGTGACATGTGATATGTTGTTGTTGTGTTTACTGCGAAACAATGACATGGGGAAATTATGGCTTTTCATCTTTCCAATGTATAATAGAGATGTATAAAAATTATTTGAAAATAGCAATTCTACAAGATCACAATGTGTCGCATCGTAGATCGGATGGCCGAAATGTATATAGGGCTGAAGTGGTTAATGTATGTTTTGTAATAATAATCAAAATCTACAAAGTAACTAGAAACTAAAGTTGTCAAATAATTGTAGTGGAGTAAAAGTACAATATTTGCCACTTGAGATGTAGTGGTGTAGAAGTAAAAGTACTGCAAATTGGAAATAATCCAGTAAGTAATACCTCAAAATTGTACTTAAGTACAGTACTTGAGTAAATATACTTAGTTACTTTCCACCACTGGTGACTTCTTGCTCAGATACGGCCCGGCATCATAGACAGCCTTGTACTGTTAGATGGCATGTTAGTCCATAGAGGGATACGTACCCAGGACAGAAAGCCTGCCCCGGGGAACCATGTGTCCCTGATAATTGAGAGCCCTTAATGTAAGAAATGTATTCAATGTATGCTCTGCTTTCACTGCATCTGTTATGGATGTTTCCATTAAACCGGTGGAAGAGTACTGCCGTAAGCGGGTAAAAACGCTGGTTCAGTCACAGTAAAAAAAATCTGCGGCGTTCATTTAACTCTTTGAGCCTTACGGGTTCCATTGCAGAGTTAACCCTTTAAGACCGGGAACGCATCTGTGTCGTTTTAGATTGATTTGGCTTTTTGAAAAATTGTGAAAATGTGTGCAAATCTTATGTTTTAAAGCGAACATTGTTAAGTCTGATCTGATCAAGATATATTTTGAGATGGGGGTCCCGCGGCCAAATACATCATTTTGGGGGTCCTTGACATGGAACAGTTGGAGCACCACTGATATAATTAACTAAGTTTAATTTATTTATTTTATTTTAAATGTTAAGATTTAGAAGACATTTGTAGAATATATTCAAAGAATTGCAATAATTATAATATCAGTGGTTCTCAAACTTTTTCATGTCAAAATGATATGTATTTGGCCACGGACCCCCATCTCAAAATATGTTGTTCCAGGGACCCCCAGAAACAAAGATTTGAGTAAAAAAAAATCGCTTTAAAAATATATATATATATATATTCAAAGATTTGCACACATTTTCAAGATTTTTCAAAAATAGCAGATCTACAAGCACCGAGTGCCGCGCTATGAGCTTGTAGATCTGCTATTTTTGAATAGCCAAATAAATCTTAAAATGACACAGATACGTTCCCGGTCTTAATGGGTTTAATTACCACTTCAGATCTGACTGCGTAGGACAGACAGTTAACTCCATGCCTTATTATTGGTGTTAGTTCCCCTCGCTGCGTTTGCAAAACGACACACACGCGCACACAAATGCACGCACGCACACACACAACACACCACACTCTTGCAGACACTTTGTGGATTAGATTAGATTCCTTTTGATGAGGTTGGTATTCAAATGATTGCGCTCGCTGAACTGTGCAAAGGCCATGGCTGAAAATAAAAATGACCTTAATGCAACAACATCTGAATCCACAATGTTTATGAGGAAACTTAATTGAAAGACATTATTTTTTTCTCCTTTTTAATTTGTTTTCCACCAAAGCGAAAGCTGAGTGTTTTTTTTGCTAAATGATTTTCATTTCCACAACATAATCACGAGCCCTACGTCATTCCGTTATTTATTTACCATGAATTATTCATCGCCCGAATCCCATCTTAAGTGCAAACAATCGCTAATCTACAGACGTCTTAAGAACCCTTGATTGTTTGCTGTTCTTTCCGACAATTAACCCATTAAGAACGGGAAAGCATCTGTGTCATTTTAAGATTTCTTTGGCTATTGAAAAATAGCAGATCTACAAGCTCATATTTGAAAAACACTTGTGCAAATATTTAAAAAAATATATATATTTTTAAAGGGAACAAATATCCCTGGAACAAAATATTTTGAGATGGGGGTCCATGGCCAAATATATATCATTTTGGGTGTGTCCTTGACATGAAAACGTTTAAGAACCACTGATATAGAAACATATGTTTTTCAAAAAAAAAAACTGTTAGGATTTAGAAGACATTTGTAGAAGCCCCAGAAGCAAAGATTTTAGTTAAAAATGTTTGCTTTAAATATATATATATATATATATAAAAACACGTGCACAAACTTTTCAAAAAAAGCAGATCTACAAGCTCATAGCGTGGCACTCGGTGCCGCGCTATGAGCTTGTAGATCTGCTGTTTTTTTAATAGCCAAATAAAATCTAAAAATGACCCAGATTCTTTCCCCGATCTAAATGGCTTAATTAACCACATTGCGATCAGTCATTTCTGAATATATATATATATATATATATATATATATATATATATAAATATAGACTTTCCCATATCCCCCTTTAGTTTAGTTTCCTCCCCGTGAAACTAAGCAGGCGTTTTGGCAAACAGCCCATAGACCCTCGCCCTCTCCGCCGCTGCCTTCTCTCTCTCTCAAAGTAATTTGCGTGTGATGGCTTTCAGCTGTGTGGTGATCCCGGTGACTTAGCCTGTTTGCCCACAGATTAATGATTTATGCGTTGCACCCCATTAAGAAATGCCAGTCTTTATATATGGCCCTGAAAATGAAGTTAACCCGTTCAAACCGGGGAAATCATCCGTGTCACAATCATTTTAAAACACTTTGTACTTTGACTATTCAAAAATGACAGATCTACAAGCTCATGAGCTTGTAGATCTGTATTTTTTTGTTTTTATCCTGGAAATGTGTGCAAATCTTTGAATATATATATGTTTTTTTCAAAGCAAACATGTTTAACTCAAATCTTTGCTTCTGGGGGGTCCCTGAAACAACATATTTAGAGATGGGGGGGGGGGGGTCCGTGGCCAAATGCATATAATTTTGGGGGTCCTTGACATGAAAAAGTCTGAGAACCACTGATATTATAGCAACATAGGTTTTTCAGAAAACGGTTAGGATTTAGAAGACGTTTTTAGAACGGTCTAAATGGGTTAAAATGACTGCTGTTGATCAATATGTATGATGCCCCCCGCTGGCAGTGACAGGACACATGGGGGGGGGGGGGGGGGTGGCAAGCTTTGTGTCTGAATGCCAAACAGGACTGCTGTGACGTGGGCCAACACTGTAGGCCAGCCATTCTCAACCTGTGGGACGTGAGGACATTGCAAGTGGGCATGAGGAAGGTATAGTGCTCACTCGCACATCCGTGGCCCAGGTGCAAAGACTAGCAAAAGTATCACAAAAGAGAAAAGAGAATAAACTGCACACTGGTGATGGGGATAAAGCTCTGCTGTATTTTCCTCAACGTTTTCATCAATTAGATCTTCATATATGTGTCCTGATGAAGATCTAATTGATCAAAACGTTGACGACACAATAAAGATACAGCAGAGCGTTTTCTACTTCACTGAGATAGATAGATAGATAGATAGATAGATAGATAGATAGATAGATAGATAGATAGATAGATAGATAAGATACCTTTTGTATCCCGCGAGGGGGAATTCAGTCGCCCAGAGGCGGCACAGCAGTTAAGGTAACAGAGTTACCGGTAAAGAGCAAGAAAAAGAAAAAGCACTGTTGTGTACAGCAATACAAGGCAAAGGAAAGAAACATAAACAAGAAGCATCAACAATACAGAACGGTAAACGGAGATAAAAAAACAAACAAAGTGTCCATTACAGCCAGTGCTTCATAAGTATCTCACCGTATCTCGTCATAAAACAAATCATAATACTTATCAGTGCAATGCCAATCCAAAAAGTGTCCATTTGGTCAGTGCATAAGTGTGAGAAGTGAAAGTGCTCACAGCTGGAAAAATAAAACGGCACAAAGAACCCCAACCGAGGAATGTAATTAGTTTTATAAAAATAAAAAAATAAAAAAGTTTTCATTGTGATACCGATATATAGGAACTATATATCATTGATCCAAGCCGAAACATCTTCTTCTTCTTCTTCTTCTTCTTCTTCTTCTTCTTCTTCTTCTTCTTCTTCTTCTTCTTCTTCTTCTTCTTCTTCTTCTTCTTCTTCTTCTTCTTCTTCTTCTTCTTCTTCTTCTTCTTCTTCATTGTATGTAACCTAGCTACAGGAGCTGCACGATTACGGCAAAGATTATCTTGTTTATTAATCACAATTGTTGATAATGATGATTTTCATGGGATATATATATATTTGTAATCTCCATCTGTTATGCTGTGCTATATCTTTGATCAAATGATCTGTATAATGGCCTCTGTGAGCCTGTTGGATGCGGAGATAGCTTTTACAGTGTTCTGGTTATATTAACTAAATTAATTCATATTAACTTGTGCAATGGTGAGGCGATAAGGGCAAGGTGCAACGGCAGACCAAATAAGATGTTTGAATTAATTTCCCAGTTTCCCAATTACTGTACATAATTGCAAAACATAAAAACGCAACTTTCAATGACTTGTGGTTAACCGTGCAGCCCTGCAGGAGATTCAAGTTTCCATTTTAACCCACGCATCTGTGTAACCACTTTATCCATATTTTATACTTTGGCTATTATATTATATATATTGGCAAATATTGTACTTTTACTCCACTACAAGACACCACTGTCTTACATGTTATCTTTTCATGAGGGCTTTGCTAATTACACTGATGATATATAATGATGTATCTTAGTCCTGGATGGAGGTTCCTTACAGTTCTCACTAATTGACACACGAAAAAAACACTCCACGCAATATTACAGAGATGTGGTTCTGAAAGCAACATTCAGCCTTAATAAGGCAACAGCCAGACATAAATACTAATATTATACCTTCTCTAGCTGCTTTTATGTCTGACACGCTATGACCCATTATCGTGCCCATTATGAGACACCTTTAAACACAATGAAACAGTCATTTTACAGCGCCATGTTCACAGCGACACCATATCTGTGCATTTCACACCGAGGAGGCGTGCAGTGAAGTGAAGCCTGCACGCTGGCCTACATTCTTGTTTTAGCCTATGTAACCTTGCCATCTGTTATCACCACAGCCCCCCCCCCCCCCCCCCCGCCCGCCCCCACCCTATAACCATCCTTCAAACAGGTCCCCACACATCCACACTGAACCCCCCACCCACCCACCCATGCAGACAAAGCAAAGTCATGCACCCACAAATCAAACTACAACTAACTGTTTACGTGCACACTGTAATACACCTAGTGGTTCTCAGCATTTGTGTCAAGTAACTAAGTACATTTACTCAAGCGCCGTACTTGGGTGCAATTTTGAGGCATTGTTTACTTTACTGGAGTGTTTCCAATTTTCAATACTTTTACTGAGCTTGTAGATCTGCTATTTTCAAAAGGTTTTTATACATTTGACTTCTACTCCAGTACATCTCAGAGGCAAATATTATACTTTTACTCCACTACAATGATTTGAAAACTTTAGTTACTAGTTACTTTGCAGATATGATTTATTACATTATGAAACATACATTAACCACTTTAGCCCTATTTTATACCTAGGCTATTTGAAAATAGCTGATCTACAAGCTCACATTGCGACGCGTTGTGAGCATGTAGATCTGCTATTTTAGTACTTTTACTTTTGGTACTTTAAGTACATTTTGATACCAACACTTTTGTACTTTTACTCAAGTGAATTTTTAATTCCAGATTTGTACTTGTAACAGTAGCCTACTATACGTTGCAGTATAACACTTTAGTACTTTTTCCACCACTGATCATCTTGTATAAAATGAAATGTTGTTCTTTGTTAGCCTGATTATCAGACTGAAGCGTGAAGAGAGGCAGTCCCCTCAGAGAGTGGGCGTGGCCTATGGTCTGGATCCAGGCTAGCGCTATGTTGTTACTGTAATAAGAATTTGCACACAGAAACAAAACATTTTTGGTCACAATTAGAAAAGTGGGAGTAACAGTAAGAGTGAGCAACAAAGAATAAAAACTGAGACTTTATCTCGTTTCAGTCATTCAAACGTCCAGTTTCAGTCCGCGGACTCTCTTTTGATAAGATGTTGTGCCAGGGACCCCCATAAGAGAATATGTTCAATATATATTAAAACATTCTTTGAAAATAGCCGACCTACAACACTGCTGCTCAGACTGGATGTTTGGTTTCCCATGCAAGTGCTACAGGTGTGAACGGGTGAATGTGTGTGTGAATGGCTGAATTGTGTGTGTGTGTGTGTGTGTGTGTGTGTGTGTGTGTGTGTGTGTGTGTGTGTGTGTGTGTGTGTGTGTGTGTGTGTGTGTGTGTGTGTGTGTGTGTGTGTGTGTGTGTGTGTGTGTGTGTGTGTGTGTGTGTGTGCGTGCGCGTGCGTGCGTGCGTGCGTGTGTGTGTGAATGGGTCAATAGTGTGTGTGTGAATGGGTCAATAGTGTGTGTGTGAATGGGTCAATGGGTCAATAGTGTGTGTGAATGGGTCAATGGGTCAATAGTGTGTGTGAATGGGTCAATAGTGTGTGTGTGTGAATGGGTCATCAATAGTGTGTGTGAATGGGTCAATAGTGTGTGTGAATGAGTGAATAGTGTGTGAATGGGTGAATAGTGTCTGAATAGTGTGTGAATGGGTGAATGTGTGTATGAATGGCTGAATAGTGTGTGGATGGGTGAATAGTGTGTGAATGGGTGAATAGTGTCTGAATAGTGTGTGAATGGGTGAATGTGTGTATGAATGGCTGAATAGTGTGTGGATGGGTGAATAGTGTGTGAATGGGTGAATGTGTGTGAATGGGTGAATAGTGTGTGTGTGTGTGTGTGTGAATGGGTGAATAGTGTGTGTGAATGGGTGCATGTGTGTGTGTGAATGGGTGAATAGTGTGGTTGAATGGGTGCATGCGTGTGTGAATGGCTGAATAGTGTGTGTGAATGGGTGCATGTGTGTGTGTGAATGGGTGAATAGTGTGGTTGAATGGGTGCATGCGTGTGTGAATGGCTGAATAGTGTGTGTGAACGGGTGACCAATAGCATTCATTAATTTCCGGTTTATTATTTGCATATTCGGACCGGATATAGAAAGATGGAAATCGTTGAAAAATAGGCTTCATGTACGGTCTGTAGAGTCTATGGGCGTAACTTTGTCCATTTTTTTTTTACGGATCGGATCCCGTTGAATCCGCGACCTTGACCTGCAGGTCGATCGCAAAAGCTTTACAAGTTAAGACACAAAAGTATCTCAAAGGCTCCGTGGAGGTGCTCTATATATATTTTACGGTAACTGGAAGACAAACTATGTGACTGCATGGTTATGGCTGCAGCAGTTTTCCCAGAGTCAGGATCAGTTTATTGGTCGAGTTCACTCACAAGGGCAAAGGAATGGGTCTTGGGAGCTTGCTCTCTGTGTTCGCAGAAAGACAATGAAAGCTACAAAGCTACATGAAAGGTACAAAGCAAGAAATCGGGGGAAATATTAATAAAGAATACGATTTTTGTACAGCAGCGGATGACAGTGTCTCGTTAAGGACAGACATGTAGTGGAGTATGTCTTATTAGTACCGTTTATTATGCTGGCTGCCGTTTGATGTTTACAGAATTAGAACTAAATAGAACTTACATAAATATTGCAGTAAAATTCACAGAATTGACAGATAGCAGTTTGGATATGGGGCTCACAATTATAACATAATCGTCTAATCATAATTATTTGAGATGATCGCAATTATTTTTGCATAATCGTCAGAATCTTTTCCATCTTGAAAAATGTTCACGTATTAAAATATGAATATATTAAAAATAGCAGATCTGCTATATTTACATGTATAAAAATGATTAAATTATGTCAATAATGTCTTTGTATATTTAAGTTATTTGTCATAATCTGCCCTGTGCAATTTTTGATTATGAAGCCTAAAAGGCAAACATAAATTTAAATTGTATTCATAATGTTCCAGTAATATTCAATGGCCAAACACACAATTAAATCGTTAATCGCAATTATTTGAGTGACAATTGATCGTCAACTTAAATTTGTAATCGTGACAGCCCTAGGCATATATACAGTATGCCTCCATATCCCAGCGATACGGATACAGTTTCCCACGTTCATAATGTTTAGGAGGGAATCAAACCTCACCCTGGCACGGCTGGTTGTCATCGGTCCACTCCACTGTGCGGACCGTCACCGGGAACAGTAGTAAAAACTGTGCCCTGTCATCTCAGGCTAGAAAGGTGGCTGTGTTTTGCACGACAGTTCATCTTCACCGATTGATTGGTTGGAGATTGGGCAGGTAAAAGGCACAGCGAACAATGGCGAGTTCTTTTCTGTATGTTACGCGGGTGGCATCAAATTAATTTTTTTGGAGTGAGGAGAACCGTTACCCCTGTATACCCCCAGGGGGGTTTAGAAAAGGCCTTTTCAGATGGTAAGTGTCAAGTGCTTGACACTCCACTCACCTCTCCCCCGCTCGGCAGAATTGCTCCGGTCGGCTTGTCTCCCCGCCTGCCTGCCTGCCTGCCTGCCTGCCTGCCTGCCTGGCTGGCTGACATGGTAGTAGCTGTGACAACAATGCAGCTTGCTAAGCATTGCTTGTCAAACACAGATTGCACTATTCTTTGAAAACAATAGACTATTATGTCTATCTAGAATAGGTGAAAGCGGTTGGATTACAATTATGAATTATCCAGTGGTGGAAAAAGTACTCAAATGTTTTACTTAAGTGAAAGTATCAATACTGCAATGTAGAATTACTCTGTTACAAGGGGAGGTCCGGAATTCTAAATGTACTATGAGTAAAAGTACGAAAGTATTGGCATCAAAATGTACTTAAAGCACCAAAAGTAAAAGTACAAAATGTTTGAAAATAGCAGATCTACTTCTTCTTCTTCTTCTTCTTCTACTTCTTCTGCCACTTTTCGCAGTTCTGGCTGAACCGTGCATACGCTTTTTACGAAACTCAGCCATATGATAGATGGTCATGAAAAACGTTCAAGAAATAATTCTCACAATCTTTCGTCAAAAGATGGCGCTGTAGCACTCAATTGAAAATGCCAACTTTGAACAGGTACAACTTATGCCCTGTTTGACCTACAGCCATGAAACTTCAATACACATATGCGTCTCCTCATGCTGAACAACTTTCACACTCTGACTTTTGACCTCTGACCTTTAGATCTCCCACCATTTTGAATTATATGAAATCTCCTCCTGGGATTTTTGAGTAATCTGCACGAAACGTTTTACACAAGAACTTTGGACCTATGCCGACAAAACGGTGGGAGCGGATTTTTTCTAAGTGAAAAAATGAAGCTTTATATTGCAGTGAATATTGCAGTTTTATGACAATTATTCATCTGCCCCTAACACATACACGCAGACTCACATTTATTTGAAACTTTGCAGTAATGTAGAGGGTCATTCCAAATATCACTGAAACTAATCTTACTCTAATTGGCCAAAGGGGGGCGCTATAGCAATTTTTTGAAAATAGAAACTTTAAACAGGCATAAGTCATGCCTCGTTTGGCCGAAAGTCGTGAAACTTGCTTACACTTGTGCCTTGACTCATGAGGACCACATGTATCACTTTGACCAGTAAGCTCCGCCCTTAGATTGCAATTTTGAGCAGTTTGAAAAACACTTAAACCCAGGATTTTTCAGTTATTTGCGTGAAACTTGTATCATCTGTGTGATTTCCTTTTTCACTGGTTCTGGTCTGTTGGTCCAATGGCTTCTCCCCTGAGCGCGTGCCTTAAAACCTCAAGGTCGCCAGTTCAAGCCTCACTTGATGCAGACTTCATTTAAGTTGCATTGCACACAACATGATTGTGTCAATTAATGCTTGTGCAATTGTTAAAGATAACCTGAAATGCTTATTTGAGAGTATGTTCTTGCAATGTATGACATACTTCATTCTGAAAATAGCTGATCTACAATCTCAAAACTTTTCAGATAGCAACGTGTTTCTGAGCTTGTAGATTGGCTCCGAGGAGACATACAATTTCTCTATTGGTAAATGGTTTGTGAACGAGTGATCTTAGTGTTAGTGAAACAGGGGCTTGGTTCATGACAGAAGGCAAGAGTTTATTATCTTCAACAGACAAGTTCAGCCTGGACAAAGCTATAACACTATAGGTAGTGTTGCAGCCTGTCAATCCGAAGGTTGAGGGTTCGATTCTTGTTAATGGCAATAGGTTGAGATGTCCAATCAATCCATTCTGTTTCCATCTCTCTCTCTTCTATCTATTCCGTTTCCATGTCTCTCTCTCTTCAATCTATTCCGTTTCCATGTCTCTCTCTCTCTTTCTCTTCAAACTATTCCGTTTCCATGTGTGTCTCTCTCTCTCTCTCTCTCTCTCTCTCTCTCTCTCTCTCTCTCTCTCTCTCTCTCTTCAATCTATTCCGTTTCCATCTCTCTCTCTCTCTCTCTCTCTCTCTCTCTCTCTCTCTCTCTCTCTCTCTCAATGAATCTATTACGTCTCTCTCTCTCTCTCTCTCTCTCTCTCTCTCTCTCTCTCTCTCTCTCTCTCTTTCTCTCTCTCTCTCTTCTTCATTCACTGGCCCCGTATTATTGCTGCTTTATTTTTGTCTCGCTCGCCGGATGCCTGTTTGACGTCAACAAATGTGTCGATCAGCAATTCAACAGCGACACAGCAGCAGATATTCTGCGACACTCTGTACCTTTGTATCTTTTGCTGCTGCCAGTGCCATGTGAACAATGACCAACAATTTAACTGGCAACCCCCTGGAACCCCCTCAAGGACCCGCCGTGGTGGGGCACCCGGACCCCAATTTGAGAACCAATGCGTCACAGCTCATATGCCAGGACACGTGCCAGTTTCCTCCAGTGGTGGAAAGTAACTAAGTGCATGTACTCAAGTACTTTACTTAAGTCATATTTTTTGGTGTTTGTACTTTACTTGAGTATTTCCAGTTTCCAACACTTTTACTTCTACTCCATTACATATCAGAGACAAATTTTGTACTTTTACTCCACTACAATTATTTGAAAACTGTAGTTACTACTTTGTAGATTTAGATTATTATCACAAAACATACATTAACCACTTCAGCCATATAGATTTCGGCCATTTGAAAATAGCCGATCTACAAGCTCACAATGCGTCACTATGCAACGCATTGTAAGCTTGTAGATCGTCTATTTTCAAAATATTTGTATACATTTGAAAACATGAAATGGGACATTCATAATGAGTACTTTTACTTTTGGTACTTCAAGCACATTTTGAAGTGAAATAGTACTTTTTCCACTGTTTCCTCGTTGTGAATTCTGATCAGATAAAAAAAAACAGAATGTAAAAGCTACGGCTATGCCCCGTTCCCATCTCCACCTGGTTTGATTGATGGGTGTGCTGGAGCCGTCTATGATGTCACATTTCCATCTCTTACTGGCCTGTCAGTGGTCATACTAGCCGACACAATGTAGTGAGACGTTCTACCTTTCTGCACGTCCGTGCTGCCACACATCTATCATGTGGATCTATAGGAGCGTGCTGTGATGGATGGGGCTTTGGTGCTGACACTAATCATAAAAAATCTCCCTGACTGGTGCGGTAACCTGACTTGAATAGTGTCGGTAGTGTTGCCTCGGAACCAGTGGTGGAAAAAAGTACTCGCACGTTTAAAATATTTACAAATCTTTTGAAAATAGTAGATCTACAAGCTCACAATGCGTCGCAATGCGACGCATTGAGCTTGTAGATCGGCTATTGTCAAATTGGCCGAAATTGATATAGGGCTGAAGTGGTTATTGTATGTTTTGTAATAATAATCAAAATCTACAAAATAACTAGTAACTAAAGTTTTCAAATAATTGTAGTGGAGTAAAAGTACAATATTTGCCTCTGAGATGTAGTGGAGTAGAAGTAAAAGTATGGGAAATTGTAAATGCTCAAGTAAAGTACAAATACCTCAACGTTGTACTTAAGTACAGTACTTGAGTACAGGTCGGTGGTGTTTCCTCCGAACACCTTGAATATCGTTGCTGTCGGGCAGAAACCTCCGATCCCCGATTCCCCAGATTCTGCCTTTTTTGTTCCTAAATTAACGCCCTACTTGATCATACTACAGCTTCACTCTAAGTCTACAAGCGCGAAACGTGGCGCGAAGCGACATGTTTCGAGCTTGTAGATCTGCTACTTTTGATACTTTTTAAATTTGTATCCGGAAAAGTTACAGTTTTGGACATAATGAGGTTTCCACCCAACAGAGACGATATCAGTTAGATATCAGCGTGGCTCAGTTGGTAAGTAGATCATTCGAGTGAATGAAAAAGGTCTTCATGGGTTCATATCTTACCAACGTAACCATGAAAATGAATTCACACGCAGTAGGGTCAGGTCACAATCTGTCTACTGGATCTCAAATCATGTTTTCAAATTTGCATTGATTTATGTATTGGTTTGTTTCTCGGAACTTTAAACAAGTCCAGGTTGAAAAGTGCACGAGAGGACGTGTTCTGCTTTACATATCGCTCTTTAAAGCTTGAATCCGGGTCTTATTTTAGTGAAGAAACGGTTATTTTAGTGGTGGCCATAGCTCATACATGGGCAACTGGCGGCCCGGGGGCCACATGCGGTGCCCACCTTCACTTAATGCGGCCCACAGGTTAATATCGGCATACTGATATATTATTGATTTCAGCTGTTACAATTCCAAACATGCAAACATAACCCGCTTCAATTACTTCAGTCTATATTATGTAGCTTAGTGACTAGTATAAAAATTCTGTTGTCTTTTTTATATCCAATGTATTTGTATTTAAGTTCATAAAGTTAACATAAGTATAACTAAATGATTATTTTTAATTTTCAGGATTCCAATTCAAGCCAAAAAAAAAATATCAGGATTCCAATTCTAAAAATAGCAAAAAATTGCAGAACTACAAGTTCAAAACGCGTCGCACTCCGACACGTTTTGAGCTTGTAGATCGGCTATTTTTGCTACTTTTGTGTGACATAGAATGGCGAAGTACGGCATTAATTTACGAAAATAGTTAAAATACGAACATAAGAGGTGTCTGCCCGACAATATGCAATATGTCCCTCTGGAAGTGAATGTGGAAATATAGTGGCCCTCTCCGTCATCAAAGTTGCCCACCCCTGCCATAGCTGAATGGGCATTCTAGGAAGCAAAAGGTCCCAGGTTTGATTCCCGGCTCTAGCAATGTGTCTAGGCGTCCATCATGAGCAAGACACTTAACCCTAACTGCCCCCCCCCCCCCCCCCCTGCGCTCCTCTGTGGGCAGCACTACTTAATTACATTTTGGCGAAGAGATTTGGTGTAGAGGGAAATATCTCAACCAAGTATGTAGGGGTGTGTGTGTGTGTGTGTGTGTGTGTCTATTGTCTATTCAGTGCTATTATAGCGCTAGTACAGTGATATTCAACTGGTGGCCCGCGGGCCAAATCCGGCCCCAGTAGAGCTTTCTTGTGGCCCCTGGAACACATTCTATATTCCAATTTAAAAATAAATGTACACAATTATTATTAGGTGGTTGGTTGTACAGGATGACCATTTTGAATGTTTTTCATAACCGTTAACCAAAGCTTGTTTATGGTTAATCAACCATCAACCGATAAGAATAGAATGTAGGCTATTATTTAGAATGGAGGAATGTTAGTGATTCACTCAGGGTCCTAAATTAAAACCCACCAGTACTGCATTTGCAGTCAAGACTGCTGCAAGAACCCAAATGTGGGTAAATGTAATCTTTGGTGAGTAAATCTCCCATAAGAAAATAGAGCTCACTTCATATGTACTCAAGTAAAGTATCTGGTGTTAAATTTTATTTAAGTATCAAAAGTAAAAGTACAAGTATCACAAGTAAAAGTATAATGACCTTTTCATAGTACAAACAAAACAGCCAGAAATGTTGCCTACTTCTACTACTTCTCACTACTTTCAGAATATTGTAGCTTTCAAGTAGTTCAGCAATTTCTTTTTCCACCATGTAGCTGGCTTGGCAACATCGCTACATTTCAGCGGCGCATCAACATACAAGAGCACAACAGATGAGTTCTGAGTGCAGTTCATCTATCACAAACCATCATTTGTATCTATTTCGGGGTCTTGAGTGGATGTTGTCCATTTACACCAAAGAAATAATTCACTTGGATTTTGTCATCTACTCCACCTTCATTAACGTCAAACACATAATAAGAGCTTGTGCTCTTATCCACCGGGTGCTCGAACCAAAAACCTTTCATTCATACGAACATGTAAACACTTCACCTTGCCAGCCTGCCTCTAATACTCTTACCGCACAGACACTTCCATGCCAATGACCCGTGAACAGAACACACTGACATATCTACTTCCTATTTCCGTAATATCAAAATCTAAGCCTGTGCACTATAAAGGACTGGCACAGAAATGATCCTATCAAACATCAAAATGCATGAATGCAGTATTAAGCAGGCCCTAATAAGTTACCATATTGGACATAAATGTCCATTGTTGTGTCCTATCACACAACAAACGGTGAAACGGTTAACCATGAACATTTTGTTCATTTCTGTGCACGGCCTTGTGGCCCCGACTTCAATTCATTTCACTATTGTGGCCCCCTGCCTAATCTAGTTGAATACCCCTGCGCTAGTATATCATAGCACTGCAAGGAGTGGAATTAAACATGATTAAAAAGTGTTACCTGGTGTGTGTGTGTGTGTGTGTGTGTGTGTGTGTGTGTGTGTGTGTGTGTGTGTGTGTGTGTGTGTGTGTGTGTGTGTGTGTGTGTGTGTGTGTGTGTGACTATAGTCACGCCCATAGTGATGGAGGTCATGGTGTACATTTTGGCAGCGTTTGATTTCTCCTCCTTAATGATGATATCTGCGGGCAGAGCTCTTGTCTTTGAAGAACACAAAGAATGATGAATTATTGAGAGACGATCAGATCGTCATTGAACGCAGCACGGATGCAAAACATTCCGTGGTGCCAGACTTGCTGTGTCAATTGAACTAGTTTTTACTTTTCAATGGGTCAATGCTGACACTTTCAGAGTTAAAAGAACACTAAATAAGTTTAATTAACACATCCTCAGCGTAATTTTTTAACGGAGAGCGTACAAATGTAACCAAATGGACCTGTGAGAGTGGTACTATAAGTGATATTTGTGTGTTAAAGTAAGTGTTAAGTAGCTCTATATTCCTATAGTAATACTTTATATAGGTTGTTTGTTCATCAAAAGGGGTTTCCCCATCTCTCCAGCTCTCTAGTAAACAGAAAATACATGCTCAGGTCGGGATTCCAATTTCATCCAATCAGGAGAGAGATCTCACACAGCATAATGGATAAACAAGTGAAATTGGAAGTGATTAAATGAATAAATGAGCAGACCACATTCAAATTGGAATACTATGATATTGAAGCTTAGAAATGGATAATCTCTCCTGACTGGAGGAAATTGCATGCATGGTAGAGCCCTGGCCCCTGTTACAGAACAAACACACTATTATCAGTATGAGACTACAGTAACTTTTTAACAACACCTTTATTGTTTTACCACAAAATATCACTTTATACACTACCTTTAATTAAACAAACACTGTAGGCTATTTCGCTGTGTACAAATACGGCATATAGATGCACTGTAAAATCCTAGCGTCAATTTATCCATTTGTAACTCTTGAGAGTGTACAAACGGAACCAAATGGACCCTTTACGGGTCCATTTGGTTCCATTTGTACACTCTCAGAGTTAAAGGAGTAGTTCACCCAAAAAAAATCTTATTTTCTATCAATTAATTTATTATAATTGTTTTGTTTTTCTCGCATTCCTAAGCCAATAATTATAATAATAATAAGACTCGACTCCGCCGGTCATCAAATTATTGTCTCGGGAATGCGACAAAAACATAAACAAATCTCCATGAATCCAAGGCTTCATGGGGTGTGTAATTGATAGAAAATATTTTCAATAACAATTTTTAGGTGAACTACACCTTTAACTGAAAACCGAGGATATATTGCAGAGTGTGCTATAACACAGCCCATCTCTCCTCTTCCCCTCCAGTCCTGTTCCAACCATCACATGGAGGAAGATCAATGGCAACATCCCGGCGAAAGCCCGTCTGCGGAAGTCCCAGGCCGTGCTGGAGATCCCCAACATCCAGCTGGAGGACTCGGGAACGTACGAGTGCAAGGCCGAGAACCCGAGGGGAGGCACAGCGTTCAAAGGGCATCTGCAGGTCTTCAGTGAGTCAGTCCACTGTTCTTTATGTAACATCGTGTTCTTTTCACTTCAGAGTACACGGAAGAATCAATCGTCTTGAGATGAGCTCACATGGATACAGTATAGGCAGTAGTGGGAACAATACTACTCCATGTCTTTTACTAAACACATCGAGTGCCAGAGTTTTTTTTTTAACCCACTATGGCCTGAGGTTCAGATTCTACATTCTAAATCCTAACAGCTTTTTGGAAAAACCTTATGTTGTTATGTCAGTGGTTCTCAAACTTTTTCATGTCAAGGACCCCCAAAATGTATATGTATTTGGCTGCGGACCCCCATCTCAAAATGTTTTGTTCCAGGGACCCCCCAGAAGCAAAGATTTGAGTTACAAATGTTTGCTTTAAAAATATATATATTCAAAGATTTGCACACATTTTCACGATTTCTCAAAAATAGCAGATCTACAAGCTCATAGCGCGGCATTCGATCTTTTTTAGAGCTATAGAAGCCTCCACAAGGACCCGGATGTAAACAAAGGGTGTCTGGGCGATGGCCGAGGGTCCCGTATAACGACTGGAACAATAATATTTCTACCGCGATCCGCCATTGCAGAGTGATTTCCATGTGGGGAAAAAAAATAAAACATTGAAAAAACGTAGATGGATTCTCGTTTTTGGCACTCAATGTGTTAAGTAAAAGTATCAATACCGCAATGTAGAAATACTCTGTTACAATTACAAGTCCAGAATGCACAATGTGCTTGAGTAAAAGTACAAAAGCTGTTTTATTTTTCTCTCATGTATAACTTCTGAGTTCAGGGTTATACCACACACGGCCCACATTAGCTTCTGAGAACCTAACCTCAGAAACGGAGCCGTAGCGTATGGAAACAAACCCAGAACCTGTGAAATATGTTAACCCATTCAAACCGGGCTACGCATCTGTGTAACCACTTTAACCATTATTTTATACTTTGGCTATACAAAAATAGCAGATCTACAAGCTCATAGCGCGGCACCGAGTGCCGCGCTATGAGCTTGTAGATCTGCTATTTTTGCAAAATCTTAAACATTTTGGGCACATTTTTGAATATATATTTATATATTTTTTTAAGTGAAATTATTTCACTCAAATCTTTGTTTCTGGGGGTCCCTGGAACAACATATTTTGAGATGGGGGTCTCTGGCCAAATACCTATCATTTTGACATGAAAAAGTTTGAGAACCACTGATATCATAGCAACATAAGTTTTTTCAAAAAACTGTTAGGAGTTAGAAGACATTTGTAGAAACCTCAGAAGCAAAGATTTGAGTTACAAATGTTCACTTTAAAAAAATGTTTATATTCCAAGATTTGCACACATTTTAAAAAATGTTCTAAAATAGCAGGCTCTACAATCTTTTATAGCGCTACGAGCTTGTAGAGCTGCAATTTTTGAATAGCCCAAAGAAATCCAAAACGACACAGACGCGTTCCCGGTCTTAAAGGGTTAACACGGTTCACTTAGTTCCTGTAAGTCTCAAAGAGAGCCAGCAGAGACAGAGCTCCATGGTGCATTCCAGGCACGTGTAACCGCTCTCCTCTTGCATATGGCAAATGCACCTTCTCTTTTTTTCCCCGTTCCTCTTCTGCATGGTTTGATTGAATGATTATGGTCAGGAAGGTCCCTGTGCACAATGGAAGTTCAAACTACCAGCTGACCTGTGCAAATTACGTCCAGCGTGAGCCCGCTACAAATGAGTTTCCCTTCTCCGCCTGTGATGTGGAGAGAATGGAAGATGCCAAGGATCACAGGGCCTTGAAAACGCTATCCTACCAAGGCTGAGGCACTTCATTATCTCTGCCCACCCTCCCCGATCTCACGCACGCACGCACGCACGCACGCACGCACGCACGCACGCACGCACGCACGCACGCACGCACGCACGCACGCACGCACGCACGCACGCACGCACGCACGCACGCACGCACGCACGCACGCACGCACACACGCACGCACGCACACACGCACACACACGCACACACTCATGCACGCACGCACGCGTTTGCTTTACTATATTTGTGAGGACATCATCACCTAAACCTAAAAATAGCCCATCTGCAAGCTCACAAGCTGTTGTGAGCTTGCAGATCGGCTATCTTCGGTGCGGGACGCCAGCACGCAGCTGTAGGTATAAATCAGGCATGACTCTTGCCCCTAAATATATCCTCTAATTGCCTAATTCCACCACTAACTCCAACTCCCCGTTTTTTAACCATAAAACAACGTTTTCTCTTAATTCTACTATACTTGTGGGGGCATTTGGCCCTCACAAGTATAGTAATAGAAGCACACACACACGCACGCACGCACGTGTGCACACACACACACACACACGCACGCACGCACGCACGCACACACACACACACACACACACACACACACACACACACACACACACACACACACACACACACACACACACACACACACACACACACACACACACACACACACACACACACACACACAGAGAGAGAGAGAAGTGTATGACCATGGACAGCAGCAGTTCCTCAGGGAGCTTTTTGTCTTTTCTGGAGGTTACTTGAGCTGATTTACCGGACATGATTAATGCTCACGCACATTGTTTTACATTGACAATATTGTTTCTGCACAGTGATTTATGTATGTATGTATTTATAATTGTTGTATTCATTCATGAGAATAATGTACTATCAAAATAAAAAATGAAACAATATGTATGCGGGGGGGGGGGGACTGAAGAAAGGGTTAGGCGCTCAAGAATAACAGGAGGAAAAAGGTATAATGACCGCAGACGGTTTTGATTAGCCTATAGGCCAAAATGAAAGCTAACATAAAACACTCTCGTTGCGTGAGAACAGCTCATTCCAAAGCATTCGGACAATCTGCACTGTGCGTGGGTGCATGAAAGGTAATGGACGGTCATTACATGAGAACAATCAGTCGCTCAACGTTTTAAAACCACACATGAGTGGGTTACAAAAAAAGGTAAATAATATATGAATAGCACATGGAAACATGATGCAAAAATATGAAATCCCAAAACTAAAAAATATATTTTTATGAAAGAAAAACGAAACAAAAAACATTATATTGTCGCTGTCGGGCAGAAAGCTTGTATCTCCATATTTCAAATGTTAATGTTTTTTCGTCACTTAAAGGAGTAATTCACCCCAAAAATATATATATTTTCGACAGCGGAGTCCGACTCAGTTGACCTGCATTTGAGTCTCCTCATCAAATTATTGGCTTAGGAATGCGAAAAAATTTAAAAAAAAATACAGAATTGAAGGCTTCATGGGGTTTGTAATTGATAGAAAATGTGCATTTTTTTTGGGTGAACTACTCCTTTAATGTCCTACTTTGTAATACAAGAGTGTCAAGCTAAAGTAGTGAAAATAAACAACCTAGATCGGCTATGTTCAGTAATGGTTTTGGACATACAAGGTTTCTACCTGACAGCGATGATACTGTTTAACCCATTAAAGGAGTAGTTCACCCAAAAAATGACTTATTTTCTATCAATTGCACACCACATGAAGCCTTGAATCCATGGATTTATTTTTGTTTTTGTGGCATTCCTAAGCCAATAATTTGATTCCTGACTCCTACCGGCTAATGTATCCGGTAGGAGACACAAAGTAGATTATTTGTGTCTCCTACCGGATACACACCCGGTCATCAAATTATTGGCTTAGGAATGCCCCAAAAACAAAAATAAATCCATGAATTCAAGGCATCATGGGGTGTGCAATTGATAGAAAATAAGTAATTTTTTGGGTGAACTCCTCCTTTAAGACCTGAGGCCCATTCTACAAAATGTCTTATTTTTTTTAAACTGTTTTTTCTAAAAACTGTTTTTTGAAAAAATGTGTTACTCTGTCAGTGGTTCTCAAACTTTTTCATGTCAAGGACCCCCAAAATGTATATGTATTTGGCCGTGGACCCCCATCTCAAAATATTTTCTTCCAGGGACCCCCAGAAGCAAAGATTTGAGTTACAAATGTTTGCTTTAAAAAATATATATATTCAAACATTTTCACAATTTTTCTAAAATAACCAAAGTGTCAAATAATGTTATTTTTTGTGCTAAAATCTAAATTCCAAGTCTTAATGGGATAAGTAAAAGTATCAATACTGCAATATAGAAATACTCAAAATGTACTTGAGTAAAAGTAAAAGTACTCATTATGCAGAATGTCCCATTTCAAGTTTTCAAATGTATAAAAACATATTTTGAAAATAGCCGATCTACAAGCTCACACATTGTGAGCTTGTAGATCGGCTATTTTCAAATGGTCTAAATGTATATAGGGCTGAAGTGGTTAATGCACGTTGTGTAATAATAAACAAAATCTACAAAGTAACTAGTAACTGAAGTTTTCAAATAATTGTAGTGGAGTAAAAGTACAATATTTGCCTCTGAGATGTAGTGGAGTAGAAGTATTGGAAATTGGAAATACTTAGTTACACTTACTTACTTTCCACGACTGAACTAAAGTGCATGCACACACACCTGCACCTGCAGTCCAAGATGCATGCACCTGTGTCCCGCTCACATTCTGAAGGCTTTCCTCGCTGAATCTCTTTTTCTCTCTCTTTCTTTCTGTGTGTTGAAGCTCTGCCTCAGTGGATCAGGATGATTAATGACACTCAGATGGATAGCGGCGAGAAGCTGCAGTGGGAGTGCAAGGCCACGGGGAGGCCCAGGCCCACCTACCGCTGGCTCCGCAACGGTTTGCCCTTGACCCCCCAGGTGCGTATATATATAAACCCCTATACCAAACAAATTATCCTGTCTTTTTATCGATGACTCCTCCGAAAAAACATCTGAATTATTCCTGACGGGAAGCGGGAAAAAAACGTGGACGCAGCGCAAAATTGTACGCGCGTCTCTCTGTTCCCATTACAAAGGGGGGTTTCCCTTCACCTGCAGTGTGTGTGTGTGTGTGTGTGTGTGTGTGTGTGTGTGTGTGTGTGTGTGTGTGTGTGTGTGTGTGTGTGTGTGTGCGTGTGCGTGTGTTTGCTTGTTCCATATCTGCTGTACCTCAGTGGTTCTCAAACAATTTCATGTCAAGGACCCCCAAAATCGATACGTATACACACACACGATCGATACGTATTAAGCCGTGAACCGCCATTTGAAAAGATTTAGTGCCAGGGACCCCCATAAGAGTAGATGTCTGTTAGATTAGATTTAGTACAGAATTCTACACTACTATAGGTTGAATCAGAATCAACTTAATTGTCACATCACAGGTTTACTGATGTAAAACAATGGGTGGAATTGGTGTTTTCTGCATGCATTTCACTCACTGTCAACCTGTGATTACAGGACTAGTTCACCCAACAAATGACTGATTTTCTATCAATTACACACCCCATGAAGCATTGAATTCATGGAGACGTTTTTGTTTTTGTCGCGGTTTTGTAGCGGTCTCTCCGGTAGGAGACTCAAAGGAGACTCTTTGTGTCTCCTACCGGAGAGACCCGCTGGTCATCAAATTATTGGCTTAGGAATGCGACAAAAAACCTAAAAGTTCTCCATGAATTCAAAGCTTCATGGGGTGTGTAATTAATAGAAAATAAGTATTTTTTGGGGGGTGAACTACTCATTCAGCTTCATTCAGATTCAACTTCACCACAGTAATTAAATTAATCTCTTTCAAACTGGTGTCCCTATTTTGGGCATGTCTTAAAGATAAAATAGCCAAGCTATTAGAGCTAATATTTCAAGTATAAAATAGGGCTTACATAGCTGGTTATTTCACTGGGGAACCCCTGGAACCCTCAAGGACCCCTGGGGGTCCACTTTGAGAACCAATGCCCAGTTCAAATATGATAATTTTGGGGGGTGTTGGTCTGAAACGGTTGAGAACCACTGCTGTATCTCACCATAACGCCTGGTCCTGCTCCTTGTCTCAGTGGAACAGAGTAGAGGAGCTGAACGGGGAGCTGGTCATCCGTGACGTGCGGCTGGAAGATTCGGGAATGTATCAGTGTGTGGCAGAGAATAAGTACGGCGCCATCTATTCCAACGCTGAACTGAAGGTTTTAGGTATGTTCATACAGTACATCTATTACAATACCGAACTGAAGATTTTAGGTATGTTCATACATCTATTCCAACGCTGAACTGAAGGTTTTAGGTATGTTTATACATCTATTCCAATGCTGAACTGAAGGTTTTAGGTATGTTTATACATCTATTCCAATGCTGAACTGAAGGTTTTAGGTATGTTTATACCTCTATTCCAATGCTGAACTGAAGGTTTTAGGTATGTTTATACATCTATTCCAATGCTGAACTGAAGATGTTAGGTATGTTCATGCATTCACATTGTGTTGCTGTGGAATTGTAGTCTGATATACTCTGAATAAACAGATTTATTTCTAATATTGGGTTAATAAATATACTATATGGGGGGGGGGGGTGGAATGGACATGCTAATAGATTGAAGATAAAGTAAACATCCCCATTTCTCAGGAAACAACATTGTCTCAGGAAACTTTCCTCCTTTAGTTTTGAACACATCCCGCTGTGACAATTCACTGTATTTTTCTTTTCATCCAAAGTGTCACTTACTTCAGTGTGAGCTCATAACTCTATATTTGACTTTCCACTTTAAACGTCCAGCTTGGAATAGGGCTGTGTTAAGGCTAAGTGTGACATTTATTTTGCTAATAAATTGAAGAGGGGCACCTTCTCCCTTCAACTCACTTTCTTTCTTTTACAAAGAAGGAAGATGCTGACAAGAGTATTGGCATTGTGTGTATATGGTATACTGGCTGAGAGGCACAGGTGATTGAAATGCAAGGGGGAGAAGGCTGAGCCGCGAGATGCGTCTGATTGGCAATCAATGGTCCCTGATTTAACCCAAACAGTGGTGTGCATGAATAAAATAAGGGGTCCTCATGGCGTATTCAGCACAGTGTCTGCATAGATCAAGTGGAGGAGAAGGTTAGGTTTAGGTATAGTTTTACTGGGGTTATGTTTAGGAATAAGGTATGGTTTAGGCATAGTTTTACTAAGGTTATGTTTAGGAATAAGGTATGATTTAGGCATAGTTTTACTGGGGTTATGTTTAGGAATAAGGTATGGTTTAGGCATAGTTTTATTGAGGTTATGTTTAGGAATAAGGTATGGTTTAGGCATAGTTTTACTGGGGTTATGTTTAGGAATAAGGTTAGGTTTAGGTATAGTTTTACTGAGGTTACGTTTAGGAATACCTGGTGGCGACCGTTCTGAGGTTGCCGGATTTGACCCGGGGCGAGCGTGTTTTGGGGCAAGCGTTCTTGTATTCAAAGGAAGAATAGGCTACTGTAGCCTAGCGTGGTAAACCCCCTCCCTCCGGAAATCTCATTTGCATAAGTAGGCTGTGAAACAAAATGTGTGTCGCAAGCTTCTTCCATTTGACAGAGTCAGGTTAACTGTAGCCAGCTCATTCTAGTATATCAGCCTGCGTGTGTGCGTGCGTGCGTGCGTGCGTGCGTGCGTGCGTGCGTGCGTGCGTGCGTGCGTGCGTGCGTGCGTGCGTGCGTGCGTGCGTGCGTGCGTGCGTGCGTGCGTGCGTGTGTGTGTGTGTGTGTGTGTGTGTGTGTAAAACAAAACACAACATATTAATTTCTTCTTAAAGGCTGTTCATTGTGATACCGATAAATAGGAACTTAAAGTGTAGTATGTTAGTTCCATTGATCCAAGACCGGAACACGATGTATCGATTGATCATTAACACATCGAGTGCCAATCGCGTCGATCTACGCGAACCTACTTAATTGCGCAGCGTGCCAGTCGCGTTGATTTACGCGAAGTGGTCTTTTTTCTCTTTTTTTTTTACTCGCAGGTTCACATTTCATTGTAGGCCTCGTTCGCCACGACACATTTCATTGTAGCACCACCGGAAACGGAATTATCCGTATCCGGAGATTTTCGCTCCCATCCGCCTCCACTCTAAAGCGGAAACTAAATCTCAATTTTCTCGGTTGTTGTTTTTCTCATCGCTGATCGCTGTCTAACATAAACCGCTGTAGCTTCAAGATGGCGGATCGCAGATCGAAACGGTGGGCGTCTCACACAGATCCCCTGTGTGTTTACAAACAGTTTAACGCGCGATTTTAAGGTATTTAGCAATGTCTGTGGCGACGTGAAAAAAACAAAAAAACAATAAATCGCTGGCACTGGTGAGTACATTATGATATTAAACTCTGGCATGGAATGTGTTAAAGTAAACATGCTCTGAAAAATGCACACGGTCCACCCATCTGGGCCTTTGAGATTTCCAAGTAGGCCCTGATCCAGATAAGGTCGGGAAACGACTGCAGTATATCTGATACTGGCTCTAGCTGAATCCAGTATCTGAAAGGCTAGATTAGACTTTATTGTTCCAGAGGGATATTAGTTTTTCACAGCCTAGCTGTTCAAGCGAGGCGCTGTTGTTTAATCCATAAAGATCGGAGGAAAGCATCTGTGTCATTTTTAGATTTCTTTGGCTATTAAAAAAAATAGCAGATCTGCTATTTTTTTTTTTTTACGTGAAAATGTGTGCAACTCTTTCAATATGTTCCAAAGCGAACATTTTTTAATCCGATCTGTGCTTCTGGGAGTTCCTGGAACAACATATCTTGAAATGGGGGTCAGTGGCCAAATACATAATCATTTTGGGGGTCCTTGACATGAAAAATTTGGAGCACCACTGATATAGTAACATACTGTTAGGATTTAGAACGCAAACCCCCATCTCAAAATATGTTGTTCCAGGGACCCCCAGATGCAAAGATTTGAGCTAAAAAAATTGCTTTAAAAATGTATATATATTCAAAGATTTGCACAAATTTCCAATTAAAAAAAATAATTGATCTACAAGCTCAGTGTGGCTATGAACTTGTAGTATGTAAGTATGCAGTATATAAAATAATGGTTACATGGTTAATAAGTGGTTACACCGTTCCCGGTTTTAATGGGTTAATGCCGTAATGACCCAGTAAAAGAAACTCCTGCAAACGTTTATTCTGACATTTTCCCAGCTTCTACATCTCCGTCCAGATGGCATCATTGTGAAGTGAGACAATTGTGAGGGGGTGATCAGTGTCATCTGCTATTGTTAGCGCTAGATGTGTGATGTCTTTCATGTCAAGAGAGTTTGGGTGTGGGAAGGACAATGACTTTGGAGGCAGCAGTATATGTGTGAAGTTGATACGTTTGTTTTGTTGCCATTGATGGCTTGAATTATGCTTTTTTTTAAGAGTATAACAGCAAGAGGTGTTGGGAAACAGACAGTGCTCTGAGCTTTTACAGATGAGATGGAGTCTTTGCTTTGTGGACGGATAGAAGTGATGTGTTGATCAAAACCGCCTTTATTGTCCCGATAAAGTGAGACCGATGTGTTTGTAAGTTGTCAACCTGTTCTACTTCGATTTTAAAACGGTGTTCAAGCTTCACAAGAACCATGTGAAGGGATGTGTGATGTATACGAAAACTGAACTATCCCTTTTTAATGGCAAGGCAAGGCAGTTGTATTGGTACTGTGAAGAACATTTCAACAACAAGGCAGTTCAATGTGCTTCACATAGAACATCAAGCAAAGGAAACACAATTATACAATGACATTAGGATGCATAAAACAAAAGAAGTAAAAAAAAAAAGAGAATAATAACAGTTACAGTGCAGAAGAGAAAGGAAAAGAAAAAAAGAAAAGTAACTCCATCAAAGGCAGTGGCAAACAGTCTTTTGTTGTGTTTTAACCCATTTAAACCGGGAAAGACTGTGTCATTTTTAGATTTCTTTGGCTATTCAAAAAAAGCAGATCTACAAGCTCATAGCCCGGCACGAGTGCCGCGCTATGAGCTTGTAGATCTGCTTTTTTTTTTTTATCGTGAAAGTTTGTGCAAATCTTTGAATATATATATATCTTTTTAATGCAAACATTTGTAACTCAAATCTTTTCTTCTGGGGAATTCTACACACGTCTTCTAAATCCTAACAGTTTTCTGAAACACTTATGTTGTTGCTATAATATCAGTGATTCTCAAACTCTTCATGTCAAGGACCCCCAAAATGTATTTGGCCGTGGACCCCCATCTCAAAATATTTTGTTCCAGGGACCCTAAGATTTGAGTAAAATTGAGCACAAATCTTCAAGATTTTTCCAAAATAGCAGATCTACAAGCTCATGGCGTGGCACTCAGTGCCGCGCTATGAGCTTGCAGATCTGCTATTTTTGAATAGCCACACATGCGTTCCCCGGTCTAAATGGCTTAAAAAGAATAAGAAGTGGCAGCAGACCTGCGGTGTTTGTTCTAATAATGTGCATGGATTACAGAAGGAGGTGTTTATTCCTCCCCCACTCCCCGGGTTGTCCCACGCATTCACACATTACGCTCACAATGACAAACTTCAGTCGAAGGCGTTTTTATCTAGGAAGTTGTTATTGCCTGTGTTCAGGGCTAATCAACAGCTTGCCCAGGACTTCTCATAGGGTGGATAAATGAAAAGGGATGATGCAATTTTATTCTAATTATGCCATCTGTTGAACCGTGTGTTAATTACATGAACACCAACAATAGCATTATGTAATTGTGTGTGTGTGTGTGTGTGTGTGTGTGTGTGTGTGTGTGTGTGTGTGTGTGTGTGTGTGTGTGTGTGTGTGTGTGTGTGTGTGTGTGTGTGTGTGTGTGTGTGTGTGCATTTTATATATTTATTTGTGTTTGTTAGTTTTCTTCTGTTTTATTGCACAGCATTGCACTTTTGTTTCCACATTGAAGTGTGTTATAAGTTCAAAGACTTTAGGGAAATGTGTAATATCATTGTGTTCAGTGGCTATATCATCTGTAGCCGTAACTCATATTTTAAATTAACCACTTCAACCCTATACTTAGGTCAACTATTGTTAAAGCGATAGTTCACGCCAAAAATGAGACACAAAGAGTCCTTTGTGTCTCCTACCAGAACCGCTGCCTACCGGTCCGCTGGTAATCAAATTATTGGCTTAGGAATACGACATCCAAATATCCATGAATTCAAGTCTCCATGGGTTTGACTAATCAATAGAAAAAAAGATTTTTTTTGGGTGAACTACAGTATCCCTTTAACTGGAGTCCCTTAGGGCTGTATTCTATGCCCCCTCCTTTTATCCAAATCTCTTTGCCGAGATAGCAGATCTACAAGCTCACAACGAGCTTGTACATCTGCTATTTTCACTGAATGTTCACCCCAGAATATCGACGCTTGGGTTCATAAACCATTTTCTCCCTGTCAGCTCCAATTATTGGGACACATCTGTTTGCCTCGAGGACACGTCTTTGCTGCGTACTCTTTCTCTGAAGGGCAGTTCATGACATTTTCAGGCAGAAAACAATTTGTATCCCAACCCCCCCAATCCATAAAATGATTAAATAATCTGAGCTATGTTATTCTATCTATGCTGTAAATCCCTATAGATCTTTAGCTTTCTAGTACTGACATATATATATATATGTGTTCTAAGGATTTTATTAACGATTATACACAGTGGTAAAGTAACTAAGTATATTTACTCAAGTACCGTACTTAAGTACAATTTTGAGGTATGTTGACTTTATTGGAGTATATCCAATTTTGTGTACTTTTACTTCTACTACTCCATATTACATCTAAGAAGGCAAATATTGTACTTTTACTCCACTACAATTATTTGAAAACTTTAGTTACTAGTTACTTTGTAGATTTTGATTATTATTACAAAACATTCATTAACCACTTCAGCCCTACATACATTTTGGCCATTTGAAAATAGCCGATCGATAAGCTCACAATGCGTGCATTGTGAGCTTGTAGATCTGCTATTTTCAAAGGATTTGTATACATTTTATACAAACTTGTAAAATGGGACATTCATTCTGCATAATGAGTACTCTCTATGTGTGTTCTTTAAGTACATTTTGATACCAATACTTTTGTATATTTACTTGAGCAATTTTTTTTATTCCGGACTTTTACTTCTAAGGGCGCGCTCCCACCAAAACATGGTCGGCTAGCGTTAAACGCAGGTTGTGCAGGGCCACAGTTTTTTGCAGCCAGCGGATTCTAAAAAACGGGAGTGACGCACCTGTCACTCACTTTCAGGACCCTCCCCGTAGCCCGCACCGCCTTCTGCCTTGAGCACCATGGTGCTTCCTGAGTTTTGGGACGGTCCGCCTTCCACTCACCCGATTGGACAGAGGGGGAAAAGCAGCTCCTGCCTCCAGCAGTTTTATGCTTCAAATTGTCAAGTCGTGTAGAGCGGATAAATGCAAGGTCTGCGCGACAATTTACATTGACAAAGCATTGGCAGATTCTGCCCCAGAGGTAAAATAAAAGTGCGGTGGGAGCGCGCCCTAACAGAGTATTTCTGCATTGCAGTATTGACACTTTTACTTCAGTAAAAATTGTTTGTACTTTTTCCACCACTGATTATACAACCACAGCGTTCTAAAATAAATAAAGAAAGAACATACGATAGGGTGGCTACACACAGCGTGCTAACAGATAACATAAAATGAAAATGTTGATGTCGTGGAAGCCATGCCCTCAGATTGAAACGAGGGTTGACAGGGACGTTCGGTCACCTCCCCCGTCGCTGTTTGGACGCGGGGGTGACGGATGGTCTGGTAACCGCATCTCCCTGTCGGGCGTCTTTTTCCCAGTGACCTGTGTCCTTTTCAAGATGTCCGCCAGCACAAACACGATCAGGACAGATTACGTGGCTAATAACACCCGGCACATGAGCGATCGCTCCAGGCAAAGACGAGGGCACCGGCTGCCCCCCCCCCCCCCTCCCCAGTTCCATGGCCTCCGGTTAAGGGAGGGGGGAGGGGGTGAATAGGGGGGTTGGTAGGAAGGGAGTGTTTTTCGGGGACGGTGGAGGAAGAAGTACTCTGATTTTTATTTTACCTAAAAGAATAGTTCACCTAAAAATTACTTATTGTCTCCGCCAGGCCGAAAGGCATGGCGAGAGAGTATGTTTTTCCCCCTGTCCGTCTGTGTGTCCGTCCGTCCGTCTGTCTGTGACCAGCTAATCTCCGGCACCGTTGCCTTGATCGCAGCGAAACTGTGCACACACACTCCCTGGATGCCAATTCAGAACTTCTGCCCCACATTTTTCTCATGGGCCTTTAATAGCGCCACCAGGAAGCCGATTTGTGCAAAACATATTTTTTGACAGTACTCCTACAGATTTTGTCCAAAAATCACGCAAATCAGTACACAGTATCTCTATAGTCATTTAACAAAATAAATCTTTCTGATTTTTCATATTCCATCCTGATTGGCTAAAAATGTCTTCCAAAGTTTGCAGGAGTGCTCCGTTTTGAACAAAATGCCTCAAATCATGAACACAGCATGCAATTTCCGTGAAATTTTGCACGCACATTCCCATTAGGCAGAGGAAGAAATGCCATTTGAAAATGTTCAAATCAGCCTCATGATGGCGCTATAACAGGCCGATTCGTGTTTTTACCTATAACTGCACCGATCTGTGTAAAACTTTGTATGCACACTCCCTAGAGGTCAAGGAAAAACCTTTGCCCTGCATTTTTCACATCTGCCTTTTATAGCGCCACCAGGAGGCCGACTTATGTAAAACACGTTATTTTATAATACTACTTCCAATTTTATCCAAATTTCACGCAAATTGGTACACATGATCTCTATAGTCATGTGATCAAGACGGATTTGTTTGATTTTTCATATTCCATCCTGATTGGCTAAGATTGACATCAAAAGTTTGCATTATTGGCTTGTTTTGAACAAAATTCCGCAAATCATGAACGCACCGTCCGAATGCGGTCAAACTTTGCACGCACATTCACACTATGTTGAGGAACAAATGCCACCCTTTTGATATTGGCCTGTTATAGCGCCACCAGCAGGTCTAATTTAGCAAAACAAATGATTTTAACAAAATGCCTCAAATCATGAATGCAGTCAGTGTCCGATTGTCGTGCAAGGCCTAAGAAGAAATGTCACCCTTTTCACATTGGCCTATTATAGCGCCATCAGGAGGCCACAATAGCCTACCTGACCTGGTGGAGACCTGTGCTCCGAGGAGCACTTTTTCTAGTTTTCTATCAATTACACACCCAAAGAGACTCCTTTGAGTCTCCTACCGATACATTAGCATCTTTCCGCCGGTAATCAAATTATTGGCTTAGGAATGCGACAAAAACAATCAAATCTGGGGTGTGTAATTGGTAGAAAATTTTGGGTGAACTAAGTAAAACAGTAGCAATACCACAATGTAGAAATACTCGGTTACATGTAAAAGGCCTGCATTCTGAATTTGACTTGACGTCATAAAAATATACTTACAATAATTATTATGCAGAATGTTCCATTTTGCATTTTGTTTTCTTCAAAATGTGTCCGAAATAACTGATCGACAAGCTCACAATGCGTCGTGGTGCAACGTGTTGTGAGCCTAGAGATCGGCTATTTTATAGTATTAAATAGGATAGGACTATGGGTTTAAAGTATGTTTTGTAATAAAATTATGAATCTGCAAAGTAACACAAGCTGTCTAATAATTGTAGTGGCGTAAAAAAAAGGAATACAATAGGCTATGTCTCTGAGATGTAGTGGACTACACGTATGAAGTATCACAAAATTGTAGCACTCAAGTAAAGTAAAAGTACCTAAAAAATTCTCCGTATGTATACAGTAAATGTACTTTATTTACTCAATAAGAGGAAACCCCTCCCACCAGCCAAGGAACCAGCACTTTCCTGTTTTAACCCATTAAGACCGGGAACGCATCTGTGTCATTTTAAGATTATTTTTGGGCTATTCAAAAATAGCAGATGTACAAGCTCATGAGCTTGTAGATCTGCTATTTTGTTTCAACCGTGAAAATGTGTGCAAATCTTTGAGTATAATATATATTTTTAAAGCGAATGTTTGTAACTGAAATCTTTGCTTCTCAGGGGTCCCTGGAACAACATATTTTGAGATGGGTGGGGGGGGTCATATAATTTATATACATATAATTTTGGGGGTCCTTGACATGAAAAGGTTTGAGCACCACTGATTATAGCGAGTTTTTTCAGAAAACTGTTAGGATTATTTTGTAGAATCCCCCAGAAGCAAAGATTTGAGTTACAAATGTTCGCTTTAAAAATATATTCAAATATTTGCACAAAATTATTTTTTTTTTAAATAGCAGATCTACAAGCTCATAGCGCGACACTCGGTGCCGCGCTATGAGCTTATATATCTGCTATTTTTAAATAGCCAAAGAAATCTAAAAATGACACACACAGATGCGTTCCCGGTCTTAAAGGGTTAATAAAGAATGAACAAATCAAATGCATGCATGCGTGCGTGCGTACACACACACACACACACACACACACACACACACACACACACACACACACACACACACACACACACACACACACACACCCCCACACACACACACGCACACACACACATGTCCAGAGGGAGCGCTGCCACTCAGAGAGCCTGCACGCATGCCGCGCGGCTCAAAGACAACGCGGGTCACAGGGTTTACGGGGCTGGCCCCCCAGCGAGAGGACGGGATTGAATTGTCATCATGTGTAATGTCACCTACAAAGCCACCACGCTCCACTTTTGAATAATCGTTGTTGACAGAGCCTCGCAGCACCCAGTACAGTAGCTACACACATAGCCCCAGTGCCTCATAATGCGGCAACGTGCCACTGCGCGCACTTCAAGACTTTTACTGCATTACGGCGTGTTTGCACAAAGTCATCGTTAACAGTACATGAATAACTGCTTGTTTCTTAGCTATAACCTCCTTGCTCTGTCTTAAAGCTATAGTGTACCTTTTTTTTTTGTTCTTGTTGTTAAAGTAAGTGTTAAATAGCTCTGAATTTTACCTGACGTCATAAAAATATATACATATTATGCAGAATGTCCCATTTTGTTTTCTTCAACATGTGTCAAAATCTTTCAGAAATAACTGATCGACAAGCTCATAATACGTCCTGGTGCAACATGTTGTGAGCCTAAAAGTCATTGGGCCTCATGCAGCAATAAGTTCCTAATGTTTCCTCTTACATTTCTTCCTAAGTGAATTCCTAAGAGAAGTTGAGTCAGATTCATGAAACGTTCTTAAAAGGCAGAATCGTTCGTAACTATGTTCTTGATGATGATGAATCACAATCCTCGTAACTTGAAGGGGTGTGCCAGTTCATCCTAATTACCATAGGGAGCCGCCCCACCAATCCCCATATAAGGCATGACTGCATGGCTCTGCCTGCAGTCACACTGTGTGTGATTGCTGCACACAGAAATCACAGGAAATCACACACAGAAATAAAATTGAGAGAATGAAGTAAAGAATACCTAAACTATAAGTCTACAGATGGTGGAACACCAGACTCCAAACATAAAAATAAATAAATGAATAGTTATGTGGAGGTACTTCTGAAGTGAACAGCAAATTATTTTATTTAATTAATGAATATATTTTATTATAACTCTCACATTAATCAACATATCACCACTAGACATCAATGTACATTTGCTGAAATTAGCTGTTAAAAATGTTATCCATATTTCATGTTCAGAAGTAGCGTTAGTAGTGGATATAAAACATTTTATTACTGAAAGCTGGTGGTTGGATATGGAGGGTCTTTAAGGTAGCAGCTGCTTGGTATGTAATGGGGTGGAAATAGGGGTGTGGTGGGTGATATGGTGGTGCAAGGAGGGGTGTAGGGGGCTATGTGGGGGGTATGGGGATGGGTATGACGGGTGGGTATAGGGGGGCTTTCAGGTAGGAAGGGGACTGGAAAATGGGGGTGTGGCGAATGTCGGGGATATGGGGGTGGGGGTGATGAGGGTGGGTTGGGTGGGGGGTTATGGGGTAGGTATGGGGCTTGGGCTTCAACTCAACCGGGTCCGTTTGGGTTAGATTGTAATTTCAGACCCGTCTCAAACATTTTCATGTCAAGGACCCCCAAATTGACATGCATTTGGCTGCAGACCCCCACCTGAAAATATTTTCTGCCAGGGAAACTGTTTCAAGATTTATCAAAATGTCTCGAAAATAGCCGATCTACAAGCTCAAAATGGCCAGTAATGGGACGTGTTGTGAGCTTGTAGATCGGCTATTTTCAAACAAAGTATAAAATAGGGTTAAAGTGATTAAACTGTTCTTTGTTTGCTGTGGACCCCTGAAACTCCCTGAAGGACCCCTGGGGGTCCCCAGACCATGCTTTGAGAACCACTACTCTAAAGATATGATAAAAAATATTATTGTAATTTAAATCCTATATTATACAACTGTAGAATTGAAGAAACTTAGAGAATTAATTATTTTTGCACAAATATGTCACACTTAAGAACTCAAAGGCCAGCCTAAGAGTGCTCATCAGTGTGTGTAGATTCTGTTCTTACCTGAGAACAGATCACAGCTAAGATAACGTTGGAGTATACCAAAATCTTCTTAAAAACCTCTTAAATGGGTCTAAGAAAAAAAAGTCTTCTTAACACATCGGGTGCCAAACACGGTCTGAACCGTGTTTGCGCAGAGTAGCGGTCCGGTGCCGAACACGGTCCAGACCGTGAAATATGTCTTTTTGTTTTTTTCGTTTTTCTCCACACGGGCGGGGCTAGAGCAGCTCTGGGAGTACCCATTGTGATCTTGAGAAGGATAGGCCAGATAGATCACCGGGAAAAAAAACATGGCTGCCATCCACTTCCTGTCTATTTCCTTCTTTAAAACACCTATATCTCCGAATCTGTTTCCGGTGGGGAAAACCGGTCATGCGCGATGCGCGATCCCCCCCCATTGTAACTCGCGAGTGAAATGTTATCGTTCCAGGCTGTAGCCAGGGTCATCGCGCAACATGAATGGATGTTTTTTTTTACATGGATTTGCTCCTCGTGGAGTCTAGAGCTTTAAACAGCAAAGCGCAGTCAATGGGGAGAATGCTGGCACCCAACGTAAGTTGTTATGAAAAAATGCTGGCACCTGATGTGTTAAGAAAGTGTGGGTAGATTCTGTTCTTACCTAAGAACAGATCACAGCTAAGAAAACATTGGAGAATACCAAAATCTTCTTAAAAACTTCTTAAGTGGGTTTAAGAAGAAATTTCCTCTTAAGTACCGTTGCTGAATGAGGCCCATTGTTAACAGTACATGAATAACTGCTTGTTTCTTAACTATAACCTCCTTGCTCTGTCTTAAAGCTATAGTGTAATTTTTTTGTTGTTGTTCTTGTTGTTAAAATAAGTGTTAAATAGCTCTGTATTCTGTCATTGCTGTAGAGTGTTTGTTCAGTAACAGGAGTCTCCATGTCTCTCCACTTCTTGTGTGGAGAGATGACAGGAGAGATGGGAGAGATGACAGTTGATAGAAAGAACAGTTCTTTAATTAAGTAATGCAGATGTTTAACAATAATTTAACTCTTGAGAGCGTAAAAGGACACAAACCACATTACACAACGAGTGAAATTGGAAGTGATGACACAAAACAATGAGCAGAAACATTTGGAATTGGAACACTATAAAATTGAACCTGATACATGAAAATGTATTTTCAGTTTATTTAAGTACTGGAGAAACGGAGAGACCCCTTGTTACTGAACAAACACTCCATAGCAATGACCTTTAAACCAAACAATTGCCAACTGAAATGCTCTACAATGAAATGCTTGATTCTCACATGTCACGTTTATTTTTTTATAACGTGACTGATGACATTTTATTACTACCACGATTACAACAACGATTTACAATGATATAATTAAACATTTCACTTGCAATGATTGTTTTTATTTTTTATTTGGCCAGTGATTAATGAGCGAGTCATCCTGTGTAAGTCCTTTGCCTCTGGCATTTTCGGCAGTGATTATTTTTTTTTTGAAGCAGGGGAGATTATTGTTTTCCATCCAATCTTTAAACAATATAACTCGTGGAAGCCGCATATTTACTAAAATGCAGTGTGTGAAATAGTGTGCAAACATGAGATAAACGGAAGATAAGATTGGATAAAGTAACATGAGATAATATTTGTAGCTTGGCCGTTGCCAAAGAGAATCCTGACACCATTTTGAATTCCTAATATTGTCTCTGTCGGGTGGAAACCTTTATTATACAATACAATAGGAGGAGCACCAATGGAGAGGAGAAGGCAGCACCCGTTTGAGCTCCACAACATCGTAGCGTTTTTCCCTTTTAAAAAAAATGTTTATCCTTTCTTTTTTTATCCACACCGTCGGGAGTACAGTATATCTCAGGTACTTCTCTTGTTTGATCTCCTTTCTCACTTGTCCCCCCCCCCCCCAACCCCCACGCTCCGCCCCCTCTTCTTCTTCCCCTTCGTTTTTGTATGGAAATAACGATACGATGGGAACTATGCACGAAAACGACTTTCACCCACTTTTTCTTTTTTTTTAACATCTGTAAACCATGTGATGTGACAATAAAAGCTGATTCTAAGTGTTACACCTTAAACTGTTGCGCTTTGCGTTCCTCCCCAGCATCGGCACCGGTCTTCTACCCCAATCCTGTTCGGGTCATCGCCACGCTGGGGAAAGACGTGGCTCTGGAATGCAGGCCCAGGGCATCACCCAAACCCCACGTTACGTGGAGGAGAGCGGACAGAAGGATACAGCCAAGTAAACGGTAAGGCTCAGGTGTCATTCTTAGACGGAAATGTGTTAGTGTCTAGTGCAGTGGTTTTCAACCAGTATTCCGGGGACCACCAGTGGTCCTTGAGGGGCTTCCAGGTGGTCCCCAGCTAAATGATGGAGAGTTGGTAACCAAATGGACCCTCATAGATCTTTAACTCTTGAGAGCGTAAAAGGAAACCGAATGGACCCTTACGGGTCCATTCGGTTTCCTTTTACGCTCTCAAGAGTTAAATTATTGTTAAACGTCTGCATTACTTAATTAAAGAACTGTTCTTTCTATCAACTGTCGTCTCTCCTATGGAACCACATCAGTACAGCATGGAATTGTGGACAAAATCTTATCCAACGAAACAACAAAAATATGCAAAATGTTGGGTCTGAGAGTCTAAATCTCATCAAACGGTGGTCCGTGGCTCAAATAAATAATGGACCTTGATAATGAAAAGGGTTGAAAACCACTGGACTAGTGGTTAAGCTGTGTCCCTCTCAGCCGTCCTATATGTCTCTCCTACACTGTCTCCTCTGCAGCTTTCCTTCATTCTGTCTCTCTTTCAGCGCTCCTACTGTCTGTCTCTCTAGCACTGTCTCCTCTCAGCTTTGCTACTATCCGTCTTTCCTGCTCGGTCTCTCTCTCAGCTTTCCTGCTATCTGCCTCTCTTACATTGTGTCTCTCAGCTTTCCTACTATCTGCCTCTCCTACTCTGTTACAAGTAAAAGTCTGGTGTTCAAAATGTACTTGTGTAAAAGTACAAAAGTATTGGGATCAAAATGTACTTAAAGTACCAAAAGTAAAAGTACTCAAATGTTTGAAAATAGCCGATCTACAAGCTCACAACGCGTCGCATCGCGACACGTAGTGAGCTTGTAGATCGTCTATTTTCAAATAGCCTAGGTATAAAATAGGGCTAAAGTGGTTAATGTATGTTTTATAATGTAATAATTTATATCTGCAAAGTAACTAGTAACTAAAGTTTTCAAATACTTGTGTGGAGTAAAAGTACAATATTTGCCTCTGACATGTAGTGGAGTAGAAGTAAAAGTATTGACAATTGGAAATACTCCAGTAAAGTAAAAAATACCAAAAGAATTGTGCTTAAGTACAGTACTTGAGTAAATGTACTTAGTTACTTTACACCACTGCCTACTCTCTCTCTCTCTCTCTCTCTCTCTCTCTCTCTCTCTCTCTCTCTCTCTCTCTCTCTCTCTCTCTCTCTCTCTCTCTCTCTCTCTCTCTCTCTCTCTCTCTCTCTCTCTCTCTCTCTCTCTCTCTCTCTCTCTCTCTCTCTCTCTCTCTCTCTCTCTCTCTCTCTCTCTCTCTCTCTCTCTCTCTCTCTCAGCTTCCTGGCTGTGCTGACGTTCTCTTTATCTGCGTTGGTAGTGTTATAAACACAACGGTGCACCTCATTAAAAGTGTTTCTGCGGCTGTGACTTTTTCACTTGTGTCGCTGCAACATCAACATCATGTCGTTAATGATGTTGAAAAGTGACATCAGTCCGTGCATGACTCCCAACTAGACACAAGGAAGAAGTCACATCATGTTTGACTGGATAACTTTTTGGTTTGTCTTTTGTTCTGTGTGTGATTTTAACTTTCAACTTTTGTCTTAGATTGAAACATCCGTGGTCAGAGTTAGAAATAGCTTCAATCCTGTGTTATTATCATAAGAAAAACATGTCCCCTCTTCCCTGGTCTCCAGAATAGAACATGATTATGGGAAGAAGATAATTCCCCCGCATAAAATATGCATGAAGTCATGAAAATAGCATATTTCTCTCCGTATCTCGAGATTGGGTTTCCACCGCTGTGGTTGAGGTAAACTGTGCCTTTATTGGTCTATACCGGTGGTTCTCAACCGTTTCTGGATAACGGCCCGCTTGGAAATCATGAAAGGGTTCGCGGCCCACCCATCTGGCCACTTAACACGGCTTTTAAGGGTCAGATGGGTGGGCTGCGTGCATTTTCGGAGCATGTTAATGTGATCGATATACTTTAAAGATCCTATTTATCACAATAAAAACAACATTTTCACGGTTTTAATGAAAAAATACCTTGTCACCTTTTTATTCATAAAAAAAGGACATTAATTCTATATTGTCGTTAACCCATTAAGACCTGAGGCCGATTCTACAAATGTCTTCCAAATCCTAACAGTTTTCTGAAACACTGATGTTGCTATAATATCAGTGGTGCTCAAACCTTGTCATGTCAAGGACCCCCCCAAAAGTATATGTATTTGGCCGCGGACCCCCATCTCAAAATAATTAGTTCCAGGGACCCCCAGAAGCAAAGATTTGAGTTACAAATATTCGCTTTAAAAATATATATATTGAAAGATTTGCAATTGTTTACATGACTTTAAAAAAATTGCAGATCTGCAAGCTCATAGCGCGGCACTCGGTGCCGCGCTATGAGCTGTGTGCTTGTGGATTGTGTGCTTGTGGATTGAGGGCCTAGCTAGCTGAAAATAGCAGATCTACACATACAGGCCCTCGATCTACAAGCTCACAACGCCTTGCGTTGCGAGGCGTTGTGAGCTTGTATGCCGCGGCCCACAGTTTGAGAACCACCGTGTTTTCGCTGGCCCTGGTATACCTGCAGCACATCAGAGGAGCTGTTTACATGCCTTAACAAGCCTCCGTTTCATTTTGCTGTAACTGAAATGAAAGTGTCACCGGCGCTCAAATCAAAACACCTCTCCGGAGGGGCTCACCCCCCCTCCCCGCGACTCCTCAGAAACGGCGACAATTTTCCGCCCCTTACGATTGCATTCTTCGCTCGGGGGACGATGTAGGGGTGGGGGGGGGGAGGGGCTCGAGGCGCCGTGCCGCATCAATCAATCTGAGCGACGGGCGGCTGAAATTCTCAGTCAGCGGCGAGCATTTCCAAGCATCCTGCCGAGGGAGCCGAGGACCTTTTGTTTGTCAGCCAAGACTCAGCGACGCATTACATGTGCCCCGAACAGCATCACAGCCTGTTTGTGTGATCTACTATATACAGGACCCCTCCCTCTCTCTCTCTCTCCCCTTAAAAAAAACGATCCCGGCCTGGCTAGTAAGCCTTATATGCCTTAATAGATTGGTTCTCAAAGTGGGGTCCGGGGACCCCCAGGTCCTAGGCACAAAAGGTTTGAGAACTACTGCCTTAATTCATTATAATGGCCCTATATAACTTAAATTAAACATCGAAAACACTTTAAATATTGTATTTATTTTAGAAATAGTTCATCCCGTCGCCAGTTGAGGAGGTGCACGCACATCCAAACATTTCAACGGGTGCGGGATCAAACTAAATAAACCGTAAACCAATAGAAAAGGTCTGCACACCGTCTTGATGCTCCCAACATAATTTAATAAACAGAGCGGTCAAAAAGAAAAACAACGTTTCGGCCTTCGTCAAGTACCTGACCTTTTGTATAGGGTTCTCCCTATTTTGAGGGGAACATAAGCTGAAAATAACAGATCTACACAGATCCACACAGGCCCTCGATCTACAAGTACACAACTCATTGCGCTGTGTGCTTGTGGATTGAGGGCCTAGCTAGCTGAAAATAGCAGATCTACACAGGCCCTCGATCTACAAGCTTTGCGAGGCGTTGTGATAATCAATAATAATCCATTTTTTTTTTTGGGGGCGGGGAATGTTCAGAACCCAAGATATCATGATTTGAAAATATTCTGCTCCATTCACTCTTTGTTTAACTTCTTACTGAAAAGGGCTGTATCTCGGCTCCTAAGCACTTTTTTTTTACAATGAATTTTGGCTGTGGCACTCAGAGCCAAACTGACATAAATAAGCCGGGCACTGTACGACTTTGAGGCACTTTGACTTAACTTGAGTATTTCCGTTTTTCGATACTTTATGCTTACAAACATTGTACTTTTGTAAAAAAAAAAAAAAAAAACTTTAGTTACGAGTTACTTTGTAGATTATTATTGCAAAACATACATTAACCAATCAAGCACTATTTGTATAATTCAGCTATTCAAAACATTTACAAATTTAGAAATATTTTTATGCCAATACTTTTGTACTTCTACTCAAGTCAAAATTTTAATACATGCCTTTACTACTACTTACTAGAGTGCTTTTATATTGTGGCACTGCTACCTGTACTTAGCCACTTAAACGGCAGCATCCATATTATGTAGCCGATCTACAGTACAAGCTCGATCGAGCTTGTCGATCGGCTATTTTCTGCGAAAGCTTTCCCCACAATAACAGAAAACAGAAAATACACTAGTACAGAGCCCTGAGGGACTATTATATATAGGGTTTAAGTGGTTAAAAGAAATAAATATGAGTACTTCTTCCACCACTGTTTATACACTATGTATCGCTGCATACGTCTAACTGACAGTTGGGGATAGGTTTGCGGTTTCGTTGCCCTGAAATAGTGATTCATGACCCCAGGGCCTTTGTGGTTCTGACAACATGTTTTTGAGATATCCATCAAACGCTTACAAATCCATTTGTCACCGTTTCCGTAGAGTATTAGGAGACTCTCTCCCGCTGGCGATGCCTTAATCTGGTTTGCACCAAACCTATGATAGAGTTTTGCCTTCATGAAGTGTGGAAGATTGCTCACAAAATTATTAATAAAGTAGTTACACACCTTGATGTCTTTCAAAGCTGATTTTTTGTTTTGTTGTTGTTGTTGTTGTTGTTGCTGTGAACTGTGCATGCTCAATATGTCCCGTTACTACATCCCAAACAGTGTGTCGGGACCCAGTTTTTGGGTCACGCAGCTATTCCATTTTAAAATGTGTTTATGTTTCCTATATAAGAAAATACTGAACTTTATTTCTAAACATTTTCCCCCAAAAAACTTGTAAGAATTTCAGAAATGTAAAGAAATCAAAACAATTCCACGATAAGAAGCAGTGAAAATAGATCAAGTAAATCAGCTACTTTCGCTTTTTATCGTACAACCGAGGGCTGCATTGATTAAGGAAATGTTGAAGAAGAAAATAGATCGTAGATCGGCTATGTTCAAAAGCTTTTGGAAACGGTGCTCAACTTATTAATTCATAGAGTATTTTTGTAAGCCTGGGTACATGGGGGGAGAGAACAAAGCCATCTTTTTGGGTCTCAGCTGAAAAAGGTTTGGGAACCCCTGCATTACATTATAATCTCAAATCAAACATCCAGTGAAGTCATTACTTTCTATCCCGCAGAGCCTTGATGCTCTATCCTTATTTTTTTTACTGCTCCACAATCCACACACATCTCTCGTCTGAATCTGCTAATCTTTAATTGAGTATCATGTTATATAATATCACAGTGGCTGTTATCAACCCTTTCCTGAATAGCGGGGCTTTCACTGGCCGGGTTGGATCAAACCAAACAACAAGAAGTACTCCCATTGAAGTAAAAGTAGCAATACCACATTATAAACATACTAAAAAGTTCTGCATTCACAATTGTACTTAAGTAAAAGTACATAAGTATTAGCATCAAAGTAAACCTAAAGTAAAAGTACTCATTATGCAGAATGTTCATTTCAGAGTCATATCATGTTAATGGACTTATTAATATTGAGCATTAACCACTTAAGCCTTATTTTAGACTCAAGCTATTTGAAAATGGTAGACCTATAAGCTCACAACACATGATGCAACGCAAGCTTGTAGATCGGCTATTTGTTATATATTTTTGTTGGCTTTATTTGGATAGTACAGTGAAGAATAACAAGAAACAGAGAGAGAGACATCTGAGCCTATATATGTGATATGCACCCTAACCACTACCCAGCTGGCACAGGACGTCAATATGACGTTAGAACAACGTTGAACTCCAACGTTGGATGACCGTTGTGGGGTAGTTGAAAATGTAAGTTTGTTAGACGTCATTACCCAACGTTGGTTTGACGTCAACCTCTGACGTTATTTAGACCTTGGATTTTGGTTGGACTCCAACGTTGAATCCTAACATTAATTCAATGTCTAACTAACATCAGAGTTTGACGTCAAACCAACGTTGGGTTATGACGTCAATCAAACTTTCATTTTCAACTACCCCACAACAGTCATCCAACGTTAGAGGCCAACATTAATTCAATGTCTAAATAACATCAGAGTTTAACGTCGAACCAACGTTGGGTTATGACGTCAATCAAACTTTCATTTTCAACTACCCCACAACAGTCATCCAACGTTAGAGGCCAACATTAACTCAATGTCTAACTAACATCAGAGTTTGACGTCAAACCAACGTTGGGTTATGACGTTAATCAAACTTTCATTTTCAACTACCCCACAACAGTCATCCAACGTTAGAGGCCAACATTAATTCAATGTCTAACTAACATCAGAGTTTGACGTCAAACCAACGTTGGGTTATGACGTCAATCTAACTTTCAACTAACCCACAACAGTCATCCAACGTTAGAGGCCAACATTAATTCAATGTCTAACTAACATCAGAGTTTGTCGTCAAACCAACGTCTGGTTTTGACGTCAATCAAACTTTCATTTTCAACTAAAATACAACTTGTATCCAACGTTAGAGGCCAACATTAATTCAATGTCTAACTAACATCAGAGTTTGATGTCAAACCAACGTTGGGTTATGACGTCAGTCAAACTTTCATTTTCAACTAACCCACAACCGTCATCCAACGTTAGAGGCCAACATTAATTCAATGTCTAACTAACATCAGAGTTTGATGTCAAACCAACGTCTGGTTTTGACGTCAATCAAACTTTCATTTTCAACTACCCCACAACCGTCATCCAACGTTAGAGGCCAACATTAATTCAATGTCTAACTAACATCAGAGTTTGATGTCAAACCAACGTTGGGTTATGACGTCAGTCAAACTTTCATTTTCAACTAACCCACAACCGTCATCCAACGTTAGAGGCCAACATTAATTCAATGTCTAACTAACATCAGAATTTGACGTCAAACCAACGTTGGGTTATGACGTCAATCAAACTTTCATTTTCAACTACCCCACAACAGTCATCCAACGGTAGAGGCCAACATTAATTCAATGTCTAACTAACATCAGAGTTTGACGACAAACCAACGTTGGGTTATGACGTCAATCAAACTTTCATTTTCAACTAACCCACAACCATCATCCAATGTTAGAGGCCAACATTAATTCAATGTCTAACTAACATCAGAGTTTGACGTCAAACCAACGTCTGGTTTTGACGTCAATCAAACTTTCATTTTCAACTAAAATACAACTTGTATCCAACGTTAGATCACAGCGTTAATTCAATGTCTAAGTAACATCAGAGTTTGACATCAAACAACGTTGGGTTATGACGCCAATCAGATTTACATTTTCAACTAAAACACAACTTGTATCCAACGTTAGATCCCAACTTAAATTCAATGTCTAAATAACATCAGAGTTTGACGTCAAACCAACATTAGGTTATGACGTCAATCAGATTTTCATTTTCAACTAAAATACAACTTGTATCCAGCATTAGAGCCCAACTTAAATTCAATGGCAAAATAACATCCGAGTTTGACATCAAACAAATATTGGGTTATGACATCAATCAGATTTCCATTTTCAACTAAAATACAACTTGTATCCAACGTTGGGCTCCAACGTTGGATACAAGTTGCAGAAAATTTAAATCGGGTTGACGTCATAGTACAACATTGGCTCAACGTCAACTCTAACGTTAAGAGTACAATCAAAATATGACATATTTCTAACGTTGGAATCACGTTGTATTTTAGTTGAGAATAAAATGTCAATCCAACATTAGTTTTAACAAATGTGAAAATAATAAGGGTAATAATAATAATAATAATATTAATGGATTTTATTTATAACGCACTTTACATTTACAAGAAATCTCAAAGTGCTTACATAAGGCAAATGCATAAAATCAAACATCTCACAAGAAACTGAAACAAAACAATTAAAACTGGGGGCATAAAGCCTAGAGGTAAAACCAGCTAAAAAAATGCTTTGCTAAAAAGGTAGGTCTTTAATCCTCTCTTAAAGCAGTCGACCGACTGTGGTGCTCTCAAGTGGACAGGGAGGGCGTTCCACAGTTCGGGGGGCGACCGAGCAGAAAGCCCGGTCGCCCATGGTGTGTAGATTGGCCTTGCGGATGTTGAGGAGGTTGGTGTTTGAAGAGCGGAGGTTGCGGGTCGAGGGTTGTAGGGAGACTAGGTCCTTGAGGTATGAGGGAGCGTTGCCATGGATGCACTGATGTGTCAACAGGGATATTTTGTATTGGGTCCGGAAAGCAACGGGAAGCCAGTGGAGTGAACGGAGGATGGGTGTGATGTGCTCATGTTTGCGCACTCTCATCAGGACCCTAGCAGCGCTGTTCTGAATATACTGGAGCCTTTGAAGGCTCTTGCTAGGGATCCCGATGAGAAGTGCGTTGCAATAGTCCAACCTGGAGGAGACAAAGGCGTGGACGAGCTTTTCTGAATCTGCTAGCGTGAGTGTGGGACGGAGTTTTGAAATGTTTCTGAGCTGAAAGAAGGATGTTTTGCATAGGTATTTGACGTGGGCCTCAAAGTTAAGGTGAGGGTCTATTTTTACTCCCGGGTTTGTGACAACTGGTGAGAGGGGGAGGTCCTGTCCGGAGAAGGTGATGCTGGTTATGGGGGATGTTTTTATCTGGTGTGGGGTGCCTATAAGAATTACTTCGGTTTTGGAACTGTTTAGCTGCAGAAAGTTGTTACTCATCCACGCCTTCATCTCCTCCAGGCAGGTAGTGAGAATGGATAAGGGCGGTAGTGATGATGAGGATGATGATTGCTTGGTTTTTATGTACAGTTGTGTGTCATCAGCATTGAAGATTGCATTCTTCTTTAGTTCCCCTAAAGATAAATGACAGAAATAAGCTATTTTAATAACTCTAGCTTGATTTTTACATTATGAAACATCTTTATTGACTGACAGGTATCTGTTCAAAAGTTTGGAATCAGTGAGAAATTATGCTTTTGAAATGATAGTTTGCAGATATGAGTTCTGTCTCTGAATGGCCATCACAATTGCTTGATCTAAATCCTATGTTGGGAACAGCTATACCGTAAGGTTCATGAGAAGTTTTATACAAACCAGTCTCAAAGTACGGCAAATTCTACTGAAAATATGGGGTGAAATTTGACCTGGATATCTAGAGAATATGACATGTAGAATGCCTAAGGTCTTTAAAGATATTGCTGCACTTGGTGGATTATTTAGTAAACAGAAATGTTGAAGAAGTTATTACTATAATTATTATCATCAATGTCTTGGCTGTAGGCCTACTTACTTAATTTTCACAGTGATTCCAAACTCTTGAACTTAGGCATAACTGCCAACGTATATAAAAATAATCAACATTTTGTAGCACTCCTTGTAAAATTTAAATTAGAAAGATAATGGAAAAGGTCAAGGAAAAGTTACATCGGGCAATTAAAATGTTTAACCATATGCAACGTCAAAAAGACACAGGCCCCGGGGACTTATTCTTGCCATGATGTCAACAGAGGTTGTACTGGAGTGTCAATTCATGTGACATGAGGAACGGCATCATTCTTCTGGGTGCATCATCCAATGAATTACCTCCTGTGTCTCCAACCATGACAACCTGAGAGTATGGTAAAAGTCACAGGAAGGAAAATGCCATATTAAGTGAACAGCTAAGATATTATTCTATCTTTACACCTCTTAAGGTCTTTAAACACCAGGGACATGACGAATAAATTATACAAATACTTCTTTAGAATATATTGATGCTATCGCATCAAAACTATTCATATACTGTAGATGATGCCTCATTTTTATAGCCGTTTGCCTGATGCCTTTAGTAGCGGTGAAAAATCAAACTTGTTTTAAATCAAAATGATGTTGCTTTATTGTGAAATAATAGTGAAGTTCAGTGTGGAGGTACTCACCCGATGTATTCTACTTGAGAGGACCTTCCACCTCTTGATGTCTCCCATCTAGCATGAAAATAAGAAATACACAACACATTATGAATGAAAAATATACTTGACGCAAGATAGAGACTTCCTCTCACAATGGCCTCATGCCATGGCACAACTACTTCAGAGAAAACCCAAGAAGAAATTGTATTGTGAACCCAGTATGGTGAATTATATCGAATCGTTGGTTGAGTGAAACTTCACATCCCTGCCCTTTCAATATTAACACTATAAGACTGCTTTTTCATTACACAGCTGACTGTAGACTAATGTTTTCTAGTTTATCTGTGCCTGTTTTGTTTAACTGTGTCAAAAAATCATCAGGGTGCCCACAGCCCTGTGGGAATTTATAACTCAATTAAAAATGTTCCAGGAAAGTCATTACCGTGGGAAAGCTGAATCATCTAATTCAATATATTTTTTTAAATTCCAACCAATTTAAGGACATATTACCCCTCAAATTAACGCCCTGATATTATACTTACTTCGGACTTGGTGGAGGCTCACCAAGTCTGGATCACGGGTGTTTGGAAGCTGAAGTACCTTTACAGTGGTGTCAAATGATGTGCTGTGGAAGGCAGATGATATGTTGATTATACTTGGATGCTTGGACATACATATTAATATAACAATAGTAATTAAGAAGAAAATGAAGTCTTGAAAAAACTGATTATCAGATAGGCTATCTCTGCCTTCCGAAATGTCTGTGGACATTTAAATTCAATATGGGCTGGAACAGCAGCAAAAACGACAGCTATCAAACCTACACCTACTTCATTATCAGCTACTGTATATCAAGTATCGGTTAATGCAAAATACTAACTGTTCTTCACTCTGTTCTTCGGCCATTCAACTGCACAGGACCTACTTCAATATTTCAACTTAAGATGGTTTACCAATAGATCTTTAACATAGTGTTTACATTCCTCAGAAATGGAAAAAAACTTTGAGAAAACGTTGGATTATAGTTGCTTAACAGCACAAATTAAAACCAACAAAATATCAACGTCTAATGGCGTTAGAATTTAACATTGTGTATCATAACGTTAAAGGTAGGGTAAGTGATTTGCGTTGGTTAAAATAATTGTTAAATAGCTCTATATTCTGATAGTACTCATTGCTATAGAGTGTTTGTTCAGTATTAGGAGTCTCCTTGTCTCTCCAGCTCTTTATTAAACAGAAAATGCATTTTCGTTTCAGTTTCAGTTTCATTTCCAATTTTATCCAACCAGGACAGAGAACTCAATCAGGATACAGATTAAACAAGTGAAATTGGAAGTGATGACACTAAGAAATGAGCATGCAAAATTGGAACTGGAACACTATACAAATTAAGCTTAAAAATTGGTACTTTCTCCTGATTGGCTGAGATTTTGACACCTACCGAAAAATGTATTTTCTGTTTATTAAAGAGCTGGAGAGACAGGGAGACATCTGTTACTGAAAAAACACTCTATAGCAATGATTACTATCAGAATATAGTATTTTAACCTTTTAGCAAAATACTTTTTGTTTTAACCAAAAAATATCACTTACCCTACCTTTAAGCAGACATTGGGCTTTGATCACAATATCCGACAACAGAATGTCGGTATTCTTTGTCAATTTGACGTTAGCATGATACGTTGAACAGATGTTGGTTACTCACCTAACACAACTAAAATCCAACAAAAAAAATGTGTTTAATGATGTTATAATTTAACATTGTGTGGTTGTTTGCATAATGAGGTTAAGCAGACGTTGGGTTTTGGTTACAATACCTGACAACAGCATGTCAGTATTCTATGTCAAAATGACAGCATGATACCTTGAACAGATGTTGGGTATTGGTTACTCACCAACACAACTAAAATCCAACAAAAAAACAACGTTTAATAATGTTGGAATTTGACATTGTATGGACGTTAGCATAAAGACAGTGATTCCAAACTCTTGAACTTAGGCATAACTGCCAACGTATATAAAAATAATCAACATTTTGTAGCACTCCTTGTAAAATTTAAATTAGAAAGATAACGGAAAGGTCAAGGAAAAGTTACATCGGGCAATTAAAATGTTTAACTTACCATATGCAACGTCAAAAAGACACAGGCCCTGGGGACTTATTCTTGCCATGATGTCAACAGAGGTTGTACTGGAGTGTCAATTCATGTGACATGAGGAACGGCATCATTCTTCTGGGTGCATCATCCAATGAATTACCTCCTGTGTCTCCAACCATGACAACCTGAGAGTATGGTAAAAGTCACAGGAAGGAAAATGCCATATTAAGTGAACAGCTAAGATATAATTCTATCTTTACACCTCTTAAGGTCTTTAAACACCAGGGACATGACGAATAAACTAAAATCCAACAAAAAAACAACGTTTAATGATGTTAGATTTTGACATTGTGTGAACGTTAGCATAATGACGCTAAGCAGACGTTGGGTTTTGGTTACAATACCTGACAACAGCATGTCAGTATTCTATGTCAATATGACGTTAGCATGATACGTTGAACAGACGTTGGGGATTGGTTACTTACCAATCAATCTTCAACATAGTGTTTACATTCCTCTATTATGTTTATTTTTTTTAGGTGGGCTTTACTGTTAGGCTTGGCCAATATTAGACTGAAAATAATGTCTTACAAGCTAATATAATTATTAAAACTATGATAAAGGCTAGACAATAAAAAGAGTATTCAAATGCAACCAACCCTTATGCCTGATTTTTTGTTACACTGCACTGTCTCACACAAAAATAGCTGTGAGGCATGTGAGCTTTACCCTTCAATAACACACATTCCCAACTGAAAACATGAATCATGAACAACAGAACTTCCCCTAAAATAAGACATTATCTTTAAAAGCTGCAATTTAAATGTTTAACTCAGCAGCACCAAGCCACCAACACAAAGCAGTGGGGATCAGTCCATCTAGTTAATGCAGTAGGCCTATAGCCTCTTTCTAGTTTCCACTGTTTGCCACAAAAGGCAGGTACTGTAATCATTTTGGGCAAAGGATTTATTCAAACAATGCCAGTTGTTTCAAAAACATGCAAAGAAAAGGAAAAGAAAAACAAAAAAACAAAGCATGACTGATTTGCACATGAAGAAATCACCTCACTCGGTCATAAACAGAATGTAGAACTTTATTTTAAAAAAAGTCAAATATTTCATTTCAAGTTAGAAGGAAATTAATTATTAACTCACCTGTGCAAAAGATTGTGATTCTAGAAGTCCTGGGATTCTCAAAAAAACATCTCCATGCACAAACAAGTATCTCTTCCTGTCTTCTCTCCCTCTTAATTCAAACTGCAGGCTGCTGGAGCAGTTACTGTTGCCCCGCCCAGTCTGGTGTTATACAACTGTGGTCCCACCCACAAGTCCAATGAGTCGTCCAATGAAAGAGCAGAACGTTGCTCTACTGCTCAGTGATTTGAGGAGACATTTGACAATCTAGTTTGAAATGTATTGTTGTGCAGACGTTGGGTATTGGTTAATTACCAACACAACTTAAAACTAACCAGATATCAACGTTTAATGATGTTGTATTTTTTTAAATTCATGTGTGTGTTTCTATCTGTGAGTGGTTGAATCTCAGAGGCACGTTTCTATACTCGTGTATATTCCCTTGAGCAGAAAAACTTCACAGGACTTCGATGTAAAAAGAATCACAAAAAGATGTATTCAAAAAAATGTGTTCCCTGGTTACAGAAGTGATCTAAAAGCAAGTTCTCAAACAAAAAGATATACTACGGTCAAAAAACTGTGTCGCTCTGACCTTGTCTTGAGCATCAACTGAATCTGCACAGCCCTGCACACACAGGTGATAGAAATCTTAATCAGCACTGCCCTGGGCACACTCAGGTGTTAGCAATCTCAATCAAATTCTCAGTTACACAACCTGAGCTCTCTTCTTAAAGCTACATTAACAGCATTGTTTTTAACCTACAGAACCTCATCATGAATTAAACAAATTATTGACTTATTTAAACCTTTTTAACTTAGCTTATTTAACAATCATATACTTCGATATACATGAACTGTTTAGGCAAAAATACAAATCACAAAATAAGCAGTTATTAATATAATAAACACAATATTCGAACTTGGCTCCCACACTATCTTTTGATACTTTATTATTTTACTCCACTACATATCAGGGCAAACAATTATTTTACTTTTTGTGATTGATTGATTGATTACTTTATAAGTCAGAAATTTAAACAGCATGAGGTACAGTCAGGCATTTAGGCTGAAAGGGTAACAAAAAGTGTCTGTCTGTCTGTCTGTCTGTCTGTCTGTCTGTCTGTCTGTCTGTCTGTCTGTCTGTCCATCTGTCCGCCCTTCCGTCCACCCAGTAGTACATACATAGTGGTGTGGATGATAAACGGTGTCACAGTCACACACTCTTGCTCCATATGTCACAACTTAGGAAGACCCTGGTTTTGAGGTAGGCCGGTGTCTATGCATTGTAATGTATTGATGCATTTCTTTTCATATGGGTTTATTATTTAGGGCAGCATAGGTTACTGGTTAGATAATCAGAAGGTCCCCGGTTTGCCTCAAAGGCCCTGGACGGGGCGAAGTGTCCTGAGCAAGACACTGTAGGGGTGGACCCCGACAGTCCACCCACCCCAAGCGCTCAACATAAAACATTTGAGCAGCCATAAGCTGTGTGAAGCTGAAACTGAATTTGCCCTCTGGAACTAAGGAAGGTCATAAGGGCAAATTATTGGCTGTCTACCTACCTCACTGTCGGTCGCATTCCTTTAAGATGCAGCTGGCTGATCACCAACAACTAACATCTGCTAAAGCGGAAGGAAAAAGGTATAACTGGCCTTAACCATGTTGCCTTGGCTCTAAATCCACACTGGCAAAGAAACCTGTAGCTAATCAGTCTCACATACAGCCCCAGGTTAACTATAGGTGGGCTGCTGGCATGTGCCTCAGGAGCAACTTGATGGTATTTGTCTGAAAGTCAAATTCAGTTATCTGGAAAAGGCTGAGGGTTATAGAACTGCACAAACACTTTTCTGGGCCATGGGGTGGCCCTGTAGCTCATCTGGAAGAATATAGTTGAACCACAGATGAAACAGCTACAAATTGCTCTGGTTGGACTTTTGCAGCTTAAACAGATGCTAGATCATTACTCTATGTCACAACCTTCAGTACTTATTGTCCATATTCTACAGTCAGACTATGTTGGATTTTGTTTAAGTAACAGCCACATTAACCCAGCAAAATATCTACATCTAATGAGGTTTGAATGTTGAGGGGATCTTTTCATTATGAAGTTTAGCAGACATTGGGTTTTGGTCACAATACCCACACAAGACGACTGAATATTGGTATTTACGTCAATATGACATTGGCATGAGACGTTAAGAAAATGTTGGATTACAGTTGCATATACATATATAATGGCGTTAGTATTTAACGTTGTGTGCACGTTAAGATTATAATGTTAAGAAGACGTTGGGCTTTGGTCACAATACCCAACAACAAAATGTCAGTATTCCACGTTAATGTTACGTTAGCAAGAGACGTTGAACAGACGTTGAATGTTGGTTATTCACCAACACAACTTAAACCAACAACAAATCTACATCTAATGGCGTTAGGATCTAACGTTGATGTGTGGCTGTTAACATTGTAATGTTAAGCAGACATTGGGTTTTGGTCACAATACCCGACAACAGCATGTCAGTATTCTACGTCAGTACAACGTTAGCATGATATGTTGAACAGACGTTGGGTATTGGTTACTTACCAACACAAATTTAAACTAACCAGATATCAACGTTTCATGATGTTAGGATGTAACATTGTGTGGACGTTAGCATAATAACGTTAAGCAGACCTTGTGTTTTGGTCACGATACCCGACAACAGTATGTCAGCATTCTACGTCAGTACGACGTTAGCATGATACGTTGAACAGACGTTGGGTATAGGTTACTTACCAACACAACTTAAAACTAACCAGATATCAACGTTTAAGGATGTTAGAAATCTAACATTGTATGGACATTGGCATAATAACGTTTAGCAGACGTTATGTTTTGGTCACAATACCCGACAACAGTATGTCAGTATTCTACGTCAGCACAACGTTAGCATGATACGTTGAACAGACATTGGGAATATTACTACCAACACAACTTAAAACTAACCAGATATCAAAGTTTAATGATGTTAGAATGTAGCATTGTGTGGACGTTAGCATAATAACGTTAAGCAGACGTTGTGACAACAGCATGTCAGTATTCTATGTCAGTACGACGTTAGCATGATACGTTGAACAGACGTTGGGTATAGGCTACTTACCAACACAACTTAAAACCAACCAGTTATCAACGTTTAATGATGTTAGAATTTAACATTGTGTGGACGTTAGCATAATAACGTTAAACAGACATTGGGGTTTGGTCACAATACCCGACAACAGCATGTCAGTATTCTACGTCAATATGACGTTAGCATAATACGTTGAGTAGACGTTGGGTATTGGTTACTTACCAACACAACTTAAAACTAACCAGATATCAACGTTTAATGATGTTAGAATGTAACATTGTGTGGACGTTAGCATAATAACATTTAGCAGACGTTGGGTTTTGGTCACAATACCTGACATCAGCATGTCAGTATTCTACGTCAATACGACGTTAGCATAATATGTTGAACAGACGTTGGGTATTGGTTACTTACCAACACAACTTAAAACTAACCAGATATCAACGTTTCATGATGTTAGAATGTAACATTGTGTGGACGTTAGCATAATAACGTTTAGCAGACCTTGTGTTTTGGTCACGATACCCGACAACAGTATGTCAGCATTCTACATCAGTACGACGTTAGCATGATACGTTGAACAGACGTTGGGTATAGGTTACTTACCAACACAATTTAAAACTAACCAGATATCAACGTTTAATGATGTTAGAATGTAACATTTTGTGGACATTAGCATTATAACGTTTAGCAGACGTTGTGTTTTGGTCACGATACCCGACAACAGTATGTCAGTATTCTACGTCAGTACGACGTTAGCATGATACGTTGAACAGACGTTGGGAATAGGTTACTACCAGCACAACTTAAAACTAACCAGATCTAAAAGTTTAATGATGTTATAATGTAGCATTGTGTGGACGTTAGCATAATAACGTTAAGCAGACGTTGTGTTTTGGTCACAATACCGGACAACAGCATGTCAGTATTCTATGTCAGTACGACGTTAGCATGATACGTTGAACAGACATTGGGTATAGGTTACTTACCAACACAACTTAAAACCAACCAGATATCAACGTTTAATGATGTTAGAAATTAACATTGTGTGGACGTTAGCATAACAACGTTAAGCAGACATCGGGTTTTGGTCACAATACCTGACAACAGCATGTCAGTATTCTACGTCAATATGACGTTAGCATAATACGTTGAGCAGACGTTGGGTATTGGTTACTTACCAACACAACCTAAAACTAACCAAATATCAACGTCTGATGATGTTAGACATCAACGTTATGTGGACGTTAGTAAAATAACGTTGAGCAGACATTGAGGTTTGGTCAAAAATCCGACAACAGCATGTCAGTATTCAACGTCAACCTTACGTTGGGGTAATACGTTGAACAGACGTTGGTTATTGGTCAGTTACCAACACAACCTAAAACCAACCAAATATCAACGTCTAATGATGTTAGACTGCAATGTTGTGTGGACGTTTTCATAATAACGTTGGGCAGACACTGAGGTTTGGTCAAAAATCTGACAACAGCATGTCAGAATTCGACGTCAAACTGACGCTGGGATAACACATTGAACAGACGTTGGTTATTGGCTAGTTACCAACACAACCTAAAACCAACCAAATATCAACGTCTGATGATGTTAGACATCAACGTTATGTGGACGTTAGTAAAATAACGTTGGGCAGACACTGAGGTTTGGTCAAAAATCCAACAACAGCATGTCAGTATTTGACGTCAAACTGACGTTGGGATAATACGTTGAACAGACATTGGTTATTGGTCAGTTACCAACACAACCTAAAACTAACCAAATATCAACGTCTGATGATGTTAGACATCAACGTTATGTGGACGTTAGTAAAATAACGTTGAGCAGACATTGAGGTTTGGTCAAAAATCCGACAACAGCATGTCAGTATTCAACGTCAACCTTACGTTGGGGTAATACGTTGAACAGACGTTGGTTATTGGTCAGTTACCAACACAACCTAAAACCAACCAAATATCAACGTCTAATGATGTTAGACTGCAATGTTGTGTGGACGTTTTCATAATAACGTTGGGCAGACACTGAGGTTTGGTCAAAAATCTGACAACAGCATGTCAGAATTCGACGTCAAACTGACGCTGGGATAACACATTGAACAGACGTTGGTTATTGGCTAGTTACCAACACAACCTAAAACCAACCAAATATCAACGTCTGATGATGTTAGACATCAACGTTATGTGGACGTTAGTAAAATAACGTTGGGCAGACACTGAGGTTTGGTCAAAAATCCAACAACAGCATGTCAGTATTTGACGTCAAACTGACGTTGGGATAATACGTTGAACAGACATTGGTTATTGGTCAGTTACCAACACAACCTAAAACTAACCAAATATCAACGTCTGATGATGTTAGACATCAACGTTATGTGGACGTTAGTAAAATAACGTTGAGCAGACATTGAGGTTTGGTCAAAAATCCGACAACAGCATGTCAGTATTCAACGTCAACCTTACGTTGGGGTAATACGTTGAACAGACGTTGGTTATTGGTCAGTTACCAACACAACCTAAATTCAACCAAATATCAACGTCTAATGATGTTAGACTGCAATGTTGTGTGGACGTTTTCATAATAACGTTGGGCAGACACTGAGGTTTGGTCAAAAATCTGACAACAGCATGTCAGAATTCGACGTCAAACTGACGTTGGGATAACACATTGAACAGACGTTGGTTATTGGCTAGTTACCAACACAACCTAAAACCAACCAAATATCAACGTCTGATGATGTTAGACATCAACGTTATGTGGACGTTAGTAAAATAACGTTGGGCAGACATTGAGGTTTGGTCAAAAATCCGACAACAGCATGTCAGTATTCAACGTCAACCTTACGTTGGGATAATACGTTGAAAATACGTTGGTTATTGGTTAGTTACCAACACAACCTAAAACCAACCAAATATCTACGTCTAATGATGATAGACTGCAACGTTGTGTGGATGTTGTCATAATAACATTGGGCAGACATTGAGGTTTGGTCAAATATCCGACAACAGCATGTCAGTATTTGACGTCAAACTGACGTTGGGATAATACGTTGAACAGACGTTAGTTAATGGTTAGTTACCAACACAACCTAAAACCAACCAAATATTAACGTCTGATGATGTTAGACCTCAACGTTATGTGGACGTTAGTAAAATAACGTTGGGCAGACACTGAGGTTTGGTCAAAAATCCAACAACAGCAAGTCAGTATTTGACGTCAAACTGACGTTGGGATAATACGTTGAACAGACATTGGTTATTGGTCAGTTACCAACACAACCTAAAATCAACCAAATATCAACGTCAATTGACGTCAAATTATTACGTTGATACATTGTTGGAAGTTGACGTTGGTCTAACGTTGGATTTTGGTTAGCTGACGTCACGACCTAAATCCAACCAAAAATCAACGTCAATAGACGTCGTGTGCCAGCTGGGTACAGGGCCATCAGCACCCTAGAATATATGTTGATTTATAAACTGATTAATCATTAATAATCTCAAATTAACTACTAGCTAAACCTGTCAAATAAACGTTATAGAGTGAAATGTGCAATATTTTCCTCTGAGATGTAGTGGAGTAGAAGTAAAAGTACTGAAAACTAGAAATACTCCAGTAAAGTAAAAAAAAAATCCTAAACATTGTACTTAAGTACAGTACTTGAGAAAATGTACTTTACTTTCCACCACTGATTATAAAGTATAAAAAAAATGCAACAAATAAAAAGTTTAGTACAGTACAGTACGTAAAATGCACTATAGTTCCTTTTCCCACCACCACCAAACAGGCCATCATCATCATTGTGCGCTCAGGTCTTTGGCCAGGATGACCTCTTCAAGGATTATCTGACATGATCAGTTCTTTATGGAAGAAGAGCGGCTCAATGCTGGGAAGAAGAGCAGGGCTAGAATCCAAACAGGCTTCACGTTTATCTGCCATTGACAGCTGTGCTGACTTAATGAAGGTTTTTAATGAACATGGATTTCCACTAATGTTCAGGGCTTTTGTCTCTTAAACAGCGAGTATTAATCCTATTAGAGTTGAAGCACACAGCTGGCTCATTTCCAACCTTAAAGCATCAAAATATTTTGTTGTTTTGGTGTTTTAAATATTGTTGCAATTCGTTAATATTAATTGTATTATAATATAATTTCTTAAAAGGATTTCTTAAACTCTTTCTTTTTTTAATACCGACTAATTTGCCCGATGGCTGTCGTGCATCAACAAAGCTTTTTAGCGATTTCGTCCCTGTCGGGTGGAAACCTCATATGTCCAAAACTGTTACTTTTCAGGATTCAATAATAAAAAAAACAGCATAAGTAGCAGATCTACAAGCTCGAAGCTTCAAGCCTGTAGATCTGCTACTGTTGTGTGTGACGCTGTTAGTATGATCAAGTAGGGCGTTCAAGTTAAAATATGGAGATAAGAGGTTTCTGCCCGACAGCATGCAGCGATTTAGTACAGTGACCATATTTGCATATTTGATATACCCAAAACTAGAGCTGGGCAATATGACTTCAAATCAATATCACAATTATTTCAAACTGTCACGGGTAATGAACATTTATGAGAAAAATTGCAGATCTACAAGCTCACAACGCGTCGCTAGGCTACTAACCTCAGCAGAGTATTTTTAATCTAATCGATTTAGTCGATTAGATACAAAAAATCATCTACTGTGATTTTTTTTGTGTTGACGTGTTGTAATATAAAAATATATAAAAACTGCTGCTCAATTATCTGATTAACATACAGTACATGAGCAAGATTAACCCATCCAATCCGAGGACGCATCTCTGTCATTTTAGATTTCTTTGGCCATTAAAAAATAGCAGATCTACAAGCTCATAGCGCGGCACCGAGTGCCGCGCTATGAGCTTGTAGATCTGCTATTTTAGAAAAAACGTGAAAAGTTTTGCAAATCTTTTGCAAATATATTATATTTTTAAAGCGAACATTTGTAACTCAAATCTTTGCTTCTGGGGGGTCCCTGGAACAAAATATTTTACAAATGTGATCTACAAGCTTGCGCTTGTAGATCTGCTATTTTTGAATAGACCAAAGAAATCTTAAAATGAAAAAACAGATGCGTTCCCCCGGATTGAATGGGGTGAAGTCTGTCATTGGTTCTAAATATACAATTTCCATATAGCGTACTTTTCAGTTAATGGTACTCAGCCCCTATACCCAGAAGTTAGCTATATCACGTGTCCTCTCTGCTTCAGTGTCCTTGTCAGACCTGGAACGCTCCTTCCCCTAATTTGAAAAGATGTCTCATGGACTGCAGTCTGCCCTGCGCCTGGACCGTGTACGTGCGGTGGAGTTCTGTCACGCTTTGACGACTCTCCGCCTGCCAATCTCAATCACCTCGTCCTGCGGAGGCAGAGCTTAACTATACCAACCCCTTAAACAATGAGCCCAATTAAAACACCAGCTCATGCCATCGATCACGCTGTTTGTTTTTTGGGGAAGAAATCTAACCTCTAATATTATCCAATAAAAGTTTATTTCATTGAGCTGTATGGAGCAGTGGTTCTCAAAGGGGGTCCTTGGGGGGGGATTCCAGGGGGTCCCCAGCTAAAGTAGTTAATATAGCATGATACCTTTGTGTGAGGCTGTGGTATGATCAAGTAGGGCTTTCATTTACAAATAAAACACAAAAAGTTAGAATATGGAGATAAGACGTCTCTGTCCGACAGCAACGATAGGGCAAATACTTCTAATTAAAGATCCAAATGGCAGGCTGTTGCTATTGCGTGCATCGTGCCTGTGTGTGTAGGCTACTTGCTTGCGTCTTGAGAGTGTGTGCATGCGTGCTGTCTCTGTGTGCGTGCGTGCGTGCGTGCGTGCGTGCGTGCGTGCGTGCGTGCGTGCGTGCGTGCGTGCGTGCGTGCGTGCGTGCGTGCGTGCATGCATGCATTGTGCATGTGTGTGCATTCGCGCTTTGCCTTCCCATGTGTAATGCCTGCATTCATAGGTGGTGCACATGTGTGTGAGCACGCACGTGTGCCGTGGTACCGGCCAGTGTGTGTGTGTGTGTGCGTGCGTGCGTGCGTGCATGCATTTTTTAAGCGGTGCGTGTGTGACTGTCGCGCTGTGCCTTGCTGTTTGTGTTGTAATCAGTTGCAGGTGTTCGTGCTACATGGACATGTACATATGGTTTACATACGTACACACACTCAGAGTCACTTGTTGAAGTGGCTGACACCTGACATACATTTGTAAATATTCATTTAATATAACAAAAATATGATGAGGATGAGCAGTGGTGGAAAAAGTACTCAAATGTTTTATAATTAAAAGTATCAATACTGCAATGTAGAAGTACTCCGTTACAAGTAAACGTCCGGAATTTAATAATTACTTGAGTAAAAGTACAAAAGTATTGGTATCAAAATGTACTTAAAGTACCAAAAGTAAAAGTACTAAAATGTTTGAAAATAGCAGATCTACAAGCTTACAACGCGTTGCGATGCGACGCGTTGTGAGCTTGTAGATCGGCTATGTTCAAATAGCCTATGTGTAAAATAGGGCTAAAGTGGTTAATGTATGTTTTATAATGTAATATATTTATATCTGCAAAGTAGTAACTCAAGTTTTCTGGTAAAAGTACAATATTTGCCTCTGAGATGTAGAGGAGTAGAAGTAAAAGTATTGAAAATTGGAAATACTCTGGCAAATTAAAAGTACCTACATTTTTTACTTAAGTACAGTACTTGAGTAAATGTACTTTACACCACTGAGGATGAGGATGCTGACAATGATGAAACCAGGAAAAAAGGATGTGATCATGAATATTAATAGATTGAAGGAAGTGAATGACATTGGGCGCTCTGGGAGGAATAATCCCACTTTCCCAGTTCACTCTGAAGCTCAGCGCTCACGGAGCTGCTCGCAGCGGAAACAGAATGGAGTCACGTTCTGTTTGCCGTTTGGTGTCAAATCCTTTGTTCTTGATCCACCTATGACAAACCTTGGGAGGAAATTGTAATATCGTAAAGGACTGGCAATCATTCGACGGGGGCAAGGGTGCCCGTTTGCGAATGCAAAGGCATGCCCGCGTGCTTATCTTAGCTTTATTAGATTTGTGTTACCTTGACGTTACCCTTTGCGCTTCTCAAAGAGTACAGCTGCATGATGTGGTTGCATTCATTTGACAGGTTTTTGTATGATTTTCATTGAGTATATCGGTTGTCAGGGTTCGACAAGTAGACCACAATGCAGGAAGATAGCGCCATCTATTTTTGCTTTAGCTGTTTTGCTCTGATATATAATTTTACATGTGCTAGGACTAGGACTAGGACATTGTACCCGTTGAGTACAGTGTTGTGGTTCAGAGGCTATTATCATTTCTCTTTTTCCCCCGAAAACCTGCTCCAAAGAATCACCTTTAATAATAATGTAATATTGTGTTTTTTGGTTAAATTAATGCCCTACTTGATCACACTACAGTGTCACACAAAAGCATCAAAAGTAGCAGATCTGCAAACTCAATATTGAGATTGAGCTCAATACTGATTGAGCTTTTGATTTGCTTTAAACCTGATTGATATAGTTTTAGCCCCTATTCCCCCCTCTCTCAAAAAAGGCCTTGCCTTTTGCCAGGCCACAATTGTAAATACGAATATGTCCTTGTCTTGTCTGGTTAAAGACCGGTTAAATAAAAACATAGAATACTGTCTAATTGTAGCTAAAATGAAGTGAACACGTTGAACCTAGAATTATATGAATGTGTTGTTTGTGCTGAACATCAGCACTTGAATGAGCGGGACTCATTATTTTGTTTTTCGTTGCTGTCGGGCAGAAACCTCTTATCTCCATATTCTAGCTGTTTGTGTTTTTTCCGTAAATTATTTTAACGCCCGGCCTAGTTGATCATACTACTAGCGTCACACAAAAGCATCAAAAGTAGCAGATCTGCAAGCTGGAGCGTGTATTTTTTAAAATTTGAATCCTGAAAAGTTACAGTTTTGGACATATGAGGTTTCGAAACCGACAGACGGTTTTGATAAACACTTATCCCATCCTTATAGCTTAATCCTCATCATCGCTATAATTACATCTGTGTTTTAATCCCTTTTGAGTGGGCTTTATTCAGTCCTATCTGTAGATGTCTTTCATTAATCCATCTCCATTGTCAATTGATTCTGTATAGATTGGAAACGGCATGCGTCTATCCACTTAACCCTTTGCTCCTTGGTGAAGGTTACCACAATTAATGAAAGCCATTGCTCTTGATGAGCTCCTCTGAGACGTTTCTGATCATTCTTTCAGTGGTAGAACGTCACTAAGTGCTGTAACTAAGTACACGTTTGAGGTATGTTTACTTTACGTGAGTATTTCAATTGTTTCAGTACAGATTTAGATTATTATTAGAAAAAAATACATTAAACAGTTGTCAGTTGGGGGGGGGTGCGCTGGGGGGGGGGGGTGCACGATGCGGTGCGGGTCACATGCACGCGATTTTTATGAACGCGAGGAATTTTGTTCAAAACTGACCTATCCTGCAAACTTTAGAAGACAATGTTATCCAAGTAGGATAGAATATGAAATATCGGACACATCCATCTTGATCACATGACTATAGAAATACTTTGTAACGATTTGCGTGATTTTTTAACAGAATCTGAAGGAGTAAGAGCAAAAATGTGTTTTACAAAACTCAGCCTCCTGGTGGCGCTCTAAAAGGCATTATGTAAAAAATGCAGTGAAAAGGTTTTTCCTTGGCCTCTAAGGAGTGTGCATGCAACGTTGCACGCAGATCGGTGCAGTTATAGCTAAAAACATGAATCGGCCTGTTATAGTGCCACCATGAGGCTGATTTGAAAGTTTTCAAGTGACATTTCTTCCTGGGCCAAGTGGGAATGTACGTGGAAAATGCGTTCATGATTTGAGGCATTTTGTTCAAAATGAACCAATCCTGCAAACTTTGGAAGCCAATCCTAGCAATCAGGTTGGAATATGGAAAATCGGACAGATCCGTGTTGATCACATGACTATAGAGATACTGTGTACCGATTTGCGTGTTTTTTGTAGAAAATCTGTAGGAGTGATATAATTTTTTTTTTTTGCAAAAGTCAGCCTCATGGTGGCGCTATGACAGGCTGATATGAAAAATGTGGGGCAGAGGTTCTGCTGTGGCATCCAGGGAGTGTGTGTGCGCAGTTTCACAGCGACTGGGCCAACGGTGGCGGAGATTAGCTGCTCACAAACAGAAGGACGGACGGATGGACGGACGGACACACGGACGGACGGACAGGGGGCAAAACATACTCTCTCGTCATGCCTTTTGGCCTGGCGGAGACAATAAACATAAACAATTAAACGTAGGGTGGCTAAACCAACAGCCCTCCTAAACACAGTCAAAAAAATGTTTGCCTCCCATCAGCAACACCTGCCCTTGATTTCAGACCTGGTTAAATACCTCGGCAACCTTGGCCTTGACCGTGCCCTGCGGTGACGTCATCAAATAGAAAACATGGCTCAAATGGCTCTTACATAACTAGTAACTAAAGTGTTTCAAATAATTGTATTGGAGTACAATATTTGCCTCTGAGATGTAATGGAGTAGAAGTAAAAGTACTGAAAATTGGAAATACTCCAGTAAAGTAAAAGTACCTCAAAATTGTACTTAACCCATTAAGACCTGGAACGCATCTGTGTTACTTTAAATGTCTTTGGCTATTCAAAAATAGAAGATATACAATCTCATAGCGCGGCACTGTTAGGATTTAGAAAACATTTTTAAGAATCGCCTCAGGTCTTAAAGGGTTAAGTACAGTACTTGGGTAAATGTACTTAGTTACTTTACACCACTGTATGCGTTGTACCAGGATGCCTGAGCTCATAGAGAATCTCACACTTCAGCTTGCTTATACACACATGTGTTTCTCATTGTTATAATATAGATTTTTCTGCCTCTCCTCCTCTCTCTCTCTCTCCAAGGATTACTCTGCTACGGAACAACACGCTCAGGATTGTGAACTCCAGCCGAGCGGACGAAGGGAACTACGTGTGCCGGGCGGAGAATAAGTTTGGCGTGGCGGAGATGACGGCCATGCTGTGGGTAAAAGGTAAGTGATGCCGAGAGGGTTTTTATTTTAAAGGGACTACACCATGAATTTTAACTTTTTCTTCTTTTTTGTGTGTTTTTGGTCTCCCCTACCTCTCTTCTATCCCCAAAAATACCCCAGTTTGAACACTCAGGCTTTCACAGCAAATCTGGGGTTTTCTGTAAATTGGTCTCTAAACAGGCCAAACTGATTTGCACCCTGACGTGACGTCACGTCAGGGTACAATCCCTCCCGTTTTTCAGTTCCAACCAAAAAATATATATATATATATATTTTTTTTTTTTCTTTTTCCACACAGAACCAGGAGATAACATGCATACAAACTGGCTCAATAGCGCCCCGTGCCAAACAGGACAATGTGGTACTGCAGGTGAAAGTGCTTTATAAGCCAGAGAGAAGTTAGTTGGAATGAGTATCTGAGGCTTGATCTAGGCTCAAACCTTTTGAAAAACGTTTGAGGGACATAAACAGTATGATATTAAATATTTTTAATTTTTTTTAAATTCATGGTGTAGATCCTTTAATAGTTTTTTTCTGACAAATTAGCACCAATCAGCCACTGGTAAACAGCCCCCTGCCCCGATATCATTGAAATGGGACATTCTGCATGATGAGTACTTTTACTTTTGGTAATTTAACTCTCTCAGTGCCAAGCCCCGAGTTATCCCGAGTTTTTTCTGAGTGCCCTCAGTGCCAGAACGAGAAATCCAGAGTTTTTACTTTTTACTGTGATCGCGCTGTTCTGTTTATTTTTCATCATCAGTTTCACTTTCTGATTCCTTCAGACTCACCGGCTTCCGGATTCATGACGCAGATTCCGTTTCCGGTTCTCTATTTTTTTTCGGTCATTTTCGGCCAGAATAGGGAAAAACACATTTTTTCACACGGTTTAAAAAATGAACGGAGAGCTCCACTTCTATTTTCTGTAGTCTGGGTGACGAACAGTCATCGTAGTCGTGTATCACATCGTACTTAAGCCCGATCAGTGATTGTCGAAAACGTCACATCCGGTTATGACGTACAGTACATGTATGTTTTTAATTATGTACTTACTGTACATGTATGGTATATTTACATGGAGTAAAAAAAGGGGATATTTAATATTTAAATGGTTCGGTGACCCCCCCCCAAAAAATGGGTGGGGGTAGGCCTGTCACGATTAGCCTAATCGCAATTATTTTGCATAATCGTCATAATCGTTTCCATGTTGAGAAAGGTTCATACATTTTGAAACATTTTCAAAAATAGTGGAAATAATAATAGTGGAAAAAATCTTTCCACTATTGTATACACACTTTGTGTATGTTGTGAGCTTGTAGATCGGCTCTTTCCACTATTGTATACACATTCTGGGGGGGGGCAATGGTGGTGTGTCATCCTGAGGTGACAGTGCAGCAGCTTTGTGCTTCACGTCGTTGCAGAGGCCATGCGCGTGGAGCTGAGCCCCGGCCGGGTGGAGGTGACGGTGGGGGAGAGCGTGGTGCTCAGCTGCAGGGCGTCCCACGACACCTCGCTGGACGTGGGCTTCCAGTGGCTGCTCAACCACAGGCCCATCAACTTCCAGCAGGACGGCGGACACTTTGAGTACATCCAGACCGTGCGAGAACGGGTAAGTTAAGTATAGAGAACCCCCCAGGCTATCAGGATTAGCCGCTTAACCCTTTAAGCCCCATGCAGGCCGATTCTACAAAATGCCTTCTAAATCGTAACAGTTTTCTGAAAAAGCGTGTGTTGCTGTATCAGTGGTGCTCAAACGTTTCCATGTCATGCACCCCCTCAAGTGTATATCGTTGCTGTCGGGCAAAAAACAGCTAACTCAATTTTTCCGCTTTTGCATTTTTTCCATAAATTAGAGCTATTGAACACCCTTTACGTCTGTGTGTTGAAAAAAATACTGAACCAATGCAAAGTATTAAAGAGCGCTTCTGTCAAAACCAGCTAACATTGGATCCTCAAACTGTTGGCGGAATCTGCCAATGCTTTGTCAATGCAAATGCGTGGATTCTTGGAAGGTCGCAAGATCAAGAATCCACGCATTTGCATTGACAAAGCATTGGCAGATTCCGCCACAGAGGTAAAATAAAAGTGCGGTGGGGCCGTGCCCTAACTCCACTTTTTGTTTAGTGTTTGTCATTTCCTGAAAAATGGACATTTTTGGAGTTAGCTGGTTTCTGCCCGACAGCAGCGATATATACTGCTCAAAGAAATGTAGGGAACACTTTGATCCCTTAATTATTTTGACTTTTCATGAACTGTGTACATACTGCTAGCAAAAACCGCTCAAAAGAATGAAGGGATCAAAGTGTTCCCTTAATGATATTTGGCCCGCCGACCCCCCATTTCAAAATATGTTGTTCCATTGGACCCCCAGAAGCAAAGATTGGAATTAACAATGTTCACTTTTAAAAGAATCCAATCCAGGAATCCAAAGCAGTGCACGAAATTGTCACCGTTGAAAGAAATATATAGCAGATCTACAAGCTCGTAGCGGGGCACAAAGTGACGCGCTATGAGCTTGTAGATCTGCTATTTTTGAATAGCCAACAAATTTGCTATATAGCTAAAAAATCGAAAATGACACAGATGCTTTCCCGGTTTTAATGGGTAAACCCAGTGGTTCTCAAACCTTTTTAATTTCAAGGACCACCATAACTCTGAGTGTACGGGTCCATTTGGTTCCATTTGTACTGTACACTCTCAGAGTTGCAGAACAGGTCTTAAGTGGTCAATACGGTTCTATTCATGTAAAATAAGCTCCGTATTGCAGCTTCCTGTTCTCGAAGAGATGCGGCCTATATAGGTTTGTTATCTACCCAACCGATCGATCAATAGATCGATCGATCTATCTGTCTTGTTGGCTCGTTATCTATGCATGTTGGCTTTGTGAAGATCCTGTAAACAGCAATTTAGCATGGGCTCCATAATTACGGATTTTTAGACATGCTGGGCTCGTTGTACCAAAAAGGCGTATTAACCCATTAAGACCGGGAACGTGTCCGTGTCATTTTAGATTTCTGTGGGCTATTAAAAAATAGCAGATCTACAAGCTCATAGCACGGCACCGAGTGCCGCGCTACGAGCTTGTAGATCTGCTATTTATTTATTTTATCGTGGGAAAATAATGTGCAAATCTTTGAATGTATATATTTTTTAAGCGTTTTTTTTTTGTTCAAATCTTTACTTCTGGTGGGGGTCCCTGGAACAACATATTTTGACATGGGGGTCCGCGGCCACATACATATGATTTTGGGGGTCCTTGACATGAAAAAGTTTGAGAACCACTGATATTATAGCAACAGAAGTTTAAAAAAAAAAACTGATTTATAAGACATTTGTAGAATCCCCAGAAGCACAGATTTGAGTTAAAAATGTTCGCTTTAAAAAATATATGTATATTCAAAGATTTTGCAAAAAGAAATAAGATTTTTCAAAACAATAGCAGATCTACGAGCTTGTATATCTGCTATTTTTTAATAGCCAAAGAAATCTAAAAATGACACACAGATGCGTATCCCGGTCTTAATGGGCTAAAGCTGAATAAGGAATCAATCCCTGGAAAGGTCACAGCAACCCGCGGATGTCATCGTGATTAAAGACCCGCGGTGAATCACACAGCCATGTTTATCAAAGTCTACACCGAGGAGGAGACAGATAAGCCTGAACACATGCTAAGCCTCCCGAGGGCTGATTTATTCGCTCTGTGGAGAGGCTGCAGTGCTGCTGGAGCAGCGGCTGGTCCTCTGCACACATATCTGTAGCAGACAACACTGGCCAAGGTCTGAGGGTCACATTCAACAACTCCTCTGTATCCTGCAGTGGTGGACAGTGCATGGACACAGTACAGTGTATAGTCGCTGTCGGGTGGAAACCTCTTATCTCCATACATGTTTTTTCATAAAGTAATGCCCTACTTCAGTGGTTCTCAACCTTTTTCATGCCAAGGACCCCTAAATTGACATACATTTGGCCGTGGAGCCCCATCTAAAAAATATTGTGTGGCCAGGGACCCCCAGAAGAGAAAATTTGTTTAAAAAAAAATAAAACTTCTAAAACAACACTTTCAAGATTATTCGAAAAATGTTAAAAAATAGCAGATCTACAAAATGTGAGCTTGTATATCTGCTATTTTTGAATAGCCAACCTACAGTATACAATATGGATAACGGGGTGAACATGTATTAACACCTTTTGCTGGATCCCCCTCAAGGACCACTGGTGGTCCCCGGACCACTGGTTGAGAACCACTGCCCTACTTCATCATACTACAGCGTCAAACAAACGTGACTAGTAGATCTGCAAACTCGAAGCGCGACGTGAAGCGACGCATTTTGAGCTTGTAGATCTGCTACTTTTCCTACTTTTGAATTTGAAATCCAGAAAAGAAACAGTTTTGGACATATGAGGTTTCCACCGGACAGAGACGATATGGGGGGGGGGGGGGGGGAATAACCTGTGTTCCGATGCATCCAATGTATTAAACGACTGGGAGCGACTTATTCGACAATGTGCCGACTCTATTTTATTCTAAATCTAAATGTTTATGAAACCCTGTAGACGGACTTTATCACTTTGACTTTCAAAATTGTGCAAACATTTTGAAAATATCAGATCTGCAAAATGACAACGTGTCGTGATGCATTGTGTTGTGAGCTTGTAGATTGGCCATATCTGCTACTTATGTGCTTTTGAAGGGCAAAAGAAAACAAAACATAGAAAGTTGAAATATGGAGGTACAAGGTTTCTGCCCGACAGCAATGTGCTACTGCATAATTTTATACTTTGGCTATTCAAAAATAGCAGATATACAAGCTCATATATGTTTGAATATATGTATTCTTTTAAAGCGAACATTTTTTACTCAAATCTTTGCTTCTGGGGGGGTCCCTGGAACAAAATATTAATAGAGAGAGAGAGAGAGTTCTCAAACTTTTTCTTGCCAAGGACCCCAAAATGTATTTATACCCCCAGACCCGGACCCCCAGAAGAGAAGAGAAGAGTTTTGTTAATTGTTTTTTTGTAACACATTCAAGAAAAGAAAAAACAAATCAAAAATATCGGATGTACAAGCTGGTCTTCTCTAATCCTGTAGTGTATTCCTGTGTATTGATGTTGCATATTGATTTAGAGACAGAATCATACATAATACAGTTGAATACATTTCCAAAGTAATGAATAGCACTGCAGTGTAGCAGTTTGCCGGCAAAATAAGAAATTGCGGAAATTGCGAAAGTACATTTACTCAAGTACTGTACTTAAGTACAATTTTGAGGTACTTTTACTTTAATGGAGCATTTCCAATGTTCAGTACTTTTACTTTTACTCCACTATCTCAGAGGCAAATATTACTTTTACTTTTCCACTACAATTATTTCAAAACTTTAGTTACTTTGCAGATATAAATGATTATTAATGATATTAATTATAAAACATACATTTACCACTTCAGCCCTATTTTACACATAGGCTATTTGAAAATAGCCGATCTATAAGCTCACAACGCGTTGCGATGCGACGCGTTGTGAGATTGTAGATCTGTTATTTTCAAACCTTTTAGTACTTTTACTTTTGGTACTTTAAGTATATTTTGATACCAATACTTTTGTACTTTTACTCAAGTAACATTTTGAACACAGGCTTTGTAGTTGTAACAGAGTATTTTTATATTGTGGTATTGCTACTTTTACTTAAGTAAAATATCTGAGTACTGCTTCCACCACTGGTTAAGCCCTCTATTATTATTTTTTTAAATATGTATATATATCAAAACAGCAGATGTACAAGCTCACAAGACGTCACACGTTGTGAGCTTGTAGAGCTGATATTTTAAAAGTGTTACATTTGCTCAACATAGATGGGTTGAAAGCTGTAAAAAATCTCAACACATTGACTGCATCATTCTCAATAAAAATAGCATCTCTGTCAGGTGGAAACCTCATATAGTATGTGCAAAACTGTTGCTTTTCAGGATTTAAATTAAAAAATAGCCAAAGTAGCAGATCCAGATCCGCTACTTGTGATGCTTTTGTGTGACGCTGTAGTATGATCAAGTAGGGAGTTACTTTACGAAAATAAATAAGTTAGAATATGGAGATATGAGGTTTCTGCCCAACAGCAAGGATATTTTAATCTGCTCTAATTCCCACTAGTAGGGATGAAAGTGAAAAGGGAGGATTAACATATTATTGGAAACAATAGAAATAGCTTTGAATTCGACAAAATAAACATAAAAAGCTACAAAGTGAAAAGCTGTGGGCTCATTAAAATTCATTAAAAACATGAACAGCGTTGCCATGTTTTTATAAGTAAGAAGTGGACGTGTTTAAACCTGTCGTTGTCAGACATTTTCATGTCAAGGAACCCCAATGAATATGTATTCTACGGACCCCCATATGAAAATATTTTGTGCCAGAGACAAGCATTTGTAAATAATTATATTTATCAAGATTTGTTTTGAAAATAGCCGATGTATGTAGGTTTAAAGTGCTCGTTTAGACTGTTCGCTTCTTTCGGGCTTGTTTTCATAGACCTGGTTGCTTATTTCTCTCGCAAAATATGGCAACACTGATTAACCACTTAAACCCCGTATCGTGGGGCAAGCCTTCGGGGAAAGCCTTCGCAGAAAATAGCAGCTCTACAAGCTCACAATGCTTTGCATTGTGACGCATTGTGAGCTTGTAGATCAGCTATTTTCAGCGAAGTTATTTAATGTATAGAGCGAAAACAACAAAAAAAAAATATATATATATATATATCTATATATACATTCACCATTTTCCGAACTTTTTCGATATTTTTCTGCAAGCTCACATCTTGTTTGCGATGTGACACGTGTTGAACTTGTAGATCTGACATTTTGGCACAAAATGTAATCGGGTAGGGGTCCGCGGCCATATCATTTTGGGTCACCTTGACATGAAAAAGGTTGGCTCACCAGCAGCTAGCATGGCTAAATATTAGCTGTAAATACAAACTGAATAATATGCATATTTCACATAATTCCTGGGATGTTAGAATTCAGAGAAAGATGACTAATCCAAGTATGTAATTATAGGTGACGCTATGGAGCTAATGTCACCAATGACATGATCCAGTGGTGTAATTAGTGTAGAATATCAGTATAATCTCTTAAACCCACAAAAGGTCACAGTATGTGTCTCTAAGAAATCATCCCGGAATAGCCATGGTGTTGCAAGGTGTTTATTAGCAGTGGGTAAAGTTCCCCTTCTCTTCTACATGTTGAGGCTTAATTACAGTATGCACAAACAGATAATTTTTTCTATCGATTAGTCACCCCATGAATTCATGGATTTTTTTTTGTTTTTGTCGCATGCTAAGCCAATAATTTGATGACCAGCAGACGATGCAGACCAGATGCAGCGGTTCCGGATAGGAGACACAAAGGAGACTTTTTGTCTCCTACCGGAACCGCTGCCGTTCATCAAATCATTGGCTTAGGAATGCGTCAAAAACTAAAACATATCCATGAATTCATGTGACTAATCGATTGAAAAAAATACATTTTGGGGGTGAATCCCTTAAAGTGTTTAAACTGTTCCTTGTTTTTCCGGGGGGACCCCCTGGAACCCCCCTCAAGGACCCCGAGGGGTCCCCCAATCAGTGCTCCATACATAGGCATAAATACAGTGGAGCATTCCTCGAAACTTGTCACGATTTCCTTCAGTCAGTGCATTTTTATCAGTCTGTATTGGGTGACAATTCAATTTAGTTTCCCAAGAACACTCAGCGACCTGGTTCTCTCCTCGGCTCCACGTGATTGAGGCCCTGGAGAGGGAGCATGTATTTGCTCTGACAATTCTCTACAGGCACACTCTAGACTCTGGGCGGAAGAGCGCCATGTAATGTTAAAGGTTTAATGACATTCACTTTTACACCACATTCAAAGTCTTTGTCCTGGTCCTTCAAAAGTGTACAAAAAGTTTTAAGTGAAAATTCCATTCCAGTGATCCATGGCAGGTGTTTTTCTCTCACATTTCTAAAGCCTTTTCAACTGCAATGAAAAAAGAAATCTTTGCCTGCGGGTGTCGCTGGTGAGGGATTTTGCCTGTCAATCATCGCCTCTGCTCCGCCCCCCCCAAAGGAAAGGATAGGGGAGGGGAGGGGCGAGGAGGAGAGTGGGCGGGATTAATCGACTGTGACCTCACTGTCGAAGGGCCAAGCTCAGATTACTTTTCAGCCTAATTATTCAGAAAACCCCAGACCACAGAAAATCCACTGAATGTTCTAAGTTCAGGTTTTTTGGGTGTAATTGAGGTCATAAAACCCCAAGTAAAACATTGAAAATAAAAAAAGTGAAAATGAATGTCATGATACCTTTAATCACGTTTGGTGCTAAACAGCTGCCTGAATTATTCCAGCCTTGCCCCAGGCATTTTTTGTTTAATATATCGTCTCTGTCGGGTGGAAACCTCATATGTCCAAAACTGTTACATTTCAGGATTCAAATTCCAAAACAGCAAAAGTAGCAGATCGAAAGTAGAAGCAGCTCAAAAAGCGCCGCTTCGCGCCCGCGTTTCGAGCTTGTGGATCTGCTACTTTTGACGCTTTTGTGTGATCAAGTAGGGTGTTAAATTACGAGAAAACACAAAAAGTTAGAATATGGAGATAAGAGGTTTCTGCCTGACGGCAGCGATATATATTAATATCGGCTAGTGGAAGGAAGCAGTAACAAGCAAGAGTGTGAATTGAAGGGAATTTCGTTGCTGTCCGAAAGTGTTATTTTTCAGGAAATGAAAAAAAAGAACCTGCGTTCCAGTGGATCCAATGTACTAGCCTGATTATCAGACTGAAGCTGTGTGGAGCTTCAGTCTGACATTGGCTCCAGTGTAGGCGATTACAAGGGGGAGCGGATTAGAATTTCCCTAAACCAATCCTAAGGGATCCCCACCTCCGACTCTCATTGGACAATACATTTTGTGATACGTTTTCGTGACGATATGTATCGTTTTGGGGAAAAAAAAGTTTTGAAAAAACTTTTTTGCAATAATAATAATGCCAAAATTTTGCTTTTTTTCCACCCCATATATTTTCATAAGCTTTTTATCCCCCCCCCCCATATATTTTCATAATAAAAAAGTGCCATATATCGTATCGATATCGTGAGCCCAATATCGTGTATCGTATCGTGAAATTAGTGTATCGGCACACCCCTAATAGACCCCGCCCACTCTCTGAGTGGACTGCCTCTTGGTCTGGTGTTGTAAATGTGAACCTAGGATTTATTCGGCGATATATCGTGGGACGATATATCGGCACACCCCTAGGGTCTATGGTTAGAACCAGGCGACCAATGTACGTGTAGTTATTATTTTGTCACATAAGCTCTCGTTAAATGACTTTTCATTCGTTCAATATCTTTCCACCTATAATTGAAGCCCGGTGCGTCTGTGTACGGACTACTATCAGAGCCAAGCAGTTGTCCAATTCTCTCCCAACTTGCTACAAAAATCCCTCATGGCTCTGCCTAGGTTACCATCAACTTTTCCACCTTCGTCGTACATTGCTGATGTACAGTTTATATGAAACTCTATTATTATGCAATAATATTCCAGAAGCACCAGAAGTCGTCTGATGTCATTTACATCACACATTTGGCAATCTGGGAACCCGTCGTCAAATAAAAAGGAAAAACAGCGCCCTCTGCTGTTTTTCACTTTTGCATTTGGCTCTGGGGGGGAATTAACTAGACACATGCTCACTGGAAACCGGGGTTTGGACATGCCTTCAGCCCTCTACTTCCGGTGGTGCGCCTATGTTTTCATTCCCACAAACACCATTTCTCCCAAAGAATATGGATCGTTTTGGTTATAAGCCCACTTGTTTCTATGATGAAAGAACAAGTTAAAATGTTACTAACTTTCCGCGGTTTTGTCGGCTCCGAGGACACTATTGTTAAATGAGTTTCGGTTTGTTTTCAGTGGGAAGCGAGCCGCACACATGTAAATCCCGCCCACTACATTTGATTGGGTAAAGCACGGCCTGCTTTCTGATCTGAAGGCACGCCCACTTGTAGCCAATGTGCATAGGTTCTCAGCGCGGCTCCCGACAGATTCAAGCGCAGCTCTGAATCTGTTCTTGAGAGATTACACATTTGGAGAACAGATCTACAAGCTAACAACGCGTCGCACCTCGATGCGTTGTTGCCTTGAAGATCTGTTATTTGTACTCACCATGCTGCCAGTGGCCCCTCCCCCTTTTAGTTACTACAGAGCCCTGACTGGACAGTGGACACACAGACAGAGGAGTAGTTCTCCAAAATAATTCCACATCGGCCTATGGAAGTTATGGAGCTGCTTAGGACACGGTCACGCTGTTCCAACGACAAACAAACAGTCAACCCACCACCTCGCTCGCTCTGCGTCGCGCGAATCACTGCCCGTAAAAACAGACATGAGAGGTTTCTCCCCGACAGCAACAGATATATACGTAGCTAACTACACTGCCCGCTATGTAAAGTGCAACGGGAGCTGCAGTTCCTTGTCGTCAGGGGCGATGGAGGCTGTGGGTTTTCCTATACCAATATTACTGAGGCCGATTCTAAAAAGCCTAACAGTTTTTAGAAAGAAATGTATCAAAAATAGCAGATATACAAGCTCATAGTGCGGCACCGAGTGCCGCGCCAAGAGCTTGAAGATCTGAATTGTTTTGAAAAATCATGAAAATGTCTGCAAATCTTTGAATATATATGTTACAGGGAAAATGGCATTCCAGGGAAATTGAAAGGGGTACGCTTGTTTTCATGCCCCTCATGCAATTCTGTAGAATCAACGCTAGAGGGCAATGCAAGCCAGACATGAGCCCCACACCACACACGCATGCACAAACCAGCACGCACACACGCATGCGCACACGCGCGCGTGTACACACACATACATACACACACACACACACACACACACACACACACACACACACACACACACTCCAGGGGGCGGGCCTGGCGGGCTATGTTAGTGCAGTGAGTGGCACTTGGGGCAAACGCAGTCCCCACACAACATCATTTACGATTCTGTGCCTATCGGTACATAACTCGGACGGCGCTTAAGTCGACTAGCAGACCATCGGCCGGTCGTCGCGGGCACTCGCGCCCGGAGGCGCTCGGGCGCGACTCCTCGGCCTCAAGGTCTGCTAAGTCGGAGCGCCTTCCGTCATGGTCCAAAACTATACTTTATCAGCGAAAAAAAAGTAGTCCGCGGTTGTTTGAAAAAGTAATGTCCCGAGCTGGAGTCAAACCCCGGCTCCCAGTGGTAGTGGGTGGGGAGTCCAATGATTATCGAAGTGCGCCACTGAGGCTTGTACTAGTGGTGCAAAGTAACAAAGTAGATTTACTCAAGTACAATTTTGAGGTATTGGTACTTTACTTGAGTATTTCTCTCATATTATCCATTTTATTTTCAGCGTTCCCCATGCGTAGCTTCCTGGTTAGTATGTTGTTGTTGTGGTCGTCGTCCTCGCATCAAAGCCCCGCCTCGCAGCACCGCCCCGTGCCTATAAAACAAGCGCTCCCCTGTCAATTTCCCTGGAATGCCATTTTCCCTGTGACATATATATTTTTAAAGCAAACATTTGTAACTCAAATCTTTGCTTCTGGGGATTCCACAAATGTCTTTTAAATCCTAACAGTTTTTTAAAATAAATGCTATAATCAGTGGTGCTCAAACTTTTTCTTGTCAAGGACCCCTAAAATGATATGTATTTGGCCGCGGACCACCATCTCAAAACATTTTTGTTCCAGGAGCCGAGCAAAGCCAAGCAAAGATTTGAGTTAAAAATGTTCACTTAAAAAAATCGATATTCAGAGATTTGTACAAATTATCAAAAAATGCAGATCTACAAGCTCATACCGCGGCACAAAGTTCATGGTTCAAGGTTCAAGGTTGTACTTTATTGCTACATCTCGTGTACAGGTACATAAGAGTAAAACTTATTTTGGTTCGGCTTCCTTCAGACAATGCAGCAGCATAAGTGATAACAATAGAATAAAGAAAAAACTTAAAAAGATTTAAAGAAAGAGTGCAAAAAGAGCAAAAATAATGAAAAGAGCGTCGTCAAATCAAATGTACGTGTGCATAAAAATAAAGAAAAAACACTTGGTATGTTGTATACACCACCAGTATTTTTCTTCAGTGGCTGTCACCTAACTTTGTGTAAACAACTTCACAGTATATTCTATATACATGCAGATAAATACAGCAGGTGCAGCAGGTGCAGTTCAGGCATAGTAGTGCAAAAAAAGGGATGGCTGGTTGGGCAGGGGGGGGGGGCAGCTTAGCACTTCCCTTTGCCTTGGTTCGTTCTGGTTCTTGTCAGATCGTTCATGTACCTGATAGTACGTGCAAAGAAGCTTTTTTGCAGTCTGTTGCTAGTAGCTTTCAGACTGCGTAGGCGTTTTCCATGCGGCAACATCTCGAACAGTCTGTGGTTGGGATGGCTTCGATCTTTGATGATTCCTCGTGCTTTGCTGACACAGCGTTTGTCGTACAGGGCTTGGATGGGGGGAGATCACATCCGCTGATGCGTTCGGCTGTCCGCACAACCCTCTGCATTGCCTTGCGGTTGAGCTCGGTGCAGCTGCCGTACCAGGCAGTGAAGCAGCCAGTCAGGATGTTCTCTGTTGTGCCTCTGTAGAAAGCTCTTAGGACTTTTTGACCCATGCCAGCCTTCTTCAGTTTCCTGAGAAAGTAGAGGCGTTGTTGTGACGCCATGCCAATGTGCTATACATACGTATATAGCTAAAATCAAAAATGATTTTGTCCCGGATTGAATGGGTTTTAATTGTGGCGTTGTCTCTGTCTTGTCTTGGCAGCAGTCCTCCACGGTGGACCTGATGATCCGGAGCATCCTGCTGAAGCACGCCGGCAAGTACGGCTGCCGGGCCCAGACCAGCGCTGATACTGTGTCTGCCGAGGCCGAACTGCTCGTGAGAGGTGAGCTCATTATTATCCGCCCGGCAACCGACAGTTAAAGGGATATTTCACTTTAAACAAAACATTGGGTCATTTTATCGTCTACACAGGCTTTTGTGAGCCCCCCAGACCGTTTTTAAGTTAATTGATTCAGTATTTCGATATTTGATATTCATTTTATCAGACACACCCCCTTCCTATACAAACCCATTATAACTTCAAACTCAATTTTTAGCACGTTAGATTCATCAAAAACACCCGTCCTTGGTTCTGGTGACTCACCTTGCCCTCCTAATACGCAAGGGGCCCGTTTTTTTCAATTACTTTTTTCATTTCAGAATTTTTTTGGGGGGGGGGGAAATAATTAAATACAGTTAAAATTTTTTTATTAAAAACACGGCCCTCTCGCGTATTAGGAGGGCAGAACCAAGGACGGGTGTTTTTGATGAATCTAACATGTTAAAAATATTTGAAGTTATAATGGGTTTGTATAGGAAGGGGGCGTGTCGAGGGGGTTAAAATCGATTCAAAATCGTTAAAATTTAAATCAATTTAATAAAGAATGTATAACGATGCAAATACAGGATCTTTGAAGAGAATTGATTAAAAAAAAGAATTTTCAGTCATTTGATACTGTATTGAAAAGAGGATAAGAGAAAACACAGTATTGTAAAAAATACAAATAATAATAATAATATTTTTTTTAAAAGGAGAAGAAAATACTGGATTTGTTTAAGAGAAATACATGGTCATTTGTCTAGAAAATTATTGTGTTTAAAAAATGAAAAATCATATTGTGAACCTAGTATCGTGATTCGAATCGTATCGTGAGTTGAGTGAATCCTTATACATGCCTAGAACTGAACTGTGTTTTTAATGCACAGACTGAACTGAACTGTGTTTTTAATGCACAGACTGAACTGAACTGTGTTTTTAATGCACAGACTGAACTGATCTGTATTTTGAATGGACTCTCCTTTACATGCATTTCATGACTCTTAAACAATCATCCACTTTTTGATGCACCGCATTCCACTTCTGCAGTATATGCTCTAATGCTCTATCTATCTTTTAACTGCATTGATTGGGCCTGCATAGTTAAGAATATCACCCATGTTACTTGTAATATGATGTGACGATAAAGTTTGATTCTGGTTCTGAAGTTGAAATAATATGGAGATAAGGGGTTTCTGCGAGGATATTGCAGCAAAGAGCCTCAGGCGCAGCCTGCAGGAAGTAGGTTTCCTGGGAGTTGGGCTGCACCTCCGGGAGGTGAAGGATGAGCCCATGTTGTTTGGTTTGTGTTCTGGCTTTGTAAAATAAGGAATTGTTCTTGACTTGCTGTGTGTGTGATAGTGTTGATTTCGTCGACTAGAACTATGACAAAAAATGTTCGTCGACTACATTTTTTCACTGACGAAAACTAAATAAAAACGAAATAAAAACTAAGCTATGATGACTAAAACTAAGACTAAATATATTGACAATTCCGTCAACAAATAAAAACTAGACTAAAATGTTAGGGAGGGACTAGTGGAGAAGGGATGCAGTAGAACTGAAAGACAAGTGTGCTCTGAAAATAGCAGATCTACAAACTCACAACGCGTCGCGCTGCGACGCGTTGTGAGCTTGTAGATCTGCTATTTTCAGCACGCAACCAAGTGTAAAATCAGGCATTACGACACCATCAAGGCACCGCCAACATTCATTTTAGTCAACTAAATCAACTGTAGATTTAGTCGACTATAATCTTGTGATATTTAGTCTAAAACTAAGACATTTCAGATGACTAAAATATGACTAAAACTAAATCAAACATTTCTGTCAAAATCAACACTGGTGTGTGAATAAGACGGGTGGTTTATTCTACAAAATGCCTTCTAAATGTTGCTACACCAGTGGTTTTCAAACCTTTTCATGTCAAGGACCCCCAAAATATTTAGTTCCAGCTAGGGACCAGAAGCAAAGACTTGAGTTACAAATGTTCGCTTAAAAAACTATGTATATTCAAAGATTTGCGCAAATGTTCAAGATTAAAAAAAAAATTGCAGATCTACAAGCTCATAGCGCTGCACTCGCTATGAGCTTGTAGATCTGCTATTTTTGAATAGCCCAAAGAAATCTAAAATGACACAGATGCGTTCCCGGTCTTAATGGGTTAAGCCATTAAAACCGGGAAAGCACCTGTGTCATTTTAGATTGGATCTAAATTCTTATATTTAATATATATTATTGTATTATAATATTTAAAATCTTGAAAGTGTGAGAACTACTGATTTAGAAGGCATTTGTAGAATGGGCCTCAGGTCTTAATGGGTTAAAGGGATAGTTCACCCAAAAAAATCACCCAAAACTATCGATTAGTCACCCCATGGAGACTTGAATTCATGGATTGATTTTTGTTTTCGTCGCATTCCTAAGCCAATAATTTGATGACCAGCGGACCGGTAGGCAGCGGTTCATCAAATTATTGGCTTAGGAATGCGACGAAAACAAAAATAAATCCATGAATTCAAGTCTCCATGGGGTGACTAATCAATAGGAAAAAAAAGTATTTTTGGGGGTGAACTATCCCTTTAAGCCACGTGTGCTGTGCTCTGAAGGGACCCGCTGTGCCCTATACTTTATTGCAGTACATTGCAACATGTGTTATATTGTGATGGTCCGCCTTGCCATTCTGTATTATGTTTATGAAACAGTACTTGCAACATATCGCTGCTCGCAGGCACGTGTACACATAGACATCAAAGTAAAGCCCTTGCCCTTGAGTAAATTGTGCATTGAAATAATTGCCCTGTGTATAAATCCATGCCGTGCGTTGCATCTCAAGTAAAGCTTGATTATACTAATAGCCGCTCTACAAGCACACAACGCGTCGTATGTGTGCATGTCACATGATGTCCCCGGTCTCATAAGAACACACACACACACACACACACACACACACACACACACACACACACACACACACACACACACACACACACACACACACACACACACACACACACACACACACACACACACACACACACACACACACACACACACACACACACACACGTCCTTTTAAACAGATTTCTTTAGAATTATGTGCAGCACTAAAACGGAACCCAGAATCCAGAGCAGAAGACCCAAGACTCTCAGCTATATTATTCTATATGAATGTGATGTTAATATTGTACTGTAGCTGTATATGAACTCTCCCCAAGCAGGGGGGAGAGTATTTTGCACCAACAAGCGCACACCTCTTGGTGTGCTAGTTAAAGGGCTCTTTAACCCATTAAGACCTTGGACACATCTGTGTTACGTTTTGATTTGAGCTAAAAAGCATTATTTTACACTTTGGCTATTTTTTAAAAATCTAGAAAATGTGCGATGTGTCTACAAGCTCACATCGCAGCGGGTTGTGAGCATAGAGTTAAAAAATAATAGACAGGGCACCAGAAATCCCCACCCATCCACTTCCTCCCATTGCTCGAAACCATTTTAGCTCGTTCATGTATCGTGCCCCGGCCGTAATAATCTGCAGTACCTATGAACGTCCAGCATGTCCAATGTGCTTCAATGTAAGCTCCCGGTTCTGGGGGCTTGGTTGTGAGCTTGTAGATCGGCTATTTTCGAATAGAATGAAGCATATTAAGATATGGCTGTATTGGTTAATGCATGTTTTGAATTTAGAATCTAAAATCTGCAAAGTAACTAGTAACTAATAAAGCTGTCAAGTAAATGCAGTGGGGTAAAACGTACAATATTTGACTCTGAGATGTAGTGGAGTTGAAGTATAAAATATCGGGAAAACTGACATAGTATACTCAGGTAAAGGCTAAAGGTACCTCAAAATGTTACTTAATCCATTAAGACCGGGAACGCATTATGTGTCATTTTAGATTTTTATCTCCATTATTTTACACTTTTGGCTATTCAAAAAGTAGCAGATATCTTTCTTTCTTTCTTTCTTTCTTTCTCCTTTATTTAGTCAGGGGAACCCATTGAGAGCAAGCTCTCTTTTTCAAGGACGCCCTGATAACAAACATTTGAATCACATTACAATGTCACAACTAATTTAACAATAAAGCAAAAAAGAAAAGCAGAAGCTTAAAACAACATTAAAATAATGGCAAAAGGCGGTGAATCAGACAATACAGTGAGGACATGGATAACAACACAGAGATTTAAAAATCAGATGCAAATAAACAGTGTTACATGAAACAGGTGCAGTCACTATATAGTGTGTCGTCAAGAAGCACCCTGAATGTCTCTATTGAGACCAATCGCACCAGTTTCAGAGAGTCCTGAAGTTTGTTCCATTTGTGTGGAGCATAATACATGAATGCAGTTTTTCCTTGTTCACTGCTCTTACGTGGACTGGTATATCTAATGTGTGTTTGTGAACGTGTTGAGTGACCAGTAACCTTTGGTTTCAAAAGCGAGGATAGGTTTAAAGGAAGTTTACCACACAAGGCCTTATAAATAAATAAAATACACAAGCTCATGAGCCTGTAGATCTGCTACTTTTGATTTGTGCAAATCTTTGAATATATATATATTTTTTAAAGAAACAATTTTTACTCAAATCTTTGCTTCCCTGGAACAAATTATTTTATATCAGTGGTTCTAAAACTTTTTCATGTCAAGGACCCCCAAAATGATTTGTATTTCCCCATCTCTAAATAATTTGTTCCATGGACCCCCCAGAAGCAAATATGAGTTAAAAAAAATATATATATACAAAGATTTGCACATTTCAAGATTTTCAAGATTTTTCAAAAATAGCAGATCTACAAGCTATGAGCTTGTAGATCTGCTATTTTTGAATTGCTAAAGAAATCTTTAAATGACACAGATGCATTACGTACAGTACTTGGGTAAATGTTAGCACCACTGGTCCTGTGTCCCTGGGAATTGTGTCAGGAAATATATCCTGGGCCCGTTTCATCTGGTTGATTGGGAGCGCCGCCATAACAGAGCATCAGATATGATTGGATCCTTGGCACTGGCAGCAGCAGTGACCAGTGAAGATTGCTCTTCGGCGCTGTCAGATTGAAACCTGATACCCAATTTTTTTTACTTTTCAGGAAAATGGAAAAAAATAACCTGTGTTGTTCTAATGGATCCGATGTTGTTATTATTATTATTATTATTATTAGTGTTGATCATTTCCATTTGTAACCACTTCACTTGCAGCATTTTTTTAAAATAGCAAAAATAACCGATCTACAAGCTCGAAACACATCATGATGCAACGCGTTGTGAGCTTGTAGATCTGCTATTGTAGTATGACGAAGTAGGCCATTCATTTACGAAAAGTGTATAAAAAAATCAAAAACACAAAAAGTTGAAATGGATAAATATGGAGATACAAGGTTTCTGCTGTTATTGTTGTTGTTGGAGGCAGTTCACCATGGATCTGTGGGATGATGGAATGGAGTTTGAAACAGCCTCTATTGATTTGTTTTAAAATGATTTGACACGTTCAGTCCAAAACCATTTGAGCACGACTGAGACAACACGGGCAGTGTGAAGCACACTGCTACTAAATAGCAGATCTACAAGCTCGCAACGCATTATGGCATCGTGGCATGCCTCACGATACACGATTCAAATACTCGAGTACAAATTTACCGAGTTACTTTTCACCACTGCTAATGACTTGGTTATCACTGGCAGCACAGCTTTATACAGTAGCCCAGTGGTGGAAAAAGTACACACATTTTTTACTTAAAGTATCAATACTGCAATGTAGAAGTACTCTGTTACAAGTAAACGTCCGGATTTAAAAATGTACTTGAGTAAAAGTACAAAAGTATTGGTATCAAAATGTACTTTCAAAAGTAAAAGTACTAAAATGTTTCAAAATAGCAGATCTACAAGCTCACGACGCGTTGTGAGCTTGTAGATCGGCTATTTTCAAAAAGCCTAGGGTTAAAATAGGGATAAAGTGGTTAATGTATGTTTTACAACGTAATAATGTATATCTGCAAAGTAACTAGTAACTAAAGTATTCAAATAATTGTAGTGGAGTTAAAGAACAATCTTTACCTCTGAGATGTAGCGGAGTAGAAGTAAAAGTATAGACAATTGGAAATACTCCAATAAAGTAAAGGTACCTCTTAATTGTACTTAAGTACAGTACTTAGTTACTTTACACCACTGCTGTAGCCTACGTGCTTATGTCTGCCTCACAGACACACAGATTCAGACATTGCATCGATCAGAGGCCCCGTTTTGTTGCTTCTTAACGTCCTCAGTTTATCTACATTTGATTGTCCAGGATCATAATGGAGAAAAAAAAAATCTTAATTTCCCCCCTTCAAGCGCCAGACATCTGTATTCCTTTTATAAGGTTTCCAGGTGGAAATGAATAGGAAAACGCATCAGCTTTTTTGAAGAGCCCCATTTGGACGCCTCATTAGATTAAGAAGCGGTTACACTTTCCACATTCTTCTGGGGGAGGTAATGTGTTGTCTCTCGCGGCGCACACGCAAATGCAAACGCGTTGCGTATTAATCTATTAATCCCCGGCGATGTCATTTGTAGGATTAAGTGTCTTATTAGAGCGAACCATCAATATCGGAGCAAATTGAGCTCAGTGGAGCTTGGTAATTTCAGTATGGCATGGACTCAATTTCTGCATGGCTTGAGAGACTTTAATGAAGAGACTTTTAACTCCAAAGATGAGGATACTTATTTGATGGTGCTTGGATGGACTCAAAACTAGGGCTTTGTTCCTGTAGTGACCAGACAGTAACACACGTTTTGCTGTTGTCGGGGCAGAAACCTCTTATCTCCATATTCTAATTCTGTGTTTTTTTTTTCTTAAATTAATGTCCTACTTTATCATACTACAGCATCACACAACATGAAAAAAAGAAAATTACATAAATAATATTATACAAAGATTTGCACAAAAAAAATAAATTAAAAAAAATAGCAGATCTACAAGCTCGTATTTTGAATAGCCAAATAAATCAAAAAATTACACAGATGCGTCTTAAAGGAGAACTTTGCCTGACGTTTTTCTTACCTTTATTATCATATCCCAGGACCTATACACGAATCCACAGAGCGCTTCCCTGTAGGTATGGCGCCGCCCCCTTTCGGTAGCGCCGCCATTACTGCGGTGTCAATATCACCGCACTCAGCGTAGTAGCAGCTGACTGATATTGACACCGCAGTAATGGCGGCGCTACCTAAAGGGGGCGGCGCCATACCTACAGGGAAGCGCTCTGTGGATTCGTGTATAGGACGAGTGGTACAGGAGGAAAAAAATCATAAATTCATCCCGAGTCGACCGCAGCTAATGTTGTGAGATCTAACGTAGCTATAGACTGAAAATCCTCCACAATCTTTTTTTGTCCCAGATGGGCCGCCGTAGTCTTTGCAAAGTGACGTAGATGACGTCACGGTTGAAATCTCGCCTCGCGAGACTTCCGGGGAGGCGCTTCTGACATAAACACTGTGGAGTGTATTCGCGATCTAGCGCCAGTCCCATAAGTTCGGGTGTTTAGCTGCGGTCGACTCAGGATGGAATTCTATTTTTTTCCTACTGTACCACTCGTCCTAGGATATCATAATATCATATTAAAGGTAAGAAAAACACAGAAAAACACCAGACTTAACCCATTAATGGGTTAAGTCACCCCTGCAAAATAATAAATACGTGCAGACCAGTCGATTTTACGGCAGCGGAAACTGCCGCGGAACTGCCGGTGGAGGAGCGGCAGCTGCCGGCAGTGACTGCCGGCGGGCTGCCGGCGGTGGAGCGGCAGTTGCCGGCGGAGCGGGCACGGGCGGGGACTTCTGTGATCGACTCCCGCTTGGGAGAAAACTTTTTCAATCCTCAACTTCTTTTTTTCGCCGATAAAGTATAGTTTTGGACCATGACGGAGGCGCGCCGACTCAGCAGACCTTGAGGCCAAGGAGTCACACCCGAGCGCCTCCAGGCGCGAGTGCCCGCGACGACCGGCCGATGGTCTGCTAGTCGACTAAGCGCCGTCCGAGTTATGTACCGATAGGCACAGAATCGTAAATAATATTGGTGGGGACTGCGTTTGCCCCACTGACTGCGTTTGCCCCAACTGCCACTCAAAGTGACTACTGGCCAATCACAGTGCGTCTTTCCCGGGACTTAACCAGCTCTCAACTTCCGCTACACAAACGCAGCACACTCCCAAAGCTGGTGCCGCCGGCAGCTCCGCGGCAGCTTCCGCTGCCGGAAAATGCACTCGCTGTCCCTCCAGTCGAGTGCTCCAGTATTTTACTTGAAGTTTACTTTCTCTCCTGTGTGTGCCCAGGTTATTATTCTCTCTGTATCTATACTTTGACTCAAGCACTGGAGTTGAGTGCTGCAGTGTCCACCACCGATAGTGACACAAAATGCATATCAATGTCCTCGGCTGCAAATGCACCTTTTCAGCACAACCTTCTAATGGTGGTGCCCTTCTATGGTGGACACGGTGTGTTGGTTTTCATTGAGCGTGCCAGCTGCTGGCGTTTTTTCTTCTACATCTGTTCCCCTGGAGTCTTCAGATGCAATGCTGCACACAGCAGATTCCATTTACCTCTTAACCCATTCACTCCGGGAACAGGTCTGTTCACGAATGTTCACGATAAAAATTAAAAAAAAATCTACGAGCTCATAGGCTTGGTGCCGCGCTATGAGCCTGTATATCCGCTAATAGCCAAAGTATCAAATAATTGCTATAGCAAAAAATCTAAAATGACACAGATGCGTTCCCGGATTGAATGGGTTAAGGCTGAGGTAAACATATGTTGGGCAAGTATATAAAACGCAGGCACAGGTCTATAGCATTACAGCTGTCATGCTCGGCGGAGCCGGCAAACTGCCTTTGGAAAAATAAAAAATAGCTTCTCCGCGGGGCTTAAATCAGCGTGAATTTCTTGGCCGGTTGAACCGCGTCGGACCCAAATCCTGGTCTGGTGGTTGAGGCAGGTGTTGTTTGGGTTGCTGTCGGATGGAAACCTCATATGTCCATACAAAACTACTACTTTTTCAGGATTCAAATACAAAATGAGCAGATCTACAAGCTCAAAATGCGTCATTTTGAACTCGTAGATCGGCTATTTTTGCTGCTTTCGTGTGACACTGTAGTATGACAAAGTAGGCCATTAATTCACAAAAAGCAACAACATAAAAAGCTCAAATATGGAGATACAAGGTTTCCGCCCAGATCCGACATTTTCCGTTCCCATGCACTCGGCTAATAGCGGCGATGCGTGGCAGTAGCGTGGCTGCCGAGCGCCAGCTCGTCGGCGGTTTCATTGGAAACACCTGAGGAGATTGTGTTTGTGTTGTTCTGGGTTGTTCTCCTCTCCCTGTGCCGTGTCTTGCATCAACGGTGGAGCTGATGTTTAATTTGGCTGGTTTGTCTCTTTACCTCCAGCGGTAGAAGAAGTACTCGCGAGTCGCGATACCACAATGTAGAGTAAAAGTCCTGTGTTAATGTTTTCTACTAGATAACGGTATTTTTTTTTTCAAATGATACTTAAAGTACCCAAAGTACAAGTACTCATATGCAGACTGTCACATTTCACACATTTTAGTTTTAGTTTTTTCAGAAGGTTTCGAAATGTGTCAGTCTTCCGAAAATAGCAGATCCGCTATTTTCAAATAACTGAAGTATAATGTATAGGGCTTAATTGGTTTATGTACCATATGTTTTGTAATAATAATGTAATTCTACAAAGTAACTAAATATGTCAAATAATTGTCTTTCGGCCTGGCGAGAGTATGTTTTGCACCCTGTCCGTCCGTCCGTGTGTGTGTGTCTGTCTGTGAACAGCTAATCTCCGGCACCGTTGGAAGCAGAACCTCTGCCCCAAATTTGTCAGATTGGCCTGATATAGCGCCACCAGTAGGCCGATTTGTGCAAAAGACATTTTTGGATATCATTCCTACAGATTTTGTCCAAACCTCACGCAAATCGGTACACAGTATCTCTACAGTCATGTGATCAACACGGATCTGTCTGATTTTTCATATTCCATCCTAATTGGCTAACATTGGCTTCCAAAGTTTGCAGGAGAGGTCCGTTTTGAACAAAATGCCTCAAAACATGAACGCAGCATGCAATTGCGTGAAATTTTGCACGCACATTCCCACTAGGCCGAGGAAGAAATGCCACCCTTTTCACATTGGCCTGTTATAGCGCCACCAGCAGGTCTAATTTAGCAAGACATTTTTGGAACAAAATGCCTCAAATGCAGTGTCCGATTGAAAGGCCTGAAGAAATGGCACCCTCTTCACATTGGCCTATTATAGCGCCACCAGGAGGCCACAATAACTTACCTGACCTGGCGGAGACCTGTGCTCCGAGGAGCACTTTTTCTAGTTTAAAGTATAATTTTACACAACAGTACAACAGTGGCCTGCTCCACTACATCTCAAATGTAGTGGAGCAGAAGTACAAAGCATGTAAATACTCGAGTAAAGTAATCGAACCTCAAAAGTATACTCCAGTACAGTACTTGAGTAAATAGTAATATTTTCCAGCTCTGGAGCTGTGTCATTTGGCTGGTTTGGGGCAGCAGTGGCTCAGGAGGTAGAGCGGCTGCTTGGGGATCGGAAAGTTCCCGGTTGGGTCCCGGGCTCCCCCTGTGTTACTGTCGGAAGTGTCCTTGAGCAAGACACTGAACCCCTGAAGCCTGATTTCATACTTGGTCGCACATTGTGTCTCGCACTGACAATAGCCAATCTACAAGCAATGCGTCTCACACGGAGCGAACGTTGCAAGCTATTGGCTATTTCTGGTGTGAGGCATGCAACCAAGTATCAGTCTTAACCACTTAAACACTATGGTTGACCCGAGTCCCTCAAGGCTCTATACTAATGTCTTTTCTGTTTTCTGTTATTGTGGGGAAAGCTTTCACTGAAAATCGACAAGCTCACAATGCATCGCGTGAATGGAATGTAATGTTACATTGTAAAGCACTCTGGATAAAGGCCGGATATATATAAATACACTATTTACCATTGTGCCCCCCCCCCCCCAGGTCCCCCTGGCCCCCCTGGAGTGGTGATCGTGGAGGAGATCACGGATTCTTCGGCCACGCTGTCGTGGACGGCCGGCCTGGACAACCACAGCCCTATCAGCACCTATTATCTACAGGCCCGCAGCCCCTTCTCATTGGGCTGGCAGACCGTCAGAACAGGTAATCAACAAACCCCTTCAGACCGGGGAAAGAATCTGTGTCATTTTTCAGATTTCTTTGGCTATTCAAAAATAGCAGATCTACAAGCTCGTAGCGCGGCTGGTAGATCTGCTTTTTTTTTTTAATCGTGAGAATTTGTGCAAATCTTTGAATATATTTATTTGTTTTTAAAGCAAACATTTGTAACTCAAATCTTTGAAAAACGTATGTTGCTATAATATCAGTGGTGCTCAAACTTTTTCATGTCAAGGACCCCCAAAATGTATTTGGCCGCCGACACCCATCTCAAAATATTTTGTTCCAGGGACCCCCAGAAGCAACGATTTGAGTTACAAATGTTCCCTTAAAAAGAAAAAAGAAAATCTACAGATGCGTTCCCGGTTTGAATGGAATAAGGGGAAGGGGAGATCCTGTACATCTGTGAGGGATGGGTGGGTCAGGATCCTGCCCTACAGCTTTATGCAAACTCCGCTATCTCCGAATGCTATAGAGAGTCTAGAACTACACCTCCTGTTCGTCATTTCCGTTAAATTGAGAATTTTACTGCATACTGTATCGTCTCTGTCGGGTGGAAAAAAAACTGTCCAAAACTGTGACCTTCTGGGATTCAAATTTTGAAGTAGCAGATACAAGCTCAAGTTTCGAGCTTGCAGATCTGCTGCTTTTGATACTTTTGCGTGACGCTGTCTGTGCGAATTTAACACAAAAAGTTAAAGTATGGAGATAAGAGGTTTCTGCCCCACAACAGCGATATGTATGCAGCTAATCTTTAAATACACATGACATGCTGAGGGCCTTTATTAAAAAGTTGCAAAGCTGTCCTCATTTCAACTGCTGTTTAATTTTTCTTTTTTGGCCGCTGTTCAGTAGAGCTTAGTAAAACGTCTGTTGAGTTTGTATTAAATGTCAGTGGTTTGAATGCTCTTCAGAGCCCTCTCTAAGGTTAGAAAAAAACTGAAATAATAAGGCAAATCGTTGCTGTCAGGCAGAAACCTCTTGTCTCCATAACTCTTTGTGTTTTTTGTAAATCAATGCCCTACTTGATCATACTACAGCGTCACACAAAAGCATCAAAAGTAACAGATCCGCAAGCAACGCGTTTCGAGCTTTAGTCCAGTCATGTTGCACCTCAAAATCTAAGTAATTGTAACAGAATTCTTTTCTTCACAGACCATTCCGATAATTGGCTGCCAATTATTGTCAAAAAGCCATATAAAACGATGGTTAGTCCAATTTTCATTCGTCTGAGATTTCAATTGACTTCCAAATACATTTTGAGGTGAGGAATTTAGATAAAATATCAAAAGAAACATTTTAGCCATTTTTACCAGACTATCTGGCAATAACAGCAATAACATCCTGTAGTTATATTGGTTAAAAAATAGTATTACAAAAATATATATATTTTATCTGAACTCTTCTCCTCAAAGTGTATTTGGAAGCCAATTAAAATCTCAGACGAATAAAAATTGGACTCACCATCATTTTATATGGCTTTTTGACCAAAATTGGCGGCCATTTTGGATCGATGCCAATTAAACATAGTTCCGCACCTTGTTACATAATGAGGTTTCCACCCGACAGTGACGAAATCCTTTGTTCATCCAATAATCTTTCACCCTAGATGCTCGTTTGTTTGTTTGCATGTTTTGTTTTTTGGTTTCTTAAAAAAACAAAGCCATCTATTATTATCATTTAGTGTCAAAGGGATGCCAGGTTGTCTTCAAATGATGTGTGATACACACTGTGTGAGAATAATGGCACAGAGTTTGGGGGGTTGATAATGACTTAGATAAATCGCTCTCTGCGTGTTTCCTTTTCATTGCTGTCGGGCAGAAACCTCATATCTCCATATTTCAACTTTTTAATGTTTTGTTTTTGTTGTATAAACGAATGACCTAGTTGGTCATACTACAGTGTTAGACTATAGTTATACAAGTAGATCTGATATTTTTACTTTTTTATTGAAAGTGCATATGTGTGTTTTTTTTATATATATTATATATACATATTGAACCATTGAACCAATAAGAGCTTGTGACTAAATAATAACTATATTGGATCCAGTGGATCCTTTTTTACATTTCCTGAAAAGTAACAGTTTTGGAGCTACAAGGTTTCCAGCCGACAGACAGTGATGTTTTGGTTCCTCAGTGTTCAACACCATCTAATGTGATGGAACACAATTAGACCCCTGTGGTATAGGAGCCAGTTAGGGCAGCTAACACACTGACAGATATTTGAAGTGGTCGGGGGGAGTCATCAGATCGTTAAGCACTTCACGCTTAAACACTGCACTAGTCTCTTTCTTGAAATCGGCTGTCTTATATCGCTGTGGTTTTCACACTGTACGATTGATCGCCGACAAGGGATCACACACTGCAAGATGTTTCACCACGATGTGATCCATGTGAGTGCCACGCTATGAGCTTGTAGAAAATGTGTGCAAATCTTTGAATATATATACATTTTTAACTCAAATCTTTGCTTCTGGGGGTCCCTGGAACAAAATATTTGAGATGGGGGGGGGGGGGGGGGGGGACAAATAAATATCATTTTGGGGGCCCTTGACATGAAAAAAGTTTGATAAGCACTGATATTATAGCAACATTATTTTTTTTTTTTTTTTTATGAAAATTTTAGGATTTAGAAGACATTTGTAGAATCCCCAGAAGCAAAGACTTGAGTTCAAAGTTGAATTCAAAGTTTTGCAACAAAAAAAAAAAAAGCAGATCTACGAGCGAGTGCCGCGCTATGAGCTTGTAGATCTGCTATTTTTGAATAGCCCAAAGTATAAAATAACTGTGTCAATAATAATGACACAGTATGCGTTTCTGGATTGAATGGTGTTAAAAAAAAAAGTTAAAAAAAAACAAGACAAAAAAACAGAGAAACTCAGGTCCGTTTTGCGGTCTAAGTGGTTGATATGAGTGAGGTAAATGGCTCTCCAACGCAGCAAACAGAGTTATCAGTTCATGTTTGAAGAGCAAAATGAGCCTGACTGAGCGGCCCTAAAGAGCTGCTCTGCGTCCCGCGATAAGACTGTGAGCTCTGTTGCTGTTTCACTGAATGTCTGGCCTCACGTGGCCAGAGCATAAGCCTCGGCTTCATTCATGTCATGCAAACATGCTCTCAGTCTTAACCCATTAAGACCGGGAACGCATCTGTGTGTCATTAGAAGATTTCTTTGGCTATTCAAAAATAGCAGAAGCTCATAGCGCATATATCTGCAATTCTTTTGAAAAATCTTGAAATGTGTGCAAATCTTTGAATATATATATATATATATATATATATATATATATATATATATATATATATATATATGTTTTCTCCGATCTGTGCTTCTGGGGGGTCCCTGGAACAACACATTTTGAGATGGGGGTCCGCGGCCAAATACATATCATTTTGGGGGTCCTTGACATGGAAAAGTTGGAGCACCACTGATATGGCAACATACTGTTAGGATTTGAAGAAAAAAAAATTGGCTGTGGACCCCCATCTCAAAATGGTTTGTTCCAGGGACCCCCCAGAAGCAAAGATTTGAGTTACAAATGTTTCGCTTTAAAAATATATATATATTCAAAGATTTGCACAAAATATTAAGATTTTTCAGAAATAGCAGATCTACAAGCTCATAGCGTGACACTCGGTGCCACGCTATGAGCCAAAAGTATAAAATAATGGTTATAGCTAAACATCTAAAATGACACAGATGCGTTCTTCTCGGTCTAAATGGGTTAATGTTTGTTTATTGTTGTAGGGGGCTAATATTGACCAAGCCTGATTACGGCAGCCCGGGAGAGGAGCCAGATTAGGCGCGGTTAATCTGTCGGAAGAGCAATCCTTAATACTCTCATAACACGTGACACGAGGCTGCGCACGACTAGAGACATGAATACTGATGCAAGCTGTATTATAATGCAATGAAATGCTGTCTCTCTCTCTGCCTTAAAGGTAGGGTAAGTGATATTATTTTGGTTAAAACAAAAAAGGTTTTTGTTAAAAAGTTAAAACACTATATTCTGATAGTATTCATTGCTATGGAGTGTCATAGAGCGTGTCAGAGAGACCCCTGTTACTGTAACAGGGGTCTCTCTGTCTCTCCAGCTCTTTAATAAACACAAAATACATGTTCAGGTAGGTGACACAATTTCAGCCTATCAGGAGAGAGTACCCATTTATCAGCTTCATTTTTTATAGTGTTCCAGTTCCAATTGTGTCTGCTCATTTATTCGCGTCATCACCTCCAATTGTACTTGTTTAATCTGTATCCTGACTGAGTTCTCTATCCTGATTGGATACAATTGGTATCCCGACCTGAAAATGCATGTTCTGTTTATTGAAGAGCTGGAGAGACATGGAGACTCCTGTTACTAAACGAACACTCTATAGCAATGAGTACTATCAGAATATAGAGCTATTTAAAGTAATACAATGCAGGTCCACAAATAACGTTTTTTAGCAGCCTCTGCTGGTCATTACCGTCACTGCAGGTCGGTCGTTTATTCCTGCGTTGCCCAGAATTCCATTTGTTTCACCGGAAGACGGAAGCGTTTCAAAAAGCGTTCTTTTAATTGTTTTATACTATCTGTGCATCGTTTCTCTTAGCCAGTGAGCTTTAGTTACCGTGAGCTGTGTTTCTTTTGCTGTTGTTTCTTCGATCTTGAAATCCTACAATTGCTTAAAAACAGCGTGAGATTCCTTTTTGTTATTACCGCGGTAGTTCCTGGCCAACAGGAAACGCGGTGCGGTAGTTCCTCGCCAAACAGGTGCATTTCCGTTTCCGTTTTCCGGCCGGATGACGTCATTTTCGCGGGAGAATGACTACCCTAGCCACCGTTTCAATATAAAATAGTTCATAAAAGGCTTTCGGGGGTGAAATTCATGGAGTGGGTGTTGTGAAACATTTGCACTCACAAAAGATATACAATTTAACTTAGTTTTGTTGAAAAAGTTACCTAGTATTACTTTAACACAAAGAAACACTAAAGAAAATCACTTACCCTACCTTTAACATGACACCACACCACACCACACCACACCACACCACACCACACCACACCACACCACACCACACCACACAGATGACACACCATCATGAGGTACTCATGCAGTGATTCTATTTTCAGTTCATCTGTTTTATGCCTTTGGGTCGTCGAGCTCTGAGTATAACCACTTGAACTCCTCCATTTTCTGGTTGCGAATATTATCCAAAAATAGAAGTGCCACAAGCTCACAACACGTCGCAATGTGACACATTATTATCGCCAGTGGTGGAAAAAGTACTCAAACGTTCTACTTAAGTGAAGTATCAAAATTTACTTGAGTAAAAGTACAAAAGTATTGGTATCAAAATGTACTTTAAGTACCAAAAGTAAAAGTACTAACATTTTTGAAAATAGCAGATCTACAAGCTCACAACACATCGCAATGTGACGTGTTGTGAGCTTGTAGATCGTCTATTTTCAATAGCCTAGGTTTAAAATAGGGCTAAAGTGGCTAATGTATGTCTTATAATGTAATAAATTATATCTGCAAAGTAACTAGTAACCAAAGTTTTCAATAATTGTAGTGGAGTAACCCTAACCCTAACCAGGGGGTCCCCAGTAATATTAGTTAATAATATTAACTAATATTACTGGGGACCCCCTGGTTAGGTTAACGTGGTTTAAAATGCTATATTATAGCATTTTAATCACGTTAACCATATTTAATGCTTTGGCCATTCAAAAATAGAATATATACAAACTTTTAGATCTGCCATTTTATTTATTTTTTATCATGAACATTTGTGCAAATCTTTGCTTTTGGGGATTCTACAAATGTCTTCTAAATCCTAACAGTTTGTAGTAATAATATCAGTGGTTCTCAAACTTTATTCATGTCAAGGACCCCCAAAATGATATGTATTTGTCGATTGGAGCGGACGGAAGTGACGTTTTTTGGACTGGATTCACATCCGTCCATGCCATTTTACAGGGACCTAGGATGATTCCTAAGATGCGTTAGAGCGCCCCATGTGGATAATGATAATTTTCAAACGCGACAATTCTCATTATGGCACTCAACAATGTGTTAAGTAAATCATTTGAGTCCTTCTTCCAACCACCTTTCCCCCCCCTTTTCTTTCTGCCCTGACTCCCACTCCCCCATTGTTGTACACATATAGTGTTGTTATTGCTGGGGAATTATTATTCCCCTGCTTTTTTTTCCCCTGTTTTTGTTTGTACATATAGTGATGTTTTTTTTTTCTGTATTATTTTTGTGATGATATTTGAACTGTTGGTGCCACTATATAGGACTATGAATTGAATACCAAGGACCTCAATGGAAACAAGACCACAAGGACTTTTATGAACGGACCTTTTAGACAGAGTATTTTAAATGTAACTGTGCTCTTTTACATTTTTGCATAAAATAATAAAATATTCAATCAATCAATCAATCAATCAATCAACCCTTTGCCCTCCCCCCCAGTGGTGTAAAGTAACTGGTGTTACTGGTGTAAAGAGTATTTCCAATTGTCTATACTTTTACTTCTACTCCACTACATTTCAGAGGCAAATATTGTACTTTTACTCCACTACAATTATTTGAAAACTTTAGTTGGTTACTTTGCAGATATCAATTATTACATTCTAAAACATATACATTATCCACTTTAGCCCTATTTTATTCCTAGGCTATTTGAAAATAGCCGATCTACAAACAAACAAAAGGCTTGTAGATCTGCTATTTTCAAACATGTTAGTACTTTTACTTTTGGTACTTTAAAGTATATTTTGATGCCAACACTTTTTTACTTGTACTCAAGTAAATTTTTAATTCTGGACTTTTACTTGTAATGGAGTACTTCTACATTGTAGTATTGATACTTTTACTTAAGTAACACATTTGAGTACTTTTTCCACCACTGCCCCCCACAGACCCAGAGCCAGTCACAGGGGACATGGAGTCAGCCATGGCGGTGCAGCTCAACCCCTGGGTGGAGTACGAGTTCAGGGTGGTGGCCAGCAACGCCATCGGGACGGGAGACCCCAGCACGCCCTCCAGAGGAGTCAGGACCAAAGAAGCCGGTAAAATAATAATCTCCTTTTGCCAGTGTTGATTTCGTCGACTAAAACTATGACGAAAAATGTTCGTTGACTGCCTTTTTTTCACTGACGAAAAACGAAATAAAAAACGAAATAAATATAAGGTACGATGACTAAAACTAAGACTAAATATATTAACATTTTCGTCAACAAATAAAAGCTAGACTAAAATGTCAGGGAGGGACTAGTGGAAAAGAGATCCAGTAGAACTAAAAGACGAGTCATTTTATGCTTGGTTGCGCTCAAGTGTAAAATCTGCCATTACGACGCCGTCATCTGATGATATTTAGTCGACTAAAACTAGACAAAAACTAAAACATTTCAGATGACTTAAACGAAATCAGAAATTGTCGTCAAAATCAACACTGTTCCTTTCACCGTCGAGCAGTACATATATTATCGCTTTTTGTGGGGGGGGTTTTCCCCGTAAATTAACGCTCTACTTGATCATATTACAGCGTCACACAGAAGCATCACACAGAAGCATCACAAGTAGCAGATCTACAAGCTGGAAACGCGGCGCAAAGCGACGCGTTTTGAGCTTGTAGATCTGCTACTTTAGCTATTTTTGCTATTTAGATTTTATTTATTTTTTAATCCTGAAAATTAACAGATTTGGACATATTGAGGTTTGTACCTGACAGCGACAATTTACTCAATTACTTGAGTACAATTTTTTGTTACTTTTACTTTACTTGAGTATTTCCGTTTTCGATAATTTATGCTTCCACGTACTGCACTACATCTTACATCGCAAATATTCTACTTCTTTTTTACTCCACTAGGATTATTTGAAAACTTTAGTGATTGTTACTTTGCAGATTTATATATTATTTAGAAATGTTATAACCCACTTAATCCATCGTTTGTACTTTCTGTATTCGCAGATAGCAGATCCACAAGCTCACAATGTCTTGTGAGCTTACAGATCTTCTATTTTAAATATAACATTTGGCAAATTTTGGAACGTTTGTACTTTCACTCAAGTCAAATTTGTAATACAGTCCTTTTTACAGTAGGGTAGAACCGGGACGAACGACGCGCAGGGACGGTTGCAACACGGACCTTTTTTCATGCTACACTTAAAATTCGTCACATCCTCTTCGTCTTCGGTCGAAAACATCAGACACGATTTTTTCCCAGTTCTGATCAAAATTGGCAGAGTTGAAGCCACTTTTGTGTATTTCCACACTGTAGTAAAAAATACCCTATTTGAGTGTTTTCCATTTGTACTGCTGTGTTTATTTGGTGCCGATTGTAAGGCTAATCTGTGGGCTAACTCTCAGTGAAGGTTCCATTGAAAAATATTCATTAGCTTTTGTGCTAGCTAGCAAAACATCCGGGGAGGGCAGGGAGGGACGAACGGCGCATTAAGCCACTCGATGCATTACGGACAGGGAGGGACGAACGGTGCATGTGTAAAACAACAAAGTTGAGGAAACAGACAGAGGGGACATTAACATGATACATTTATTTGACTATCAGCATGGTCATTTGCTCGTAGGGTTCTACTGAAGCATCAATGAGAGTTAGATGCCAGAAATGTAACGTTTGTACTTGTTATAGGACATTTCATCCGACCGCGCCGTCCGCCCCCCGTGTATGCACCGTTCGTCCCGACTGGCGGCCGTGTGCGGAGAGTAGCGCAACGTCACTTTACTTACCGATTGCGTTCGACTCGTTTCACTAAAATTAAAACGGACTGCGGGTAATGGGAGAGGACAAGTGTCTCTTGTTCACAAAAAAGTATGGTTACATGAAATTAAGTAATCTCTGTGCAGGGAGGGAAATAGAAAAGGGTGCGTCGTTGGACCCCACTCTCCCCTCTTTATGTGGCATTACTACGAAGCGACGCGTTGTGAGCTTGTAGATCTGCTATTTTCTGACGACACAAAAGATCCTCGCCCAAAGGCAGGACTCGCAAAAACATAAGCCCCCTGGCCTCTTGTCGTCTGAGGCGTCGCATGCAAGGGACCTTCCCAAAGCCTGGTGATTTATCACAGCTGCAGAGCTTATGGCTGGTGCGTGCGTCAGCAGCAGAGATGGTTCAGGGCCACGTGGCCACAACGCCCTTGTTAGCCCGTTCATCCCGGGAACGCATCTCTGTCATTTTAAGATTTCTTTAGGCTATTAAAAAATAACAGGTATACAAGCTCATAGAGCGAGAGCATTGCTCTAATGACATTTAAACATCTAAGATCTAGGATTTTCCAAAAACAACAATAATGGTGAAAACAGCTGATCTACAAGCTCATGGCGCGTCCCATTTTTGACACGTAAGCTTTATTAATTGTGAAAAATGTGTAAAAATCTTTGAATATCTATGTTTTTCAAGCGAACATTTGTAAAACATGTTGTTCCAGAGAACCCCCCAGAAGCAAAGACTTACATTGTTACAAATGTTCGCTTTAAAAAGTATATATACAAAGATTTGGGCACATTTTCACGATTGAATAAAAAACAATTAGCAGATCTACAAGCTCATGAGCTTGTATATCTGCTATTTTTGAATAGCCTTAAAATGACACAGATGCGTCTCCCGGTCTTAATGGGTTAACCCGTTTCATTTTAATTGGGAGGAGAGGACGTGGAGAAATAAGCTGCTTACATGAATTATGACAAGTTTAGTGCCTCATGCTGAAGTGGCCCAGCCACTCTTCTTTTTGCCCAAAGGCAGGACAAGCAGGATAAAGTATTTACATGTGGATTAAAGCAAAAATAAAATCTCACTGACATTTTTGTGTACTGCATGGCCAAGTCCTGATGTGCGATTTGTGGAACAGTATGAAATGAGCCTCCACACACACACACACACACACACACACACACACACACACACACACACACACACACACACACACACACACACACACACACACACACACTAGCGCCGTTCCCTAAACAATTAACACAAAATCAAAAGAATCACGGAATGAGGCTTTAACCTTTGCTTTTATATGCAATATCCGAGAGTCTCGCATCTTCCATAAAACACTAATGGTCTCGGACCGAGACCATTAGGGTTTTTATGGAAGATGCTCCTGAAGATATTGCTAGTTTTATCACTTCAAATGCTGTAATATTAGCTGACACACTGCTTGTAGATCGGCTTTTTCCGCTGCGCAACATGATTCTATAGAAGGCATGGTGGCTTCTATGGAATCCACATGACTGAAGTCAGTCGTGGTCGACTGAGAACTTTAATCATCCATGAATTTACAGTGAGTGGACGGAGTCTAAATTCGTTCTTGTGCGAGCTCCATCGTTTTGAGTTATTTTCATAAAAAGAGAAAGGGCAGAAGAAGAGGTGGGGGAGGCAGGTGGAGTAAGGGGAAGAGAGAGAAAGATCAATAAAAAAACAACTAAAGTACAGGTACTCAAAACATCTAGGGTGCCAAAAAACTGAGACTCTCGTTTTTGCAAATACACCCGTCGAGTGCCATCAACGAAGATCTACTTTTTTCCTTCTTTTTTTTTAAAATTCCACAAGAGGGCGCTCTAACACAACTTAGGAGTGATCCTAGGACACTGTTAAAAGATATGGACGGAGGATGTGACGTCATTCCAAAAAAACGGACGTCCATCGATCTGCCCCAATGATAGGATCTTGAGAAAAACACTTCTATCTCCACATCTTTTTTTTGTGGTGAAAACCATGGACGGGCGATCGCTCTAAAATGGCAGATCGCGGTTGAATTATTATTTTTCCAGTCGAGAGACGGACCCCTACCCCATCGCCCGGACGTCTTTTGTTTACATCCGGGTCCTCGTTGTGGCTTCTACAGCCGTCTAAACCTCGCCGAGACACGGTCAAAACGCTGGCACTCTGAGGATGATTTGGATGATAACACCTGGCGCTCAAGTAAATCGTCTCTGTCGGGTGGAAACCTCATGTCCAAAACTGTTCCTTTTCAGGATTCAAATTCAAAGGTCGCAAAAGTAGCAGATCGACAAGGTCGCTTCGCGCCGTGTTTCGAGCTTGTAGATCTGCTACTTTTGATGCTTTTGTGTGACGCTGTAGTATGTATCAATTACTGTGTTAATTTACGGGAAAAAAAACACACACAAAAAGTTAAAACATGGAGATAAGAGGTTTCTTCCCCCGACAGCAACGAAATGTACTTGGTTGCCATCCACCGCTGACTGTTCATGGCCAACAGCGTAGCGAGCTGTCTGACTCACGCGGCTCACTCATTTTCCCTCTTCTGGTGAAATATCATAATTACAAAGGTCGACGGTCACCAGGAAGTGGCTTATTTAATCTGTCCTATCTCCTCAGCGTAATTAACAGACTAATTGCTCCCGTCTAATAGCAGTTCCTGCTCATCCGTGGCGTGCTGCTGAATGCTAGAACAGGTTCACTGACTGAGCTGTGTTATAATTTCAGTCATTTCATCGGCTGCGTCTGGCGCGACAAGATCCTGAGCGTTAATTTAACTCTGAAATTGAGTTGCAGCGACAGTTAATGGAACCAATCAATTTAGTTAATAATATAATTATTTTTCATAATTTTATGAAATAATGTATGAGTAATTGATCCCTATTTTAGCATGTCGTTACAGGCGGAACGTTAAAAGAAATCTGAAATTATGAAAATAGCTTATCTACAGTAGAAGCTCGTGTTGCGATGTGACACATTGTGAACTTGTGGATCTGTTATGTTCACAATTTTTGCAGGACGACATATGTATTATACATACAGTATGTGTATATATTATGCTTTCTTTATTAGGCCTACAGTGTATGTAAAAAATGAAGAAAAAAAAACGCTTCTCGATTATTCGATTAATTAAAAAAAGTAATTGGCAGAATAAGAAAATAAGAAAATCGTAATCGTAAATTAACGGCCTTCTTGATCACTCTACTACAGCTTCACACAAAAGCATCAAAAGTAGCAGATCCACAAGCTAGATCTGCTACTTTTGCCATTTTTGTTTTATTTGAATCCTGAAAAGTAACAGTTTTGGAGTTATGAGGACTTCAGAGTTTGTCAAAGTGCTCTTTGGCGTGGCAGAACAAAGCCCAACTCACTCTTTGTCGTTGGCAGTTCCCGCGGTGGCACCGACCAACGTCAGCGGAGGGAGCGGACGGCGGCATGAACTGGTCATCTCCTGGGAGGTAAGGTCTATATTCACTGTAACATGACTGATAGTCCATGAGCCAGAGCCCCAAAATTGAGCAATGATTATCGAAAGAGTGGGCAAAACCATACCTATATTAAACTGTTCATAGGGTCAATACGAGTAAATAAATATATGATAACCTTTACACAGGAGTAGCTTTGTCATGGTTATCACACATTTTGTTATTTTCCCCATACGTACATGACAGGTGAAAAAATTACAACATTTAAAAAATAGTTATCATAATGAAACTTCCTGAGTTGATTACTTACATGAAGACAATGATTTATCGTATTACAAGTTTTCTGAAATTGTATATTTAAATATGCAAATTAGGCATTTAGTCCATGAGCCAGAGCCCCAAAATTGAGCCAGATATTGAATATTCCCTCGTTAAAAACCTTTGACTCCAACATCTTAACAAAATGAAGTAAGAATGTTGACTCTGGCTTTGTCCAATGTTCCAATGTTGATTCTGGAAAGTTATACAAATTCGGGCATATTTTCGTAATGCCTAATTTGCATATTTAAATATACAATTTCAGAAAACTTGTAATACGATAAATCATTGTCTTCATGTAAGTAATCAACTCAGGAAGTTTCATTATGATAACTCTTTTTTAAATGTTGTCATTTTTTCACCTGTCACGTATGGGGAAAATAACAAAATGTGTGATAACCATGAAAAAGCTGCTCCTGTGGAAAGGTTATCATATATTTATTTACTCGTATTGACCCTATGGACAATTTAATATAGGTATGGTTTTGCCCACTCTTTCGATAATGAAATCTTGTCTGGTTCATGGACTATGAGGGTTGACATTAAAGCTGCACTGTGTAACCTTCCTCTTCTACCCCGGATTTGAACCCGGTTTCCTGCTTAAGTGCTGACATTTTTTACCATTGAGCTAATAGAGCCGGCCTGCTTGCTCAGGGGATAAACTGAATCTTGACCATCAGGTCACCAAAGGTCTAGGTGAGACATGACCTTTGACACGATCGTCTCAATAGAAGAGCAGGGAGACAAAATACAACCACCCCAATTGTATAAGTTATATTGTATTAACCCATTAAGACCGGGAACGCATCTGTGTGTCATTTTAAGATTTATTTGGCTATTCAAAAATAGCAGATATACAAGCTCATAGCTTGATCTGCTATTCTCTTGAAAAGTCATGAAAATATGTTGCAAATCTTTGAATATATTTTTGAAGCGAACATTTGTAACTCAAATCTTTGCTTCCGGGGGATTCTACAAATGCCTTCTAAATCCTAACAGTTTTCGGAAAAATGTATGTTTCTATATCAGTGGTGCTCAAACCTTTTTCATGTCAAGGACCCCCAAAATGATATGTATTTGGCCGCAGACCCCCCATCTCTAAATGTTTTGTTCCAGGGACCCCCCAGAAGCAAAGATTTGAGTAAAACATTTTCCCTTTCAAAAAAATATATATATTCAAATATTTGCACAAATGTTCAAGATTTTTAGCAGATCTACAAGCTCATAGCAATGAGCTTGTAGATCTGCTATTTTTTAATACCCAAAGAAAATCTAAAATTACAGAGACGCGTTCATGGATTGAATGGGTTACTATATAAAAAAAGTTACATAGTGACACTTTTATGACTTAAATAGACCGTTGACCTCAGTCCAAAACACCAGTTTGATTATTACGTGCTCTAAAACAGTGGTTTTCAAAGTGGGGTCCGGGGACCCCCAGGGGTCCCTGGCACAAAACACTTTGTGCCAAGGTTTGAGAGCCACTGAAATAGACCTCAGTCCCTCTAGAAATGGCTCCAGACGCAGCATAGCAAAAATAACACCAGCCGTACTCTTTCTTCTCTGATTTTAGCATTCAACACAAATACTTAGAAGAACTAGTTGTTGTTGTTTTCACACTTCCACAAAACTGTGGAAAATAACAAATGCCTTGTTGATTTACTGTGCTGTAAAGCATCGATTGAGGCTTTGAAATGCAAGTAAAAAGCAACTGAACCAACTATATAACGTGATATAAATCCAGTGTGCCGATCAGTGGAATCAAGGATCCAGCAAACAGGTTTCTCTGGAAGCCTTTATGTTGAGACACTGGTTCTGCCCAGCTAAATGGATGATAGTTAAATGATATGAACCAAATGGACCCTTACAGGTTTGCAGTCGTGTAAAGTAACTAAGTACATTTGTACTTATGTACAATGTTGAGGTATTTTTTCTTTATTGGAGTATTTCCAGTTTTCAGTACTTTTACTTCTCAGAGGCAAATATTATACTTTTACTCCACTACAATTATTTGACAACTTTAGTTACTAGTTACTTTGTAGATTATGATTATTATTATTACAAAACATACTTTAACCACTTCAGCCCTATAAACATTTCGGCCATTTGAAAATAGACTATTAGACGAATAGACGATTCATCTGTTATTTTTGAATATTTTTGAAAAATATCGAAAATGTTGGGACAATTTTGAATAATTAAAACATTTACACAAATATTCTCCTCTGGGTGGGGGTCCCTGGCACCAAACATTTTCAGATGGGGTCCACGGCCAAATGTATATCCATTTTGGGGGTCCTTGGCACAAAAAAGTTTGAGAGCCACTGATTTAGAAGGCATTTTGTAGAATCGGCCTCAGGTCTCAATGGGTTAAATACCTTCACTTATTTTTGTGTCGTGGGGAATATCTGTCAGAGATTATTAAGGTGATAAAGCCCAGCTGATGGACCAGCCTTCCCCACGCTGGGTTTGCTAAAGCATGAAGGGAAACCGTTTTGGTTATTAATGACAATCTTTAAGATGTACAGATGATCCCATTAGTTCACACCCAACCGCACTCACTTTTGAGCTGAGAGATGAGCATTCCTTTAGCGGTGTTTATGGTAGACTTAAGTTTTGAATCTTTTTCCACGTGAGGTTGATTCTACAGGGATGGGACGATAGTTGCTATCATTTGTCAGTGGTGTAAAGTAACTAAGTACATTTACTCAAGTACACTTTTGAGGTATTTTTACTTTACTGGAGTATTTCCAATTTTCAGTACTTTTACTTCTACTCCACTACATCTCTGAGGAAAATATTGTACTTTTACTCCACTACAATTATTTGACAACTCTAGTTACTAGTTACTTTGCAGATATAAATGATTACATTATAAAACATACATTAACAACTTTAGCCCTATTTTATACCTAGGCTATTTGAAAATAGCCGATCTACAAGCTCACAACGTGTCACGATGCAATGCGTTGTGAGCTTGTAGATCAGCTATTTTCAAACATTTTAGTACTTTTACTTTTGGTACTTTAAGTACATTTTGATACCAATACTTTTGTACTTTTCTCAAGTAAATTTAGAATTCCGGACTTTTGCTTGTAACAGACTATACTTCTACATTGCAGTATTGATACTTTTACATTTACATTACAAAACATTTGAGTACTTTTTCCACCACTGTCATTTGTTTATTACACGGCTTGGTTGAATACTTGATTCTGATTGGTCAATCGCTTCAGCGGTCTGTTATTGTTGAATAATGATCGCTGAACTCAATAACAGACCGCTGTCTATAATCAAAGGCTCAGAGCACCTGATGTTGTGCCGTATCCAACATGGCAGCCATGTAAACAAACACACACATGTCATTTACAGCTAAACCTTGCTCTCAAGAATATTCTTGAAAACATTTGAAGCGAGAATTAGACAATGCAGTAACAGAATATTGATTCTATTTTATACACTTCTTGTTGTTTTCTGAGGCGACGCGTTGCACTGGACGCACCTGGCACAAATTAATAGACTACTGTCATTACCGTAAGCAATGAAATCCTTTGTTTTGTTGTAAATTTTGGGTCAATTCATAAATGTATTTATCAAGTAGCCGTGTAGTAAGCCGGATAATCAATGGGGAGCAGGTCATTATTGAGAGATCAATTCTGTCTGGGTTGATCTCTCAATAATGATTGATTATCCCTTGCTTATTGTGATAAAAAAAAAATTGCAATAATAATATTGTGGAGATTTTGATTTATCGTGAAATTGTCAGTCACGCTGGGACCTGAGTTAGCTCTGTTCTTGTTTGCCGTCCACACCAAATCTCTTAGCTCACAACAAGCCTCAACGTAATTTCCTTGTGTGGTAGGCCTACTGCCGCCAAATTCTTCCGTTTAGACAAGACACTCAGCTGGCTAGATCTTAACCAGCTTGGGGTGAAAGTGGTTAACAAAAGTGGCATTTTAAGAGTTTTAAAATGATACTTTTGATACTTTTGTGTGACACTGTAGTATGATCAAGCAGGGCGTTCATTTACGAAAAAACTATGGAGATTTTTGCCACAATAACCGTGACATGAAATGTTCATAATCGTCCTGTCCCTAGTTGGTTGGTGGTTGCAGTCTCGGTATCATCAAGGCCGGGTGACGTAACAGAATAGAAGAAGAAAAAAACTAATCATGAAAGTGTCAGTAGACGAGTGCAGGCAGAAAGAAAACAGGATCAAGAGTCTATAGAGGTTCTGTAGATGAAAAGAAGGTTGAATTCTTTGTGGGATTTGATGTTGTGTTCAAAGGACAGACGGGGTGGATTGGGTGGCAGATGGCCCGGCGGTCCGCGGTCAGAACCCTCTTATGTTGGGCCATGCCTCTGTACTGCTATAGCTACACATCAAGGACTTAGCTTGCAGTTTAGTTCTGTATGATATAGTTATAGAGCAGTGGTTCTCAACCTGTGCGCCCGGGCCATGAGGATGTCGCAAGTGCCCGCCCCTCGGAGCACAGGTCTCCGTCAGGTCCGGTAAAAAAATATATATATCCATGAATTCAAGTCTCCATGGGGTGACTAATCGATTGAAAAAATGTCATTTTGGGGTGAACTATCCCTTTAATGTTGATGAAGTTATTAACCAGACATGCAAAAGCCAATCAGGATGGAATATGTCAAATTGGACAGATCCGTCTTGATCACATGACTATATAAATGTGTACCAATTTGCGTGATGTTTGGAGTAATATTTTCAGTAGTATATGTCGGCCTCCTGGTGGCGCTATAACAGGACAATATGACAAGGGCGCCATTTCTTCCTCGGCCTAGTGGGAATGTGCGTGCAAAGTTTCACAGCAATCGGCTGCGTTCATGATTTGAGGCATTTTGTTCAAAACGAGCCACTCCTGCAAACTTCTAGCCTGGTTCCAGACGAATCTGCCTTTGCAAAATTGCATCGCACTTTAGCCCTCGGCAGATTAGGTCTGGCCCCCCTCCATAGAGATTCCATTTCTCTCCCTCCGCAGTTGTGCGGAACCAACCAGGGCCCAGTATCCAAATGTGGGCGGGCTTATCACCTTATTTGGAGCAATGACGTACAAGGAAGCACTGCTCTGATTGGTTCGTGAACAAGGAAGCACTGCTCTGATTGGTTTAGGTCTAACCAATAGAGTCTGTTTGGATCTTTTTGTAACCGCCCCTTGGAAAAAAATCTATCGTTGATAGGGACCAGACTAATATCCACGCAGTGTGTCGTGTGATATTGTCTGGCCACGCGAGGCTAGCAAACTTCAGATGGCAATCTAGCCAATCAGGATGGAATATGAGAAATCTGACAGGTCCATCTTGATCACATGACTATAGAGATAATGTGTACCGACTTGTGTGATGTTTGGACAACATCTGTAGGAGTAATATCAAGAAATGTGTTTTGCAAAAATCGGCCTCCTGGTGGCGCTATAAAAGGGTTATGTGAAAAACACAGGGCAGAGGTTTTTCCCTGGCCTCTAAGGAGTGTGTGTGCAAACTTCCACGCCGACCGGTCCAGTTATAGGTAAAAAAAACGGCATGTTATAGCGCCACCATGAGGCACAGTTTGTTATTCTGTCTATTAGTTCCTGGCGTTTTGACCAATTCAAGTGCAACATTTATGATGCAGTATGACATTTGTTCAAAGTGCCAGTTTTATGAAACAAGAATTTAAAATATTCTGATTAAGCTAAGAAATAGGTATTTTCAGTTTGGCCCCATTTACGAGATATGGCGGTAGTTAACTTTCAATCTCGGATCAATCCCGTACCTCGGAAGGCGGATGTGTTTAGGAGCATCTGTTGTGTAATGTGCCGGCCATTGCACATTTTAATCAGCCTCACGCCAAGTGGAAGAGGGTATTATAGCGTTGAAATGTCTGTCACAAGAGCTACGGTAGCACACCTCTGGCTCGGGGCCAGGTTCCGGGGGATAATGCGTGCAGATGAACCGGGCGATGAACAACAACACCGCGGGGCCTGCAAATGAGAGCGTGCTTGAAAGATCTATTAGCAGGGGAGTGGCGAACAGATGTGAGAGGGAAGCAAGGGTTATTCTTGTAGTTATTAAGTATGGGAACCCAACTGTCACCCAGGAAAATAACCTTCACATGCGGAGAAGTGCACCTCGGTGGGGACATTAAAGAGGGGGGGGGCCCCATCTCGTTCCAGATGGGCTGGTGGTGTTTAGGTCCTGGCTGGGACACACACTTGATCGTTCACTATTTATATCCAGTCACGGAATGTCATTAAGAGTGGAGCTTACGGCATAGCCGCAATGTCTGTGTCTTTCTGTCTCTGTGTCTCTGTGTCTCTCTGTCTCTCTGTCTCTCTGTCTCTCTGTCTCTCTGTCTCTCTGTGTCTGTGTGTGTGTGTGTGTGTGTGTGTCTGTCTGTCTGTCTGTCTGTCTGTCTGTCTGTCTGTCTGTCTGTCTGTCTGTCTGTCTGTCTGTCTGTCTGTCTGTCTGTCTGTCTGTCTGTCTGTCTGTGTCTCTCTCTCTCTCTCTCTCTCTCTCTCTCTCTCTCTCTCTCTCTCTCTCTCTCTCTCTCTCTCTCTCTCTCTCTCTCTCTCTCCTCTCTCTCTCTCTCTCTCTCTCTCTCTCTCTCTCTCTTTCATTGATTGATTGAATACATTATTAACAAGATTATTAACAGTGGAGGCAGTAAAGTAAAAAATGATGCTAAAAGCCCTACAGTATGTGCTTGTTTCCATTGTGGACCATTGTACTCACGCAAGCTCATCAGTAAGACATACAATACAATACACTCTCTGTCTCTGTCAGTCTTTCTGTCTGTCTGCCTGTCTGCCTGTCTGTCTGTCTGTCTGTCTGTCTGTCTGTCTGTCTGTCTGTCTGTCTGTCTCTGTCTCTGTCTCTGTCTCTGTCTCTCTCTCTCTCTCTCTGTGTATCTTTCTCTCTCTCTCTCTCTCTCTCTCTCTCTCTCCTCTCTCTCTCTCTCTCTCTCTCTCTCTCTCTCTCTCTCTCTCTCTCTCACTCTCTCTCTCTCTCTCTCTCTCTCTCTCTCTCTCTCTCTCTCTCTCTCTCTCTCTCCCCGTGTGTGTCTCTTCTATTAGACAGAAGTGTACATGGTGCTCGGTGAGACGTAAGACCCTAATTAACAGCCTTTACAAAGCTTTGGGAGCATTTCTTAGATTAAACTTTCATCTCATGCATCCAAGTAATTATTAGGAAGAAAATCCAATATAACCGTCTCTAAAATATAACCTTAGAAAACCCCTGTAAATGTGATCCAACAAGTGTGTCCCTGTGAAACCGAATGGATTCTCTACACAGCACAGCCTGTACTTTACACTTGGGATTAGGGATGCACCCATATGGGGACATCCTGAGCCAATATCCATGTTTAAAATGACACAATTTGGCCGATAGCGGATACCGATATTTGTTTAGTTTTTAATTGTTATTTATTCCCCCTTTTTGTGCCAGGAAAACAAATACATCTTCATGATAAAACTGGTTGATTGATTGAGTGCAATTGCAGTAATCGCAAAAAAAAAACAGCCCGTTCACTTCCTTGTTATTCGATTTGGAAAAATTGCTTTTTTGCCCACAACTATGGAACGGATGATCGCGACGGCATGTTTTTTTCCCCCGAATCTATATGACTCAGATATGTCTTTTAAAGCCCTCGGGGGATCGATCATACTGGAGATGAACAATCTATGAGTTTCCAAAGGTTAGTGAAAACACTCGAAAATTGCTGGCAGTGGCTTGGCAAATGATATTTTATTTCTGGCAGTAAAAGAGTCAAGAGTTGATTAGTATAATTGGTAAGACATACAGTACAAAGGAAGTAAGGAAGAGGCCCAATTTCTTTCCAATATGGCCACTGTGCATAGAGCCTATTCCAATAGCTAGCACTACAGTGCACGCAGCAATGCCAGCAAAGACAAAGGACGACATGGCTATAGCTCTCTAAAGCTCGCCTGCCCCTTCGTTGCCAGTGCCGTAGGAGACGCTTATCTTTCAATAATTCCATCACATTGCAGGAGAATCGCACGTTACGGGTGAAGCCCACATGCTTTTCACTTGGGCTGCCAAATGTCTCCCTTTTCCTAGCGTGTATGTGCCATTTAAAGTCATTTTCGCCGTGCCCTATTTCTTTTCCCCGGTTCCGGCTAAACGCTTTTGGAAATAAATCAGGAACTATACCGCCGGTGATCAATGGAGATGAATATGGAAGGAGACGGAGCAGGACTGTTAGCCCTCTTTGGCAGTCAGGGCATGATGCGAGCGGCGCGGCGCGGCAGTTCTGCCTCTCCAATCATCTGTGGAGCGTTGTCGAGAGCCCGGGACGGCTCGACCGTGGCGGAGGGGCGAGGGTTATTAAGCAAGATGAATGACTAAACAGTCCCCGCCGTTTCATTCAAGCGTCTCATTAGATGAGACGCTGAGAGAGACCGCTCCTTCAAACTGGGAGCCATTGCCAGGGCCATTAGCGGTTGCCCCTGCAGCCACCCGTTGGCGAGCGCATATAGCGAGAGGTATAAGGCCCCCGCAATTCCGCTCAGGAAGCAGTGGTGGAAAGTAACTAAGTACATTTACTTAAGTACAGTACTTAAGTACATCTCAGAGGCAAATATTGTACTTTTACTCCACTACAATTATTTGAAAACTTTAGTTACTAGTTACTTTTTCGATATAAATTATTATATTATGAAACATACATTAACCACTTCAGCCCTATTTTATACATAGGCTATTTGAAAATAGCCGATCTACAAGCTCGGTGCGACGCGTTGTGAGCTTTTAGATCTGCTATTTTCAAACATTCGAGTACTTTTAATTTTGGTACTTTAAGTATATTTTGATGCCAATACTTGTATACTTTTACTCAAGTAACATATTCAATTCCGGACTTTTACTTGTAACAGAGTGCTTCTACATTGCAGTATTGATACTTTTACTTAAGTAAAACATTTGAGTACTTTTTCCACCACTGGAGGTAGGGCATTCATTTACGGAGAAAGAAAAACATGCAAAGTTGAAACAGGGAGATGCAAGATTTCTGTCCGACAGTGACGACATACAACCTGTTGACAGTAAGAATCAACAACCTCAGTAACTGTACATGAGGGAAATCAACAATGAGGCAGGGAAACAGTTTTTTTGATTGAATTCTTTATTAGTCAGAAATGTAAACAGCACGTGGTACAGTGAGACATTATAAGCGTGAAAGGATAACACAAAAAAAGTCCTGGGGACTACATAGGACCATCGTGGTCCTATGTCCTGTGTTAGGTTTACGCATAGTTTCTGTGAGGTTAGGGTTAAGGAGATAGTTCACCCAAAAAACGACTTATTTTCCATCAATAATGAAATCTTGAATTGATGGAGATTTTTTAGTTTTTGTCGCATTCCTAAGCCAATAATGTGATGACCGGAGGAAAGATACGTATGTCATCAAATTATTGGCTTAGGAATGCGACAAAAACTGACACATCTCCATCAATTCAAGTTTCCATGGGGTGTGTAATCGATAGAAAAAAAGTCATTTTGGGGGTGAACTATCCCTTTAAGGTTAGGTTTAGGCATAGTGTTTGTGAGGTTAGGGTTAGGGTTAAGGTTAGGTTTTGAAGTTAAAGCTTTGGTTTAGGCGCCACCTGGGCGACACACCAAAGAAAGAGGGAGTCCCCCAACATTAAACTCAAACAAAATGGCCGCACCATAGACTCATGTGACCGGTGCTGTTGCACTGATTTGTGTCAGTTAGCTCATTTCTACCCTGCTGTGGTATTTGTCCACCTCTGTTCCCCTATAATTTAGTCATGCTGTTTTTTGTAAGGGCCCATATTCTGTCACATCTCTCAAATGCCGTTAACAGTTCAGATAATCAGCTGATGATGGAGGCTAATTCATTTTCGCTCAGCGCCCTTGTAATTAGGCAGTCACATAGATGATTGGCTGTCATTTGAAACGAAGTCCTGATGAGCGACATCACTCCACCCCCCCACCACCCCCTCCGCAGGGCAGCCTGGGTGGCTCATTCCGGCAATGCCTTCGGGAGACATGATTATTTCCACGTGTTAACCCATTAAGACCTGAAGCCGATTCTACAAATGTCTCCTAAATCCCAACAGTTTTCTACCACTTTATATCAGTGGTTCTCAATCTTTTTTATGTCCCCAAAATGATATGTATTCGGCCGCGGACCTCCATCTCAAAATATCTAGTTTCAGGGACCCCCCAGAAGCAAAGATTTGACTTACAAATGGTCGCTTTAAAAGATATATATTCAAAGATTTGCACACATTTTCACGATTTAAAAAAAATAGCAGATATACAAGCTCATAGCGTGGCACCGAGTGCCGCGCTATGAGCTTGTAGATCTGCTACATAGCCAAAGTGTAAAATAATGCTTTTTTAGCTCAAATCTAAAAATGACACAGATGCGTTCCAGGTCAACCCATTAAGACCTGAGGTCAAAAATTATTCAAGATTTTTCAAACCTGTCAAAAATAGCAGATGTAGGCTACAAGCTGAGTGAGCTTGTAGATCTGCTATTTTCAAGAACCACAGTACTAAACCACTGCTCTAAATCCTAAGAGGTTTTTTTTTTTTAAACTTATGTTGCTCTATATATTTAGCTAATATCTAATATGACACAGATGCTTTCCCGGTTTTAATGGGTTAATGGCATGACATAACAAGCGTTACAGGTGTTTGTAACTCATTAGTTAGTTAGAGATTAAACAAGTGTAAATTTCCCATTACATTTCACTCTTGCTAAATTAATTGAATCTAGTTTGATTAAATGCACAGCAGGTGTTTGAGACTGATCCCAAAATCACCACTGTGGTCAAACAGCAGATGAGCATGACATTCCACACACTGTCCACTGCACTCACAGACACTGGAACAGGAAGTAACTGTAGGCTACAGCCTGTCGTGGAAGTACTCTCTTCTTTTTTTTTACTTAAGTAAAAGTAGCAATACCACAAAAATACTCTGATACAAATGAAAGGCATGTGTTCAAAATTTGACTTGAGTAAAAGTGCAAAAGTATTGGCATAATAATATACTTTATATACTTTACTTTTTCTCTTAAAATTTTTATCCCACGATTTTGTAACCCCTATTTTTTTACACCCAGTGCCAATTGGCTATGTAATCCTGGGCACTACCTTCCCTCTGCCAACCTAGGGAGGCCAGGGCCGAGCTCATGCCTCCTTCAATGCATGAGAGCCAACTGACCTTCTTGTCACCTTACAGGGGAGAGTTTCCCTGGTTGGACGTAGCGCGTGGAAGGAACACGTTATTCCAACCAGTTCCTTTCCCCTCCATCAGGCGCCCCGGCTGGCCAGGGGGAGGCAGTATAGTGACCAGGATTACTGCATGTTTTTGTGAGGGTACCTACCCTAAGTGACACGGGGAGAACATGCAAACTCCACACAGAAAGGCCCTTTCACCAACCCCACCTAGGGTATGGGCACTGATGACGCAGAGGAGAGAACACGCCCCCAGCGCCCACAGCGTAAGTGGAGTATAATTATAAAGTATCAAAAATGGAAATACTCAAGTGAAGTAAAAGTACCTCAAAATTTTACTTTAAGTACAGTTCTTACTTAAAGGACATCTTCACCCATTTTCAACCTATCTTCATATAATTGGTCCTCACTAGTAATGCTCATTATAAAATGGTACGATTTCTCTAGTCACTCCTGTGTCTGAGAGGTGGGCTATGCATGGACAGTTCAGAAACCCTCCTAGACCAGTGACATCATATCGATAGAGGAACTACAGCCTTTCTCTTCATGGAAAGCACGCTGAAATAGAAGCCATTGTTCTTACATTAATACAAAATTTAAAAAAAAACAATGAAATGACCAAACCTGCGCCCTCCTCTGAGACAAAGACCTAATAGACAAAAATGTGACCATCTTTTAATAAGAATTAGTGAGGAGTAAATATATCAAGCTACGTCCTTTAAGCCAGTGGTTCTCAAACCTTTTCATGTCAAGGACCCCCAAATTGACACTTATTAGCTCGCAGACCCCCATTTGAATAGATATGCCAGGGACCCCCATAAGAGCAGATTTTTACGGCTCTAACAGTGATTCTCAACCATTTTAATTTCAAGGACCCCCAGTTTGACATGCATTAGGCTCGGACCCCCATTTAATGGCATTTCTATCTCTGGGACCCTAATTTATATTGTAAAATCAATGTTAATTTAACTGGTTCCATTTGTACACTCTCAGAGTTACAGACCCATAAGGGTCCATTTGGTTCCTAACTATCCATCATTTAGCTGGGGCCCCCCCTGGAACTCCCTCAAGGACCCCTGGGGGTCCCCGGACCCCACTTTGAGAACCAATGCTTTGAGCACTATGAAGATTGACAGTGTGCTACAGTAGCATAGGAGGAGGAATCAGGAGTCAGGGCACACACTCAGGCGGTCTCTTCTGGGAATCGTGATGGTGTTTTCTAACCCCATTTATTTTTAGCCGTCTGCGAGTAGTCTGGTGTTTCTGTCGAGGAATAATATAATACATGCGGCACGCTTAAGCCGTGCTGTGCTGAGAATCTCGGAAACGTCCATGCGTGCCGCTAACGCCTCAGTCAGCCATCTGTCTGGCGAGGATTTTCAGACACACTAAAGGTCTGAAGGAAAAAAAGGAAATCTGCACAAAAAAGAGAAGTAGAAAAAATAGAAAGAAAAATGTGAATGTCATGGAAGACTCTGTAACGCAGCATTATTCATCACAGGCCTTCTTCAGAACATGTAGATCGAAATGTCTTTGCTTTCGGAAACCTCATATGTCCAAAACTGTTACTTTTCAGGATTCAAATTCAAAAGTATCAAACGTAGCAGATCTCCAAGCTCAAAACGCATCACATCGTGGCGCGTTTTGAGCTATAGATCAGCTATTTTTGCTACTTTTGTGTGACACTAGTATGACGGAGTAGGGCATTAGTTTACGAGAAAACGTAAAAAGTTAGAAAATGGAGATATGAGGTTTCTGCCCGACTGCAATGATTTCTGCTCCAGAGCGGAGGAGTGAAGTCACACCACTGTCGTGAAGATTGATCAGCAAGGCCTTAAATGTTTTTCATATTAGCATTAATACAGTATATTTACAGTGTACAGTATAAACAAGTCAAACAGATTGACCATCAGTACGGAGCCTCAGCTACTAAGGAAACACATACATAGTTGGACTACAAACACGTTCTGAAACAAGTGATGACATGCACTGTAACAGTAAGAAGGCTAAGATATCAGATACCGGCTCCTTATAAATATTACATCACAGTTGTATGTTATAGAACAGAGTGATCTAATGATCATGCCCTGTGGTGGAAAAAGTACAAAAATGGTTTACTTAAAGAGGTGGTGCCATGGTTTTGCACTTTTTCTGTTTTTCATGTGTCTATGAGGTTGATAGAACTTCATTAAGCCCCCTGGTGGTGTTTTTATGGTGTTTTATGTCTTCTCTGACTATTTTGAGTTTCTACCTGGAGGCTGAAACCTTGAGGGTCAAACGTGCCAATAGAGAAACAGCGCTTTAGTGACATAGTAAAAACATAACCTCCCCCTCATTATCATAACACAACAGGTGTGGGCATGAGGAGGAGGAGGGACTAGGACAGGTGGGTGGTGCTAAGGTGGTGGAGGAGGTGCTGAGGTGAGAACCAGGTATACTTAATGAACTGGAGGCGTGTCCACATAAAAACATAATTTTAACAATTTCTGTACACTTTTTTGAAAAAAATCTTCCTCCTAGTAGGCATACCTGATGATTATGTTTTAGGGGGGGGGGGAATCACTGAAAATCACGGCACCCCGTCTTTAAGTAGAAGTATCAATACTGCAATGTAGAAATACTCTGTTACAAGTAAAAGTCCGGTAATCAAATTTGACTTGAGTAAAAGTACAAGAGTATTGGCATCTCATCTCACCGTTTCACCGTTATCATTATGTCGAAAATGTATACAAATCTTTTAAAAATAGCAGATCTACAAGCTCACAATGTGTCGCGATGCGACGCATTGTGAGCTTGTAGATCGGCTATTTTCAAATAGCCAAAGTTTAAATAGGGCTGCAGTGGTTAATGTATATTTTGTAATAATAATCAAAATCTACAAAGTAAGTAGTAACTTACAACTTATAAGTTTTCAAATAACTGTGGTGGAGTAAAAGTACAATATTTGTCTCTGACAGCACAACATTACATTTATCATGTGGGACATTTATACAAGTATAATGAAAACTTAGGCATTGAGCAGATGCTATATTATCCAGGGTGAAAGTGCGAGACCAGAGTAAGCAACAAACAACAAGGTTAATAGTCACACATAAGTAGAGTGCAGAGACAACAATGTAGTGCCTCGGAGAAACTAGGGTATCAGGCAAACATCAAGCATAGTAGCATCTGTCTATTACAGCATGCTATATAAATACAATGATGTACATTTGTGATCAAGAAAGAACTAATCTAAAGGAAGAACAACTAAAGAAAAAAAACGTATGTAACAATGTAGAAATAGGGCTAGTGTATGCGGTATAATTTGTTGATTGACGTAACTGGCCTTTTGGGATAGGATTCGCTCAGTAAATGGCTGGGAGATTGCAGGACTGGAGGATTTGTATATAAAATGGTGATGAACCACAAAGTCTACCAGCTGTCTGTTGGCTGATCCCAATTTTTGGCTGTTGCTTGAGCTCAGCGATCCCAATTAGCAGGTGCACTGGTGCTCGTTATAAAAAAAAAGAAAACAGCTTGTGGCATTTACATCAGTTCCAAGAACGGATTCCTTTTTTAAGCTTTTCTTTATTTCTTTTTCTTTTTCTTTTTTTTTCTTCTTGTTGAGACACTTTTGAACTCAATAGTAGCAAGCATTATGGATGTATCCCAAATAGGAAAATGTACGCAAACTGAATTGCCTTTAACCCTTTAAGACCGGGAACGCATCTGTGTGTCATTTTTAGATTTCTTTGGCTATTCAAAAAAAAAAGGGCCGCGCTATGAGCTTGTAGATCTGCTATTTTTTGAAAAATACATCAGTGGTTCTCAAACCTTTTCATGTCAAGGACCCCCAAAATGATATGTATTTGGCCGCGGACCCCCATCTCAAAACATGTTGTTCCAGGGACCTCCAAGAAGCAAATATTTGAGTTACAAATGTTCGCTTTACATTACATTACATTACATTACAGTCATTTAGCAGACGCTTTTATCCAAGCTTTAAAAGTATATGTATTCAAAGATTTGCACAAAATGTTCACACATTTTCAAAAATAGAAGATCTACAAGCTTGTAGCGCGGCACTCGGTGCCGCGCTACAAGCTTGTATACCTGCTATTTTTTAATAGCCAAAGAAATCTAAAAAGGACACACAGATGCGTTCCCGGTCTAAATCGGTTAATTACGGGGGCTTTAGTGCCGGTAAGCTTGGATTGTACTTTAATCTGTGTTGATAAGCTCTCGCAGGTAATTGTGTCTATAGCGGCTCCAGTCAACCTCGCTCAGACTGTGTTTTTTTAGCATTCAAATGCTACTGTAACAACAACATGCTGCATATCGTCTCTGTCGGGTGGAAACCTCATTATGTTCAAGACTTTTCAGGATTCAAATTCAAAAGCATCAAGAGTGGCATATCGACAAGCTTGCGGAACTGCTACTTTTGATGCTTTCGTGTGACGCTGGTCTATGATCAAGTAGGTTAGTGGTCTTCAACAGGGGGTCCGGGGACCCCTAGGGGGTCCGGGGACCCCTAGGGGGTCCTCAGAGTTACTACAGGGGGGCCGCCAGGTTTTTTTTTTTCTCTATTCATCCCTATTCTTCGGAGAATTTTAGCCAAAAATAGCAGATCTACAAGCTCACAACGTCTCGCGCTGTAGAGCTTGTAGATCGGCTATCTTTTGACAAGGAGGAGATCGTCTATTTTCGGCAAAGAGGCTTGGTGTAGAGGGAAAAAAGGAACAGACCAAGTACAGAGCGAAGTGGTTAGTGGTTAAATGTCTGAAAACATACTACTGATGACAATGCTGTCAAACGTCTGTGAAACTATCTATGAAATCTATGAGAAAGTTTAATCTGCAACACAATTTTATAAAATGTGTAGTGGGGGTCGTCCCTTTCTCTCAGCTAAGGGGTCCTTGGGCTGAAAAACGTTGAAGACTCCTGAAAAAAAACTTTACTTTTTAAAAAAAGCAAAAAATATGGAGATAAGAGGTTTCTGCCCGACGACAGCTAACGCTAAGCTTCTTTTCTCGTCTATGAAATATGTCTCTCGTCGTCAGCCCGTGTCGGAGGAGTTCCAGAACGGCGAGGGCTTCGGCTACATCGTGGCGTTCCGCGCCAACGGCACGCGCGGCTGGAAGGAGAAGATGGTGACGTCGGCCGACTCCACGACGTACAAGTACCGCGACGAGACCTTCCCGCCGCTCACCCCGTTCGAGGTGAAGCTGGGCGTCTACAACAACAAGGGAGACGGGCCTTTCAGCCAAGTGGTGACCGTGTACTCCGCTGAAGGGGGTGAGTGAGCTGGTCCTTTTTAGAATTGGTGGTTTATTCAGTGGTGTAAAGTAACTAGGTACATTTACTCGAGTGCTGTACTTAAGTTCAATTTTGAGGTATTTCTTTTACTTTACTGGAGTATTTCCAATCTCCAATACTTTTGCTTGTACTCCACTACATCTCGGAGGAAAATATTGTACTTTTACTCCACTGCAATGATTTGAAAACGTTAATCACTAGTTACTTTGCGGATGTAAATTATTATGTTATAAAACATACATTAACCACTTTAGTCCTATTTTATACATAGGCTATTTTCAAACATTTTAGTACTTTTACTTTTGGTACTTTAAGTATATTTTGATGCCAATGCTTTTATACTTTTACTCGAGTAACATTTTGAACACAGGCCTTTTACCTGTAACAGAGTATTTTTATATTGTGGTATTGCTGCTTTTACTTAAGTAAAATATCTGAGTACTTCTTCCACCACTGGTGGTTTTGGATGTGCGTAGTGGTTCTCAAAGTAGGGTCCAAGAAACCCCCCCCCCCCTTGAATGATTGGAGAGTGTGCAAATGAGCCCTCCATTTGGTTCCATTTGCACACTCTCAGAGTTCTATAGGGGTCCATGGCCCATCTGAAAATAGTCTTGTGCCAGGGACCCCCAATTCAAGATTTGTGTTGTTAAAATATTTCTCATAATCTCAAAATGCATCACGATGCGCCGCGTTGTGAGCTTGTAGATTGACTATTTTCACATAGCCAAGTTAAACTGCTGTGATGCTATATTATCTCATTTAGCTGGGGACCTCCTGGAATCCTCTCAAGCGACCCCTGGGCGTCCCCGGAACCCCACTTTGAGAACATTGGCCTAATTCACAGTAAAGTTAATTGAAAAAGTTTTGAGAAGCAGCGGTGCAGGGAATTATTAAGATGTTCACAGCGTCACCGTGTTGACACACCGTCTGTGTGGGGTTGGTAAAGTTCTCATCGCTTTGTTGCTCAGAGCCCAGAGAAGCCCCGCTGGACGTGAAGGCTGCCAGCATCTCTGCGTCGGAAATTAGGGTCACTTGGAAGCCACCCAACCCTGGCCCTGGAAGACCGAGAGGATATGAGGTCTGGTGTGTGTGTGTGTGTGTGTGTGTGTGTGTGTGTGTGTGTGTGTGTGTGTGTGCGTGTGCGTGTGCGTGTGCGTGTGTGTGTGTGCGCGCCTGCTGCCTGCCTGTATCTGTGTGCAGACGAACGTGTGTGTGTGTTTGTTTCTGTGAATGCAGATAGGTTTGTGTGTGTGTGTGTGTGTGCATGTGCCTGCCTGCATTTGTGTGCATGCGTACGTGTGTGTGTTTGTTCAGTGCCGTAACGCAGAATCGCGGGCCTCCCCGCGGGAGTTTCACGTGAGGCCCACGTACATGCACGCGCGCGCAGCGTCTAATTCGGTCTAATTCGGTTCTATTTGACCAATAAAAATTAACTTTTTCTTTTTTTTTGCTGTAAAAATATTTGTATCAGTGCAGGTGGGGCCCCCCCTGCTGCTGGCCCCCCCACACCGCAGCACTTGCTGCCCCTCAGTTATGCCACTGTGTTTGTTTCTGTGCATGCAGATAGTGGTGTGTGTGTGTGTGTGTTTGTATGCATGCGGCGTACTTGCACGTGCTTGTGCATGCACCTATTTGTACTCAAAAGAAACAGCATTAATAATGAACACAGTACGCAACACTATACACCCACAACAGTACATGAATAATGCAGGAAAAATGAAATTATAAGAGTACACACACACAGTAACCATGTCAGATAGTGTCCTCACTGTAATGAACTGTTGTTACTTCAGAGCTAATTATTCTATTGAGAGGGCAGAGCGGCCATCGTGTGCATCGTTATACATCTTCATGGCTACCGGCACAAAAGACAGCATTAAAGAGATAGTTCATCCAAAAAAATACTTTTCTTCTATGGATTAGTCACCCCATGGAGACTTCATGGATATGTTTTAGTTTTTGTCGCATTCCTAAGCCAATAATTTGATGACCGGCAGCGGTTCCGGTAGGAGACACAAAGAGTCTCCTTTGTGTCTCCTACCGGAACCGCTGCCTATACCGCTGTTCATCAAATTATTGGCTTAGGAATGCGACAAAAACAAAAACATATCCATGAATTCAAGTCTCCATTGGGTGACTAATCCATAGACAAAAAGTCACACTACAGTCAACACTGCAACACTAGTTCCTTAAGGGGTTTCCAAATGGGTGTGCAACTCTGAGAGTGTACAAATGGAACCAAATGGACCCTTATGGGTCTTATGTACAATTTGTACACTCTCAGAGTTCTGGGGGTCGTGGAAATTGAAAAATCTGAGAACCACACTAAATGGAACAGAGCCTTCATTAGTATCATTGGTAACACCTGTGAAGGAAGTGAAAATATGGCTGCTGTGCATAGAGCCTATCAAGCACATGCATGAAGCGGTATTTTAACCTCTTATTGTTCGCATAATGTGCGCAGGTCGGCTACTGGAAAGACTCGGAACAGGAGGAGGCGGCGGACAAGAGGAGAACGGTCAAGAACGAGACGTCTGTGGTGGTGACGGGTCTGGAGGGCAACACCCTTTATCACGTGGCAGTGAGGGGCTTCAACAGCATCGGGCTCGGCCCCGCCAGCTCGCCCATCACGGCCCACACCAGGAAAGCCCGTGAGTTTTGCAGCGCTCAGACTGAATCCCGCCAACGTGCTATAAACACAGTTGTTCCTTATTTAGATTAACTTCATGCTGGTATCAAATTCGATGCTTTCAATGGTCCAGGTCCAAGAAAAAAGTCGGCTCAGACTGCTGGCCTTGCGGTCCGGGCACCTCATAAGTAGCCTGACAGCGCACCACGGGTTCGAGTCCCGTTCCAGGCGGTCTTTGCTGCATGTCTCTCCCCATCTCCCGCCCCCTGTTTCCTGTCCACCTCTGCTACAAACTATAAAATAAAGGCAGAAAAAGCCCCCAAAAATATCTTTGAAAAAGGGGAAAGTCTAAACGTGTATAAAATATTGCACAAAATCATAACTAGCATTTTTTATTAACCCATTCAAACCGGGAACGCGCCTGTGTAACCACTTAAACCATTACTTTACACTTTGGCTATTCAAAAATAGCAGATACAAGCTGCTAGCGCGGCACCAAGTATTGCGCTATGAGCTTGTAGATCTGCTATTTTTGAAAAATCGCAAAAATGTGTGCAAATCTTTGAATATATATGTATTTTTTAAGCGAACATTTTTAACTCAATCTTTGCTTGTGGGGGTTCCTGGAACAGATGGGTTTAAATACAAATAATGTTGGGGGTCCTTGACATGAAAAAGTTTGAGAACCACTGATATATAAACATACGTTTCTCAGAAAACTGTTAGTATTTAGAAGACATTTTGTAGAATCGGAACCTCAGGCCTTAATGGGTTAACTTGCATTATATTTCAAGATTTATCAAAGAGTTTAAATTGTTTTGAAAATAGCCAATCTGCAATTTCACAACGCGTCGCTATGTGACACGTTGTAAGGTTGTAGATATGCTTTATTGCTATCCGTAAAAGTACTGTTTATAGAGCTAAAGTGGTTCACAGTTGAAAAACACAACTGCAAGCGTGCGTGCGTGCGTGCGTGCGTGCGTGCGTGCACATGTAGGGAGTCTCAGCTTTTGTCAGATGTAAGAAGGGGGACTCCAAGGAAAAAAACGCTTGGTAAAACCATCGCTATAAATGGAACAGAAGCAATTGACCTACTTGGTGGGAACTCCGTAATCCCACTAAGTAGGCCTACAGTATCTCTGACTGTTACTGTCAGTGGTGGAAGAAGTACTCACATTTTTATTTAAGTAAAAGTATCAATACCACCATGTAGAAATACTCCGTTACAAGTAAAAGTCCTGCATTCAAAATGTACTTGAGTAAAAGTACAAAAGTATTGGCATCAAAATATACTTAAACTACCAAAAGTTACACAGAATGTCCCAGTTTTCAAAATGTATAAAATAATTTGAAAATAGCCGATCTACAAGCGTTCAACGTGTCGCACCGCAACGCGTTGAGAGCTTGTAGATCGGCTATTTTCAAATTGCAAATAAATGTAGTGGATTAAAAGTACAATATAGTAGAAGTAAAAGTATTGAAAATTCAAAATATTCCAGTAAAGTAACAATACCTCATAATTGTACTTAACTCATTCACTGCCAAAATAAATAAATCATCCACTGCCAGCGATTTCTCGACTTTCTTACCTTTTCAAGTAGTCACAGAATATTTATCTTGATGATCAATCGGGAGCTAATCAGGGAGGGTTTCACTGTGCTTCCGCGGGGAAAAAAAGAAATTGTCATCCACTGGTTACTGTTACTGTTCCCTACTCTAAGTATTGTATCTCTGACTGTTTTTACTGTTTACTGCTCTCTCCCCTGCAGCGCCGGCCGAGCCCCCCGGCAACCTCATGTGGGTGCAAGAGGGCAACAATGTGTCGCTGAGCTGGGACCCGGTGAGGTCCAGAGACAATGAATCCGACATCGTCGGATACATGGTAAAAAAAAACAATAATTAATTGGATACAAACATATCCAATTTGACTGTGTATGTGTTGTGCATGACACAGATGACATGTGTTAAAGACATGCAACATGACCTGTGATCCACCAGGCCCACCGCCTCCGTCTAGTGGCGTCACAGAAATATAGCACCATCTAGGCTTTTTTTGTACAGCCGTGCCCCCTTTCCACAGCCACGCCCCCTTTCCTGGGTCAGGGTATATGTTACAGGGAAATCGGAGAACCAGGGACATTGGAGAAGGAGCGCTTGTTTTTACCGCCCCCCAGGCAATTCTGTAGAACACTAGAGGGCAATGCAAGCCACGAGGCTTCCCAACCACAGTGCACTAACATATATGGCCCCGACCACACACACACACATGCACACGCGCGCACGCACACGCGCTCATGCTTTCAATTTGGTTTATTGAAAGCATGACTGTTAAGATAATTTTATTGTGTTCTGGCTTTTAACATTTGTTTTAGTTTATCCATGACACACACACACACATGGATAGTGATCCATGAAAAGATCTATTCTCTCCCTATCGGTTTACAACTCGGACGGCGCTGATTCGACTAGCAGAGCATCGGCCGGTCGGCGCGGGCACTCGTGCCTGGAGGCGCTCGGGCGCGCCTCCTCGGCCTCAAGCTCTGCTAAGTCGGCGCGCCTCCGTCATGGACAATAACTATTATCACGTGTGCGTGTGAACGCGTGTTCAGCGTTTCCCTAGCGTAGTTTCCTGGTTGCTATGTGGGGGGGAACAACAAAAGCCAGGTCCGCCTCGCATCAAAGCCCCGCCTTGCGGCGCCGCCTCCTCCTCCTCCTCCTCCTCCTCCTCCTCATCACGCCGCCTTGCATCAAAGCCCCGCCTCGCGCCGCCGCGTCCTCCTCCTCCTCCTACTCCTCCTCCTCCTCGCGAGCCTCGCGTAAAAAACCCTGTCTCCAAAAGCCCCGCCTCGCCCCAAAGCCCCGCGCCGAAAAACTAGCGCTCCGTTTTCAATTTCCCTGGTTCTCCAATTTCCCTGTGACATTATATAAACGGAAGTGCACGCCCATTTTTTGAGGGCTGTCTATAGGACTGCGTGTGTACACACACAGTCAAAAACGTACAACATCGCCTCTGTTCAGAGCATCTACAGCAAGGCCTAGATGCAGACATAAATGGTTTTCACACATGGAACCCTGGAGAGTGTCACCTGTGATTCAGGAAGGGGACATTGTCCCGCGATATCCTTTCACACATGTAGCAGGCAACAGGAATAATAATAATAATAGCTTGAATTTATATAGCGCCTTTCATAAACCCAAGGACGCTTTACATCAAAAACAACCGAATGTCTATTTGAGATGCGTTCACACGTGTGAAGTCGACGCACATGTTAGCTACTCCCACTTAAATATAACAGTGTGAGGGAGACGCCACGATCAAATGCAATTTATTTCCTTCCACAGAACGTGGCGGGTGATTGAATTGCTCGGCGTGCAGTCTCTCCGGTAGGAGACACAGAGTCTCCTTTGTAGACTTTGGCTGCCATTATTGTAGACTTTGGCTATTCAAAAATAGCAGATATACAAGCTCATAGTGCGGCACCGAGTGCCGCACTATGAGCTTGTAGATCTGCTATTTTTGAAAACTTGTGGAAATGTGTGCAAATTTATTTTTTTAAAGCCAACATTTGTAACTCAAATCTTTACTTCTGGGGGGTCCCTGGAACAAAACATTTTGAGATGGGGGTCCGCGGCCAAATGCATATCATTTTGGGGGGTCCTTAACATGAACAAGTTTGAGATCCACTGCCTCACGGCACTGATTCCCAACCTGTTGGCCGGAGCCTTGGCAAAACACTGAAGATTTTAATGTGTGTGTGTGTGTGTGTGTGTGTGTGTGTGTGTGTGTGTGTGTGTATGTGTGTGTGTGTGTGTGTGTGTGTGTGTGTGTGTGTGTGTGTGTGTGTGTCTCCCTCTCTCTCACGCACACAGGTGTTCATTCGTCAGGAGGGGCGGGGCCACCACAACCAGGTGATCAGGACCATCAACCCCTCCACGGTGCTGTCCCTGCCAGAGGGAGGCACCTACATCATGGAGGTCCGGGCCGTCAGCGAGGGCGGGGAGGGGGCCGTCAGCTCCCACATCCGAGTCGTTACCTCGTCCGGTAAGGCCCCCCCCCCCCCCTCCTACACGCACACGCACACGCACACACACACGCACGCACGCACATGCACACGCACACGCACACGCACACACACACACACACACACACACACACACACACACACACACACACACACACACACACAGTGGTGGAAGAAGTATTAGTATCAGATATTGTACTTAAGTAAAAGTAGCAATACCACAATATAGAAATACTCTGTTACAACTAAAAGGCCTGTGTTCAAAATGTCACACGAGTAAAAGTACCAAAGTATTGGCATCAGAATGTACTTAAAGTAGCTAAAGTAAAAGTACTAAACTGATTGAAAATAGCAGATCTACAAGCTCACAACGCGTCGCGACGTGTTGTGAGCTTGTAGATCTGCTATTTTCAAATAGATCCATGTCGTTTGAAATCCAACCGTCGAGTCAACATTTTTATATATTTTTTAAATTCCACAAGAGGGCGCTCTAACGCAACTTAGGAATGATCCCTCGACTCTGCTAGAAGGAATCGACGGATGTGACGTCATCCCAAAAAAACGTCACGTCCGTCCGTAGTGCCTGGCACTCAATGTGTTAAGTAAAAGTATCAATACCAAAATGTAGAAATACTCGAAATGTACTTGAGTAGGAGTGCAAAAGTAATTTTGTACTTAAAGTACCAAAAGTAAAATGACTTATTATGCGGTATGTCCCATTTCACAAGTTTGTCATGCATAAAACTCTTTGAGAGCAGCAGATCGACGCAAAGCCACGCATTGTGAGCTTGTAGATCAGCTATTTTCAAACAGCCGAAGTATATATAGGGTTGAAGTGGTTGATATATGTTTTGTAATAATATTGAAAATCTTCAAAGTAACTAAAGTTTTCAAATAATGGTAGTGGAGTAAAAAGTACAACATTTGTCTCTGAAATTTAGTGGAGTAGAAGGAAAAGTACTGAAAATTGGAAATATTCCAGTATTAAGTAAAGTAAAAATACCTCAACATTTTACTTAAGTACAGTACTTGAGTGCATGTACTTAGTTACTTTACACCACTGCATGCACTCGCGTTTGTATTGCTATCACAAAGAGAAGTTCAACACGTTTCAACCAAGTTGTGGGTGGAAGGCCTCGGTGCTCAAACAGTACGACAATAGGAATAATAAAAAGAAAGTTACCCTGGGCACTTCAAAATAGACCACTCAAATAAATGACTGGAACACTCAACTGCGTCTGCACGTTTTATTTATTAGCAGGGGTGAGGTTTCCACCACTGTGCTCGGGAGGCCATTTTTAAAAATTGTCACAATTTTTAAGTAGCCAATCTAGCCAATCTACAAGCTCACAACGCGCCGTTGGTGTGCGAAACTGGTACATAACTAAGTATAAAACAGACATAACTCTAAAGGCAGTTACACACCGGCGAAACTTCGAATATGCGAACACTGTTCCGAATAATTAAAAGACGCTTTTTTTCGCTCCGCGAAACTGATGTGGAAGCTTGCATTGACTTTATAAGGTTTTTAAAAAAAACGTATTATTCGCATGAAAAAAATCGCCCCGGTGTGTAAGGACCTTAACCCCTAAACTGAACCCCTAAATGTCTAATCCTAAACCTAAACCCTAAAGTGTCACACACACACACACACACACACACACACACACACACACACACACACACACACACACACACACACACACACACACACACACACACACACACACACACACACACACACACACACACACACACACACACCCACTGTCCACGCACAGTCGCCTCTTGTTTTGCTACCGATCTCACACTCTGCCCTTAATTGAGTCACCGCTAGCTAATGTGTGTGGAGTTTTCTTTGGCTTAATCCCGTTTTAATTACCTCTCCTGCACGAACCATGCCTACTGTTGCACAGATAATTAACTTTCAAGGAGCGTGGCCAGAGGAAACTTAACAGTCATTTGTACTACATGGCTACACAGAGCTTCTCAGGGCAAAGGAGAACAACTACAGCAGGTTTATTTGCCGATTAAACCTTTAAGACTGGGAACGCATCCGTGTCATTTTTTAGATGTCTTTGGCTATTCAAAAATAGCAGATATACAAGCTCATAGCGCGGCACCGAGTGCCGCGCTATGAGCTTGTAGATCTGCTATTTATTTATTTTTATCTTGAAAATGTGTGCAAATCTTTGAATATATTTTTCTTAAAGACAACATTTTTAACTCAAATCTTTGCTTCGGGGGGGATTCTACAAATGTCTTCTAAATCCTATCAGTTTTTTTTTTTTAAAGCTTATGTTTTCTTTCTTCATGTCAAGGACCCCCAAAATGATATGTATTTGGCCGCGGACCCCCATCTCAAAATATTTTGTTCCAGGGACCCCCGGCCCCCAGAAGCAAAGATTTGAGTTAAAAATGTATATATATATTCAAAGATTTGCACACATTTTCACGATTTTTTTCCAAAAATAGCAGATCTACAAGCTCATAGCGTGGCACCGAGTGCCGCGCTACGAGCTTGTAGATCTGCTATTTTTGAATAGCCAAAGAAATCTTAAAATGACACACATGCGTTCCCGGTCTTAAAGGGTTAAAGGATGTAACTTCAAGGCAGTGGTGGAAAAAGTACTCAACTCCAGTCCTTGAGTCACAGTATACTCCTGGTCAAATATTACTCAACTGTAACTGAAAGTTAATCCGTCAAATTTGTACTTGAGTTTTCACTATATTTGAAACATGGCTTAACACATTCCATGCCAGAGTTTAATCTCATAATGTACTCACCAGTGCCAGCGTTTTATTGTTGTTTTTTAGTTTTTTTCATGTCGCCACAGACCTCGCTAAATAAGTTAAAAGTGCGCGTTCATTTGGTTCTAAACACACAGCGGATCCGTGAGAAACGGCCAGCGAAAACAGTTTCCAAATCCGTGCCGCCATCTTGAAGCTACAGCCGATCAACGGTAAACAGTGATCAGCGAGGAGAAAAACAACAACCAGAGAAAATCGAGTTTTAAACAGGATCCCAGACAGGAAGCGGATACGATCGAAAAAACCGGAACCCGAATAATTCAGTTTCCGACCGGAAACCGGAAACGGAAATGGATCAAAAAAAATCGGAAAGTGCACCTGGGGCACTTAACATGGGAATCGGCGGTTCGCGTAGATCTACGCGACTGGCACGCTGCGGCTTTAAATAGGTTCGCGTAGATCTACGCGACTGGCATGCAATGTGTTAAGGGGTTAATTGTGTCCGAGACTGTTTTGCACCCTGTCTGTCCGTGCGTCTGTGTTTGTTTCTGTGTGTGTGTGTCCGTATGTCCGTCTGTCTGTGGACAGCTAATCTCCGGCACCGTTGGCCCGATGGATGTGAAACTGTGCACACACTCCCTGGATGCCAGAGCGGAACCTCTGCCCCGAATGTTTCACATCGGCCTGTTACTCTACATTTTTCATGGTGGCGCTATAACAGGCCGATTAGTTTTTTACCTAAAACTGGGACCGATCGGCGTGCAACTTTGCATGCACACTCCTGAGAGGCCAAGTACAAGCTTCTGCCCTGTATTCTTTTCACATCAGCCTTTTATAGCGCCGCCAGGAGGCAGAAAATTTGTTTTAATATTACTCCTACAGATTTTGTCCAAACATCACGCAAATCAGTACACAGTATCTCTATAGTCATGTGATCAAGACGGATCTGTCCGATTTTTCATATTCCATGCTGATTGGCTAATATTGGCATCTAAAGTTTGCAGGAGTGGCTCGAACAAAATGCCTCAAATCATGAACGCAGCGTCCGATTGCCGTGTAACTTTGCACGCACATTCCCACTAGGCCGAGGAAGAAATGGCGCCCTTTTCAAATTGTCTTGTTATAGCGCCACCAGGAGGCTGATTTTAGCAAAACGTAAAGTATAATACTGTATTTGTCTTTGAAATATAGTGGAGTGAAAAGTGATATACGTAATATACGATTGTTACAGACAGCTGAATACCCAGCTTTCCACCACATTGTCACTTCATAAAGATGAGACAGCGCAGTATGAGTTTGTAGCGCCACCCTCAGGTCAAACTTCATGTAGTTTCAGGCCAAGGATGTCATAGTTTAGTTGGTGGTGAAAACAGAAAAACATTCAAAGCGACATGTCAACTATCGCCTCTGTCGGGTGGAAACCTCATATGTCCAAAACTGTTACTTTGCAGGATTCAAATACAAAAACAGCAAAAATAGCAGATCTACAAGCTCGAGCTAATGGATCTGCTACTTTTGATGATTTTGTGTGACGCTGTTGTATGATCAAGTAGGGCGTTAATTTACGGGGTAAAAAAAAACACAAAAAGTTAGAATATGGAGATAAGAGGTTTCTGCCCGACAACAACGCTATGCTAAAGGAAGTCTTCATGACTAAGACATGTCTTGTGACGTCCGTCTGTCCAACCCCCTCTTTCCCCCTGCAGGCGTCCGAGCGAAGAGTGGCCAGCACTCGGCGTACTACGGCCCGCCGCGGGGCCTGACGTGGGCCGTCCAGCTCCTGGTGGTTCTCCTGGTGCCTTTGGCTTGCTGTTGAGGTGGGAGAGCACCTCCTTCTCCTCAGAGACCGTCTGCTTTGCTTTTGGCCTCAGCCGCACCTCCGAGGGCCCTGAGAGGCTGCAGCCCGGAGGGCTCTGCCAACGAACAGATGGTATCCACGTTGAACATCTTCTTTTAGTTACTTCTGTCTGATTTCTGGACTTTCTATCCGCTGTTTTATTTTTCTCTGACATCACTCCCGGACGTCACGGTATAGTGCACATGGTGTCGGAGAGAGAGACTCGTTCTTTTTCTGTTTTTCTGACTTTTTGGCGATTTCACCTGTCGACCGATCAGCGTTTTTTTTCACCCGTCTCCTCCTCCTCCTCCTCGGACCCTCAGCTCCCACCCACCACCACTGTGTGTGTGTGGCTCTCTGCAGAGCGTGAACATTTTTCCTGGAGAGCCGCCGCTGCCGCTGGTAATGCAGGGATCAGCCGGGGTCCGTGTTTCTACGTGACTTAATCTGCATCATTTTTACCCCCTCGGCTGCCCTAACAAGCGACAGAAAGCAGCAAAAGCTCAGTAGAGATAAGTGCATTGTTTTTCTTATTCACACATTGAGAGAGAGAGAGATAGCAAGAGAGCACGCACGAGAGAGAGAGAGAGAGCGCAGAAAAAAGAAAACAACTTTTTTATAGTGCCGAAAATCTTACTACTGTATTTCCAGACTTGCTTTTTGTACGTTGTGTTACCTTTAGAGAAAAGAGAAAGAAAAAAAACAAAGAAAAAAAAACAGTGATATATGTCAGCTTTCGTCAAGGTTTTTTTCTGTTATTTTCTTTTGGTGGTTTTTCTTTTTGGTAGCGAGAAGCGAAACGCTTGGTGATCTGTTGACTGTTGGATGTACGGCGGTAGAACACAGGACCTGTTGTAGCGTCCAAAGCACATCCTTAGACTCCGCCTCTGCGCGGACTCGCGGTGTCAGTACAAATAAACGTGATGTATATTTTTTAAAACGACGTGTGACTCGTTCTTTCTTTTCTGTGAGTCTGCACTCACTGTGACAATGCAGAGACATGTAGATTCCACTGTGGGGGGGAGGGGAAGAAGCTTAAAGCTGGGGTAAGTGGTATTTTTTGATTAAAACAAAACTTTTTTTTGTTAAAAAGAAAATAGCAAACGCTCCGCGACACGTTGTGAGCTTGTCGATCTGCAATTTTTTTTAACACATTGCCTGCCAAAGGACGTTTTAAAACGTCCTTTAAAACGATCATATTTTCACTGATTACGTCCGAGGGCGCTGTGATCTATCCTATGAATGATGATTTCACTGCCTGATGACGTCAGACCCGGAATTAATATCATTAAAGGGGAAGACCGCTCATTTTCAACATTGAACTATGTCTTTAATACACCTTAGAGCTGTTGTGTGGAAATAAGAAAAAAGTCCCCCCCCCCCCCCCTCTATGTTGCCTAGAACTATTGATTGAGGTCATGTGATCAGTGACATACGCAGGGTGTACTTTTGGCTGAGGGGGCGGAGCCAAAAGTACACCCTGCGTGTCACTTATCACATGAATTTAATCAATTATCCTTTTTTAGGAAACACAGAAGGGGGGGGGACTTTTTTCTTATTTCCACACAACAGCTCTAAGGTGTATAGTTCACTGTTGATGAAAATGAGTGGTCTTCCTCTTAAAAAAAAAAAAAGCTAATTTACTTCCTGTTTACTTCCTGTGGGAAGATCGCTATATCTCCGTTCCTCTTGCTTAAGAACAAGCCTCATTGGAATGGCCGCAGCCATGCAATGGATTACCCCGTGCAGATCATTTTCTGATCTCCGTGAAGACGGAGGTCACAGAGAATATTCCATGATTTTTCAAAGTGTCAGTAAAATCGCACGTTTTGCTGGCAAGGGGATGAAAAACAATGTTTTTAACTCTGGCGGTCAATGTGTTAAAAGCTTTCTCCACAATAACAGAAAACAGAAAAGACACCTAGAGAAGCCCTGAGGGACTCCGCTCAACCACACAGGGTTTTGCCCTATTTTGCGCATCTTAAGTACCAGGTTGTGGCGTCGCAGCCGTGACGCGTACACCGGTCCTTCATGGTAAGAACACCTTCTGTGTTGCTGAGTGAAACGGCAGCAGGTCATAGTAATGTCTTATCAGTCAATATGGTTCTACACTTTCACAGGTTATTGTAATGTCTTCTCATTCAGTGTTGGTTCCACACTTCCACAGAAGCCTCTCTCTGATGCAGGGTATAGGTAGCCTGACACTCAGCCTGAATTTAGTTTCACTCCATTATTCAGTCTGAAAGCCCTCTCGTGCAGCCGCTTTCTGAGGTGGGGGTGTGGCCAAAGTGGGACTCTTTGGCGATTGGTTCATACTGGATTATCCCGATCCCGATTGGGCCGGCTAGAGTTTCAACCGAGATATAACCCCGCCTTCTACAGCGTCACCAGACCCTGAATGCGAGGCTATAGCGATTCAGGGCCTTGGAGCCAGGCTAGGGTATACTAGGAGCTTGATTGGTTCCCAGACATGCAGCACAAGGGGCCCCATGGACACGTTATGTGTGATGGAGGAGCTTCTACTGAGCCAAATAGGGCAGAAATCAGAAATGTATCTTCACCATCGGGCGGAAACCTTGTAGGTCCAAAACTGTTCCTTTTTATTGTATTATTATTTAGTTTTTTAAGTTAAATAGTGAAAATAGGTGATCTATAAGCTCACTTGTGAGCTTGTAGATCACCTATTTTCAAAGCTTTTGTATGTCACTCTTGTACACTATGATGAAGTAGGGCATTCATTTACGAAAAGACGTACTATAGTGTAAATATGGAGATGTGAGGATTCTGCCCGACAGCCACGATATCTTCCTTCTCCCTCCCTCCCTCCCTCCCTCCCTCCCTCCCTCTCTCTCTCTCTCTCTCTCTCTCTCTCATCCTCTCTCTCTCTCTCTCTCTCTCTCTCTCTCTCTCTCTCTCTCTCTCTCTCTCTCTCTCTCTCTCTCTCTCTCTCTCTCTCTCTCTCTCTCTCTCATCTGCAGTAAAGCGTTATCTCTGGCCGGGCAGACATCCAGATGAATTTGCCTCAAGTGTAATTAATGGAAGAACGGGGGGATTTTGTGGCCCTGCAGAACGGGGTCCCACTTGCCATGTGCTTTGCTTCTAAAAGTAAGACCTCAATCCGGGACCCCTTTCTCTGCCTCCCGGCTCCCTGGACTCTCTATTACAGCCCCCCCCACACACACCACATCCACCACTCACCTGCTCCGGGTTCACACGGGGGGAACCGAAAAGACCGCCCGCCCGCAGGTATCGTGAGCACGGCGAGGTACAGTAAGGACGACCGTCGCTCCGAGCGGAATTTTCCATCCCATGGACACTGCCCTCCTTTCACACCTCTGCTTTGGTTCATTCAAATGGAAGAGGAGGAGGGGGTGGGTGTAGGGGGTTCTTTTTTTAAGCTGTACATCATTTCGTGTCGGGAATTCAAAGCACTAATGTGGTTTCTGTGCGTGCGTGCGCTTCTATTACCATACTTGTGCGGGCCAAAATATTCCCACAGCAGCTCTAGTAGAATGTGAGAAATAGACATCGTGAGGACCATTTCTCTCGTCCTCAAAAGAGAAATGGTTGTTTTACGATAAAAAAAAGATTTGGGGAGTTATTAGGCTTACAATTTAAAAAAAAAAAAAAATGACAGTCATGAAATAACCATCCTAAAATGTTGATGTTCTCACAAGTATAGCAATACAAGTCTGCATGAGTGCGTTTGTTTGTTCGTGCATGTGTGTGTGAGTGTGTGTGTGTGTGTGTGTGTGTGTGTGTGTGTGTGTGTGTGTGTGTGTGTGTGTGTGTGTGTGTGTGTGTGTGTATGCAGTGCTTTCAATGACGTTTGTCTCAGTCGCGCCTACCTCTGCACAAGTGGTAATGTAGCGTCCTTAAATTATGCATGCAGCACCTGTCTGTGTTGGCGCATCAGATTTATGATAATGGATTATGTACCTTGCAAAGGGGAGCCGTTAGGATCAGAGCACCGGGAGCTATGGTGTCAGCAATTAAAACACAGCCTCCCCTTATAGGGTTGCTCTGTCTGTGTGTGTGTGTGTGTGTGTGTGTGTGTGTGTGTGTGTGTGTGTGTGTGTGTGTGTGTGTGTGTGTGTGTGTGTGTGTGTGTGTGTGTGTGTGTGTGTGTGTGTGTGTGTGTGTGTGTGTGTGTGCGTGCGTGAGAGAGTGCACGTGCATGCATGTGGTGCACCTATTTGTGTGTTTTTATTTTGAAGTATATCGTTGCTGTCTCCATGTTCTAACTTTTTGGTGTTTTTTTCCTAAATGAACGCCCTACTTGATCATACTACAGCATACATGGGCAACTGGCGGCCCGGGGGCCACATGCCGTTCCCACCTTCACTTAATGCGGCCCACAGGTTAATATGGGAATACTGATATATTATTGATTTCAGCTGTTACAATTCCAAACATGCAAACATGACCCGCTTTAATTACTTCAGTCTATATTATAGTAGCTTATGACTAGTATTAAAATTCTATTGTCATTTTTATGTATTTAAGTTCATAAAGTTAACATAAGTATAACTAAATGCATTTTAAATTAAATTAAAAAAATACTTTTCAGGATTCAAAAATAGAAAAAATAATTCAGGATCCCAATTCAAAAATAGAAAAAATAGCCGATCTACAAGCTCAAAACGCGTCACGTTGCTACACGTTTTGAACTTGTAGATCGGCTATTTTTGCTACTTTTGTGTGACATAGAATGGCAAAGTACGGCATTCATTTACGAGAATGTTATAGATCTTTTTTTGTAATTTCAAATATGGAGATAAAAGGTTTCTGGCCAACAGTATTATGCAATGTGGCCCTCTGGAGTGAGTGTGGAAATATATAGTGGCCCTCGCCATCATCAAAGATGCCCACCCCTGTGCTACAGAGTCACACAAAAGCATCAAAAGCAGCGGATCTGCTGCTTTTCCTACTTTTGAATTTGAATCCTGAAAAGATATTTTTTTTGGACATATGAGGTTTCCACTCGACAGAGTGGAATCCTTTTTTTTGTCATCCACCATTATGTTTGGAAACCTCATGCATTTTAAGCTTTATTTTAAAAGGAATATGTTACTTTTCAAGGAAATACCACACACAGTCATCTACATAAATACATTATGTATAGAAGTTGATAAGAGAACGGAACAGAACACTGCCCTAATAATGTACTGATTTGGTGCCATGTAATGCAATTACTAGTTTCTGCTAAATTAGTTTCACAATAGAACGGTGGTTCTCATGTGTTGGTGGGGTCCAGGGACCCTCAGGGTTCCGTGACGGGTTTCTAAATGGACCCTTACGGGTCTATAACTCTCAGAGTTCTGGGGGTCGTTGAAATTAAAACGTTTGAGAAGCACTGCAGAAGAAAATACCTTATTATGCTAAGAAATACATTCAAGAAAGATCACGGTTCTCTCTCTCTCTCTCTCTCTCTCTCTCTCTCTCTCTCTCTCTCTCTCTCTCTCTGGACGTGACACAAACCTGTTGAAAGATAATGACATCATGATAGCATACAGTATCTGGTGTTATTAGTAACGCGAGCATCTGTTTGACACAATCAAAAATGTCTCTGTCCCTTAAGTTCTTTTATACGATGTACTTTACATCACATTAAGCCGAGCAGCACAAGGGTGTTTTGGTATACAGCTTTAGTTTAGAGAAACACTCTACTCGACCAGACGCCCACGTTCCAAATAAAACCTGTGTCTGGCCTTAATGTCCTGGAGAAAAGAACAGCCTTTTTACGCTTCAAGGGAGTTGCGGTCGGCTCGACACGCACAACCTACACTCACTGTTACAGAGTGGGCCCCGGAACAACAACAAAAAAGAAACACGATCAATAGAGTAGCGTACAAATCAAAAGAGCGGTGTTAGAACAGCGCCTCGGGACAACACGATGATGCTATCAAACAAGCCTCCCTGCTGAGACGGTTATGTTTGCAGAACCATTGAAGCCACTGGAAACCCCCCGCTATAGTGTAAAAAAGCAAAGCACACATTCAACAACCGTTGCTATCTATCTAGCATCTGGCAGATGTGAAATAAAACGTTTTCATGTGTATTATTTCATCGTAATGATTCTGTTTGTGTGAGATTGTTAAATGGCTAAAGCCGCCCCTTTGTATTTGCTTGTGACATGATCGATATATGAACACATGTTGAAGCCACCTTTAAAGGAGCTCCCATTTTTCAGCCTTATCTTTATATAATTGGTCCTCACGAATGCTCATTGTAAGATGGAACCCTTTATGTCTCACTCAGAGTCTCAGAGTAAGGCTGTCGACAGTTCAGAAACCTGCCTACCAGTGACATTGTTTATGGGGATTACAAGCTATAATGGAAACCACAGCCTTTCTCTTCATGGTAAAATGAATAAATGGTGCATTTATAAAGCGCTTTTATCCAAAGCGTTTACTACTCTGCTGCAATTATTTGGACACTTTAGTTCAGGGGTGGGCAACTTTGGTGATGGGGAGGGCCACTATATTTCCACACTCACTCTAGAGGGCCACATTGCATATACTGTCTCTCCGTATTTTTACTTTTTTTTGCCATTCTATGTCACTCAAAAGTAGCAAAAATAGCCGATCTACAAGCTCAAAACGCGTCGCACTGCGACACGTTTTGAGCTTGTAGATCTGCTAATTTTGCTATTTTTGAATTGGAATCCAGATTTTTTTGTGCTATTTTTGAATTGGAATCCTGAAATGTAACATTTGTATTTAATTTCAAATACATTTAGTTATACTTATGTTAACATTAAGAACTTAAATACAAATACATTGGACATAAAAAAGACAATAGAATTGTAATACTAGTCATTAATAGACTGAAGTAATTAAAGCGGGTCATGTTTGCATGTTTGGAATTGTAACAGCTGAACTCAATATAATCAGTATTCCGATATAACCGATGTTATTATTACAAAACATGTCGTCTAAGTCGGGTGGAAACCTCATATACCGTATATCCAAAACTGTCCAAAAAGTAGTGGAACTGCTACTCACAGTGGGCCTCATGCAGCAATAATTTCCTAATGTTTCCTCTTACATTTCACCCTAAGTGAATTCCTAAGAGAAGTGGAGTCAGATTCATGAAACGTTCTTAAAAGGCAGAATTGTTCGTAACTATGTTCTTATGATGATGAATCCCAATCCTCGTAATTTGAAGGGGTGTGCCAGTTAATCCAAATTACCATAGGGAGCCGCCCCACCAATCCCCATATAAGGCATGACTGCATGGCTCTGCCTGCAGTCACACCTGTGTGTGATTGCTGCTCACAGAAATCACAGGAAATCACACACAGAAATACATTTGAGAGAATTAAGTAAAGAATACCTAAACTAGAAAAAGTGCTCCTCGGAGCACAGGTCTCCGCCAGGTCAGGTAGGTTATTGTGGGCCAGCAATGTTTGGAATTTGCCAATGAGGATGGAATATGAAAAATCGGACGGAACCATCTTGATCACTTGACTATAGAGATAATGTGTACCGATGTGCATGATGTTTGGACACAATTTGTTGGAGTAATATAAAAAAGAAAAGTGTTGCTAAAATTGGCCTCCTGGTGGCGCTATATTAGGGCAATGTTAAAAGGGTGGCATTTGTTCCTCAACGTAGTGCGAATGTGCGCGCAAAGTTTCACCGCAATCGGACACTGTGTTCATGATTTGCGGCATTTTGTTAAAAACTTGCCACTCCTGCAAACCTTTAGATGTCAATCTTAGCCAATCAGGATGGAATATGAAATATCAAACAGATCCGTCTTGATCACATGACTATAGAGATCATGTGTACCGATTTGCGTGAAAATTTGATAAAATCTGAAGGCTTAAGCCCCTTACACACCGGGGGCGAATTTTTCATGCGAATAATATGTTTTTTTTAAAAACCTTATAAAGTCAATGCAAGCTTACATGGAGCGAAAAAGCGAAAAAGCGAAGTGAAAAAGCGTCTTTTAATTATTCGGAACGAGTCCGAATGTTGCGTATATTCGCATATTCGCCGGTGTGTAATGACCCTTAATATCCAAAAATATGTTTTACATAAGTCGGCCTCCTGGTGGCACTATAAAAGGCAGATGTGAAAAATGCAGGGCAAAGGTTTTTCCTTGGCTTCTAGAGAGTGCACATACAAAGTTTTACACAGATCGGTGCAGCTGTAGGTAAAAACACAAATCGGCCTGTTATAGCGCCACCATGAGGCTGATTAAAAAAAAGTGGCATTTCTTCCTCGGCCTAGTGGGAATGTGCGTGCAAAATTTCACGGAAATTGCATGCAGTGTTCATGATTTGAGGCATTTTGTTCAAAATGGAGTGCTCCTGCAAACTTTGGGAGGCAATTTTAGCCAATCAGGATGGAAAATGAAAAATCTGAAAGACCCGTTTCGTTTAATAAATATAGAGATACTGTGTACCGATTTGCAGGATTTTTGGACAACATCTGTAGGAGTACTGTCCAAAAATGTATTTTGCACAAATCGGCCTCCTGGCAGTGGCGCCGGCGCCTGTTTAATTAAAGGACATTGTGACACTATTCAGTCCAGCCAAAAAAAAAGATCATTTTTTTAAATATAAATAATAAAATTAGTCCAGTCCCCCGCACCTCGCGACCACCACAAGCGCGAGGCGAACCGAATTAACCGAAATAACCGAATTATCCCCCCCAAAAATCAACAAACCCACCCGAAATAACCCGAAAATGTTCGTGCGTGCGCGCTGCGCGCGCGCGAAAAAGCACGCGTGCATGTGTCCCTGATATGTCCCCCCAAGTCATATTTGGGGTGCGTATGGGGCTTGGGCTTCAACTCACCCGGGTCCGTTTGGGTTAGATTGTAATTTCAGATCCGTTGAAAATTCTAAAGCAGTTGTTCTCAAACATTTTCATGTCAAAGACCCCCAAATTGACATGCATTTGGCTGCAGACCCCCACCTGAAAATATTTTCTGCCAGGGAAAAAAATCTAGATTTATCAAAATGTTTCGAAAATAATTAATTTCGATCTACAAGCTCAAAATGGCCAGTAATGGGACGCGTTGTGAGCTTGTAGATCGGCTATTTTCAAACAAAGTATAAAATAGGGTTAAAGGGTTAAATTAAACTGTTCCTCGTTTGCTGTGGACCCCCTGGAACTCCCTCAAGGACCCCTGGGGGTCCCCAGACCACACTTTGAGAACCACTGCTCTTAAGATATGATAACAAATATTATTGTAATTTAAATCCTATACAACTGTAGAATTGAAGAAACTTCGAGAATAAATAACTTTTGCACAAACATGTCACACTTAAGAACTCAAAGGCCACCCTAACAGTACGTTTTAACAGCGGGCGACTCTCGGGCGATCCCCGGGCGACATCGTCCAAAAGATAAAGAAAATCCATCTTTCATCGCCCCCCCGCCCACTTCGCCCTATCGCCAGTAGTCGCCGGTTCTTACCTAAGAACAGATCACAGCTAAGAAAACATTGGAGTATACCAAAATCTTCTTAAAAACTTCTTAAGTGGGTTTAAGAAGACATTTCTTCTTAAAAGCTGCCATGGACGCAGATCTGCGTCCTATTAGATAAAACCGTGGGCTGCCAGAGTAATAGGACGCAGATCTGCGTCCTAATGTTTAATTTGGTTAATAGACGATCACGCTGTTTTATTTACATTCCGAGATCATTTTCGCTTCCCAGTCACATCCGCTTCACCCGGAAGCAATTTCAGTGATTTCCGTTTCCGGTTTCCGGTTTTAGCTTGAAAAATGCGCTAATGCGGCCAAAACACATTTTTTCACACGGTATAAAAAACGAACGGAGAGCTCCACTTTTTTTTTCTTTAGTCTGGGTGACTATTTAAGCCCGATCAGCGATTGTCGAAAACGTCACATCCGGTTTATGACGTATTTGACTGTTTGTAGGGGGGGGGGGGGTGGGTGAGTCAGTGAGTCATCAAGGTGTCATTTTGCTGCTCTCTGGTGGTCGATCCTCGTATGTGTTTAAAACCATGGCCAGAGAAACTTAAATGCATTTAAATAACAAAATGACAAAACTAAAAAACACGCAAATCGCTGGCAAGGGGGTGAGTACATTATGAATAAACTCTGGCAGTCAATGTGTTAAGAACGGTTGCTGCATAAGGCCCAGTATTTTTTTTTAAGTTGAGTGCTTTTCCTTTGGTACTTCATATCATGCAATACTTGTGTTGCGTTGTGAGCTTGTCGATCGGCTATTTTCAGCGAAAGCCTCCCCCACAATAACAGAAAATAGAAAAGGCACTATAGCACAGTGGTGGAAGAAGTACTCCGATACTTTACTTAAGTAAAAGTAGCAATACCACAATATAAAAATACTCTGTTACAAGTAAAAAGCCTGTGTTCAAAATGTTACTTGAGTAAAGTATTGGCATCAAAATTACCAAGTACCAAAAGTAAAAGTACTAAAATGTTTGAAAATGGCCGATCTACAGCTTGTAGATCTGCTATTTTCAAATAGCCTATGTATAAAATAAGGCTAAAGTGGTTATGTTTTATTTAGAATATAAAAATGTGTTTCTGCAAAGTAACCAGTAAGGGCGCGCTCCCACCAAAACATGGTCGGCTAGCGTTAAACGCAGGTTGTGCGCGGCCACAGTTTTTTTGCAGCCAGCGGATTCTAAAAAACGGGAGTGACGCACCTGTCACTCACTTTCAAGACCCTCCCCGTAGCCGGCACCGCCTTCTGCCTTGAGTACCATGTTGCTTCCTGAGTCTTGGGACGGTCCGCCTTTGACTCACCCGATTGGACAGAGGGGGAAAATCAGCTCCTGCCTCCAGCAGTTTTATGCTTCAAATGGACAAGTCGCGTAGAGCGGATAAACGCAAGGTCTGCGCGACATGCGGAAAGATCCGCTCTTGTGTGAATCCACGCATTTGCATTGACAAAGCATTGGAAGATTCCGCCCCAGAGGTAAAATCGCCCCAGAGGTAAAAAACTCAAGTTTTCAAATAAACGTAGAGGGGTAAAAGTACATTTTCCTCAGAGATGTATAGTGGAGAAAATTGTATAGTATTGAAAATTGGAAATACTCCAGTAAAGTAAAGGTACCTCAAAATTGTACCTAAGTACAGTACTTGAGTAAATGTACTTAGTTACTTTACACCACTGCTATAGCATAGGGCCCTGAGGGACTCCGCTCAACCATTGGTTTAAGTGGTTAACCGTCCTAAGTAACAAAAAACGTGTGTGTGTGTGCGTGTGTGTGTGTGTGTGTGCGTGTGTGTGTGTGTGTGTGTGTGTGTGTGTGTGTGTGTGTGTGTGTGTGTGTGTGTGTGTGTGTGTGTGTGTGTGTGTGTGTGTGTGCGTGTGTGCGTGCAGAGGACACACCGGATGAATGGCCCTTCCTGTCACCCCTCACAGACTTTATTGGATAAAATGTGATTGTAGTTTTAATCTAATTTAATTCTGTCTGCCATTTTTCTCAATAAGCTCTAATTAATTGTCCTCCATTAATTATTTGCAGCCAATATGGGGCCTCTGCTTAATAGTCCTTCTGTATAATTAAAAAGCTTGGCTGTGTGAGGTGAAACCTCCTAGATTAATGAAATGTGCTTTACCGTTAAACCTTGAGTGAGATGGCAAACGCTGTGAAACTTTCACGTTATTTTGGGTTACACAAAAACGACAGTAACTGAGTACATTCACTTGAGCACCGTAGGAAGCTGCACTACTCTATGTCTTCTACCCTGGATTTGAACCCAGTGCTGACATTTTTACCATTGAGCTAATAGAGCCTGCCGGGGAATACATTGAATCTGATGTTCAAACAATCTCGAAAATAAATTGGAATATTTTTTTTTTTAAACGTTATTTTTTTACGACACAAACCTTGCATGGGGGTCCCTGCCACAAAATATATTTCTGATGGGGGGTCCGCGGCCCAAATACATATTAATCTGGGGGTCCTTTGAGAACAACTGCTATTAAGAATGGTCCCGGAGTTAAAGTAACACTCATGGATCTCACAGAGTGCTTTCTTTTAGGATCTACACAGTTGACACGCTGCTTACAGCTCACACTGCATTTCAGGGTGGGTTTCAAGGTTCATTTGAATATCGTCTGTCGGGTGGAAACCTCATATGTCCAAAACTGTTACTTTTCAGGATTCAAATTAAAAAAGTAGCAGATCGACAAGCTCAAAACGTGACGCTTTGCGCCGTGTTTAGAGCTTGTAGATCTGCTACTTTTGATGCTTTTTTGTGACGCTGTAGTATGATAGTGCGTCACTTGTATGTAGTATGATAGTGCGTCACTATGTGCCGCGCTATGAACTTGTAGATCTGCTTGTAGATATATATTAGAACATTTTTAACTCAAATCTTTGCTTCTGGGGGGGCGTTAAAAAAAAATACATATCATTTTGGGGGTCCTTGATATGAAAGAAGTTCTAGCACCACTGATATAAAAACATTATGTTTTTTCAGAAAACTGTTAGGATGTTGAAGACATAGTAGAATTGGCCTCAGGTCTTAAAGGAGAATTCCGCCTGACATTTTTATTTTTTATTTTTTTTATCTGACGTTCATAATGACAGAACACTATGCAACGTGATTGTCTTGAATGCGCCCCACCGGAAGTCCCAGGGTGTTCTGTCACTGTCACTATGAACGTCAGATCTCACCAAAAAAAAGCTATAAAAATACCATAGGCGCTGGGTTTTTAGCTGCGGCGGACCCGGGATGGAGTCGTGACATTTTTCTACTGTACCGCTCGTCCTAGGATATCATAACATCATAAAAAAGGTATGAAAAACGTCGGGCGGAATTCTCCTTTAATGGGTTAAAAGAAAAACATATGCAAACATTGTAAAACTGGATCATCCTAAAAAATATATATTTGACTTTAGCTGTGCAGGTGGAATACTGAACTTTGAAAGCATTTCGGATGATAAATGTACCCTACAGTTTTATGTACCCTTTTGCCATTTAATAAAGCACATTATGCCAATCTGTATTAGCCCTCCAGGCACCTATTTTAAATTAATAATCCTTGATGGAGTATATAAAATTCATACTTTCCCCTCCTGATTGCTGATTAATAAAGATAAGCTTTTCTCAAATGAAAATATATTGTAATAGGTAAGTGTGTGCGGTGTGCAGAATGTTAATATATCGACACAAACCCCTCAGTGTAAGGTTATCTATACCAATGGTTCTCAACTTAAGGGTCTGGAGATCCCCAGGGGTCCTTGAGAGGGTTCCAGGCGGTCCCCAGCTAAATGATTGACAATTAAGACCCGAATGGACCCGTTTTGGGTCCGTACAACTCTGAGAGTGAACAAATGGAACCAAATGGACCCGTACGGGTCCATTTGGTTCCATTTGTTCACTTTCAGAGTTACATTATTGTCATTGTTTTAACTTTTTGCTGTTTTTGCAATGATGTTTATTTTTTATGTTATGTTTTTTATCATGCTGTACAGTCAACTCCAACTGGTCAACCTGGTTGTTTTTAAACGTGCTTTATAAATAAAATTGACTTGACTTGACTTGACTTGACATTAAGGACTGCCACCGCTGCATGTTTGTATCCACACACCTCCTTTTCTGTTTTAAACTGCATTTTTTAAATATTTTATATATTCCGTATTGTTGTTTTTAGCACCGTTTCTCCAGTTGTTTGAGTGTTGAATGTTTAACGTACCACAATGGAAACAAGCCTTTGTAGGAATTGCAAGAATGAACATATTGCAACAACACAACACACACACAGACACACCTGTTCCTTATTGTCTCTAATCAAACCCCCCCCCACTCTCTTAAAGAGCCCATGGTGAATTATGGAGAGACAGCGGGATCCGGCCCAAGACAGTCACTACACCTTTGGCTTTCTTTGCATATGCGGTTTTTAACTCAATGTAGCCTACTGCTAACCTCACTCCGTCAAATGGAAGAAGCTTGCGACACACATTTTGTTTCACAGCGTACTTGCATCTGAGACTTCGGGCGCAGAATCGATGACAGACGGAGTTTCATTTTTTCAAGCTACTAGGCAGGTGATTGGATGATCCCGCCCCTAGCAGCCGCTGATTGGTTCGTATGCGCAGCGGTTCGGGCAGCTTTACTCTGTGAGCAATCCCAGACCCTCCTTCCTGAAACCAAATGCAATGCAATGCATGAGATTTCCGGAGGGAGGGGGTGTTTACCAGGCTAGCCTACTGCTGCTGTACTTTAAAATATTCAAACAATCCAAAAAAAAACAACTCACGGTTCCTTGAGGGGGTTCTAAATGGACCATTACAGGTCTGTAACTCTGAGTTATGGGGGCCTTGAAATTTAAAAAAGGTTGAGAAACACTGATCTAACCGAATTAACTGGAAGTCGCTGTAAAATCCCCTCTGCTGTGCATGTGCTGTATGTTCAGACTGTATGTTAATTATACCATGGAGATAATTCCTCATGTTTTATGCATGCCCTCCTTTTTCAAGTGAAGAGAAGCCTCATCAGCTCCTTTTTAATGCAATGCTTCTCACCAGGATAAGGATTCAACAGGCCTGAACCCGCCGCAGAGACCCATGGGCCCGGTGGTGAGACCTACATGTACCGGGACTCCCTCTTCCTTTGGTGTTTCGCCCATGGTGGGCATTGTCCCACCTCTCACGGAAGTTGCGGGAGTCTCCCGGAAATTAGCGTCTGCTCCCGGACACCCGCGAGTGGTAATAAATCTCCCGCAAATGCCGGATCCGGTCTGGAGCCCGCCTACTAAATATATGAACATATATGCCAATATATGCAGTATATATGCTGCATATATGCTATATTCAGGTTCATATGCTGTATGTGGATTTATAGGAAATATATGTGTCATAAATAGCTCATATATATCCACATATCTCTGCTGTCCGGCAGGAACCAGCTAACTCCAAAATGTACATTTTTCAGGAAAAGAAAAACAGTGGAGTTAGGAGCTTTTGTTCATCATTGATAAGAAAAGCTGAATGGACCTCCAAGCTCACAATGAGGTTGGAGGTCAAAATGGGGCGGAGTCTGGAGTCAGCAAAACCAGCTAACTCCACCCCCCTTTGATGGAGTTAGCTGGTTTAGCAGAAAGTTTGAGGATCCAATGGAGTTAACTGCTTTTGTCAGAAGTGCTTTTTATTGGTTAATTTATTTTTCCCAACACACAGACGTAAAGGGTGTTCAATGACCCTGATTTATGGAAAAAAATTCAAAAGCGTCAAATTGGAGTTAGCTGGTTTCTGCCGGACAGCAACAATATGTTAAACATATATGTGGCATATATAAAAAAATCACACCCTGTGTGAAGTGGGCGGTGTCTTCCTAGCTAATCACAATACTGAGTGGAGTCAACTAATCATGTACAAAAATAAATATATTTATTGAAACACTCTTTATCATGTACACTCAATCATGTACAAAAGATAAATACATTTATTGAAACACTCTTTATGATGGACAAAACCATAACTTTAAAAAAACAAATTTATGTTTTTTTTTAAGTTATGGTTTCTTATATAGGGCTATGCACATGTGTCACGTGACTCTGGCCAATCACAGTCCTGAATAGATTGTGTTTGGCCAATCACGGTGCAGGGTTAGGCGGGGTAGATTTTTGGCCAATCACAGCGCAGGATAATTGTACAAATTTCCAAACCTCACTTATAGGGGCGGTTTCACCGCCCAAAAATATATATGTTCATACATTGTATTGACCTCCCTGAAATGATTTTTTCCAGGGTGGGATGTCTGTAAACCTAACCTTAACCCTAACCATAACCTCACAAAAACTATGCCTATAAACCTAACCCTATAGCCTTAACCCCTAACATCACAAAAACGATGCTTAACCCTATAACCTTAACCCTAACATCACAGAAACTATGCCTCAAAACCACGCCCACCTGCATGGGCGAAACACCCGGGAAAAGAGAGAGTCCGGAGACCTATATACCCTTGCATTTCCCTGCGAGTGCGGAAGGGATAAAGGTAAACGCTGACTTTATCCCTCGGTCTGAAGGAGCCTGGGGTGTGCAGGGGAGCATCGAGTTCATCTCCTGGCATTTTACAGCTTCATCTCCTGCTTTGCTGTAAAGCCAGGTGTGGTGAACCTTTCGCCTAGGCTGACATATTGCCTGATTTAAAGATTCCCTGGGTGGCGGGCCACCCGTAAACCCCCCCCCCCCCCGATCACTTGAGGCCATCTTGACGGTTTCCTTCAAAGTGGAAGTAAGTAATAAAACAGAGAAAAGGAGCCACACTTTCCCCTCAATCCCCCTGCTGCCGCTGCTACGCTCTAGGTTTTAACCCATTTAGACCGGGAAGGCATCTGTCATTTTGAGATTTCTTCGGCCATTCAAAAAATAGCAGATCTACAAGCTCATAGCGCGGCACTCGGTGCCGCGCTATGAGCTTGTAGATCTGCTTTTTGTGCAAATCTTATATTTGACCTGTGGTCGATTCTACAAATAACAGTTGATATGTGATAAATACAGAATGATATGTATTTGGCGCGGACCCCCATCTCAAAATATCTAGCTCCAGGGACCCCCAGAAGCAAAAATGTTAGTTACAAATGTTCACTTAAAAATATATATATATTTAATACATGTTCTTGATTTTTTTTAAATAGCAGATCTACAAGCTCATAGCGCGGCGCTCGGTGGCGCTATGAGCTTGTAGATCTGCTATTTTTGAATATAAGTATACGATAATGATTAAAGTGGTTAAAATCTAAAATGACAGATGCTTTCCCGGTCGTAAAGTGTTAAATTGGTGGGATTATCGGAAAAGCCCCATATTTGCCCACACATCTGACTCCGCTACGGAAGAGTGCCTCCCCAAGAATTTCCATGAGCGAAGGGAATATAAAGCCAGAGGTCTTCTCGGAGTATCTTTTAGAACGGATGAAATGTTGATTTCAGTGGCTCTCGGCTCACGTAGACAGAAACACCAGTGGTGGGTTGTGACGATTGGGATGAACCTTGGCATCCACCTTTGACAGTGCATTTACATTCCACACTCGTATCGGCTCAGTAGTCCAAACTAGTTTCCTCCAACTGAAACTCTTAGACAAGGTATAAGGCCTATATCTCCCCCGAAAACAGCTTGAGAGAGTAACTTTTATTCCATTTCGGCTGTAACCCTCTGTAATGAAGAGGTCCTCCGTTACTTATTTGGCACTAGTTAAGGCAAACTTAACTTATTTTGCACATATATATTGTACCAGTATTGATTGAATTATTTATATTTGCACAGCATTATGCACTTATTCTCATTTGCACATTATATTTGGGCACAAAGGAAAAGCAGTCATGATTTTAATTGGTTTATTGAAAGTGTTAAAACATGCAAGTTTGTTTCCTAGCCACAGCCAGTAGGATGGTCACTCAGCCGAGGGACAGCGCGTGCATTTTTTACATTGTTGCAATGAGACACCCAATCTGGGAACCCATCGCCAACTGAAAATGAAAAACAGCGCCCTCTGCTGTTTGTTCTATGTCTGTTGGCTCTGGGCGGAAGAAAACGTAACGCCAGAGCGCAAGGAAACCGGTGTTTGTTGTATGCCTTCAGCGCATCACTTCCGGTTGGTGCGACTATGTTTTCATTCCCACTAACAATATTTCTACACGGAACACTAACACCACTTCTCCCAGAGAACATGGATCGTATTGGTTATAAGCCCACTTGTTTCTATGATGAAAGAGTAAGTTAAAATGTGAATATCTTTCCGTGGTTTTGTCTGCTCCGCGGACGCTATTGTTAAATTAGTTTCGGTTTGTTTCGAGCGGGGAAGGATCGACGGACACGTGAATCCCGCCCACTACATTTGATTGGGTAAAGCGCGGCCTGCTTCCTGATCTGAAGGCACGCCCATGCGCACATGTTATGACGAACCTCCCCGACAGATTCCAACGCAGTGCAGAAGCTGTTCTTGAGAGATTATGAGACACCTAACATGGAAGCTGCCGAAGAGCTGCCGACGGCGGAGCAGCGGGGGAACGGCGGGATGCCGGCGGCAGAACGGCAGGTGCAGGGGCGGCGGCAGCAGCAGCAGCAGCGGCGGAGCGGCAGTTGCCTATGCCTAAACCTAACCCTAACCCTTATCCCTAACCTCAGTAAAACTATACCTAACCCTAACCCTAACCTCAGTAATATTTTATTACAAGGATTAGTAGGCTACAGTCCTACTGATTCCACGCTGCTGCTCCACCGGCAGCTGCCGCTCCTCCGCCGGGAGCCTGGCGCTCCGCCGCAGCTGCCGCTCCTCCACCGGCAGTTCCGCGGCAGCTTCCGCAGCCGGACAATGCACTCGCTCCTTCTGACTCAGGCTTGGACTGTGGAGAGTACCACCTGGGGAAACAAAGAAATGTTTCGTCATTATTGGCAAGTGCAATATATTCAGTGCAATACACAAAAGAGAGATGTGCAATATGTTTCAGTGCAATATAATATAATGGCAATATATGTGATGTTTCATTGTGATACTAATACTGCTTCTTTTCTGTCTGTTCCAGGGTGTTCGGGCAAAAGAGTCCCCAGAGTGCCCAGAGCACCATATGGGTTTGGACTGGACCACAGTAGAATGGCAGAGGGGGGGGGGGGCTGTATTGTGTATTGAAAGCGTGATATTGTGATATGGTTTGTATTGAAATAGGGTGCATAAGTTATATTTATTCACCTGTGTATTGATAAAGATGTCTAATGGAATGTGATGTGGGTTTTGTGGGGTTTTAGATTTGTTACATGTTTGAGGTTACCTAGAACATGGTAGAGCCCACACTTGATTGACTCAGCTGAGTATAAAAGGCTGCCAGACATAAACACACTCAGTTTAGTTAAGTATTAGGACATGGTGGGGCTGCATACATGCCACTTCTTGCTGCTGATGCCTTTATCCATGTTGTAAACTTTGGTGAGTAAAAGCAAAGCTTTTGGTTGCACTCTACCTCCTGACTCCTGTTGTTTCCAGCCGCTTATTGGCAGTAGTGTAAAGTAACTAAGTACATTTACTTAAGTACTGTACTTAAGTACAATGCTGAGGTATTTGTACTTTACTTGAGTATTTCCAATTTCCAGTACTTTTACTTCTACTCCACTACATCTCAGATCCAAATATTGGATAATATTACTCCACTACAATCATTTGAAAACTTTAGTTACTAGTTTAACATGAACCACTTTAGCCATATTTTATACATAGGCTATTTGAAAATAGCCGATCTACAAGCTCACAACGCGTCGCATCGCGACGCGTTGTGAGCTTGTAGATCGGCTATTTTCAAACATTTTAGTACTTTTACTTTTGATACTTTAAGTACATTTTGATGCTAATACTTTTGTACTTTTACTCAAGAAATTTTTTAATTCTGGACTTTTACTTGTAACAGAATATTTCTATAGTGCAGTATTGGTCCTTTTACTTAAGTAAAGAATTTGAGTACTTTTTCCACCACCGCTTATTGGGCCAGTCCTTCACACCCTCTATATGCCGGTATTGACCAGGCATCACTAAAGCGCCTGCAGCCGGTTCAGAATGCAGCTGCACAGTACCAAAAAGTATGACTATATCACCCCGGTCCTGACCTTGCTCCATTCTACTTGTCGCTCGGAGATCTTGGCAAAAAAAACGGGGGTGATCGAGCCTTTGCTGTGGCTGGCTCCAGGCTCTGGCATAGCCTACCCCTCCATATTCATAGACCCAGTCCAAAGACGTTTTTAAATCCTCCCTCAAGACTCACCTTTTCTCACTGGCCTTTACTCCTATAGCTGACCCTGGCCTCTTGATGTGTACCAACACTGTGACCTGTTTTTGTCGAGTTCTTTCTAACTTGCACAGCACTTTGGTCAACCATGTTTGTTTAGTGTACTTCACACATTCGATTTGATTTGATTCTTAGAATCGTTATGAAACATTTGTGCATATTGTGGACTTGCTCTTCACAGTTTCATTATGCCTTTGCCATCACTTTTGGTCGCAGTTTCCGGTGGCAAGCTACGTACGTACGGTAGGGCCTGTTGCAAACTGCGACAGCTGCTCTTTTATGGTGGTTTTGAATGAGGATAGGGAGTCGCACCGTTTGATGGCTGGTGGTAGGGCATTCCACATTTTGTTGACAGAATAGTAGAATGCGTTCATCCGAAGTTGGGGGGGTACGGGATCTGTGGAGCTCTCTCTGTGTGCCCGTGGGCGTCTCCAGTGGTGGAAAAAAGTAGGCTACTCACATTTTGTAGTAAAAGTATCAATACTGCAATGTAGAAATACTCTATGACAAGTAAAAGTCCGGCATTCAAAATTGACTTGAGTAAAAGTACAAAGGTATTGGTATCAAAATTTAAAAATGTATATAGGGCTGAAGTGGTTAATGTATGTTTTTTTAATGATAATCAAAATCTACAAAGTAACTAGTAACGCAAGTTTTCAAATAATTGTAGACGAGTAAAAGTACAATATTTGCCTTGATGTAGTGGAGTAAAAGTACTGAAAATTGGAAATACTCCAGTAAAGTAAAAAATACCTCAAAATTTTACTTAAATACAGTACTTGAGTAAATGTACTTAGTTACTTTACCCTCTCTCACTCTAGGGAAGTAGTTGCTATTGATTGATTGATTGAAATTTGTATTAGGCAAAAGAATGTAAAACAGCACAGTTACATTTATAATACTTTTGACTAAAAGGTCCGACCAAAAAAGTCCTTGCGGACTTGTTTCCGTTGGGGTCCTTGAATTAATTTCATAGACATATATAGTAGCAACCAAACAGTTCAAATCAACATAAGAAACAGAGAAAAAAAATACCACTATGTACAAAAAAAGCATCATGAAAAATAAAATAAAAGTATATACAAAAAAAAACAGTTTCCCTGTCTACAGGGAAACTGGTACTACCTCCTCTTATGGCCTCCAGAAAGATGAGTTTTTAGGGCTGTTTTGAATGAGCCCAACGAACTGCATTTTTTGAGGGATGGGGTTAGGCTATTCCATACCTCGGTGGCCGTGGTGTAGAAGGAGAATTTGCCCATGTTTGTTTTATGGGTGGGTGGTACCAGCTTGTTGTTTACGCTCCCTCTAGTTTCGTGACTGTGGGTGTCACTAACTTTTTGGAGGTATTTTGACAGATAAGCGGGTATAGGGGGCATTTCGGGCAAATCTGCTATACTCTACCCTGAACCAGCCCAGCCTAGCAAAGTGAGCTGGGGTTAGGTGAATCCTGGGAGTGAGGTCTAGTAGTAGTCTAGTGGAGGTGGTCTCCATACTCTTCCATTTTAGACATTTAGACCCTGGTGTCAGGTAGGACAGCTATGGTTGACAATGTCAATACAGTTATTTGAAGCAGCACCAGATTGGACATTACTTATTTTGTTTTTTACATTGTTGCAATGAGACACCTAACATGAAACCCAGGGATTGTAGCTTCACGGTTTTGTTAAGGTTAGGTTAGGATTGGGTTTGAGGTAAGTTTAATGTCAAAACACTGGCAGTTTGGCTCCACACGGTACATGTACAATGTACCGTGTGTACAGTACAATAAACCGTGGTACAGTACAATATACCGTCGCACAGTACATTATACAAACAACAAGGTGAGGCTGTGAGATCCAGTTGTATTCAGACTACAAAAGACTGTTGAACTGTTGTTAAGTGTTTAAGTAAGATACAAGTACCATTAAAAGCATAATTGAAGAAAAGCAGCTGTAAACAGGAATGTCCACCAACTTTTGTGGACAACAAAGTGGACCGTTTAAGTAGGATACAAGTGCCATTTCATGTGTGAAAGGATAATTGAAGAAAGCACAGCTCAAAGCACGGTATTCCATTAAGTGGCCTTTCAGTGCTCATCTATTGTCTCAAAAAGCACCTCTAAACCGGAATGAAATCTGGGGCCTTTCAACTACGCCAACAATTAGCTACACCAATTCGGCACCCTGCTACCCGTTTCTGTACTTACTATTACACACACAAAGCCAGAAACATGCGAAACACGCAAATTCCGTGAATTCTGTGGAATTCTGTCTCTTTCAGACCAGGAGGAATGCATTTCTAAAGCGGCTTGGCATGTACAGAACGCACGTTGCTTGGTGGTGCACGTTTCCTTTTATAATGGCTGCCATGCCATAACTCGTAATACCCTTGAGCAAGAATAGGGGTTCATTGGTAAAGGAAGCACGGTGCTTATCGTGCATGTCATCAGAAAGTCAATTACCACCACACAATGGAGCCTGCTGCAACCAGAGGCACAGGCACGATGTGTGTGAGGGTGAGCTGTGTGTTCACATGTTACAATAGAGCGTCGCAGTTCCCGCCCACTTCCTGTTTTTTTTGGTGCCGGAAGAAAAAACTCAATGCATTTTTCCATTGACATTTCCAAAAATATTTATATCTATTAATTTAAGCCTCGAATCAAGCCATCATGACATGACATGAATCATGACCATAAACGTTTGATTCTGTGATTATTTTTTTTTGTTGAAAACGGCAAAACAAAGGGTATTTATTAAATATAGTATATCATATAATTAAATATAAAATAAAAAAAAATCACAGAAAAAAACGTTTTATGGTCATGATTCATGTCATCTCGTGATGGCTTGATTCGAGGCTTAAATTAATAGATATAAATATTTTTGGAAATGTCAATGGAAAAATGCATTGAGTTTTTTCTTCCGGCACCAAAAAAAACAGGAAGTGGGCGGGAACTGCGACGCTCTATAGGCTCTATGCACAGCAGCCATATTGTGAAGAAATTCACAGGTGTTACCAATGATACTAATGAAGGCTCTGTTCCATTTAGTGTAGCACAGTGGTTCTCAGACTGTTTAATTTCCACGACCACCATAACTCTGAGAGTGTACAAATGGAACCAAAACCAATTTGAGACCCACTAGTGTAGCAGAGTGTTTCCAGTGAGCCAACGTGCACAATATCAGCACCCTGACTCTGTTTGACCAGAATGGAACAGAGCCTTCATTAGTATCATTGGTAACGCCTGTACATTTCTTCACAATATAGCTGCTGTGCATAGAGCCTATACACGACATGGAAAACAACACATTTCTGTGATTTGAAGATCAACTCTGACCGTACTTCTCATTATAGCATATTGTTATCATGTGCATTGTTCAATGTATTCTCAGTCTAACACGTGTCATAGGTTTTTCTTATTATGAAGCATAGACACCCATGATGAATCATCACATTTTTTATCATCTCTCAAGAATCTGTCAGCACCACTGCCTAAAACATGTAATATTGTTGAAGAGATCAGCATGGACAGCACCGACAGTTTTAGCCTTTTATTATTTAGGTGCAAGTACAAAAAGTGACTGACGTTTCGGTCTTACGACCTTCCTCAGAGTCATACACGGCAGCGTCTAGGGAGGCATTTAAATACAGAGGTAGGCGAGGGCTGAGCTCTCAATAAGCCAATGGTAAATGGCTCTCTGTTGCATAGTAAGTACCTAGTACTACACATCACAGTCTCAAGAGTGCGACAATCAGTGGTGATTAGCATGAGGTTGCCTCTGGAAATATGAACTATTTGACATTTAAAACATATACAATATAGTGTATCCATATAATGCCATACAAAATAAGATTGAAACAGTGTACATACAAAAATTAGGGCCAAGAAATATTAGGCCAATACAAAGAACTTAAAAAATTAGGACACAATGCAAAAGAACACGCTCAATGATAAAAACAGAAAACCTCAGGGACCGTCTACAGGAAGCATGAAAGGCTCAACTCTTCATTTAGACCATTGGGTTCTAAAGTGTCAAGGTTGTGTATCCACAGTGCTTCTCTGTGATATTGTTGTTTTTGGAATAAACACAGAAGCTCCCGGGAGGAAGTGGACTAGGAAAGGGGAGGAGCCAAAAAAAGAGTTCCTGTTTTGCACAAAAAGGAGGTGGTGCAAAAACAGAGGGGAAAATAAATCTTTCTTTCCTTTTTTTTGCTGAATGTGTTCCCAGATTGCATTTTGAATAGACACCCATAATGAATCATCACATTTTGAATAGACACCCATAACGAATCATCACATTTTGAATAGACACCCATAAAGAATCATCAAATTTGAATAGACACCCATAACGAATCATCACATTTGAATAGACACCCATAACGAATCATCACATTTGAATAGACACCCATAACGAATCGGCACATTTTGAATAGACACCCATAATGAATCATCACATTTGAATAGACACCCATAACGAATCATCACATTTTGCATAGACACCCATAATGAATCATCACATTTTGAATAGACACCCATAACGAATCGGCACATTTTGAATAGACACCCATAATGAATCGGCACATTTTGAATAGACACCCATAATGAATCGGCACATTTTGAATAGACACCCATAATGAATCATCACATTTTGAATAGACACCCATAATGAATCATCATATTTTGAATAGACACCCATAATGAATCGGCACATTTTGAATAGACACCCATAACGAATCATCACATTTTGAATAGACACCCATAACGAATCGGCGCATTTTGAATAGACACCCATAACGAATCATCACATTTTGAATAGACACCCATAACGAATCATCGCATTTTGAATAGACACCCATAATGAATCATCACATTTTGAATGGACACCCATAATGAATCATCACATTTTGAATAGACACCCATAATGAATCATCACATTTTGAATACACACCCATAATGAATCATCATATTTTGAATAGACACCCATAACAAATCGGCACATTTTGAATAGACACCCATAATGAATCGGCACATTTTGAATAGACACCCATAATGAATCATCACATTTTGAATAGACACCCATAATGAATCATCACATTTTGAATAGACACCCATAATGAATCGGCACATTTTGAATAGACACCCATAACGAATCATCACATTTTGAATAGACACCCATAACGAATCGGCACATTTTGAATAGACACCCATAACGAATCATCACATTTTGAATAGACACCCATAAAGAATCATCACATTTTGAATAGACACCCATAATGAATCATCACATTTTGAATAGACACCCATAACGAATCATCACATTTTGAATAGACACCCATAATGAATCATCACATTTTGAATAGACACCCATAATGAATCAGCACATTTTGAATAGACACCCATAATGAATCATCACATTTTGAATAGACACCCATAATGAATCATCACATTTTGAATAGACACCCATAACAAATCGGTACATTTTGAATAGACGCCCATAATGAATCGGCACATTTTGAATAGACACCCATAATGAATCATCACATTTTGAATAGACACCCATAACGAATCGGCACATTTTGAATAGACACCCATAATGAATCGGCACATTTTGAATAGACACCCATAATGAATCATCACATTTTGAATAGACACCCATAATGAATCATCACATTTTGAATAGACACCCATAACAAATCGGTACATTTTGAATAGACGCCCATAATGAATCGGCACATTTTGAATAGACACCCATAATGAATCATCACATTTTGAATAGACACCCATAACGAATCGGCACATTTTGAATAGACACCCATAACGAATCATCACATTTTGAATAGACACCCATAATGAATCATCACATTTTGAATAGACACCCATAATGAATCATCACATTTTGAATAGACACCCATAAGGAATCAGCACATTTTGAATAGACACCCATAACGAATCGGCACATTTTGAATAGACACCCATAATGAATCATCACATTTTGAATAGACACCCATAATGAATCGGCACACAGGTGCAGCTGCTGGAGCAGGTGAGGTTTAAGTGCCTTGCTCAAGGGAACTTCGACGTGGATATTGAGGGAGGTGAGAGTGTTGCTTTTATCACTCCCAGGGAATTGACCTGGCAGCCTTCCAGTTCTTGGAGCCTTTAGACCCCTGCTGCCTCCGTAATGTGTTTCAGTATCTGTATGAACCACTAACCACCAGTGGTGGACAGTAAAGAAATATATTGTTGCTGTTGGGCAGAAACCTCTTATCTACATATTCAAACTTTTGTGTTTTTTTTGTAAATTAACGCCCTACTTGATCGTACTACAGCATCACACGAAAGTAGCAGATCCACAAGCTCAAAATGTGGCGCAAAGCGACGCATTTTGAGCTTGTAGATCTTCTACTTTTGCCATTGTTTTATTTCAAGTAACTGTTTTGGACATATGAGGTTTCCACCCGACAGAGACGATATTTACTTGAGTATTGTTGTTAAAGGGATACTTCACTTTCACATAAAATAAACATTAAAAATAAATATTTAAAAAAAATGAAAGAAGTTATGGCAAAATAAAGGCCCCCTCACACATTAGTAGGACACTCTAATGCGTGAGGGGACCGTGATTTTTCCATTACTTTTTTCATTTATTTTTAATATATTTTTTAAATGTTTATTTTATGTGAAAGTGAAGTATCCCTTTAAGTACATTTTGTGAGTATTCTGTACTTTACTTTGTATTTTTGGATGCTTCTTACTTTCACTTCACTACATTTCGACAAATGTCATACAGGAGCAGAGTTTAAGTTCCTTTCCTCCATGGTGTGGAAAACATCATACATGTTGTAGGTAATGATGATGATAATGAATTGTATTTGTAAAGCACCTTTCCAAACAAAGTTACAAAGTGCTGAACAGAGCAAGATTAAAAACGACAACAACAAAGCAAAGCAAAAAATAGAAAAACTGTTTGACTAAACAAATAACATTAGGGTGTGTACAGACAGTCATATAAAAAACAATGAAGAAAAACACTTAGTGTAGAGGTAGGTTTTCAGTAGTGATTTAAACAGAGGCACGGATGGTGCTAACCTCAGCTGCACCTCCACAGTGTAGGTGAAGACGAGGCGAACTTAAACAGAGCCCAATTACAGGCACACTGTTCAATTGAACAATTATTAAAAAAGCCTTTATTGTGACATGGCAACGGCAAAGTAAAAAAAAAGATATATATATATATATATATATATATATATATATATATATATATATATATATATATATATATATATATATATATATATATATATATATATATATATATATATATATATATATTGTACTTATCACTCCGCTACATTTCTAGGAAGGGACATAATGTACTTATAGGAAGTACATTATGAATTAACCACTTAAGCCATATTTCAAATATAGGGAAATGGCAGATCTAGAAGCTCACAAGTCACAATGTCTCCGCCAGGCCGAAAGGCATGGCGAGAGTATGTTTTGTCCGTCCGTCCGTGTGTCCGTCCGTCCGTCCGTGTGTGTGTCATTCAGTCTGTATACAGCTAATCTCTGGCACCGTTGGCTTGATCGCAGCGAAACTGTGCACACACACTCCCTGGATGCCAAAGCCGAACTTCTGTCCCAAATCTTTCACATGGGCCTTTTATAGCGCCACCAGGAGGCCGATTTGTGCAAAACACATTTTTGGACAGTACTCCTACAGATTTTATCCAAACATCACGCAAATCGGTACACAGTATCTCTGTAGTCATTAAATGTGTCTTTCAGATTTTTCTAAAAGTTTGCAGGAGTACAAAATGCCTCAAATCATGAACACTGCATGCAAGAAATTCCACTAGAAATTTTTCAAATCAGCCTCATGGTGGCGCTATAACAGGCCGATTCGTATTTTTACCTATAACTGCACCGATCTGTGTAAAACTTTGTATGTGCACTCTCTAGAGAAAACCTTTGTCTTGCATTTTTCACATCTGCCTTTTATAGCGCCACCTGGAGGCCGACTTATGTAAAACACATTTTTGGATATTAAGCCTTCAGATTTCATCAAAATTTCACGCAAATCGGTACACACACTATAGTCATGAGTTCAAGACGGATCTGTTAGATGTTTCATATTCTATCCTGATTGGCTAAGATTGACATCTTAAGTTTGTAGGAGTGGCCCATTTTGAAAAAAATGGAACGCATGAACGCAGTGTCCGATGTGGTGAAACTTTGCACGCATATTCGCACTACGTTGAGGAACAAATGCCACCCTTTTAACATTGCCCTATTATAGCGCCACCAGGAGGCAGATTTTTGCAACACTTTTCTTTTTTTTATTACGCCTACACATTTTTTCCAAACATCATGCAAATCGGTACACATTGTTTCTGTAGTCAAGTGATCAAGATAATTCCGTCCGATTTTTCATATTCCATCCTGATTGGCGACTTCCGAACATTGCTGGCCCACAGTAACCTACCTGACCTGGCGGAGACCTGTGCTCCGAGGAGCACTTTTTGGTTGGTTCATTAGCTTGTGCCTGCATTTGATCCTCAGATGGGACCCTCCTGGTTGTTCCTAAAGCTCGCCTCATTGCCAGGGGCGATCAGGCTTTTTGCTGTCAACCCAGACAGCAAGCCTGGTAGGGCTTTTGGAACGCTCTACCGGAGGAGCTAAGGTTAGCAACTCAGTGCCATCATTTACAGTGGTGGAAAAAGTACTCAAAAGTTTTACGTAAGTAAAAGTGTCAATACTGCAATGTAAAAGTACTCTGTTACAAGTAAAAGTCCGGAATTAAGTGTTGGCATCAAAACTTACTTAAAGTACTAAAATGTTTGAAAATAGCAGATCTACAAGCTCGAGCTTGGAGATAGGCTATTAGCCTATGTATAAAATGGGGCTAAAGTGGTTAATGTATGTTTTATAATATAATAATTCATATCTGAAAAGTAACTAGTAACTAAAGTTTCAAATAATTGTAGTGGAGTAAAAGTACAATATTTGACTCTAAGATGTAGTGGAGTAGAGGTAAAAGTATTGGCAATTGGATAAGATGTAGTGGAGTAGAAGTAAAAGTATTGGAAATTGGAAATACTCAAGTAAAGTACAAATACTTCAAAATTGTACTTAAGTATACAGTACTTAAGCAAATGTACTTTGTTAACTTTCCACCACAAATGTTAACTTTCCACCACTGCTGTCAACCCAGACAGCAATCCTGGTAGGGCTTTTGGAAAGCTCTACCGGAGGAGCTAAGGTTAGCAACTCAGTGCCATTTAATACACTTCCGAAAACATAATACCTCTATGTCAAGTGTTTTGCTAAAGCGTATTTGCCTGTGATAGCCCTATTTTAAATCAGTTCTCTGTTAACTTCTATTGTTGCATTCTGATTCTGATAGGTTGTTTGCCGTTTTTAACTTTGTTCTTTATAGTACTTTGTAATGTTGCGCTATCATGTGTTATCATTATCAATCATCATTTAGAAATGTTAAGTATTTTCGCAAAGCAATTGTACTCTAACAAGTACTTTAACTCAAGAACAAATTTTACAGAGCAACGTTCACTAGTTGAGTAATATTTGGTTGCTGTAAACCTCTTTACTTTTAGATTTTTTTCTTAAATTAACGCCCTACTTCATCATACTACAGTGTCACACAAACGTATCAAAAATAGCGGCGCGACGCGCTTCGAGCTTGCCGATCTGCTATTTTTTATTTGAATCCTGAAGTAACAGTGTTGGACATATGAGGTTTCTCCCGGCAGAGAAGATTTATAGTAATTGAGTCCACCACTGCTAACCCCGCAACGGCAGTTGTCTTTCTTCCATGTACAGTAGGCCTACGGTTATTTGCTCGAATGCATACACAAAGATAGACGTGCTTTGCACAAAGCATTCAAAGGTGACGGTGTAAATGTGGTGAAACACATACGCTTCAGTCTACATTGAGTTCATGTTGGGGTTAGCCTTCAAACGCCCGCGAGACAACCGGAATCTAAACATTGGATGGAAACAGTGATACTTGTACAATCAATACCCTTTATCAATACCGACAGGCAGCCTATATGAGCTCGGGGCAGAAATCGTTCTCCTCTGTTACTCGACTAGTATCCAGGCCCTACAGCGGACGCAGTCCTATCAAAAGAAAGAAAGATATATATATATATATGTATACTGTGCAAAGCAGAATGTGGAGACAAGCGGCTGTGAGTGTAATTGTGACGAACGTAGCCCACTATGAGATGATTGAACAAGCCTTCTGCCACCGACGGCGGTGCATTTCAATTGGGACGCAAGTGTTGTTTTTTTTTCACCTCCCTCGCTTAATTGGTGGCCAGGAGCGGTTTATCACCCGAGGTGAATACAGATCTGCAAACATAAAGGCAGCCGCAACTTCACATTTAACCCATTAAGACCGGGAACGCATCTGTGTGTCATTTTTAGAACTCTTTGGCTATTCAAAAATAGCAGATCTACAAGCTCATAGCGCGGCACCGAGTGCCGCGCTATGAGCTTGTAGATCTGCTGTTTTTGAAAATTCGTGAAAATTCGTGGCAAAATCTTGGATTATACATTTTTTTTAAGCGAAAATGTGTAATATTTAGTTCCAGGAACCCCCAGAAGCAAATATTTGAGTAACTTTTCATGATTTTTCAACAACAATATCAGATCTACAAGCTCATAGCACGGCACTCGGTGCCACGCTATGAGCTTGTGTGTGTGTGTGTGTGTGTGTGTGTGTGTGTGTGTGTGTGTGTGTGTGTGTGTGTGTGTGTGTGTGTGTGTGTGTGTGTGTGTGTGTGTGTGTGTGTGTGTGTGTGTGTGTGTGTGTGTGTGTGTGTGTGTGTGTGTGTGTGTGTGTGTGTGTGTGTGTGTGTGTGTGTGTGTGTGTGTGTGTGTGTGTGTGTGTGTGTGTGAGATATTTTGAATAGCCCAACGAAATCTAAAAATGACACCCAGATGCGTTCCCGGTCTTAAAGAGTTAATGAGCTGTATGCTCAAACATAGCCTTGCACTTATAGGCTGATGAAACAGTGGTGTGGTATTCAATACAATACTCTTTATATTGAAATTTTAACCTTTTATTTTAACCTGGGTGATTAATGCCTTTAGGTGTGACCTTATTGACGCAAAGCTCAAGGACAAGGAGGGAAAATTGCTCTCAAGAGCAATGCACTTTTAACCTGCATTCTCACTGTGGTGGCTTGGTGCAGATGGTGCCGTTCCCTCGGCAGATTTGGTCTATATTACTATAGGTGAATGAATACACGTTACAGACACGTGTAAAGCACTGCAGCTGGCTCTCTGTTCAGCTGATTTGATAAGACGAAACGTCTTTGTCACCCGATGTGGGGGGGGGGGGGGGGGCCTCTAGCTGGGCTGGCTTGCAGGTTGTCATGGAGACAAATCAAGACTTCCGAAGGCTCCTGTATGTCTTTGTGACAAAGACAGCGTGGCCAGAAATAAGACGCTGGGACGAAAAAATGAAAAAATAGGGAACGTGACAGACAGACAGGATACTCAAACAAAGCAGAAGCATGTACAGACGGAATTATGATAAATGATCAAATAATAGCGGGAGCCTGTCTGAGCCGAGGCCCAGCATGCGCCACAGCAGGCAGCCTCCTCGCAGCAAACGAGACGCCTGTCTCGATTAAATAGCCACGCGCACATGGTTGATGTCACACATGAAAAGACAAGCGGCTGCGGTTCGGCAGCCATTTGTCTTTTATAACGGCCCGACACGGCGTTAATAAGCAGCATGGGCTGTTATAGAAGAGATCGTTGCTGTCGGACTAGAAACCTCTTATCTCCATATTTTATAGTATCTTTTATTTTATTATTCTTTTCGTAAATTAACGCCTTACTTGATCATACAACAGCGTCAAACAAAGGCGTCAAAAGTAGCAGACCCGCAAGCGTGTACATCTGCTACTTTTGCTATTTTTGTATTTGAATGCTGAAAAGTAACAGTTTTGGACAGTAACAGAGGTTTCCACCCGACAGACCGAGACTATATAATTTGAGTGAAGGGAATAACCGCTCTTATGGCATGAATGTTTGAGCGACAAGCAGACGACGCTGAATATAGTCTACCGTGTGCGTGTGCGTGTGCGTGTGCGTGTGCGTGTGTGCGTGTGTGTGTGCGTGTGTGCGTGTGTGTGCGTGTGCGTGCGTCATTTCAAAGGATCCGTTTTTACTTGCTCTCGACAGTTGATGCTTTGATTTTACTGCATGTGTACAGCACTTTTTTCAATTTCTATTGTTTTAAATGTGCTCTATAAATAAAGCTTGATTTGATTTGACAGCGTGATGGCTGTGTTTGAACCTATCTATAAACAGAACAGAAGTGACTAACTAAAAGGTAATTATGCTCAAAAGTGTCTTTTATCAAGACAGCCATTCATCCAACAAGAAGAACACAATAGGCCTACAACTGCACACAGAAAGAATATTCTTTAAAAGGCTACATGGTTCCACAAAAGAACCATCACCTACCAAAGAACTATTTCATCTAGTGAATTGTTCTATTCCTTATGTGGTTCTAGAGAACCTTTTGGTTCTTTGAGGAACTAGAAATGGTTCTTTGAGGCACCTTTGACCTCTTAAATCCTAGTATCCCGATTCTGGGAAATGTCTGAATAGGCGAACATTTGCAGAAAATTGACGATCCCGAAGCTCACAACACGTCATGTTGTGACACGTTGTCAGCTTGTAGATCAGCTATTTTTTACATAGAGATTTGGTGTAAAGGTAAAAGGGAAGGGGGGCAAGAATAGACCCCTGAGAGACACCGGTCAATGAAGTATAGGGTTCAAGTGGTCAAGGGTTACAATAAATGCTTATTTAAAAAAAAAAAACTTGGTCTGAAAGGTTCTTTCTGGAACCAAAAAAGCTTTCTTCTACGGCGTTGCTCTGAAGAACCAGTTTCCACGAGGCACCTTTATTTTTCTGTGTGTGGTTTTAACTACACTGTTTTCTGAACCGGCACACATACATTCATGTTAACCCATTAAGACCTGAAGCCGATTCTAAAAATAACGATTATTAAAAAAATTGCAGATATACAAGCTCATAGCGCGGCACTCGGTACCGTGCTATGAGCTTGTAGATCTGCTATTTTTTAAATGGCCAAAGTATAAAATATTGGTTTAAGTGGTTACAGAGACCGCGTTCCCGGTTTGAAAGGGTTAAAAGGGGGTTTCAGAATCAAAATTCTCAAATGGAGCAGTTGGTGGGATAATCTGTGGAGATTTCCTTGGGGTTTCCGTCAGAGCGACGCGTTCCAAGCGGTTCGGTTACACAGCTTCCCTCGAACCCATCGGTGCATCAGCGCGATTATACCACAAGTTCCTCCCAGGCTCCTTGTTAGCCTGTTCGGCTGTTTGGAGCTAATCCCAGTTTAGCATTTTCCCAACAAAGGCCGTATTTGTGGACTTTCAAACAATAGCAAAATCAAACATAACAAGGCACAATTCAAGCCCTTTGCCAACAATGGTCATGTTAGCCGACAGTTTTTTCGGTCCCTCTGAAGTGGCTGTTGAAAGCGGCCCCCATATTTGCCTTGATCTGTGCCTTGGAAGCGTGCCATGTTCGGAAGTCTTTCTGCGTTGAATAAAGCTCCCGCTATGTGCCAGCCACTTTGTCCCATACTGTTTCAATGCAGCATTTGGATTCTATTTTCCTTAACCCATTAAGACCGGGGACGCATCCGTATCATTTTATTTATATTTTTTATTTGGCTATTCAAAAATAGCAGATCTACGAGCTCATAGCGCTATGAGCTTGTAGATCTGCTATTTTGGGAACATTGTGAAAATGTGTGCAAATCTTTGAATGTATAGTTTTTTAAAGCGAACATTTTTAACTCAAATCTTTGCTTCTGGGGGGGGGGTCCCTGGAACAACATATTTTGAGATGGGGGTCCGTGGCCAAATACATATCATTTTGGGGGTCCTTGACATGAAAAAGTTTGAGAACCACTGATATTATAGCAACATAAGTTTTTTTTTTAAAAAACTGTTAGGATTTAGAAGACATTAGAATCCCCAGAAGCAAAGAATTTTCGCTTTTTATTTAAAGATTTGCACACAGTTTCACGATTTTTCAAAAATAGCAGATCCACAAGCTCAAGAGCGGCATCCGGTGCCGCGCTATGAGCTTGTAGATCTGCGATTTTTTAATAGCCAAAGAAATCGTAAAATGACACAGATGCGTTCCCGGATTGAATGGCTTAAAGCACCTGATCTTTTATTTTACATCTGTTTACTTACCACTGTAGCACTAGTGTTGTAAACAGTGTCCTCTTGTTTTCGACTGGTTTGTTTTTGACATGTCCTGTCTGTGTGTTCTTTTAACTGCTGTGTACGCTTGCTGCTGAAACCGTGGCAATTTCCCTTGGGATAAATAAAAAGTTTCTGTATCTCTGTTGAAATGTGATTTGTTGGTAGCTGCTATGTTTGCATTGTTTACTCTGCACCGCTTGCGTAGCCATTCGTTTTGTTACAAAAACAATTCGCTGTATAATACACTTTACAGAATGTTATCGGCTGAACTGAATCGTGCACAGGCCTTAATCACACAAAAAGTTATGGGAATGCATAATTAACTCGTATAGCTCATTGATTCTCAACCTTTTTGATTTCAAGGAACCCCTAGTTTGAAATGCAGTAAGTCCACAGACCCCCCATTTGATATCTTTTAGTTTCATCTCTGGGACCCCTATTTACAATGTAAAATCCCCATCCCCTATTTCCCCTATCCCCTATTTACAAGTAAAACCCCTATTTACAATCCTCACTCAGTGATAATAAAACTCTGAGCGTGTCGGGACGCATCTCGACAAGTTGTTGTTTAAAAGTCTAGGATGAAATGAATAAAACGTACACTTGAATATAATACACTGCCAACGACTCAAGAGCACCTCAGTGCCCCCTTTTTTTTTTAAAGCAGTGTTTCCGGCGCCCGCCACAATTATCTGTATGCACCCTATAGGGAGGTTGTTTTCACGTGGGTATTCACGAGGTATTCACGTGACATGCAGGTGTATTTCCAGCTGTCCTTTCTTAATTACAAACAGCACTTGCTTTTAACTTAATTTACAGTATGCCTTGCATACTAATGTTAACGATGCATGTGTTACTGCTTTCATTTACGCTAGCACAGCCAATAGCTTTCACCAGTATAGAGTATAATATGTATTCTGCCAGCTGTTCATTCACTTGCACAGCTGCAAACAGCAGCTAAAACATGAAGAAAGTTCATAATAATTAGATAATAGATTCAATAGAATTAGATTAGGTTTTAATTTGAATTCTTACCTGGGTGAATATAGCAAAAGAACAGCCATATGGCATACATTTGGCTTTGCACAAAGTATGCTTACTGTATGTGAGATCAAAATGGCACTCACTAGTTTTGCTGTTTTACTCTCAAACTCTGGCTCAATACATTAACAGGTTTCTAATAATATAAGTATACTACAAAGATTGCTTTCAGAGTGCTTACAGTATCTACGCCAACACTACACAACTATCACGTTATTGGAATTTGTCACGAAGGCCATCGGTACTCCAGTTATTTTGCTGACTGTGTGTGTGTGTGTGTGTGTGTGTGTGTCCGCCATGTGATAGACATCCATTCAATTCATCCTCAAGTGCATTGGCCTTTGTGTGTGTGCAAAATCTGTGAATAGAAAACATTTTGGATGAAGGCACTCTAAAAATGCTGACCGTTACAGACCATGACGCCAGGTTGAAAGTGTTTAACTAAAGGAACTGACTATAGAGCATTTGACAGCATGGCTGCTTGCATGCCATGTGTACTTTTATACTGTATGTCATAGTGCTTGTTTATGTCTGTGTTTACCTTGACTACAAATACAAGCTCAGAGAAGAGATTTGTGAGTGTGACTAACTGGATGCAACAAACACTAATTCTCTATGATATCTCCACGGCTAAAACACCAAGTACGTTTCATGTTTTAATTCAGAACAGCTTACCTTCTGTTGCACTTAGCTGCTACAGGACAAAAACTAATTGTTATGCCTTTGTCAGAAGGACTTTTGGTTTGTCATGAGGACTTGTATTTAGAATGTCTTAACAACAATTAAACTTAAGCCGCTATTCCTTTATTATGTCACGAATGGCACGACTTTCACGTGAATCCTAAATGAATGAGGACATAACATGTTATACTTATGTAACCATTCTGAACAGAGCATGTATTATTTCAATGTTTCTCAACGTTGGGTCCAGGGACCACCAGGGGTCCAAATGGACCCTTACAGGTCTGTAACTCTGAGAGTGTACAAACGCACTCTCAGAGTTAAATGAACGCTGGGGATTTTCCTATTTAGATTGGGGTCACAGAGGAGAAAAAAATGCATGTCAAACTGGGGGTCCTTGAAATTGAAAAGTTTTTGAATCACCGGTCTATTTGGAGAAGTTACATGTCCCTGAAGTTCCGTTCAAATTTAAACAACTAAGTTGTCTCTTTATTGTATCGGGAGTGTGGGTTGCAGACAGCACAAAGTCATAAACACAGAAACAGAAGGGTATAACGAAGAAAGGGAAAAAAGAGAAGTTGACAAGAAGAAGACAACAAATGTACCACAGTGAAATAAGCTTCTAGTTTATCGGTAATTGAGATGTTGTTGTTGCAGACAGCGGCATCTGTTTGTCCTTATGGAACCGTCCACTTCTGTTTCAGAACTTAACATGATGTATTGATGGCGAGAGGAGTTTGAATCTAAAGGGAAAGCAAACAAGTCTAGTACGGTCTGACGCACACATTCCCAGAGGAGAGCTATGTGTTCTTTGGGGTCTTTGGGTCTGCAACAGAAGAAAAACGAGGAAAGTAAACGTTTTTTTCTGTAAACGTGCAAGGAGCGCAAACTGGGATAGTCTTTTCGAACTCGACACAAAAAACTTCACGTGTCCAGTGGTGGAAAAAGTACTCAAATTCTTTACTTAAGTAAAAGTACCAATACTGCAATACAAAAATACTCTGTTACAAGTAAAAGTCCAGAATTCAAAATTTAAAAGTACAGAAGTATTGGCATCAAAATGTATTTAAAGTACCAAAAGTAAAAGTACTGAAATATTAGAAAATGGCAGATCTACAAGCTCACAACGCGTCAGATCGGCTATTTTCAAATAGCCTATGTATAACATAGGGCTAAAGTGGTTAATGTATGTTTCATAATGTAATCATTCATATCTGAAAAGCAGTAACTAAAGTTTTCAAATAATTGTGGTGGAGTGAAAGTACAATATTTGCCTCTGAGAAGTAGTGGAGTAAATGTATTGGAAATTGGAAATATTCAAGTAAAGTACAAATACCTCAAAATTGTACTTATACAGTACTTAAGTAAATGTACTTAGTTACTTTCCACCACTGCACGTGTCCCAAACAGGTGGAAAGTTTCTCTGTGTGATATTTTGTACCCTCAGGCATTTGGACCTGCCCACCCTTATGTTGACTACAGTATACACACACACATACCCTCAAACAGTTTATGAATATTTGATCATAAGCATAGACAATAAGCATGGACTGCAGGAACACTATTATGAACCTGCTGTATGATGTACAGCATCTCAGTACCATTCGTGTGTGTACACACACACACACACACACACACACACACACACACACAAACACACTTTCATGCACATTACAATTTGTATTACCTTGTTTATTTTTACTTTATCCTTTATTAAAGAATGTAACTGCGGTCGTAGGATGTTTCACGCAATTTACTTCTTACTACTTTACCCACTTGTTTATACTTGTGTGTATACTACTGTATAAACGTGTGATGTTTGAGTTTGAATAATGAGCTTTGAAAGTCTCTCTTGTTCTTCGATAGCATGAGGGGGAGTCGAGAGGAAGCTTCCATATGGTTTAAACTTTTCACTTTGTAATTACTTTTGACTACAGTATAACCTCAGAGTACCTGCAAGGTTACTTTTTTTTTAAACTAATTTTGGATTAGTGCTGAGTGCATCAACCCATTCATTAAATGTATTTTTAATTCATGTTTTAATGAATAACATTAATTTTGTCCAATCTGTATGGTAGATTATGTTAATACAATATAACGTATACAATTGGGGTGGTTGTATTTGGTCTCCCTGCTCTTCTATTGAGACATTTATATTGTGTCAAAGGTCATGTCTCACCTAGACACATAGGATCTGACACAAATTTTGACCTGATGGTTAAGATTCAATTTATCCCCTGAGCAAGCAGACTAGGCTCTATCAGCTCAATGGTAAAAATGTCAGCACTTGCGCATGAAACCGGGTTCAAATCCGGGGTAGAAGAGGAAAGTTACATAGTGAAGCTCTTAACCACTTTCAACCTGGTGTTACTATGGGCATGCCATTAGAGGCAAATATCTATATTTCAAATATTTGAAAATATTAACTCTACAAGTACACAAACTGTCGCATCGCAACGTGTTGTGAGCTTGTAGACCTTTTTTTACTATTTTTATTTTTTTAGCATCCATATTGTGGGGAAAGCTTTTGCAGAAAATAGCAAAACGCATTGTGAGCTTGTCAATCTGCTAATTTCAGTGAAAGCTTTCCCCATTATAACAGAAAACAGAAAAGACACTAGTATAGAGCCCTGAGGGATTCCAGTTAATCATACAGGGTTTAAGTGGTTAAGTGGTTACTTTCCCCCCCCCTGAAATGATGCCTCTGGTTTAGCCATGTGTGTCATGTGTGTATCATGAAAAAGAGTTCACTTAAAACTTTAAAGACAGGGTGCCGTGATTTTCAGTGATCCCCCCCCCCCCCTAAAACATAATTATCAGGTATTATGTTTATGCTAGGAGGAAGATTTTTTCAAAAAAGTGTACAGAAATTGTTAAAATTATGTTTTTATGTGGACACGCCTCCAGTTCATTAAGTATACCTGGTTCTCACCTTAGCACCTCCTCCACCACCTTAGCACCACCCCACCTGTCCTAGTCCCTCCTCCTCCTCATGTCCACACCTTTTGTGTTATGATAATGAGGGGGAGGGTATATATTTACTATGTCACTAAAGGGCTGTTTTTCTAATGGCACGTTTGACCCTCAAGGTTTCAGCCTCCAGGTAGAAACTCAAAATAGTCAGAGAAGACATAAAACACCATAAAAACACCACCAGTGGGCTTAATGAAGTTCTATCAACCTCATAGACACATGCAAAACTGAAAAAGTGCAAAACCATGACACCACCTCTTAATTTTAACACCATTGTCAAATAAATGCAGGCTTGTTTTTGTTTTTTTCACAGCATGAAAGAGTTAAAATATTGTGTTGCTTTCTTTCCTCTGCTGATTGCAGCAATGCAGTGGTGGAAAAAGTAATCAAATGGTTTACTTAAGTAAAAGTATCAATACTGCAATGTATAAATACTCTGTTACAAGTAAAAGTCCGGAATTAAAAATGTACTTGAGTACAAGTACAAAAGTATTGGTATCAAAATGAACTTCAAGTGCCAAAAGTAGAAAGTACTCATTATGCAGAATGTCCCATTTCAAGTTTTCAAAATGTATACAAAATAGCAGATCTACAAGCTCACAATGTGTCGCATCACGATTCACAACGCATTGTGAGCTTGTAGATTTCAAATGCCCGAAATTGACAAAGGGCTGAAGTGGTAATGTTTTGTAATTATAATCTACAAAGTAACTTAGTAACTCAAGTTTTTCAAATAATTCTAGTGGAGTAAAAGTACAAAATTTGCCTCTGAGATGTAATGGAGTAGAACTGAACATTGGAAATGCTCCAGTAAAGTAAAAGTACCTCAAGATTGTACTAAGATACTGTACTTGAGTAAATATACTTAGTTACTTCACATGAATAGGTCTGTCTTATGGGGAAATACCTTGGGGGTTAATTTACATCTGTGAATATATAAAATATGCATTCGCCAAGCTGCTCTCCGAGTCTGATTGTGCCATTTAGAATGCGCTATCAAACAGGTTTCAAATGACGTTCAAATCCATTATTAATGTGCCCTGTAGTGATAATGGCGAGGTGTTCCGCTGTCCCTAGACCTAGTATTATGCCCCTATACTGGCCCGGGAATCAAACCCTGACATCAGAGCCTTCTCCCCTGTGCCTCCCGCAGGCTATACTCTGTTGAATCATCGGTAGGGCAGGTTTGGAAATGTCAACCGAGTTTTCAAACTTTTATTTATTTATTATTAACCCATTTAGACCGGGAAAGAATCTGTCATTTTTCAGATTTCTTTGGATATTCAAAAAATAGCAGATCTACAAGCTCGGCCGCGCTACGAGCTTGTAGATCTGCATTTTTTTTTAATCGTGAAAGATTGTGCAAATCTTTTGAATGTGTATTATTTTTTTAAGTGAAAATTTGTAACTCAAATCTTTGCTTCTGGGGATTCTACAAAATGCCTTCTAAATCCTACAGTTTCTTTTTTTAAAACGTATGTTTCTATATCAGTGGTTCTCAGACTTTTTCATGTGAAATACTCCCAAAATTATATGTATTATAAATCTTTGCTTCCTACTACACTACAACATATTTTGAGATGGGGGTCCGCGGACCCCCATCTCAAAATATGTTGTAGTGTAGTAGGAAGCAAAGATTTGAGTCAAAAATGTTCCCTTGAAAAATATGCATATACATATTATTATTATTATTATTATTATATTCAAATATTTGCACAAATTGTGCCGAAATAGAAAAAAAAAGCAGATGTACAAGCTCATAGCGCGACACTCTTGTAGATCTGCTATTTTTGAATAGCAGATCAGATCTTAAAATTACACAGATGCTTTTCCTGGTCTTCATGAATTAATGCAAGAACAATGACTTCTATATCAGCGTGCTAACTTTCCATGAAAGAGAAAGGCTGTCAAGTTTCTATTATCTTGGAATCCCCATTGATGATGTCATTGGTAGTAGGCAGGTTTCAGAACTGTCCACAGCCCACTAATGAGACGCAGAGTGAGTAGACGGAAATTGTGCTATATCCTATAATGAGCATTAGTAAGGACCAATTAGATAAGGTTAAGCAATGGGTGAAGTGCTCATTAACGTGAATTCAAAGTTATGGCAGCAATCAAGGCACTGGAATAAAATCTAAATCAGTGGTGCACAAAGCACATTTACTTGAGTACTGTACATTTCAGTCAGACAACTCTTGAATTGAATATTTATGTATATACTTTATTGAGTCAATACATGTTAGGACAATAAATCATTAAGTGAACTTTAAGTTGCCAACTAGATTGTACAGGGAGTGGAATCAAATAGACCCCCATAAGGGAATCATAGAAACAGAGCCCACAGGTGGAAGCTGGGGTGGTGGTGGGAGCAAAACAAACTGCATACAGCAGAGCACAAAGCAGCAGCAGAGCAGCAGCAGCAAGAAGAATGAGCCGTGAGCAGGGAGGTTTAAATAGCCCCGCCCCAATCAGATGGAGTGAACATGTGACCGATCAGCTGATCAGGATCTGGCGCCTGCGCTCGTTTGAGTTGTCTCCCTGAACCAGCTCTGCAGGCTTCGCATCAGAAGTTAAAAATGATAAAATACTTGAGTATTTGTATTTTGTACTTTTACAAGCCTACATTATGATATTTGTCAGCTTGTAAGAGCCTAGATGTCTCCACTAGGCCTAATAGCTATTGTTGTTGGTACAGCCTATCTTGTTATGGTTCAGTCTGTCCTTCAGGCAGCTACAGTATAACTATGATCTCTGCCCTGTGCTTGAGGCAGAACTACCGTACCACTGACATGAGTGTTAATGTACTTCTGACCATGATATCATGTACATAAAGCATAACCACCACCACCTAGAATATTGTCTCGACTCCTATGTGCCTCATCGATTGCTGATTGATCCAGAATTCCACAACAGATACTTTTGACTTTCACTCAACTACTTTTCAAAGACAAACATTTCACTTTTGACTCCACTGTATTTCTAGGAAAGTAAAAAAGTACATTATGAATGAACCACTGAAGCCCTATGTCAAATGTAGTGAAAATAGCCGATCTATCACTTTAGATATTGTAGATCTCCTATTTTCACTCTTATTGATGTTGTTTGAATATTTACAGAAAATCTAAAATGTTGGGGGAAAATGACAATATTTTAACTCTTTGACTGCGGACGACGCGATAACGCGTCAAGTGCTACTTTGTCCAGTTGGCCGTCGACGCGTTCGACGCGCTGGACGCGCGTTCATTGTTTAATCTCTGATTGCGCTATGCTGCTTAATATTCAATGTTATTCTCGAGTTCCACTTACTTCACGGACATCTGCATCCGGTTTCATGACCTGGATTCCGTTTCCGGTTTTTGATTCTTTTCCCCAGTCATTTTCGTCCAAAATAGGTAAATAAACGGTCTTTCACACGGTATGACGGACAAACGGACAGTTTCTCTTCTATAATCTATGGTCTGGGTGACGATCAGTCATCGCCGTCGTGTATCACATCGTAATTTTGGCGATCAAAACAATCTGGGAGGACGTCACATCCGTTTTCATGTTTTTCCCTGTCTAATCTATCAAGGAGGGTGAGAGAGACCCAACGACCTGATCAAGCAGTCATGTGCTGCACTCTAGTGGCGGATTTGTGCTGGGTCTTTATATTATGTGCCCTTAAATTATTTTCATGAGAAAAATTCAAAATATAAAAATAAAAAAACACGAAAATTGCTGGCACTGGGGGAGTACTTTATGAAAATACTCTGGCAGTCAAAGAGTTAATACAGCAATGCATTGATATTAAAAATAAAATATACTTTGCAATTTGTACTTTACCTCAAGGGCAAATTTGACAGAGCAACTTTCACTATTTGACCGGGAGTACCTGTACTTTGACTCAAGTAACTGGGGCTGAGTACTTAATTTGTCCACCGCTGGCCCAATAACACCAGCTCCTTTGATTAGCATAAATCTTTAAGTGGGAGCTGTCACTCACTAGGGTTTGACTGGCGTTTGCCGGTGATGTGAGCCAAACGGAAAGTGGTTAGATAAGCCTTTTGTCTTTGTCTGTTAAATGCCCCGACCTTGGCGTATTGAGCTGCTGTCAAACTGCATTCTGCACACACCACACAGCGGCCCATTCGACCAGCTTGTGCTTGGGTAAGGACATTCTAGTAGGTTCCACAGACGGGGCGACACTTACAAAACGTTGCTGTCGGGCAGAAACCTCTCATCTCCATATTTTAACTGTTTGTGTTTTTTTTTTTATTAACGCCCTACTACAGCGTCACACGAAAGCATTATGAGCTTTTTTTCTTTTTTAAGTAACAGTTTTGGAGTTTCCACCCGACAGAGACGAAAAGCTGCCTGTATGGACGTTCGAGATAGTCGTTATTTTTTAACCTCGCCTTCTTTGTCTTTGGTTATTGAGCAGGGTTTAAGACGACCTTTAAAAAAAAGGGGTGCATGCAACATGCACTCCCTGAGCGCTTAAAACTCCAGTGGCAGCTGCCTTAGACCGTTTGAACATACTGTATACTGTAAACTGAATAGTCTAGGTCTATTGGCCTTTGTTTCTAACAGTGTAAGGGAAGTAGAGTGGAGCTAAAACCATGCCAGGAAAAGGCACATTAAAGGCCAATTTATACGTACTGTATTGCGGACTGTTCTCTGTTTGAAACAATCTGTCTCGTTATGATGTACACAAACTTAGGCATTTTTTTTCTCAGCTTAGTATAAAGCTTAGTATCATAGATTATTATTCTATTATGGATAATAAAGCTCATGTTTTGGTCATGGATTGCAAGGATACGTTTTCTTTCAGTTCAAGTTCATGCCCTCGTAAGTTTGAACGGTTGCTCCTTGAAAAGTGACACGTGACGTGCCGAGCATATACCCGCTCGACAAGAAACGACTTTCCTCTCCGCTTTGAGCCGTCAGTGGAATGAGAAAGACCTCGCCTCACTGCCGGCAGCGAACACGAAACCGTAGGACATTATGGCATTTGTGAGGGAAAGCCATCCGCAAGGTGAAAATGTGTATGTGAGGCGCTCCTTCTGCCTGTTAACTTGCATTATTCATCCCAAGGGGAAATTAAGGCCTTTCAGCAGCTCTCTTAACGTTGCTTTTTCAGGTGGAAACCTTGTTAGTCCAAAATTCATAATAATTAGAAACAGACATGAAAAATGGAGATCAATACAAAAAACATAATAAAAATACATCTAAAAGGCATCTAAGAATTGTCAACCTACCATATTTAAAGTAGAATTATACAACAGAAAAAACACAAGATGTACTCCGTGAACCTATAAGTCTAGAGATCCCACCGTAAACCGTTTAACCACATAGTTGTAGACCACTTCATTTCTCAGGGGACAAATGTTGTTCTTGGAAATCTCTGCTATTAAAATACCTGCACGTGTCTTGACTGAAATGGACAGACATGGTCCAGGCACAGACACGTACGGTAAACACAACAGTCATTGAGGGAGCAATTTAAAATGCCCATCAAGGATCAGCCCATTTTTCTTCTTGTGTGCAAATTATCAGACGGTTGTGTCTGTGCTACATGGAGGCAATTAATCAATCTGCTGCTATCCTATGCACAACAATGGACAGGGCATGCATTTTCATGTGAACGTGCCATACATTCATGTATGTACTGTACATGAATGTATGGCACGTTGACATGAAAATAACAACACGGATGATTATCACACGTGATAATCATCCTTGTTGGGATGTTGCAGCACAATAACATACAAACAGACAATACAAAAAAAATCTATAATGTTTTGTGAAAATAGCAGATGTGCCATGTTGTGAGCTTGTTAGAGCTGCTGTTTTCCCTATATTTGAAATAGGGCTTACGTGATTGATTCATAAATGACCGTTCCCATTCCTAGAAACGTAGTGGGAGTCGTGAATGTATCAAAAAAGACAAACTGAAGAGAAGTACTGATGCTACAAAAAATGTACTCAAGTACAGTACTCAACGTATAGGCTACTGACCACCACTGGTCATTTTGTGTGACTTATCGGGGAAAGCTCTCACAAAAGGCTTCTGTTCTCCCACAATGGCCAGGCTCAAAGCTATCAGGATCCTGTAACGGCCTTAACAAAGCATCTGTCCATCAGACACCGTTGGTGGACAAGTGCAATCGTGTGTCTTTTTGACTTCAGCGGGGTGTCCAGGACAGGGGGTGCAGGGGCGACGTTCCTGCCCCCCACCGTGGATAGCCTACTACTGAGGTTTAACCACTTAAACCCAGTGGTGTAAAGTAACTAAGTACATTTACTCAAATACTGTACAATTTTGAGGTGCTTTTACTTTACTGGAGTATTTCCAAATTACAAAATTAATTCCAAACTTTTACTCCACTACATCTCTGAGGAAAATATACTTTTACTCCACTACATCTCTGAGGAAAATATTGTGCTTTTACTCAACTACAATTATTTGAAAACTTGAAGTTACTTTGCAATTATACATTATTATATTATAAAACATACATTAACCACTTCAGCCCTATTTTATACCTAGGCTATTTGAAAATAGCCGATCTACAAGATCACAACACGTCGCATCGCGACGCGTTGTGATCTTGTAGATCGGCTATTTTCAAACATTTTTGTACTTTTACTTTTGGTACTTTAAGTATATTTTGATGTCAATACTTTTGTACTTTTACTCAAGTAACATTTTGAACACAGGCCTTTTACTTGTAACAGAGTAGTTCTACATTGCAGTACTGATACTTTTACTTAAGTAAAACACTTGAATACTTTTCCCACCACTGCTTAAACCCTAGTATGGTTGAGCGGAGTCCCTCTGGGCTCTAAACTACTGTAGGCTATTTTCTGTTTTCTGTTATTGTTGGGAAAGCTTTCGGTGAAAACAGCCGATACGACAAGCGCCGCGAACGCATTGTGAGCTTGTCGATCTGCTATTGTCTGTGAAAGCTTTCCCCACAATACGGACGCTGACTGTTTAAGTGGCTTAATTGCGTCCTGGTTTCAAGGTGGGTGTTACCGAGTCCCTACAAATATCTCGAAAACACTAAAAATGTCCCGGCTTTCAAACATTCACATGCCAAATTGTCCCCGTTTTCAGCGCAATTAAAAACCTAACACTTGTTTTTGAGTGCTTACATAAATGTTTATCATGTTCCGTTCTGTTGAAAGGTCTAGTGAGTCACTAGCGTGCTGAGTGCTAAAATAATTGTTCCCCAATGCTGATAAAGCATGGAATATATTGAATAAAAACAAAATGCCAAAGAAATTGTCAAAAGATAGATGTAAAAAAAGACATTTATATTTTTAAATGTCCTATTGTTGTATTCAGTGGTGTAAAGTAACTAAGTACATTTACTTACGTACTGTACTTAAGTACAATTTTTAGGTACTTTTACTTTACCGGAGTATTTCCAATTGTCTATACTTTTATTTCTACTCTACTACATCTCAGAGGCAAATATTGTACTTTTACTCCACTACAATTATTTGAAAACTTTAGTTACTAGTTACTTTGCAGATATGAATATATTACATTTTAAAACATTAACCACTTTAGCCCTATTTTACACCTAGGCTATTTGAAAATAGCCGATCTACAAGCTCGCGACGCGTTGTGAGCTTGTAGATCTGCTATTTGCAAACATTTTAGTACTTTTACTTTTGGTACTTTAAGTACATTTTGATACCAACACTTTTGTACTTTTGCTGAAGTCAATTTTGAATTCTGGACTTTTACTTGTAACAGAGTACTTCTACATTACAGTATTGATACTTTTACTTAAGTAAAACATTTGAGAACTTTTTCCACCACTGGTTGTATTATTATGTCAAATTCAGGAAAGGGAAGCATTATAGAGATAGAAAGGAAGAACAAGGATAACAATTAACAAATCACGTATTCACATAATTATTCCTGATTATGTATATAATGTGTACAAAGAAGACAGCAGGCTAAGAAGGTGACCGTTCTATCAAGAAAAAAAGATCCACATAGTGGCTGCAACAATAAAGGAAACGTAACAGTATATGAGAGACCCAAAGTGCATTGAGAATGCAGTTCACGTGGCTTTATTAAGGTGTGAGGCGCATTCTCCCCTGTTTGGTCTGTGGCCACTCAACCTCTTAGAGAGTAAAGTAAAAGGCCAATAAATACAATAAACAATAGAGCTTTTAAAAAGCACCGTCTCGGTTCCAGATTCTCCCATCAGATTTTCCGCTAGGCTGGAGATCCAGCTGAAAGGTCCTTGGCACGCGGTTAACTCATTCAGCGAGCGCTCAGGCCTGACGGATAGAGGCATTGTCCTCCTGTGAAGAGACTCCCCGTCAGGGATGAGAATGGGAAGTGATCACTCGGAATGGTCGTTGTGGGTCTATTGGTGTTGACCTTAGGTTCTAACAGGGTAATGGAAGACTACTGGAGCCAAAACCATGGCAGAAAAGAATACCTATGATTTATACGTTGGCGCGTAGCCGTGTTGTGCGACGGAAATAACGTATCGTCTCTGTCGGGAGGAAATCTAATATGTGGAAAACAGTTACTTTTCAGGTTTCAAATTCAGAAATAGCCAAAGTAAGGCTAGGGTTAGGGTTTTTATGCTTTTGTGTGACACTGTGGTATGATCAACTAGGCCAGGGGTGGGCAACTTTGATGATGCAGAGGGCCACTATATTTCCACACTCACTCCAGAGGGCCACATTGCAAACTTTCGGGCCATTCTGTCACACAAAAGTAGCAAAAATATTTTTGCTATTTTTTTAATTGGAATCCTGATTACATTTTTGCAAATGTTTTATTGGAATCCTGAAAAGTTACATTTTTTATGTAATTTCAAATGCATTTAGTTATACTTTTGTTAGCTTTATGAACTTAAATACAAATGCATTGGACGTAATTAAAGCTGGGTCATGTTTGCATGTTTGCAATTGTAACAGCTTAAAGGGATTGTAGGCGAGTTCAGAGGTAAAAAAAAGAAAAAAACTATTGTCAAACACCGCACCTCCACTCCCCCCCCCCTCCTCATCAGCAGTTCGTTTCCCCGACCGCCAGGGGGTGACGCAGGGGGGACTTCTAAACGGAAATAGGTTGCTTTATTCGGATACAATGCATGTCACTCCCTGCCCCTGCCGGTTTTCTGAATTTATATTTTTAAATAGGCTCTTTCATGATAAATTGACCACATATATGTAGTTAAACAACTAAATTCTATCCAAACGATATCTTAAAAGTAAATTCCGTGCCTCAAAAAAGAAGTTCAAATAGAGAAGTCGTGTAGAGCAGATAAACGCAAGGTCTGCGCGACAGGCGGAAAGATCCGCTCTTGCGTGAATCCACGCATTTACATTGACAAAGCATTGGCAGATTCTGCCCCAGAGGTAAAATAAAAGTGTGGTGGGAAGCGCGCCCTGAGAGCATTTTAAAATGCCTACAGAGAAAACAATGGCGGCTCGTTCCATTTTTGTCGGCTGCACTCGGTCCCATTCGGTTTCACCCGAACAGTTCACACGGGCACGGACGCGCACGGACGCGCACGGACGCGCACATGCGCGTCCATGCATTTACGTCCCGGACAAACATAAATAGTAGGGAAAATACGGATTTCAGAAAGAGGACTGTGTTTCAATGCAGGAAAACACCCCAGCATCATTATATAGTGGCTGATAGAGGGGAAAAAAATGCAAAATATATGTATATACATATTCTTAAAATGTAGGCTTAATGTTGCCTACAATCCCTTTAAAGGTTCTATGACATTCATTTTCACTTTTTTATTTTTAATGTTTTTTTGGGGGGGTTATGACCTCAATTACACCCCAAAAAACTGAACTTTGAACATTCAGTGGATTTTCTGTGGTCTGTTTTTTTTTATTTTTATAATTAGGCTGAAAAGTAATCTGGGATTGGTCCCTTGACTTTGATGTCATAGGCAAAGATTACTTTTGACATTGCAGTTGAAAAGGCTTTAGAAATGTGACAGAAAAACACCTGCAATGGAGTGGAGTGGAATTTTCAGTTAAAACTTTGTATACACGTTTGAAGGACCATGACCAAGACTTTCAATGTGTTGTAAAACTGAATGTCATGAAACCTTTAAATCAATGATATATCAGTATTCCAATACTAACCTGCGGGCCGCATTAAGTGAAGGTGGGGGCCGCATGTGGCCCCCAGGCCGCCCGTTGCCCATGTATGAACTAGGGTGTTAATTTACAAAAAAACACAAAAAGTTATGGAGATAGGAGGTTTCTGCCCGACAGCGATGATATTCGTAAAACTGTCTGTCTGCCTTGTTTACTATAGGGCTGTTCATTTCTGTTTGAAAACAGAGATCCATCTTGCTATAATGTACAGTAGTCCAAGTTGTTTGTGAAAACTGACTCGCGGTGTGCAGAGCTCATTACCCGCTCGCAACATTAAACGACTTTCCTCTCTTTCCGCCTTGAACAGCGGCGGAATAAGAGACACGGCCGGCCTCACTGCCGTCAACAACAAACATGGAAACTGAGTCCTTTCATAGGAATTGGCATTTTGTGCAGAAACTAAGCACTCTGTAATGTGAACAGCAATGAGAACGAGAAGTTGAGGTGCTCATTCTGCAAATTACTTGCATTTTAAAGTAGGAAGACATGTCTCTGACTCAGTGTTACGCAGTGGTGGAAAAAGTACTTAATTAAAAGTATCAATACTGCAATATAGAAATACTCCGTTACAAGTAAAAGTCCGGAATTCTAAATTTACTTGAGTAAAAGTACAAAAGTATTGGTATCAAAATGTACTTAAAGTACCAAAAGTAAAAGTACTAAAATATAATAATATAATATATAATGTATAAAACAGGGCTAAAGTGGTTAATGTATCTTTTATAATATAATAATTGATAATTGCAAAGTAACTAGTAACTAAAGTTTTCAAATCATTGTAGTGGAGTAAAAGTACAATATTTGCCTCTGAGATGTATGTGGAGTACGTTCCATGTTGTGCTGTGTGTGGGTTTTTCTGTATCCTCCCTCTATCTTCTCCGCAGGCAACTTCAGACACCAATCAACGCGTTATCTACTGCCAATCAACCTGTTTTCTGGTCCAACCTTCGCAGTTGTGCTGCTTCCCCCTCCTTTTGCCGGTAACAGTACATGATAGTCCAGCAGACATACTGTAGGCTACAATATTTCACACGTATTCGTAGGAAAAACTGGTGGAATTGCACGTTATTGTACAATATATTTTCTGATTGTACAATATATTTTCTGTAGTCTAATTGCCCTATTACTCTTTTTTCTTATTGCTCTAAATGGTCTGGCACCTTCCTACCTCTATGACTGCCTGCCTAGATATGTTCCAAACCGCCCCCTCAGGTCTTCAAGTGCTGACCTGCTCGAAGTGCCTACAATGACATATAAAAAACACGGTGAAGCAGCATTTCTGCTTCTAGGGGCCGACGGCGTGGAATAAACTCCCATTACATCTAAGACAGGCAGCCTCTGTGGATAGCTTTAAAGCACAGCTGAAGACCTATTTCTTCACTCTTGCTTTTAGTTGATTTTCTATGATTCTGATTCTGTGTTATTCATGTCCTCACTGTTTTGCTTTATTGTTAAATTAGTTGTACTTTTTCTGTAATTGTGTTCTTGCTCTGTAAAGCACTTTGAGCTGCATTTTATGTCAAGAAAGGTGCTACAAATACAGTTTATTATTATTATTATTATTATTACCCTTATTATTATTATTACAGGGCCAGAGCTCAGCTCTGGACCTGTTTTAATGTTCCCCTCTTTTTTCTTCTGCCACTTTTCGCAGTTCTGGCTGAACCCGCTTTTTACGAAACTTGGCCATATGGTAGATGGTCATGAAAAACTATCAAGAAATAATTCTCACAATCTTTCGTCAAAAGGTGGCGCTATAGCAAAATGCCAACTTTGAACAGGTACAACTCATGCCCTGTTTGACCTACAGCCATGAAACTTGGATACACATATGCGTCTCTTCATGCTCAACAACTTTCACCCTCTGACTTTTGACCTCTGACCTTTAGATCTCCCACCATTTTGAATTATATGAAAAACAGTTAAAACCTCCTCCTGGGATTTTTGAGTAATCTTTTTGAGTAGTCTTTGGACCTATGCCGACAAACTGGTGCAAAAGATTTTCCATAAGTGAAAAAATTAAGCTTTAATGAGCCAATGAATATTGCAGTTTTATGACAATTATTCATCTGCCCCTAACACATACATGCAGACTCACATTTATTTGAAACTTTGCGGTAATGTTGAGGGTCATTCCAAATATCACTGAAACCAATCTTACTCCAATTGGTCAAAGGGGGGCGCTATAGCGATTTTTTGAAAATGCAAACTTTAAACAGGCAAAAGTCATGCCTCGTTTGGCCGACAGCCATTAAACCTGCTTACACATGTGCCTTGACTCATGAAGAACACATGTATCACGTTGACCAGTAAGCTCCGCCCTTAGATTGTCCGCAATTTTGAGCAGTTTGAAAAACACTTAAACCCAGGATTTTTCAGCTATTTGCGTGAAACTGTATCATCTGTGTGATCTCTTTTTTCACAATTTCTGTCTGTTGGTCCAATGCCTTCTCCCTTAAACGAATGCCTCACAACACCAAGGTTGCCAGTTCAAGCCTCACTTGATGCAGGCTTCATTAAAGTTGCATTGCACACAACATGACTGTATCAGTGAATACATGTGCAATTTTTAAACATGAAATGCTTAACAATATTTGTTTGTCAATTTTCTGACATAATTATGTTCTTGTAGAAAGTGAGCAACAGCAACAGTCCACCTGGCCTATTCCCATGGATTGGATCTACCCACCTCACCTGCTGTCATTCCCTCTCAATCCATAATCACACCTGCCCTCACTCACTCACTCCTCATTAGTCTCTCTCTCTCTCTCTCTCTCTCTCTCTCTCTCTCTCTCTCTCTCTCTCTCTCTCTCTCTCTCTCTCTCTCATCTCTCTCTCTCTCTCTCTCTCTCTCTCTCTCTCTCTCTCTCTCTCTCTCTCTCTCTCTCTCTCTCTCTCTCTCTCTCTCTCCCCTCTCTCTCTCTCTCTCTCATTCACCAGGTCAGGTCTTTTGGTCCAATGGCTTCTCGCTTAAGTGTGTGCCTTAGAACCTCAAGGCTGCCAGTTCAAGCCTCACTTGATGCAGACTTCATTTAAGTTGCATTGCACACAACATGATTGTGTCAATTAATGCAAGTGCAATTGTTAAAGATAACTTGAAATGCTTATTTGAGAGTATGTCTTTTCAATGTATGACATACTAATTCTGAAAATAGCCGATCTACAATCTCAAAACTTTTCAGATAGCAACGTGTTTCTGAGCTTGTAGATCGGCTGCTTTCACTGGTTCAATTTTATCTTCAACAGACAACCTGAGCCTAGACAAAGCTATAGCACTATAGGTAGTGTTGCAGCCTGTCAATCCGAAGGTTGAGGGTTCGATTCCTGTTAATGGCAATAGGTTGTGACGTCCAATCAATCCATTCTGCTTCCATCTTTCTCTCTCTTCAATCTATTATGTTTCCATGTCTCTCTCTCTCTTCAATCTATTCCGTTTCCATGTCTCTCTCTCCGCCCTTAGATTGTCCACAATTTTGAGCAGTTTCAAAAACACTTAAACCCAGGATTTTTCAGTTATTTGCGTGAAATGGTATCATCTGTTTGACCTCCGTTTTCACTGCATCGGGTCTGTTGGTCCAATGGCTTCCCGCTTAAGTGAATGTTTCACAACATCAAGGTTGCCGGTTCAAGCCTCACTTGGTGGAGACTTCATTTAACCCCTTTAAAGGTCACCCCAAGAAAAAAGCATTGGAAAAATTATTTCTTTGCATTTTTTATTTATTTGGGGCAATAGTAACAACTATCAATTATAATTTCTTTAACAGACCCAACAGTTTTCCAAATATAGGCCTCTACCAAACGGTTGAGATGTCACTTTATGGTAATGGTAAAAGTTTCATGCATATACATTGATTTATATGCATTCACTGAGAAATATGTCTCCCATTATGTTCCCCAGTCTCTTCTGCTTGTGAGAGTTGATCAGCATCATCTGTTTGGTCATCTTCTTCATCACACAGATCATCAAAATAGTCCATTTTTTATTTCAGCACCACTACCTTTACCATTAAATGACAATTCAACCATTTGGTTGAGCATGTTTTTTTAGATAGGAATAAAATCATACTAATACATAAATATAATGAAATAACATTATATGTATTATATTAACAACACTGAATTAGCAAAAGCCCTATTTATCCATAGCAAATAGTACATTTTAATTACTTTAGTTTAGCTTCACTACTTACCATAAAGTGACAAACAACCCGTTTGGTAGAGCATGTTTTCAGAAAATTATTAGACCATTATTAGATTTTTTTTTATTGTATCAAGCTACATAATCAGGTTCAGTAACACCTCTGAGATGATAATATGACAAAAAAAATCTTACCTCTCTCTTCAATCTATTCCGTTTCCATGTCTTTCTCTCTCTCCAATCTATTCCGTTTCCATCTCTCTCTCTCTCTCTCCTCTCTCTCACTCCTCTCTCTCTCTCTCTCTCTCTCTCTCTCTCTCTCTCTCTCTCCATTCTTAGACTTACGCGTCTCCTCGGAACAGAAACCCAGTGAAAATAGCCGATCTACAATCTCACAACCTTTCAGATAGCAACATTTTGTGAGCTTTTAGATCGGCTATTTTCAATGGTTTCTGTTCGGAGGAGACATACAATTTCTCTATCGGTAGATGGTTAGGGAACCAGTGATCTAGAGTAGTTAGCGAAACAAAGGCCTGGTCCGTCAGGGACGGAAAGACTTATATATATATATCAACAGACACTACCAGGACTATCATATCTCTAGCTCAATGAGAAGAAAGGCAGCCTATGAGTCCGGAGGTCACCAGTTCGATCCCTGTCCCCGACGATGTGTTGAGGCGATCATGATGATCTGTCCTCTCTCTCTCTCTTCAGTTTCCATGTCTCTCTCTCTCCAGTTTCCATGTCTGTCTCTCTCTCTTCAATCTATTCAGTTTCCATCTCTCTCTCTCTCTCTCGCTCTCTCTCTCTCTCACATTCACCAGGTCAGGTCTGTTGGTCCAATGGCTTCTCGCTTAAGTGTGTGCCTTAGAACCTCAAGGCTGCCAGTTCAAGCCCTCACTTGATGCAGACTTCATTTAAGTTGCATTGCACACAACATGATTGTGTCAATTAATGCAAGTGCAATTGTTAAAGATAACTTGAAATGCTTATTTGAGAGTATGTCTTTTCAATGTATGACATACTTTCATTCTGAAAATAGCCGATCTACAATCTCACAACTTTTCAGATAGCAACGTGTTTCTGAGCTTGTAGGTCGGCTGCTTTCACTGGTTCACTTTTATCTTCAACAGACAACCTCAATCTGTACAAAGCTATAGCACTATAGGTAATGTTGCAGCCTGTCAATCCGAAGGTTGAGGGTTCGATTCCTGTTAATGGCAATAGGTTGAGATGTCCATTCAATCCGTTCTGCTTCCATCTCTCTCTCTCTCTTCAGTCTATTATGTTTCCATGTCTCTCTCTCTCTCTTCAATCTATTCCGTTTCCATGTCTCTCTCGCTCTCTCTCTCTTCAATCTATTTCGTTTCCATGTCTCTCTCTCTCTTCAATCTATTCCGTTTTACAAGTCTCTCTCTCTCTTTCTCTTCAATCTATTCAGTTTCTCTCTCTCTCTTTCTCTTCAATCTATTCCGTTTCTCTCACTCTCTCTCTCTTCAATCTATTCCGATTCTCTCTCTCTCACTCTTTCTCTTCAATCTATTCCGTTTCTCTCTCTCTCTCTCTTTCTCTTCAATCTATTCCGTTTCTCTCTCTCTCTTTCTCTTCAATCTATTCCGTTTCTCTCTCTCTCTCTCTCTTTCTCTTCAATCTATTCCGTTTATCTCTCTCTCTCTTCAATCTATTCCGTCTCTCTCTCTCTTCAATCTATTCCGTCTCTCTCTCTCTCTCTCTCTCTCTCTCTCTCTCTCTCTCTCTCTCTCATAATTATGTTCTTTTAGAAAGTGAGCAAACAGCAACAGTCCACCTGGCCTATTCCCATGGATTGGATCTACCCACCTCACCTGCTGTCATTCCCTCTCAATCCATAATCACCTGCCCTCACTCACTCCTCATTAGTCTCTCTCTCTCTCTCTCTCTCTCTCTCTCTCTCTCTCTCTCTCTCTCTCTCTCTCTCTCTCTCTCTCTCTCTCTCCTGGCCCCGCTTATCGCTGCTTGCAGCTATATTTACCCTTATTATTGCTCTCATATTTCTGTATGCTTCTCTCACGAACATCCTAGCACTTCTTTGCCACTGGGGATATATTTACATCAGGTATAGGGTTCAAAGAGTTTAACCTTATTTATCACCAGTGTAGGTCAGTCATGTTCTGGAGAGGTTAAGCTTCTGCAACATCAAAACCAACAGGCTCCAAAATGTGACCAGAGAAGAATGATGATTGGAAAGGTACTGAAAAGAAATAGCATGAACTTTAGAATTCACACTCCGTGAGGGGAGAGTGTAATTCTCCGTCTGAAAACTCTCAACACCATTTGTATCTCAAAAAGCCTCCCAGGCCCGCTCCACCAATACTAAATGGCAGTCCAAGATAAGGGTGTTTCATTAAAGAACTGCATAAGAGCAACACCTCACAAGGCTCATGTGTGTGCCTGTCATAGTGTCATATGGTCACTGCTGGCACATGGAGTCTGCCCTACCATGCTGGTTACACTATCCACTTGCTAAAATGTTTGCACATTGATTCGCCTGTTGCCTAATTCAGTAGTTCTCAAAACGTTTTTGTTCCAAGGATCCCCCCCCAATTTGATATATATTTGCCGTGGGCCCGATATCTATATTTTTCAAATGATTTCAAAAATAGCAGATGTCAACTTGTAGATCTGCCATTTTGGATTAGCCAACATACTGTATACAGTAAATGGATGAAGTGGTTAAAATAATTGTGATGCTATGGTAACTACCTTTTGCTGGGGAAACCCCCCCCCCCCCCCCCCCCCCCCCACACGGACCCCAGACCCCACTGAACCAATGGCCTAATTCTTAAGTCTAATCATTTTGAAAAATGCATTAGTCACATTGGCTCAAAGGTATACTGTAATAGTTATAAATAGTTATAAATATTATAATGCTGTCTTTCTCATTTGAGCAAGAGGTTTGGCCTAAAGCTGCAAGGGCCATTTTGATGTGCAGGAACAAACATGCTTTAGAACAGAAAATAAAACACAGCCGGCCTTCAGCCCTGGTTGTTTTAACTCACTACAATTCCAGGGAATTATAGCAGAGCAGTCTGACTTGGCAAAACAGATTGACTGAGTTATTATGTAACCGTGCCAGTCAAAGAGCATGGCCTTGGTCAAGCACTCTCATTTGCACTGTGGTTCCGCACTCACAATAAGTGGGTGACCTAAGTCAGTGGTGGACAAAGTACTCAGCCCCAGTACTTGAGTCATTAGATACTCCTGCTCAAATATTACTCAACTAGTGGAAGTTGCTCTGTCAAATTTGTAGTTGAGTTTAAGTAAGCTACTCGTACAATTGATAAAGTAGGTTTGCTTTTTTTTAATATCAATGCATTGTTGTATTGAAATGTATTGACATTTCAAAAAAATATCAATAATACTGAAAATAGCAGATCTACAAGCTCACAGCGGCCTGTGATGCGATGTGAGCTATTTTTACTATATTTGAAATAGGGCTTAAAGGAGTAGTTCAATCAAAAAAATACTTAATTTCTATCAATTACACACCCCATGAATCCTTGAATTCATGAATTCATGGAGATAATTTTGTTTTTGTTGCATTCCTGAGACTAATTTGATGACCGGGTCATAGTCTCCTACTGGAGACCCCACCGGTTATCAAGAACATACAGTACTCAAGTGTATGTACTCTACTGTACTTCATTGCTGTCCACCACTACCAATACAGTATGCAACTGTAAGAATAGGTTCAACAAGAACACAACAAATATGACATGCAGTAGGTATCGTCACATCAAAATAAGAGAAACATCACGATCATGATAAAAAGTGATGAGTTACTGATGAATTGAGTACAATGGACCACAATGGGAACAAGCCCCTATGGCTTTTTGTGTTATAATTTTTAGCATAACATTTCACTTTCACCTTTAACAAACTTGTTGAAACAGTATTCGATCAATCAATCAATCTATCAAACGTAAAATGGAAGTGAGACATCTCTATTCATAACACACAGGCCATGCTAAGTCAAAGTCAAAAATGCTATGTGGTTTTCAAGTCCGTTGAAACCACAGTCGAGCACATACATTAAATGGCGTACTGTTCATGTACCTTATGTGCTATCCAGCACGAAGAGGATTAAGTAAGTAAGTAACTGTTCATGTAATTGGAATTTGATTTACACGTGAGAGATAAAAAAGCTTCACCATGTGATCATTAAAAGAATTAAGCTCAATCACATGGCTTGGTATCAAGACACCTCTAATTCAACCTCAGCGTTACATCGTCCAGGCCACTGTAACGATGATAAACATTGGAAAGCAAGTCACCGGTCAAAAGTGTTGTCCAGATGTTATGAGCAGAGACCGAAAATGATCACAGAGTTCAATCTTACGTGCAATCTGTTGTTCTCTGGTTAGGCCTACTGCACAAGCAATATAAATCCCAGATGGCTAACATGAATAGATCAATATATCATACCAATTGGGTCTGCTGCTAGCTTTAATGATCATCCTTTATATATTTAAAAGAAGCTAAATTACACAGTTAATTGTAGTAGACACCAATGGCATCTGGACCATGAACAGTGTTGGGGTAATAATGTAATGCATAAGAGCACTTTACTTACTTTTCACACTTTTTTTATTTTCTATATTTTCTGTAATCAGTAATGAATAACTTTTTCAAAGTTTGCTTACTTTTATGACTTAGATTTGAGATAACAATAGATTTTGAGGTAACCATAATGGCCCCAAGTGTAGAATTTTGACATTGTCATTGGCCGCGTTTCCCAAAGAGATTCGTAGAGATGCTGCGTTGAGCATCTGCGCAGGTTCTACGACGGGTCTTACGTGTGTCCACACAATCTGCGCAGTACCATAGCAGCCACGTAGATTTCAGCTCATGCGAAGCCTACGCAGCTTGCGTAAGAGCCTGGGACCCGGTGAAACCTACGCTCTACCCTCATTAGTAGCAGCTGGTTGTGCCCAACGTGCAATCGCTTCCCACGTCCACGGCGTTACGTGTCTGCTAAAACTACATTTGGGAGACAGAATGGCGTATCCTACTCTCCTCCTACTTCTGCGAGAGGCGTAGCCCTGCAGTGCTGGCCTACGAAGCAGTTTGTTACTAGCGCCCTGGGCCGGTAGTAACACCCATCGTAGCGAAATAGATCTATGAAAAGACCGACCGACCGACCGACCACACACACACACACACACACACACACACACACACATTTAATTTATATATATATATATATATATATATATATATATATATATATATATATATATATATATATATATATATATATATATATATATATATATATATATATGTGTGTGTATATATATATATATATATACATATATATATATACATATACATGCTGCGCTGCTTCTAGCCCTGATTCAGAGCGTTAGTGGGTACAGCCACACATGTCCTTAAAGCGTCCGTCAAGTTTCCGTACGGACGCCGGAAGTCCCATCCACTCCCATGTTAAAGGGGTAGTTCACCCCCAAAATAACTTTTTTTCTATTGATTACTGACCATCTGGAGCCTTGAATTCATAGATATTTTTTTGTTTTTGTCACATTCCTAAGCCAATAATTTGATTATAATAAATGTGTCCCCATTGATTCCGGTAGGAGACACAAATGCATTTGTGTCTCCTACCGAAATCAATGGGGCTAAATTTATCATAATCAAATAATAAAGGAAGGAATGCGACAAAAACAAAAAAATATCCATGAATTCAAGGCTCCATGGGGTGAGTAATCAATAGAAAAAAAGTTATTTGGGGGGTGAACTACCCCTTTAAGTTTAAAACCGGAAGTACCGTTCCGTTTTTTTTTTAACATGGGAGTGGATGGGACCTCCGGCGTCCGTACGGCAACTTGACGGACGCTTTACGGACATGTGTGGCTGTAGTTCACTAATGCTCTGAACCAGGGCTTCGTCCTCTATATGCATGAACCCGAAGTTTACAAATTGTACTCTCACGGATGATCCGATCGTCTGATAAAAATATTAAGCATATGCCAAGTTAACTAAAGGTATATAAATGATGCTGAGCTAAACATGTTTACTTAATTTCGAAGTTTTATAGTTAAACGTTATGATGAAAGTCCCCAGTTCCTCTCACAAAGTGACAGCTGTTGCGCTCGCCATGTTTATGAATGGTTAAAACATCTTTTGAAACTAGCAGATCTACAAGCTCACAACACTTCACAAGCTTGTAGATCTGCTATTTTCAAAAGATTTTAATACATATTAATTTTGGGAAATGGGACATTCTGCATTCCTTTTGGTATTTTAAGTATATTTAATTTACTTGCATAATGGGGACACTTTAGTGTTTTATTTACCTTTCAGATGTCAACTCACCACTGTAATTTCATTCATAAATATATTATTCAAAAGTTGTATTTGGAGTGGACTGCTTCAGGACATCTGACAGTTGCCTCTGGTATTTTTATGATCCATTTCACTTTCGCAAAGGGTGTTTAAACTGCTGTGTAGCGTAGGACAGCCCTACGTAGTTTACGTAGGCTTTACGTAGACTTCGTCCAGGAGGTCTTTACGTCTATGCTGTCTCACGAATGTAGTTTTAGCACACACGTAACGAGAACCTACGACGATGGTATCTCCTGAAGCCAGTTTAGCTGGCACGTTGGGCACACACAGCTGCTACTAACGAAGATAGGGCGTGGCGGGGTTGCTACTGCGCAGGTGCGTGGAGGCTCTCACGCAGCTTCTAGGCTACGCAGGAGCTCAAATTCGTTTGGGAAACCTGGCCATTGTCAATTCAATGTCCATATCTTGGCAGGATTAAAACATAATGCCCAGGACAAGTTGTGAAACTACTACATGTTACTGACATGATACTAGTACTGATTTTTACGATGTAACACTCTCAACAATATGAGCCGTTATTACATTATGAACTGTTATTACATTATGTGCCGTTATTACATTATGAGTTACTACAAGGTTCTTTCTGGAACCGAAAATGGATCTTCCATGGCATCACTCCAATTTTGGTTCCAGTTGGCACCTTTATTTTTCCCTGTGTACTTAACATTGACAGTTAGCAGCTGTTACCACTCTCCTTCCTTCTTCAAAGCAAATCCCACGCGGAATAGGCTTCACCATGGTTCCTTTATGTTAGATAAGTGTAAACTAGTTGAACAGGAGAGTTGAAGAGGTCCTCTGTTGTTATGGGATTTCATATCCTTCTTATTTACTTCTGTTTACAATCTCCAGAGAAACACAAGGGAGTGAAAATGGACAGTACAGGGGACTTTGTACTATCAAGGCAATATCCTAAGAATAAATAGCCCAGACTTGTAATTATGAAGTAATGTCTTTGCTCTTCCTGTTGACATTTTAAATTGAGAACTCGACAGACCAATGGGAGTACTCCAGACGCTCCCTCCATTTTGGACCTGACAGACCTCGTTGCAGCATTATACAACCCACTTCCAGCCTTTTTGCGAGAAAGCCTGGCAACTAAGTTAATGTGGGGAGCTGCAGGGGAGAGAATAAATTGCAACTCCTTTTTAACAGCACACTTGTGTGCATGGCAATGGCTCACATGAAATATGTTTTCTGAGTCTGTGAACACAGAATGAAATTATACTTTTACCTTTCAGAAGATTGGTTTACTTAGTTGCTTTGTAATGATTCCATGAAAACAAGTACAATGGCAACACTATTTCTAAGTATAGGCAACTATTAAGTCCTCCGATTAAATAGTTTAATTTGAGCAAAAATAGAAGGCTTCTTTATTTTTTTGCTAGTTTGGAAGGAAATTGTAAACTAATTAAGCACTTCAAGTGGTAATGGGTCCTAAATCTGGCTTTAAAAATAACAACACAGTTACACCTGACGCAATCTGGGAACCCATCGCCAACTGAAAATGAAAAACAGCGCCCTCTGCTGTTTGTTCTATGTCTGTTGGCTCTGGGGGGAAGAAAACGTAGAGCCAGAGCGCAAGGAGACCGGTGTTTGTGTATGCCTATGCCGCGTCACTTCCGGTTGGTGCGCTTGTGTTTTCATTCCCACTAACAATATTTCTACACGGAACACTAACACCACTTCTCCCAGAGAACATGGATCGTTTTGGTTATAAGCCCACTTGTTTCTATGATGAAAGAGTAAGTTAAAATGTGAATATATTTCCGTGGTTTTGTCTGCTCCGCGGACGCTATTGTTAAATTAGTTTCGGTTTGTTTCGAGGGGGAAAGATCGACGGACATGTGAATCCCGCCCACTACATTTGATTGGGTAAAGCGCGGCCTGCTTCCTGATCTGAAGGCACGCCCACTTGTAGCCCAGTGTGTACATGTTACGACGAGCCTTCACGACAGATTCTCACGCAGTGCAGAATCTGTTCTTGAGAGATTACACCTGACGTGCTGTGAAGGCGCCCCTTGCCGTGTGGCGCGAATATGTGCAATGCAATGTGGGTGGACCACTGGACCTAGCCTGGCAAACCCTCCCTGTCGCGGAATTCACATTTCATTTTCAGTCACAGAAGAGAACTTTATCAGCATAGACAGGGTTAGTGTGACAGAGGAGCGCCCTCTGAGATTCTGCATGGTCCAAATTAAAAGAGAAACGTCCCTGCAGAACACTCAAAATGTTTGCTTACAAAGCTACTGATTTATCACCTCCACCTAAATGTGTGCCTGGGGTCCCACCACTCTGCAGGGTAGAGCCTCACCAAGGTCAATGAGGCGGAAAATAAAACAGTTTTGCAAAAAAGTTGTTCGAATGGTTGAAATGTAAAGTTAGATCATATTCTGTTTACCTCCGAGGGCACTGGTTATTCATTGTATAGGCACTGGTTATCAAAGTGGGGTCCGGGGACCCCAAGGGGTACCTTGAGGGAGTTCCAGGGGATCCCCAGAAAAATGAGGAACAGTTAACCCCGAGCGGTCCTTGAGGGGGTTCTAGCTAATCCCCAGGCTAATGAGGAACAGTCTAACCACTTTAATCCGATTTTATCCTTCAGCTATAAAAGGAAATTGCGGATGTAACAAACTCACATTGTGACGTATTGTGAGCTAAGAGATCTTTTTTAAACATCATAAAAACAACAATAAAAAACAACACTGCCAGGCGAGTACAGGTGATGGCCCAGACCCCCACCCCTGGCACCCCATGAAGACAAAGGCATACGTATTTGCATCCCTATGGGCGAGGGTCGCTCTACTGAATGGCTATACCTTCCCGTGAATGGACGAGGAGCCAACTATTGTTGTCGGGGTTGGTGTTTTTTCTCTCTCGTCTTTTTCTAGGGGAGGCGAGATCAAACTTGGGGTGGCGACCACCACCCTTGCCTCTACAGTGACTACGTGCCTGGGCTCCGCGGGCCAAATACAAATTTGACATGAAAGTTTGACTTATCTTTGTAAAAGGAACAAAAACGCAGAAGCTTCAGAGAAGTGCTAATGGTCACATTGCCACTTGAAGGGGGCCAATTACCAGTGGTGGAAAAAGTACTCAAATGTTTTACTTAAGTAAACGTATCAATACTGCAATGTAGAACTACTCTGTTACAAGTAAATGTCCGTAATTCAAAATGTACTTGAGTAAAAGTACAAAAGTATTGGTATCAAAAATGTACTTAAAGTACCAAAAGTAAAAGTACTAAATGTTTGAAAATAGCCGATCTACAAGTTCACAACGTGTCGTGAATAGCCTAGGTATAAAATAGGGCTAAAGTGGTTAATGTATGTTTTATAATGTAACCATTTATATCTGCAAAGTAACTAGTAGTAACTGAAGTTTTCAAATAATTGTAGGGGAGTAAAAGTACAATATTTGCCTCTGAGATGTAGTGGAGTAGAAGTAAAAGTATAGACAACTGCAAACACTCCAGTAAAGTAAAAGTACCTCAAAATGCTACTTACAGCACTTGAGTAAATGTACCTAGTTACTTTCCACCACTGCATGTAGGCCTAAATCTTTTCTAAGGAACAGAAGCGCAGAAGCTTTAGAAAAGTGCTAATGGTCACATTGCCACAATCACTTAAAGGGGGCCAATTACAGTCATTTACAGCTATTATATCCATGTGCGAAAGCGAATTTCAACCTGTGATGTAACAATAAACCTGATTCTGAACTTCTGTATCAGGATCGTATCATGAGTCCCCTGCTATAACACTCACAGCCCTATTGTCAGTCACAATGGACCTCACAGCACAGCTTTTAGCTTTGAATAGATGCACGTGGAGGGCAGAGATGGATTTAGCTCCTGTTACTGTTCAAAGCCCATTCAGTACAAAGATGAAAGCGTGGTCTTATTTTCAAGAACCAGGCTTCAAGCTGTGGTCATGTAATACATTAGCTGCAATAGAAATGCAAAGAAAATACTTAGTCGTTACGTGACTAGTGCAGGGCCAGCTTTTAGTTCTGCTTGTCTTTGGAGTTTTTTAAATCTGGGACTCACAATTCCAAAACTTGTTTTATTTTTTTATGACTGGCTCTTTATGCAGCCCCACCTGTCAGCCTTTGTCTAAACGTGCAGGCCCTTTCTCTTTAAGGCCCACCTCCCTAGAAACCCACTTTCTTCCATGCATAAATGTAGACCCATGCTGTCAGGTACACCTGCTGGTTGACAGGGTGCGCTGCCCGAAGCTGATGAGCCAAATATCTCCCATGGCCAGTGGTGGATTCCCCCTGAGCAGTATAGATGTTTGGCTCTGGTGTAAAGTAACAAAGTACATTTACTCAAGTACTGTTACTTTTTGAGGATGTTTTACTTTACGGGAGTATTTCCAATTTTCAATACTTTTACTTCTACTCCACTACATATCAGAGGCAAATATTGCACGTTTTACTCCACTACAATTATAGTACTTAGGTAGAGTCAATACCTTTGTACTTTTACTCGAGTACATTTTGAACGCATTGCTGCTTGTCTGGCTGACATCTCGGAGTGGATGTCGACGCACCACCTGAAGCTCAACCTGGACAAGACCGAGCTGATTTTCCTCCCGGGGAAGGGCTGTCCGCACAGAGACATTGCCATCACCATTGATAATGCTGTGGTGACCTCAACTCGGACTGCGAAGAATCTGGGTGTGACCCTGGACGATCAACTGTCGGTCTTGGCAAACATCGCATCAGTGACAAGGTCCTGCAGATTCCTCCTCTACAACATCAGGAGGATTCGCCCCTTTCTCACGGAGAAGGCAGCCCAGGTGCTCATCCAGGCTCTTGTCATCTCCCGCCTGGACTACTGCAACTCCCTCCTTGCTGGTGCTCCGGCATCTGCCATCAGACCTCTGGAGCTTGTTCAGAAAGCTGCGGCTCGTCTGGTGTTCAACCGCCCCAAGTTCTCCCACACAACTATCCTTCTCCGTTCTCTACACTGGCTCCCCGTAGCGGCTCGCATCCAGTTTAAAACCCTGGTGCTAGCCTATAGGGCAGTGAAAGGAACAGCTCCTTCTTACCTCCGGGCTATGGTCGATGCCTACACCCCTGCCCGACCACTTCGGTCTGCCACCTCGGGGCGACTGATTGGCTCGTCACTCAAGGGTCCTTCTGGCCGATCCACACGGTCACGACTTTTTTCTGTTCTGGCCCCACAGTGGTGGAATGAACTTCCCACTGATGTCAGGACAGCAGAGTCACTGCCCATCTTTCACCGCAGTCTGAAAACCCACCTCTTCAGGAAACACTACCCATCCTCTCTGCCTGGCCTACTTGTTGTTAACTAGTTGTACGAACGCTTGTTTATATTGTTGTATTGTTTTATTGGATCTTGTTTAGTCGATACACTTATTTGTTTTAGCTCCTGCTCATTTGATTTAGCTATTTTTGTCTCATCTGTTTAAGGAAATAGGTAGCTGATATAATGCACTTTTACCTTAGCGCTAGGTATACTCTTGGTTGCTTGTTTTTGCAGAAAATGCACTTAAGACTTCTGGTGATAAGTAGTTTTCGTTCCCTACCTATGTTGAATGCACTTCGCTTTGGATAAAAGCGTCTGCTAAATGACTGTAATGTAATGTAATGTAATGTAATGTAATGTAGTCTGTCAAATGTATTGTGCACGTTGCCAGCACGGCAAGGAACTCATTTCCTGAATATTTTTTCACATCAGTCACAGACATTCACTGTCTCTCCAGGGTACGGGATACGTGACCACGAGGCTATGGAGTGTATATGTCACAGGGTGTTTGGAGAGCCAGGGTGATTGAAGACAGAGCGCTTGTTTTTAGGCACGGGGCTTCGGCGCGAAGCGGTGCTTTTCGAGAGGCGGGGCTTTGATGCGACGCGGTCCTGTCTTTTGTTGTTCCCCCCCACATAGCAACCAGGAAGCTACGCTAGGGGAACGCTGAACACACGTTCACACGCACACGCTTGTCCATGACGGAGGCGCGCCGACTTAGTAGAGCTTGAGGCCGAGGAGGCGCGCCCTCGCGCCTCCAGGCGCGAGTGCCCGCGCTGACCGGCCGATGCTCTACTAGTCGACACAGCCGCCGTTCGAGTTGTAAACCGATAGGGACAGAATAGTTCTTTTCATGGATCTGTGTGTGTGTGTGTGTGGTGTGTGTGTGTGTGTGTGTGTGTGTGTGTGTGTGTGTGTGTGTGTGTGTGTGTGTGTGTGTGTGTGTGTGTGTGTGTGTGTGTGTGTGTGTGTGTGTGTGTGTGTGTGTGTGTGTGTGAGGGAGAAACTAAAACAAAAGCCAGCAGAACACAATAAAAGTATCCTAACAGTCCCATTGAAAGCATGAGCGCGTGTGCGTGCGCGCGCATGTGTGTGTGACTGTGTGTGTGTGGTGTGTGTGTGTGTGTGGTCGCGGCCATATATGCTTGTGCACAAGCCTGGCTTGTGGCTCCCTCTAGTGCTCTAGTGTTGCTTCTACAGAATTGCTGGGTGGGTGGTAAAAACGAGCGAGCCTTCTTCAATCACCCTGGTTCTCCATTCACCCTGTAACATATATATCCAATCTGGCATATCGTCGCTGTCGGGCAGAAACCTCTTCTCTCCATGTTCTAACTGTTTGTGTAAATTACTACTTGATCATAGTACAGCGTCACACAAAAGCATCTTAAGTAGCAGATCCGCAAGCTGAAAACGCGGCGCGAAGCGACCCGTTTTGAGAGAGGAGAGAGAGAGAGAGAGAGAGAGAGAGAGAGAGAGAGAGAGAGAGAGAGAGAGAGAGAGAGAGAGAGAGAGAGAGAGAGAGAGAGGAGAGAGAGAGAGAGAGAGAGAGAGAGAGAGAGAGAGAGAGAGAGAGGAAGAGAGGAGAGAGAGAGAGAGAGAGAGAGAGAGAGAGAGAGAGAGAGAGAGCTGAGAGCGAGAGAGAGCGAGAGAGAGAGAGATAGAGAGAGAGAGAGAGAGAGAGGAGAGAGAGAGAGATGTGATCAATATACAGTAGCCTACCAGTAGGCTATTAGCCTACAAATTAATACCGCGGCACGGACCCTGGAGGAGCGTCAGTCCCTCCGCAGTTTCATTAAGGCATGATAGCCTATTTTCATTATTACGTGACACTTTGGCTGAGATGGCCCGCTGGCAAACACACTGAGGGTGGACCTAATAATTCAGCTCTTGGCAACTGATAGCCTAGAAAACAAATTAAAAGCGGTGGAATCTACATCATGTCTATATTATGTATAGGCTACAAGCAATACATCGTTTGACATTTATTTTAATTTTTTTATATATATGTGTTGACAAATGTGGGCACATATATATTTTATTTGTGGTTTGCCACTGTTGTAATTGATTTTGGCATGAAGAATAAAGCATTCTAAAGACATACGCACATTTCAGCCCTGGTAAGACAGCCTCGGGGCTGACCTGAGAACGTGCGCACAGGGGCTGGTTGCACCAGAGAACGTAAGGTCTACCCTAAGTTAGGGAGTAAAGTCCTTACTAGAGGCTTAGTAACTACTTGTTAGTTTGTAACTAGTGAGTTACTAAATTATGTTGCACCACGTCTGTTTATGGCATAACTTAACTAGTAGTGTGTAGACTGTCCTTAAACAATGTATAGTCGCATACAATGACGTCATAGCTCCCGGATCCAATGAAGACGAGCGGTTTCTACACTAAGGAAGTAAAACTCGTATCGTCTCCCGTCAACAACAAAGAACGGAGCGTCCCACCATCGCCAAATCTTCTTCAAAAGCAGCGGTATGTACCATTGATTAACTGACGTTGAATTATAACACTTATGATAACGTTTTATACCGCAGCATTAAATTAAAACATGTATTTTAACCACTCGGCAGTCTGCACCTCTAGGCTATGTGTATCTGCGTAAAATGGACTCAGTGTGAAAATAGCTTCCATTGACATAGCCCCTAACCTCTCCCTCCGCTGTGTAGCTCCGAGATGAGGTTCCTCGTTTATCTCTGTTTATCTCTCGTTTATCATGTTTCTTACCCCTTTCTGCACATCGTATCCAAAAAGTAAAGCATTTCCGCCATTCTCTCAGATGTTTTAAGTTTTGACGCACCATAAAAGCTTTCGAAGAGGACCGAGGCAAATTAAATACTTTCTTCAACTCGTTGGAAAGCTTTTATGGTGCGTTAAAACTTAAAACATCCGAGAGAATGGCGGAAATGCTTTACTTTTTGGATACGATGTGCAGAAAGGGGTAAGAAACGTATGTAAAGTGGAAAATGTGCGACAATGTCCTGCTCAAACGGCAGAGATAAACGAGGGAACCTCATCTCGGAGCGGAGGGAGGGGTTCCGTCAGAGCTACCATGGACACAAGTGGAAGTGTGGCGAGGACATTAATTGCGTTATTTTAAAGACCCTTTTAAATGTTGAATTAGATAATAGGCATACCTTTTATAGCAGGGGTCTTCAACAGGGGGTCCGGGACCCCTAGGGGGTCCTCAGAGCTACTATAGTGGGTCCCACCAAATCTTTGTGATAAGATTTTTTCTTTTCTTTTTACATTAACACTTGAACCCTAGCATCCCTATTCTGTGGAGAACATTAGCTGAAAATAACAAGCTCTTGTGAGCTTGTAGATCTGCTATTTTCGGCAAAGAGGTTTGGTGGTGGGTGGGGGTGGGCGCAAATCAAGTATTGAAGTGGTTAAATGTTTCACAATGAAATCTCTGAAAAAGTTTAATCTGCAATAATTCTATACACTATGTAGGGGGGGTCCCTGCTTCATCACTCTCTCTGCTAAGGGGTCTTGGCTGAATAAAGTTGAAGACCCCTGTTTATAGAATTGAAGTACTTTGCTGGGTGTATTGAATCTAATCTAATCTAATAAACTTCTCATTAATATTTCATTTTTCTCATCAGACCAAGATGGAAGAGAACAGAGAAGCGCAACAGAAAAAAGAACTTCAGTCATGATGAGATCATTATACTGCTCGAGGGTTACAAGGAGAACCAATCTGTTCTAGAAAGCAAATTTAACTCAACTGTTACAAATAGGAAAAAAAACGATGCATGGAACAAGATAGTAGATGCAGTAAATTCAAAGGGATATGAACAACGAGAGTTAAGAGAGATAAGAAAAAAATGGAGCGACCTCAAAACCCAAGCAATTGAAGACTATCCCAGGACAAAAACTTCCCCACTGGTGGTGGTCCAAAACCGGAGCCAGGGGCCATATTCCTCTATAATTATTGACATCATAGGAGAAGATTCTGCTTCTGTAATTGGGATTTCAGGAGGAGGCGTAGAAAGTGGGAAAAAGAGCTGCTGCAACACCTAAACGGTCCAAACACACAGCTCCACCAACTGAAGGTAAACAGTTCATGACATGAAAGATAAAGATCCAATTGAAATGTTATATTTAAATGAGCATTTTGTTACTAAAACTCCTTATAACCAAAACCCCAAAAGTTGACTATACCCCTACCCAGGGTAGAACAAAATGTGACATTGTTTTTTTCATATCTTTAAGATGTCCCCTTCATGAAATGGATTGTCACACTCTGCAGATAAACTAACTGGTTTCCAACATATTATGCTAATGCATTTTTTTATTCTTTTTTTTCTCTCCTCTTAGTTGCAACGGTTCCTGAAAGCCAGCAGAGTCTGCAGGCCACAGATGGGTTCTTAACTCCAGAAACAGCAATTGGGCTGTTTAGTTTGATCACTGGTGAAGAAATCCTAGAGCAAACACATAGGCAGGATTTCTCAGTCATTCCAAGTGTTTCTGATGCCACCCCAAGTACCTCTTTTGCCACCCCAAGTACCTCTGTTGCCACCCCCAAGTACCTCTGTTGTGACCCCAACTACCTCTGGTGTCATCCCAAGTGCCCCTGTTGTCACCCAAATGAGTACCTCTGTAAAAGGACAGCAAAAGAAAGCAGAAGACAGCAAAAGAAAGCAGAAGCGACAAAGTGAGGATACTGAAAATGTAGATGACTTGCGTCGCAAGCTTTTAAAGTTAGAATGCAGGAAGATAGAAGAAGAAACTTTGAAAATAGCAGCAGAGAGAGAAAAGCTGGCTTTAGAAAAAAAAGAAACTAAACCTTGAAATCCTAAAATTACAAGAGGAGCTCAAGCCTCGTGGTTACTCTTTCTCTGAAGTTGAATTGTAACCTTGCCTACAGTACACACTGAACTAATCTTTATGTTCAGTGAGTGATGTCACTCAATTTGCTTAATCTTTATGTTCAGTGAGTGATGTCACTCAATTGCTTAATTGGCTGTATGCCAGCACAATGAATTCATTCTTCATTGTTGGGATCAATAACAGTAGGCCTATACTAGGCCCAATTTGTTACAATGCAGTGAGACTACTGTCATTATTAATTCACTGACTAAGTTATACTTGAACATTTATTGTTAGAAGATGTTATTTATTTATCAGATGTTGCTATTTATTGCAAAGAATGTTTAACATATTTACAGGTATGATGATTGTACACTGTATTAGATATATGTACAGTATATTGATCATATTAAATGATGTATACATTTGTGAATTATTGACATCAATATGAATATATTTTACTGACCAAATGTTCTTTAAATGTATTTCTCATTGCCCTTAAAATGTTTGGGATGAAGTATTTTTCTTTTAAATTCAGTCTTAACAAATCATTTGGAACAGATAACTTTAAACAGAGTTGTAAATATAAGGGATAGATCACATGGGAGACATGAAAGATGTCTCTACACCACTCTGGTGCATTGTCAATAACCCAAACGAGGAGGCTTGCACTAAGAAATAAAAGTCAATTGTTTGCCATCCCTCAGGAAAGGTGACAGACATTTTATCTATCCAGTGATACTGATGGAGGTTGGAGATATAGATGCGTTTACATGAAATTATTCTGGGTAATATATTGCCTAACTATAGCACCCTCTTGCATGCGAGCATCAAAATCAGGTTCATCTTGTGGGACTTCATCATCAACATCCTCTTCATCGTCATCAAGAGGCATCTTCCACAACCTTGCCATGTTGTGCAGCACAATGCATGCAGCAGCCACAACTGCTGCTCTGTCAGGATCCATTGCAATCCCTATGGTAAAATACAGTGGTGGAAAGTAACTAAGTACATTTACTATGGTACAATTTTTTGGTACTTTTACTTTACTAAAGTATGTCCAATTTGGCAATTTTCAAAACTTTATACTTCTACTCCACTACATCTCAGAGACAAATATTGCACTTTTACTCCACTACAATTATTTGAAAACTTTAGTTACTAGTTACTTTGCAGATATAAATTATTACATTATAAAACATATATTAACCACTTTAGCCCTATTTTATACCTAGGCTATTTGAAAAATAGCCAAGGACGCGTTTGTGAGCTTGTAGATCGGCTATTTTCAAACATTTTGTACTTCTACTTTTGGTACTTTAAGTACTTTTAATACCAATACTTTTGTACTTTTACTCAAGTAAATTTTTAATTCCGGACTTTTACTTGTAACGGAGTACTTTGTTGGTTTTGATTATTATTAAAAAAACATACATTAACCACTTCAGCCCTATTTAAACTTTGGCTATTTGAAAATAGCCGATCTACAAGCTCACAATGCGTTAAGAGGCAACGTGTTGTGAGCTTGTAGATCATACATTCTGCATAATGTGTACTTTCTACTTTTGGTACTTAAAGACAAGTACATTTTAATGCCAATACTTTGGTACTTTTATTGAAGTATTTGAATCCCGAACTTTTACTTATATATATATATTCTATATTACAGTATTGATACTTTTACTTAAGTAAAACATTTGAGTACCTTTTCCACCACTGGTAAAATAGCTAAGGGTTAGTCTAGAGAAGTAGAGCCTATTGCTACTGCAGACAAAAATAATTTCATATTGGTCTGAATTAATAATTGTGTGGACAAATATATACTTTATGAATTGATTTGCTCTATAAATGATACCATATGCCATATTGGTCAGAATTATTCATTTTGTGGACAAATATATGATCTATGACTTGATTTGCTATATAGGCTAAATGATAAAAGATGCCTACCCTTGTGCAAGCACGTCCATCTCTTCTTCAATACTCCTATACTCCTCTCAACTGCAGACCTAGTGCTGCAGAGGGCATAGTTGTATTTCTCCTCTGCCCTGTTGGATGGGTTCAAGTAAGGTGTCATGAGCCACTTTCTCAGTGGGTAGCCGGAGTCCCCCAGTAGCATCCCTGAAAACTGTCCAGCCTCAAATTCTTCCCATAGCTGGACCGTTTTAGGATAAAGCTGTCGTGCTTTGACCCGGGCCACTT
>NC_137606.1:7302575-7466046 GCF_963280865.1 Gymnoscopelus braueri
CCCCTCCCCCCCTCGGCCTGTGCACGGAGCACGCTGACGTCACAAAATTTAGAGCGACGCCCCTCTGCACTATGATTGGTTAGGAGATAACAAGGTCCTAAGACCAGCGTTCCTGCATGGTTCGCCCAGCCTTTTTTTCTTTTGAAACAAAAAAAAAAGGGTTTCCGAGGCTAGTACAGTATAGGCTATAAAAAGTGTGAACAGCCCACTAATCTCTATCTTCTCCACACTCAGATGGAAAACGTAGATTGAGTCGGGGAAATGGCGTTCATTTCTCTTCCCAAAGGACAAACATCCCATTTTTGTTTGGTTTGGCTCCACATTCTTGCGGCCTTGACAACGTGACAACGTGCACATGTAGGCCCCACAGCAATTAAATCTGCAAAACAGTGTTTCCACTAATGGATCACATTTCTTTGTTCACTGTATTGACGAGACAAAGTGGTCCCGCGAGGTCCTGCTATGCTGTAGACTGGAGAGTGAGGAAGATGGAATCGACATGCAGGGGCATATTATACCCCACCCCCAACACCCCTCTACACACACGCACACGCACGCACACGTACAGTACACACAACCACACACACACACACACCCCCACACACACACACACACACACACACACACACACACACACACACACACACACACACACACACACACACGTGTATTACTATATTCGTGAGGACATCAACATTTTAGCATGGTGCATTTTTTGACTGCCATTTTTACAATTACTTGCCATTTTTATCCCTAACCGGAAAGCCAAAAATAGCCGATCTACAAGCTCACACCGCGTCGCTCTACAACTCGTCGTGAGCTCGTAGGCCTACTATAGATCAGCTTTTGTCGGTTATACTTAGCTGCATGACACCGTCATGCAGCTAAGTATAAATCAGGCATAACTCTAAGCCTAAGACTTAAACCTAACCTCTAAATGTCTGATCCTAACCCAAACCCAAACCTTTTCCAAATTGTAAGCCATGCCCACACGCACACACGCAGTAAAAACATCCATTTCTCTTGTGAAGACCAGGAAAATGGCTATATCTCAAATTTTACTATACTCGTGGGGACGTTTGGCCCTCACAAGTACAGAAATACAAACACACACACACACACACACACACACACACACACACACACACACGCCCTAATGAGAGCAGACATCTCCTCGGATGGCCTAATATGCCATGGTGTGATATAGGCACGTCAGAGGAGATCTCATCAGAGACGAGGCCCATGCTGCTAGTCTGCATTGCAGAGGCTCATTGATGTATTGGCTTCAACACGTTCTCATCCCCCAACGTGTCAAATACGCTCACTTTTGGTTTAACAATCTGGCTAAGGAAATCAAACAACTTGGATTGGGTTTACACTATGATGGCAGTAATAAACTAGATATCTTGATGTGTGCAGATGACATAATTGTGGTAGGGTAAAATGAAAATGATATACAGAAAATGTTGATGTGTCATTGGTGTAAAAAGTGGAAACTGATAGTTAATCATAGTAAGACTCAGATCATGCATTTTAGACAAGCTAGAATAAAGAGGAGTGATTTTCAGTTTTATTTAGGGGAACAAAAACTACAGTATGTTGAGAATTACAAATACTTAGGCCTTTTAGAAACATGTAACTTTACAATCACCTGCTTACAAAATGCATGGTGTAAATAAATCACAATGACACACAGTATAAACTCATAGGTTTGCATCCTGCATTACGCCCCCATATGTTTGCAGAAATAAAGAATGACACTGAATAGAATATGAGTATGTGTTATTGCAAAGCGTTGGTCTTCTTCTTCTGTCGTATGTCCTTAGACCTTCAGCTCCGTTGCAGCAAGCCAGTCCAGTGTGTCATTGTCTAGGTCAATTAAACCACGATCACCATTAGGTGGCCGGTATTTGGGGCAGCTGGTCATAACGTGTTCCACAGTCTGTTCTGGATCCCCATATTCGCAGTGGGCATTGTCTGTGAGACCCCACTTGTGCATTGATGCATTGAAACGTCCACACCTGTCCTCAGGCGATTGAGGCTTGTCCACTCCTTGCGTGGGAGGTGCTGGCCAGGAACATCTGCTGGGTCCTTGATGTATTTGTGAAGCCTGGATGGTTCAGCTGCCTTCCACTGGTCCCTCCATCTTGCCTTCACCCAGGAAGCCTTGGAGGTGTCTGCTGGTGTTGTGCGGAGCAGTTCCTGGGCCTGTGTGGCAAAGGGGCGCCGGGACTTGAGGCCGCGCGCGCTGTGGTGTCTCCGTGACGACCTTGTGGAGGAGGTGGGATTCACTCATCTGTGCCTTCCGAGCGAGGGCCAGCGTGGCGGCTTCTCGTCTGACCTCTGCTGGAGCGATTCCAGCCAGGACAGGCAGTTGGTTTGTTGGAGTGGCTCGTAGACATCCGGAGACGGTCCGTAGGGCGGTGTTGAGTGTCACACTCTGACCCTGTCCTCAGCCCCGCCCCCTGTCTTTCCTCTGTGGCTCGCTCTTTCCCCCTTCTTTCCTGGTGATGAGGAGACAGGCTACAGCTGTGCGCCCAGCTGCGCGCTGGCCACTGATTGACAATTGACTCTGCCTTTTAACCAGGCGTTCTCTGTTGGCCCAGTGCTTTGTGATAACTTCATGTCGAGTGACCTACTGTTTATTCGTAGCTGTGTCTACTCTCCCTGTGTTTGTTTCCACCGTGCCTTTGTTACTTTTCCCTCTGCCGAGGTGTAACGTTGTTCTTATGTTCTAACTACTGAGAAGTAAAAGGATATCATTTCTGCAAACTCCTGGTTCTGTGCTCCGTTTATTGGTCCAAGTATTACCCGGGTCGGGTCCCTGACAGTATCACAAAGCCATTCATGGACCCCGCGGAGCACGGGCCGGGTGTTGGAGTCCTGGAGCTGCAGCAGCTTACCATGGGTGAGATTTATGATTCTCTGGTCCGGGTCGAGGCACGGCTAGTCGCGTTGGACTCCCTGGGCCGGATGGACGCTCGCTTGGACGCTCTGGAGGCCAGCGTTCTGGAGGGCCAGGCGGGGATCCGGTCCAGAGTCCAGGGAGTGTTGCAGCGGGTTCAGACGCTGGAGGCGGGGCCCCAGCGGGCATCAGCAGCTGACGCTTCGGTCCAAACGGACCCGAGGGAGGAGGAGGAGCCGAGCGTCGCTGCCAGTCCACGGGAGGTGGGAGCCGTTGGCGGGCGAGCCGGCTCAGCAGGGACCTCCAGCATCAAGGAAGCGAGAGCCTGGGCCGCGGTTCCGGATGGGTGGGACCACATGGTTCACGAGTTCCTGGCCAAGGAGTGGGAACTTCGTTCGGAGGAGGAGGGCGGGCGTTCGCCTTCCGCCGAGAGAGGGAGCCGACGCCGGCCCCCAGAGAGAGAGCAGCGTCGGTCGCCATCCCGGGTGAGGGAGCGGCGTCGTTTGTCTCTGGGGAGGGAACGCCGTGGGCGGTCCCCTTCCGGGTCGAGAACCCGTCGTGGGGAGAGTCGCCGCCGGCGTCGTTCGCTGGAGAGAGAGAATCATCGTCCTCCCGTGGAGAGAGAGGTGCGTCGTCTATCTCCGGAGAGAGCGAACAGAGATGGCCGCCGCCAAGCGGTCTCCGCGGAGAGAGAGAATCATCGTTTGTCCCCGGACAGAGAGATCCGTCGCCAGCCTCCTCCCGTGGAGAGAGAGGTGCGTCGTTTCTCCCCGGACAGAGCGGACAGAGAGGGCCGCCGCCAAGCCGCCTCCGCGGAGAGAGAGAATCATCGTTTGTCTCCGGGGAGAGCGGGCAGAGAGGGCCGCCGCCAGGTCGCCTCCGCGGAGAGAGAGAATCATCGTTTGTCTACGGACAGAGAGGGCCGCCGCCAGCGTCCTTCCGCGGAGAGGAGGATTCGTCGCCTGTCTCCGGCCGGAGCACAGGCTCGCTTCCCGTCCGAAGAGAGAGAAGGCCGCGGTCACTCCCTACACCTGGAGCCGGGGCGCCAGTCTCGGGAGGAAAGGGAGCGCCGCTTTAAGAATAAGTTATGTTTGTATTGCGGTCGCTCTGACCACTTTCTCCTCAAATGTCCCATACGTCCCGTACGGGACACTTATTAGTTTTTCCTGTTGTCTTTTTGTTTCAACCTGTTAGGGCCTTTTGCCCGTCTAAGTCTTTATGACTGTGTACCTTGATTCCAGTGTTTTTGCTACTGTTTATGGGGCCTTCTGCCCGTCTAAGGCACTTTAAGAATGTTTACCTTGATCCAGTGTGTTTCTACTGGTGGTAGGGCCGTGGCCCAGTTCTTTTTACTTTTGGTTCCCTTTTATTTTCAGTGTTTTTTCCAGTTGGTTTCCTGTCTCTCACCTGTGTGTTTTCCCTTTCTCTGCCCTTGCTGTTTTGGTTGGTCTGGTGTGTGTTGGGTCTGGGCTTGGCCCAGGCCTGGTGTGTCTGTGTGTTTGTGTTCTTCTCTCAGAGCCTCCCCCCCCCCCCCCCCCCGGGCAGCGGCGACGGGCTGCTGACAGGCCGCTGAGGTTGGAGCGGTTCTGGATCCGACTCGAGTTTGGTGGGTCCCGTTAAGGAGCCGTCCTCAGCGGTGCTGCCCTTGGTCCTGTTCTTCGTCGCTGCCGGGGTTCGCCTCCTCCCGCTTTTCGGAGGTCATATGCCAGTACCCTCGGCTCCACCCGTTGCCTGAGCCCTGGCGGCTTATCCTCCCCCCCCCCCCCATCCCCCCCCATCCCCGGGGAAGCTCCTTGCCCCTGGGGAACAGGGTCTGTTCCGGTGGCCCCCCCGTCCTTGTTCTGAGGACGTCTGGAATCCGTCCTTAAAAGAGGGGGTACTGTCACACTCTGACCCTGTCCTCAGCCCCGCCCCCTGTCTTTCCTCTGTGGCTCGCTCTTTCCCCCTTCTTTCCTGGTGATGAGGAGACAGGCTACAGCTGTGCGCCCAGCTGCGCGCTGGCCACTGATTGACAATTGACTCTGCCTTTTAACCAGGCGTTCTCTGTTGGCCCAGTGCTTTGTGATAACTTCATGTCGAGTGACCTACTGTTTATTCGTAGCTGTGTCTACTCTCCCTGTGTTTGTTTCCACCGTGCCTTTGTTACTTTTCCCTCTGCCGAGGTGTAACGTTGTTCTTATGTTCTAACTACTGAGAAGTAAAAGGATATCATTTCTGCAAACTCCTGGTTCTGTGCTCCGTTTATTGGTCCAAGTATTACCCGGGTCGGGTCCCTGACAGTTGAGGGCAGCATCCAGCTTCTTCACATGAGGGCTACGGCTCCAGACTGGGGCACAGTACTCAGCGGCGGGGAACACCAGAGCCTCGGTGGAGATGCGCAGTGTCTTTGTGGTGGCTCCCCACGTAGTACCGGCTAGACGGCGTATCAATGCGGCACGGGCGGTGGTCTTTCCCTTGACACTGTCCAGGTGTTGCTTCAATGACAGTGTTCTGTCCAGCTTCACCCCAAGCGTTGGTGAGATATCCTTCAGTATCCGTGCCAGGGTCAGGGAATGTCTTGTCCCACTCACTCTGGCTCTGAAAAGGACAGTAAAAATCAAACGTGTGGTAGTGTGAACTTTATGTAAGCATCAATAACGGTTGCGCTAATAACGTCAGATATTTCACGGTTCTAAAAGAGTTATGTTAACTTAGTGTAAAACACAAGTATTCTCGTAGCTGTCTATGCTATTTTTACCCTGAAGAAGGCAGAATGGCTGTCCGAAACATTGGTTTTAGCGTTCTCCTGTCTTGAATAAAAATTGCTTCGACAGACAGCTAAGAGTGTGCAGCGACTCTTTCATGTTCTACCTTTGGCCAGCACCTATAAGTGCCTCTTAGTATTGTTGTAGAGTTACTTTTATAAGATGTGGACACTTAATGGATATTTCTGATGGTGGAGGCGAGTGGGTAAATAATGCCACAACAAGAATATCCAGTACTTTGTTTACTAGGTTTACAGGTCAGCAGTACAGTACAACAACAGCAGTACAGGTATGTTAGAACTCACAATAACTCTAATACAGTCTTTGAGTTGTCAGTCCGTGGTTCCCGAGTAGAGGCGGAGGATGATTCATTCGAATGTCTTTACACTTTGAAAACCGGAACACAACTAACTAGAAACGCGGGCTGAACCGATACACAACAGAACCTGTACGCGAGAGCCAATACAAACACATTATACTCACCAGCACACACAATAGGCTGGCAGCAACACAGATGCTGGGGATAGGCTGGCATTTGTTCCCGCGTTACACTACCCCCCTCTAGACTACTGAGTCCCTTCAGCAACTTCAGGTTAAGCACACAATAAACAGAACAATAACAGGGGCCTGTTCCTCGAAAGGTGAATTAAATAAGCCTGGCCTTAAGCCAAATCCAGGCTTGACAAAGTCGGGTCCGAAAAGCCTCGTTTATTCCGTTCCTCGAACGCCAAGCCAGGCTGAAAAGGAGCGACTTTGTCGAGCTAGGCTATGTCAAGCCAGGCTGTGTCCAGCCAGGATAATGAAGCCAGGCTGAATGGGCGGCGATTCGCCGGCGACGTATTTCTATAAAAGACCATGAACTCGAGCGCAGATTCCTTGAACTTGACCAATCATGGCAGCGGGGAACAAAACTCGAGCAGCGTTTTTCTCTGTGGCCGAACAGCAGCAGCTCATGCAAGCATATGAGGAAGTGAAACATGTTATCAACAGAAAAGGAAACGCGACCGCAATAAATAGATCCAGGGAGAAAGCGTGGCAAAGTATTGCAAGCACACACAGAGTGTGTGTGTGTGTGTGTGTGTGTGTGTGTGTGTGTGTGTGTGTGTGTGTGTGTGTTTGCGACGGACGGGCAACAGGACGTACGGACGGGACGGGACGGGATGGGACGGACGGGACGGGACTGGACGGGACGGGAGGGACGGGACGGGACGGGACGGGACGGGACGGGAGGGGGGGGGGACGGGGGGGTTGACCGCGACGGGATGAGCGGGGGACGGGACGAGACACGCAATAACCCCACATTTGCATATATATATATATATATATATATATATATATATATATATATATATATATATATATATATATATATATATATATATATATATATATATATATATATGTATGTATGTGTTAGACATTTTTTATAATATTTTTAAAAAATTGTAATATATTATCAAACATCTAACAACAATATGAACTATAGTGTTAACAGAGTGACAATGACATATCACATGAGTTATTGTGAAACAATTATGATTCATGGTCACACACTATTTCAGTAATATAATTACATTGATTATATCTTATTGTATTGATTTCATTTTATTTGAATGCAGGGTCATTCAAATGAGTCCATATACAAACACATGTGTTGAATTAACTGTGGAAAAACTTGAAGAACAAAGACACTGGATTAAGTAAGCTTGGCTGTTAGCCTGCTCCTGACCAGGCTAACTTCACAGCTAAATTGCCATGGTAACTAAGGTGGGCTTGCTTCAATTCTCTTTTGTGGAATCGGATAAGGCTAAACTTAGCCAGGGTGAACTGGCTAAATTAATCTTTAAGATAATTCAGCTTTTGTGGAACCGATTCAGCTCTAATCCTGGCTAAATTAAGCCAGGATAGGTGGTAAAGCCAGGCTTTAGCTCTAATTCACCTTTTGAGGAACAGGCCCCAGGTATGCAATACTATTGAGCTTTTCAAGAAATAACTGACCACTTAATTTAACAAAACAAAATTCCATGACACACCTAGAACTGTCTGTGTCTCAAATCAGAGTTCAATCAGAGCTATCCTGGTAATGGGTGAAGGGGATATCTGTAGACTAGGATATTCTATCACCAAGTGCATGGATAGATGGAAAGACACTTAGTCCAGGCAGATCTTCAATCATCATCTCTTTATTTGCATGCCGGCATGTTACAGCATAGCAGTTAGCAGGCAGTCAGCTCCATAGCCCTAGTTCAACTACCACCTCCCTCTCATCCTCCGACTCTCTCGCAGAACTCGTCAATATCACCCTCTCCTCACATTTATAGGACCCAATGATTTGACTCACCCAATGATTTGATTCGCCCAATGATTTGATTCGCCCCCACCTTTTTGATGGGGTCCTGTTCTTGCGCAACAACACAATAACATGTTGATCATCTCATTTCTGGGAACTTACGGTACAAACCCTGCTTATAGAACTTTCCACTGCCTTTGCAGACGCTCTGAGTGTTGCTAAGTAGGGGTGTGCCGATACACTAATTTCACCAAACGATACGATACGATATTTGGCTCACAACTTCGATACGATTTCGATACGATACGATACGCACTTTTTTTATTATGACAAATATATGGGGGAGAAAAAAAGCAAATGCAAACAAATAATTCTGTTTTTGCATTATTCAGATATGCGAACTTGTAGCTTTTCAGCTTCAATAGCCGTTTTGAATCCAAATAGGGCAATAGTGTGACACCTGACCCGAAAAGAAAACATGTTGTCACCCTTTTCACCCCGGGGCTGTTTGCATGCCTGATTATAATTATTGTAAAAAAAAAAAAAAAAAAAAAAAAAAGATTTTTTTTTTTTTTTTAAACGATTTTTTTTCCCCCCAAAACGATACATATCGTCACGAAAACGTATCGCGATATATCGCGGGACGATATATCGGCACACCCCTATTGCTAAGTCATGCTGACTTAAGTAGAAACATCTGGAGGTCATCTGGAGGCCTCCTGACTGTATCATAGGATTTCAACCTGTCTATATTTCTCTTTTATATAAGTATTTACCACTACATGGGCAAGGCTGTCCCCCGGCCCAACCCCCTTGGTCACCTGGGAAGACTCCGAACCTCTCTGTCTGGCCCAGCACCTGAGTCTCCGATGGGTGCAGGCCGGGCAGAGTCTCTGGTGGGCGCAGACTGGGCACAGTAGGGGGGTCAGGAGGTTTCTTTGGACGCGGGCTGGGTAGAGTCACAGGACAGGAGGGTGCAGGCTGGGTAGATTCAGATGGGCACCGTCTTGTCCATGTCCACAATGACACTGCCTGAGGATACGCCGTCTACTAGGCCAGCCGGATCTAGCACTGCTGTTACCCCAGGTTTAGGGTTCTCCACAACTCCCCAAACGTCACACTCGCTCTGTGGTGGCAGGGTTGAAGGTTTCATTAGAAACACTCTGGAGACTGCATAGCTAAAATACTTGTTTTTGTTTTTTAAACATAAAAATTGTTAATATTATTAAAAATAGTGACAGTTGGTGTGTTAAGGGTCAAACATGACCCGTATACCATAGAAGGTGAAAAGTCATCTATTTTTCATGAACCCAAACGTTATTTTACTCATAATAGCAAATGCAAATTGAGTTTCTCTCACTCTCAAACACGTAAACATTGAATATTGACAATTTGAGGGGAATTGAGCCACACTTCCCTGCCGGGTCATTTTTGACCCTTAACACCACAGAGTGACTTTTTTTTATAGAGACCATCAGAATTAACTAAAATGGTGGTCATTAATTTTGTTGCGTTAAAATAGCTGTTTCGGAGGATATCATGAAGCCTTCTTCCAATAATGTAAGGTACTTTGTACCTATTTAAACTTGAAAACACAATGGAAGGGTCCCGAGTCCGACAGCAGCTCCTCCAGTAAAGGACTATTTTAATTATTTTACCAAAGCCCTATTTTATCATTGTGTTTTTAAATTTTATTTTATTTTTTATTATTATATTAGTTGTTTCTGTCTATTCGCCATAACTAACAGATTTTTAACATTCGGATGCACTGATCACACTTTTGGAGGCTCTAAACCAATCATGTCTCTGCACTATTAGCCCGTTGCTGCCTGCCGCTGGTCCGATAGCCAGCTGGGACTAACCTGCCACCACTTTGTTTTGTTTGTCTCCGATCCCACTGTTTGCCACTGTACATCAACCTGCCAACACCTGGATCACTGCATATAGCCTGCTGCTACTAGCCCGCTGCTAGCCTGACAGCTAGCGGCCGGTGCTAGCGGTAGTCGGTTTGACAGCTGTCATCCAGCGAGGGCCTCCACAGGATCACCGAATCATCGAACCCTGTGTGACTTGACTTCGGGACTACTCACAAGAGGTGTCCGAGCTGAGGTCGAGTGTACCGGTCCATCAGAATGGAGACAACGAGGTCCTCCTTGATTAACTTTGTCTGGATGACATCTCCCTTGCTCCCGTGACGACTTCGACTAACTCCGATGTCTCCGTTGGCCCCGCTGCCATCACATCAACTGCCCGAGATCTGTACAAACCTGTTGATGCCTCCGCTTACTGGGCCCGAAGGTTTCCACCCCCGGCCAATTCGACTCCGGACCCCTGGACAACTGTGTCACGGAGCAAACACGGGGGTCCCTCTCGCTCATCTCCACCCCATGCTCCTCCACCCACCACGTACCACCACCACCAGCAATACATTCTCCCCTTTGGCTAATGATGAATTCCCCCCACTCACTGTCCATGACTCTCTCCCTGCGGGATTGTCACCCGACGGCTTGTCGCCCCGCCCAGAGAGGTCAGGGCTGTCCGCCTCTGGTCAGATAAATGTACGCCTCCGTCACCAAATGATAAAAGCGGCTGTCCGACGCCAGTCCGGGGCTCTTAATCCGCCTCAGACTCAGTCACGGACGGATGCCTCACCCGTATTGGATCCATGCACCCCTCCACAGCTGTCTCCTTCATCACGGCTGCTCCAGCCGCCTGTCTCTCCTGGTATCCACTGCCCCCAAACCACCCTGCTGGCAGATCTGACTCACCCCATGGTCAATAATGTTGTCACAAATACTCCAGCCACCATCCCTCCACTTATAACCCCCTCATTGCTGATCGTCTGCGACTCCATAATTAAACACACCCACTTTCCCAATGCAATAACGCGCTGTTTCCCCGGAGTGACTGTCCCGATCCTCTTGGAGAAACTCCCAGGTGTATTCAATTTAATTCCACCGTCCATGGTTCTGTTCACATTGGGACGAACGATTCAGCCCTTCATACTTCCGAGGTGTCAAAAAACTACTTTTTACACCGCATTGATTTTTTTAACCAGTAGTGGAATTAAATTTTTTATCTCTGGTCCCATTCCAACGGTCACTGGCGGCGAGCGTTTAGCCGTATCGCCAGCCTGAATAACCGGCTCAATAGGTGTCGACTCCACAATTGTAATTTCATAGACAATTTTTACTTTGGGGCCGCTCCTCCTTTTTTTAACTACGATGGTCTCCATCCAAATAAACAAGGAAGCCTAAAGTTAGCCGCTAACCTAGCTCTTAGCGTACGTCACTACACAGCCCTGACACGACATACTAAAGCCTATAAAACTTGTAACCACGCCCCCCTTCTGTGATCAAGGCGGAAGTGCCTCTGCCTGCAACGACTGCAGGCTATCTTTTGAGGCAGTACAGTTTTTGACCGCGACAGAGGCGCGCCGCCTCAAGTAAACTTGAGCCACGCGAGGCACCACCGAGCAAGCTAAAGCGAGCGAGTTGCCTTGCCGAACGTTGCGAAGATCACTTGGGCCGACTCAGTGCCTTCCGAGTTATGTACTACCGATAGGGACAGAATCGTAAATCATGTTTTGGCGAGAGCGTTTGCCCCAACTGCCACTCAAAGTGGCCACTGGCCAATCACAGCGTGTCCTTGCACAAGCGTATTGGCCAATCACAGCGCGTCCTTGCACAAGTGGTATAGGTTTAAATGTAAGTACAATTGTGTGTACAAGTCTGACAAACACAATGCTGAATACTGTTTAAAGGTATTTTTTGCTTGTTCTTACCATAACCTGTGTATGGACTGGGTCTGGAAGATTTGGCACGCGTGTTATTTTTTCTTTAATTAATATTATATATTTTTAAGGTGACCAGCAATTCAAGATTTCTGTTGATCAGGAAGTTGTCAATGAATTCATGCAACGGTAAGCAACTCATTGTTTTGAAATGTATAAGCTGGGGTATTCAAATTCTGAGACTGAGGGCTTCCCACCAGACAAAGCATGTAAAAAGGCACCCATTCATTTTCCCTTAGATTACTAGCATAGTTTTGCTTTATTCCAGGATGCTTATGGGATCATGATTATTATATAATGTATATATGTTTTGATCCCATTGCCAAGATAGCCTAATATTGCTCTTTGACAGGGGTCTTCAATGTTTTTCAGTCCAAGGACCCCTTAGCTGAAAGAGAGATGAAGCAGGCCCACATAATGCCTAAAATTGATTTGCATATTAAACTTTTTCATAGATTTCATAGACCTGTTTGACAGCACTATCACCAGTGTTGTGTAAAGTGTGTTGTTTGTCTACACATTATCTTTTCTATGCATATGTTGGTTTCATATTAATGTGTATTACCAAACATATAACCACTTAAAACTTCAGTACTTTATAAATGTGACCTTTGGCTCTGCAGCTATCCTGTTTTTTTCTCTCTACGCCAAAACTCTTTGCTGAAAATAGCCGATCTACAAGCTCACAATGCATCGCAACATGCTGTGAGCTTTTAGATCTGCTATTTGTGTCTAATGATCCCTCGGAATAGGGATGCTAGGGGTCAAGTACAACATTTTTTACCCCTATAACACAGATGTGTCAGCTTCCTGTTGAAGGCCCATGCTCTTTGATATAACTTCAGACTATATAAAGAAAAGGTCTGTCCTAAGGCATTTGGCATAAGGCTCGGACACTGGGTGATTGGGAAAAAAAATTACAATTCTCCAAACAACTATATCTCTGAGCTCTCTCTTTAACCAATCCATGTAACGTGTACATTTCCACTGAGTGTCACAGTTGCTCCACTCAACGTTTGACGCCTGTGCTCATGTTGCAGATGAGCTTAGTGGTTGTGTCACACTTAAGATTGACTGAAATCTGACAAGTAGACTGCGGTATTGAAAGTAGCAAATTTAGGTGCAGTGTTTTAATGCAGCGGTTGTACGTGTGAAATCAAAATTGAGCAACTATGTTGTCTATTGTGTGACTAAAATGTATAGACTGTAAAATCATAATTAATGCATATAAATCAACCCTCTTTAACTTGGCTGCCTGTAAAGCTGCTGCAATGAAATCTGGACCTCCATCTTGGTGCACTGGATCACAACTCGCCTATGGTGATAATCATGTGGATTGGTCTGCATTATGAGAATACAAACAAACATGATCTACCTACACTACAATATGTGGCCAATAACAATAATTTAGTAATTCTTCCTGTCAAATGTTCACCTGTGCATTTGACTAACTATAAAACCGCATACTGTCACCTCTAAATTTTATGTTAAACAAACATACAACTCCCCGATTAATGTAGCAAATACCATGTACATGGTACGTATACAATATAGAGGTTACAGTAGGCTGCTGTAGGCTATGTCACAGTGGCGATTATGACAGGAAAAGTCACTAAATCCACAATATAGCCTAGTTTGTCAGCACAAAATAGTTTGGTTTATTCATAATGTAAAAGTGCATAATGATTGTATTCTCAAATGCAAACCTATTACCACCACTGGGGAGTGGTGATCCAGAACGGGTTCAGAGGAACCAGACAGAAGTCTTCCCGGACAGGACTCTTTACGACAGACTCACTGTCCATTTTTGACGGCTCATGTAAATTATATTTGTCACAAAATAGACCATGCAGTTGCTCATTGTTCATTAATTTTAGACATAACTTCCAGATTAAAACGTTATCGATAGTTTTTCAGCACTCGTGACTACACCAGACGGCTATTTCCACCTCACGACACCGTTGCTTCTTAACTATGGATTCAGATCATCTCTAACTTGGACCAGAGTGAACTGGAAACCCACGGTTCCCGGTTCGATCCCGGGCTCCCCCAGAGTCAGTGTCGAAGTGTCCTTGAGCAAGACGCTGAACCCCTAATTGCTCCCGATGAGCAGGTTTCTGGTGCCTTGCATGGTTTCCTCCGCCATCGGTGTGTGAATGTAATGCACAATCTATGTAGAGCGCTTTGGATAAAAGTGCTATATAAATGCACCATTTATATCTAAACAAAACCCGTCATGGGACACCATCGCATCTTTTTTGTGCCATTTAATTTGGCACTACAGACACAAATAAAGCATTAATAAAAACCACCATTATGCTCTCCGGGTTAACTGACTCAGCATGTTCGGAGTGTAAAGTCAAACCAATTATTTTTTAATTAATTAATCATCACACGACTCCAACCTTCATTTTTTCCCTTTATTTAAAACAAACGTATTGAATAACAGGTGTGATACTGTGATATGATTCTACTGTGTGTGGGGGGGGGGGGGGGGGGGAGCTGGCTAACTCCACAGGATACAGTGCACGTCAAGAAGCTGCGTTCAGGGTAGATGGGTGAAAGAATGTGGGGAGCGCAGGGACGCTGGAAGTGGGGTGCTGAGGGTGCAGCACCCCTGGTGGTGGAGAGAAAGAAAAAAGTTGGGATTTTTTTCTTTTTTTTTTTTGTAAATTAAACAAATATATATAATTTTTAAAGTCTATACACACACCTATATATTAAAACAATGATGTATTTAACTTTGGGGAATAAAATATTTGTTAAAAAGGTGAAAAAACGTGAAAAAGAATGGCTCGTGCGGAGTCCCCCGCCAAGCCCAGCCCCCCCTTGGAATAAATGACTTCCAGCGCCCCTGGGGGAGCGGGGGGGGTAGTATCACACACCTCCAGAACCTTGCTATGCGTCATTATTTATTTCCAAGATATAGTTTTGTTGCATTACGTAAAAGATACACCGCTGATGGTTTGCAAAGAGAAAGAGGTTTAAGGATACATCAAACCAAATCAAAACATGGAACAGAACTCGGGTAAACTCAGGTCGGCGCTGGGGGCGGCCTGCTAAATCTTGCATGATACTGCTTACGGAAAAGAGGGACAACGCTAAAACAGAAACCTTCAATGCATTTTTGTTTCGTTTAGTTTTTTTCTCTGGAAAAGTTTTTTAGACACTTTTATGCCACTTTTTATCAGCTTTGCTGTAATAAAAAGAATAAAAAGAATAAAATAATATAAAATATAAAATTTTGGGTCGTGAAAGTGGATGGGAGGAGGGAAGAGGGGGTGGGGAGGCGAGGAGGACTTGGAGGATGAACCATGTCGGATCCGCGGCGAGTTCTTGGGTGGGGAGGGAGGCCGTTTTTGACCGTGTTTCTTTGTAAACTCCTCTGCATTCTTAAAGAATGTTTGACGGTCCTTTGAGTATTCTTCTGCTAGGTCTGCCCTCAGAGCATGCTCTGGCTGCGGGTCATTCATCAGGGCAATGAGGGACTGAATTACTGCAAGAGAAAAAACACAGCAGAGAGAGAGAGAGACAAACACTTTAAAGTATGTCTGAAACAAACCATTGTAGATTTATTACAAGGACCACTTCTTCCCATTTTCAATAGAATCTTAATATGATTGGTCCACTCCTCACTAGGCTCATTATAAGATGGGCAGTTGGGCACCATTTCTGTCTACTCACTGTGTCTCATTGTTGGTGGGCTGTGGACAGTTCAGAAACCTGCCTACCTATAACATCATTGATGGGAATTCTAAGTGTATAGCCTTTCTCTTCCTGGAAAGTTAGCACACTGAAAGGAAGGTTTCTCAACTGTCCACAGCCCACCAATGAGAGACAGAGTGAGTAGAAAGATATGGTGGCGGTGCCATATTATAATGAGCATTAATGAGGACCAATTATATGAAGATACGGTTGAAATGGGTTAAGTGATCCTTTAAGGCCTAATTTACTTCCATTTTAATGAGATATATAGATAGATACTATCTATAGATAGATATAATCTCATTATATTTGGCCATTTTGGAGTCATCTTTGACAAATTAAAAAGAAAATGTATATTCTCGTCACAATATCGATATCACGTTATCTGGTAAAAAATATAATACTTGATTTGGTCCACATTGCCCGGCCCTAGGCCTGTCACAATTATTACATAATAACTTCAATCATTTTTGCATAATAGTTATAATCATTTCCATGTTGAAAAATTTCATATATTTTCAAAAATAGTGGAAATAGATTGAGCTTGTAGATCGGCTATTTCCACTATTCATGTTTTTATTTAAATTAAATTATGCAAGTTATTTGTCATATCAGCCCTGTGCACCTTTTGTTTATGAACCCTAAAGGCAAAACAGAAATGATTAGTTTTTATATATATATATATATATATATATATTTATTAATTTTTTATATTCAATAACCAATTAATTGCACTGTCAAATCGATTGCTATACCCATTTTGAAATCGATATTGCAATGTAATTTCACAATAGTATTGATGAACACACCTCGTTTAGTTGACCCGATGACTGGGTTCCAGTTCTCCGCGAGGATCACAGGCACCTGTCCTTCCTCATCGATGTTGGGGTGGTAGATGGGGGTCTTGAACGTGATCTTAGGAGGCTTGATGGGGTACTTGTCGGGGAAAATGATTTCAATCGTGAAGGCCCCTTTGTCATAAGGAGGGTTATCCTGGAGAAGAGGAGGTGCACACATGGTCAAACTATGGCGGGAGTGTCACGAGACACGATGATGAAGCAGTGAACAGATTTAAGACAATAGGCTCGGTTTGACATGAAGGTGCCATGTGTGTCTCCCGTTTATATCTGCCACTGGGACCATAGACAGGTAGACGCCTCCTCCGGCTCTGGGGCGCCATTTTGGAGAAGGCAAGCTTCCTGACTACTGGCCAATCACAGCGCGTATTTTCCGGGACTTGGCAGAATGTAGTTGTGTAAAAATATAATGGGATATTTTTATACAACTAGATTCCGGACAAGTCCCGGAAAAGACGCGCTGTGATTGGCCAGTAGTCTAGAAGCTTGCCTTCTCCAAAATGGCAGCCGCGATACAGGTCACTCCAATGAACTGCAGAGGCCAATGAGGTATCTAGGTTTCTATATCTATGACTGGGACAATCAAACAAAACTATGGGACACTGAACTGGAACAGGAAACAGGTATGCCACCTTCTGGAAACCTGAGACTACAGTTGTGAACAGAGCCGATTCAATTTAGGTATTTTAGCAGACTCTTAATCTAGAGCGATTTACAGTCAGCATGGTAAACAGAAGATAAAAAAAAGAAGAGTTGTCCCGCACACTCTTCACTTACAAAACATTTCAGCTAACTAATGAAGGTCAGTTGACCAAAATGTTCATCAATGAATAAAAACAGAACAATGTGTGCAAGACAACTACTATCTTATCTACGTTGGCTGTGCTCTCCTACACATCTCTCCTTGTAAATAGTAGGGGTGCAAACGCACTTTATCTACCAAGACAATTCAAAAGCGACTTACAGGAACAATGAGCCCTTCCCATTTGAATATGGAATATGGAACTTGAATGTTCCTGAAGTTTTTCATTTCAGACTCCAGAAGTTCTTCGAGTTCCTAAGAGAGCGAGAGGAAAACGAGTACAATGTAAATGAGAGCAGGCACTGTGTCGTCTACATCGATAAAATTAGATACCATGATATGTTTGACCCAACACCTCTATATCGATACCGTGACGATATTGCGATAGCCAATCTACAATCTCACAACGCCCTGTGATGCGAAGCGCTATACATCAGCTATTTTTGGAAATCTCAGACAATTTTTACATAAGTATAAAATAAGGCTTAAGGTAGGGTAAGTGATATTTTTTGGTTAAAACAAAAAGTATTTTGTTAAAAGGTTAAAGCACTATATTCTGATAGTAATCATTGCTATAGAGTGTTTGTTCAGGAGTCTCCCCGTCTCTCCAGCTCTTTAATAAACAGAAAATACATTTTCCGGTAGGTGTCAAAATCTCAGCCAATCAGAAGAAAGTACCCATTTTAAGCTTCATTTTTATAGTGTTCCGGTTCCAATTTTGCCTGCTCATTTCTTAGTGTCATCACTTCCAATTTCACTTGTTTAATCTATATCCTGATTGAGTTATCTATCCTGATTGGATAAAATTGGAAATGAAACTGAAACAAAAATGCATTTTCTGTTTTATAAAGAGCTGGAGAGACAAGGAGACTCCTTTTACTGAACTAACACTCTATAGCAATGAGTACTATCAGAATATAGAGCTATTTAACACTTATTTTAACCAAAGAAAAGCACTTACCCTACCATTAAGTGGTTAAAAACAGGACTAGCTAAGGTAGCCAACAGGGTTAACACTCGTGTAACGGAAGAAGGAGGGGGGAAAAGAGCGTCTGAGAGCGGATGCGGTGTCGAGCTGTTTGCGGTGTTATAATAACTTTAGCCTAACATGCTAAGGGCCGTTAGCTCGGTTTTGGGACGACGACAATGGGAGGTTCTCGCTACAACAGTCGTTCTCCTCCCAAAGCCCTGGGGTTTCCCCCCCCTCTCCCTCTCTCGGAGAGCCTGCAAAATTTAGGCCGGAGAGAGAGTTTCTCCGGCCTAAATTGTGCCGGCTACTCCGCTTGCCAGGAATATTTCACAGTTAGCTAACACAGTGAGGAGGAGTGAATTTTAGCATGTGTTTTAGCACTGAACCCAACACCACACACACGGGGGGGGGGGGGTAGTATTGGTATTGGAACATCAGGAGATTTTACCTTGTGCAGCCTTATGGCCGCCAGCCTTCTGGCCGTCATCTTGAAACTACTGTGTCCTTCCCTGGATTCACAGCGCGGCAGCTTAGATGCACCCTTCTCTGCTGCCCTCTGGCTTTTACGCCAAAATCGGTGACCCTGTGAGATTCTGGAGACCACCAGACGGGGCTGTTTTCACAAAAAAACGTTTTAACTTTGACAGTGTTACACATGGAACCCCTTTACTCAGGGTCCATTTGCTGGGGACCCTCTGGAACCGCCTCAGCACCCCATGGGGGTCTCCAAACCCTTCTTTGAGAACCACTGTCACCGGTATCATTTGTAACATTAATAGAACCTTAATGGAAACAAGCCCTGGGCTTATTTGGGTCATCCTTTTAGCATTCTCTTATATAAATCTGTGCCACCATGCCTTTTTTTTGCAAACCGTCAGTTAAGTATTCATTTAAAAAAAACCTCTGTAAGTGAAATAGAAAAACACAAATCTTTTTCAACTCATATGAGGAGACTTCACTTAAGCGTGGATTAGCCGAAAACAGTGACCCCTGCCGTCACACAATTCGATAGCACACTACGTTTGGTGTAATGGCCTACATGTTCAGAAAAAGTTAAACTGTGATGTCCAGAATTATTGTAAAAAATAACTCATGCAAGATAGTGAAATACTGGAGAGGAGGGGAAAATAATGAATGTTTTGATGGTTAAAGGAGGAGTTCACCCAAAACATTACTTATTTTCTATCAATTACACACCCCATGAAGCCTTGATTTCATGCATTTATTATTTTTTGTGGCATTCCTAAGACAATAATTTGATGACCGTGTGCATTTCCGGTAGGAGACACAAATAATCTACTTTGTGTCTCCTTCCGGATACATTAGCCGGTAGGAGACGGGAATCAAATTATTAGCTTAGGAATGCGACAAAAACAAAAAAGAATCCATGGATTCAAGGCTTCATAGGGTGTGCAATTGATCGAAAATAAGTAATTTTTTGGATGAACTCCTCCTTTAAGGATTACAGTGATACCATTTAAAACAGAGGTTTGCAAACTGTGAGATAAAACATAATAAAATCAGTATATCAAATAATTTTTCAACGCCAAAATTACAATGGAATAACACAGAAATTAATGCATTGTGATTGTACAATTATCTAGTCAGTCACACAAGCAATGCAACTAATTAGATCTCCCCCACAAAACTATAAACCATATATATATATTTATTGTCGTGTAAACACACTCTCAATTCTTACCGTCAGTCTCTCGGAGCTGGAAAAATGACCCAACAATAACACCCTGGTAACTAGTAACACTGTTCTGTTGCATGCGTAGAACACTTCATCCTGATAGTGAGCATCCACTCCATTTATATCGGTTTGGTCTACCATGTGGGTGTAACCTTCTGTTGATTAATCATGTGACTTGTGTATTGTCTTAAAGTGGAAACACAGGCTTGAGCACTGTTCTAAACAGTAGCCACTGCATCCCAGCTCCTCATCTGACCTAATCAATCAACATGCCCTCATGTAGGCCCTATTGTCCTTCAGTTTCGTTCCCATTAAGTGGATTTAAATAATCTCTGCTTCTTAAAAAAGATCTATTGGTATTAAGTAAGAAACAAAAGTGTCGCCATCTGATTTTGTGCAGTATTTTCATAATCAGTGTTTAAAGTCGGTACTATTTTCTTACTAGGCGTAGTAATACTCAAAAGGGTGGTGCGGTTTTTGGCACGTGATTCCCGTTAGAACCAATGGGGTCGCTTCTTTATTCCCACCATTTCCTGCAACAACAGCCATGGCAACGGTAACGTCCGAAGAAAATAAATCAAAACAAAGAAAATATCCTTCAAAAGCACGTCAAAAGGACTCGAAACGATGCTATATGAGTCTTGTCTGTCCAGAAAGAAGAGGTTCAGGAATTTACACGGATACATGTACAACAAGCCATGGATACACGACGGTCGTCTGTCCCGACCGAACTTCAACCAGGTGTTTGCACTTTTCCATTTAAGGCCCGTACATCTACATAAACGTTCAGATTTCAAATATAAAGTGCTTACCGCATGGCCACTGATGTTACAATTCTGTATGGTCCCATAGAAATACCCGTATATTCCGTATTGTTCAATAAAGAGTATTTTTAACCGATTGGTGGACATTTTCTCATACATTTATGCTGTATCAGAGTGCAATACACCTCCCAACCGATAGGTTCGCGTAGTTGAAAGGATATGGCAAAAATGGCCACCGATCGGATTAACATGCTTTTTATTGAACAATACGGAAGATACAGGTACTTCTCTGAGCCCGTACATAATTGTAACATCCATGGACATGGGTAAGCAACTTTAAATCTGAAATATGAACGTTTATGTAGATGTATGGCCCGTTAATGGAGAAAGTGCAAACACCAGGTTGAATGTTTCAGGGCTACTACACAACGTGCGTCAACGTTACTTATAAACGTCAACATGGTGTGGATATGGGTTTTTACAAGCCTCCTGAGGACGCTGGGTTTCACGCAACATTCTACCAGCGTGCTATTGACAAACATACATTAATGTGATTAATGTGAGAGGAATACGACAGAAGGATCAACTCTCTCAAACAGAAACGTCAGCAGGTGAGCCACACACACACACACACACACACACACACACACACACACACACACACACACACACACACACACACACACAGAGGGGGGAGACACATTTTAACATGAGAGACATAATTTATTATGTTATCACATGAAAAAAAATCTATTGAAAATAGCAGATCTACATGTAGATCTGCTATTTTCAATAGATTTTTTTTCAAGCTCACAAGTAAAACAACCTCCAAATTCTACTTAAGTACAGTAGCCTACTTGAGTAAATGTACTTTGTTGCTGTCCACCACTGCATCTCACCAGTGCTGATAAAGCCCATAAGCTAATTGGCAATATGCATGTCAATAATGGACTGTCAAATATGAATGTCATTTTATGATTGTATGGGTGCTATTACTGTATTTATCATCCTCATCATATATACATACATACATACATACATACATACATACATACATACAGAACATACATAAGCATGTTTTTTTTTATAATTATGGCAAAACAGTGGCAAACCTCAGTGAAAATGTACAAACATTCGTGTGTCATTTCATCCATGTTCCATCTCTGTGATAACTCGGACATCATTACATCGTTAACAGCTAATACACCAGATGTTGTGATTGATAAAGAGTCCAGGGAAGTGTCTGTATTAGAAATAGCCTGCACCTTTGACTCTAGCCTAGAGGAAGCCTTTATGACCAAGGTCATTAAATACCAACCACTCCATCTCAGAGCTGGGCTATTAGATGCAGACTATTTGTTTTTATATTTGGCAGGCTATAGGACATATAGCCTGGCCACATACTGGCTGTTAGAGGGTTTCAACAACTTGGGATGCCCAAAAAGGAGGCAAAAAGGTTGGCAAAGTATTGTGCTATCTCTGCTACAGTATATATAATTAGCAGCCACCATATATGGTGGAGACAGTGTTACTTATACCCTACCCATAGAGTACTGAGTGACATGCCTATTGTATCATGAAAACATATGCCAGGATTATGTGAATGTAACCTTACTGCACCTATAATATTTGTGTCCCTGTATGTTTCTCCTTTATGTGGACATAAATAAATGGTGTGTGTGTGTGTGTGTGTGTGCGTGCGTGCGTGCGTGCGTGCGTGCGTGCGTGCGTGTTCAGAAATTAACCACCCTTCGCTAACCGCTGCAAGATCTTCTGTGAGAGAGTCATCCGTCAAAGGCTTATAGTTGACCAAGAGGTGCTGAAAATAAACCAGTAACGAAGGATGTTGGTAAACACAGTGAAGAAGCATGAGGATCTTGATGCTTCAAACTACAGGTAATTCAAATACCATGTGTGTCTTTGACAGTTCTGGGAAACAAAAACCTTTATGCTGAAAAGTATATTATAGATGTATTCCCTCACAAAAAAGGCTTTGAGAGTATATTTAAACTAAATTGGCTATCATTGTGAATACATCTTTATTTATACACTTGTGCTCATCTTTCCCTAACATTTTATGTTGTAGGCAGGAAAAATGTGAAGTGATGTACAAATGACACATGCTGTGACACACTGTGGTATATTAATACATATTTTGTACAATATGTTGTAATAATTTGGAGCTTTGTTGTATTTATTTTAGTCTAGTCCATTTTTGGCATTATTCCAATCTAGGGGGCGTGGTAGCATTTTGATTGATTTTCAGCCATTTTGGGCCAAGGAGTGCTGCTTTTCTTTCTCTCTACCTTTCATTACACAGTAGGTTGTGACATTTTCTATGCATGAAATATAAGCTTTTAGCTAAATGTACTTTGTGTATGTTTCATTGTGCTGGGCGCCAATAACTTCAGTAGAAGCGTTTTCTTTCTACAATTCATGAACAAAATTCAAACATGAGTACACTAAGGCACCAATACTTTCAGATGTTAGGTACATGTATTTATGACATTTGAGAAAGATTTTGTGTTGCCAGAATCAACACATTTTACAAGCAAAATAGCAGCACAAGATTTTCGTTTTTTGGTTATTCACTTTTATATACATTTCTGGCTTGTGAAAAAATACTGCAGGATTTTGTGCGGAGACCTTTTAACCCAAAGTCCACAAGGGTATTGTCTATGCAAAAATGCATTGAAAAAGTAGATCCAAGACGTGGGAACGAAATTCATTTTCTAGGCACTTTTTGGTGGGTCACCACACGGCCTGTCAGGTGACATGTGTAAAGTCCACTGGTGTAATGTGGCTTTTAGAATTTGTATATAGTTGTCCAAATAAGCAGTATTAGTCTTCATATAAGCATGTATCAACTCCTAGAATAATAACTCAGCCTATCACTCCGGTATAAGATCCTAAATAAGCAGGAAATACACTAGGGGTGTGCCGATACACTAATTTCACCAAACGATACGATACGATATTTGGCTCACAACTTCGATACGATTTCGATACGATACGATACGCACTTTTTTTATTATGACAAATATATGGGGGAGAAAAAAAGCAAATGCAAACAAATAATTCTGTTTTTGCATTATTCAGATATGCGAACTTGTAGCTTTTCAGCTTCAATAGCCGTTTTGAATCCAAATAGGGCAATAGTGTGACACCTGACCCGAAAAGAAAACATGTTGTCACCCTTTTCACCCCGGGGCTGTTTGCATGCCTGATTATAATTATTGTAAAAAAAAAAAAAAAAAAAAAAAAAAGATTTTTTTTTTTTTTTTAAACGATTTTTTTTTCCCCCAAAACGATACATATCGTCACGAAAACGTATCGCGATATATCGCGGGACGATATATCGGCACACCCCTAAAATACACACATAATAATAACTGCAAACTTCAGGCGCTGGAAGGCCCTGGATAATTCTACAGTGATCTATAAGTTCACAATGCATCTTGCTGTGACCCGTGAGCTTGCATATAGCAGGGCTGCCAACTTTCCGAAATGTCTAGGAGTGAGACTCAACTGTCATAATGCGTTCGACCGCGACCGTGAAAAATTTTTTTGGGGGCCCAAAATTTTAAAAGGGCCCTTTTTAACGCTGATTTAGAGGAATTTAACATTAAGACTGATGTCTTCACCCCCATGCCAGCTGCTCTCCCTGTCGGCCCCCTCATGCTTATATAGTGTTAATAACTGACCAGCACAAGTAGAAATGAAAACAATTCTAACAAGAAAATATTTGACAAATTAAATATGTTTATTTATAAAATGTCAATATAAAGAACATAGCAGCCTTCAAAGAACAATAGCAGCCTTCTAAGAACCAATAGCAGCCTTTTCCTTTAGTGCATTTTTTTCGTGTAACAAAGAACCAGAATAATATATATATTATAAAACAATAAAGTGCACGTCTTTGTTTGTGTTTTAGGGTTTACATGACATGTCTCATGTTGTAGGTTTTTGAGGCAGATTTTGATGCCTTGATGACAGAGGGAGGGGGCTCCCATTTGAAACACTGTGGCTCAAGGTTTGCCATCTTCACAGTCATGATGGATGATAGAGTTCCCTCAAGAGCCAAACTGTTTCGGGTTTTGGTTTTGTTTAGTCCCACCACAGAGAACACTCGTTCAGCATCAGCATTTGAATGTGGAAGTACCAACACCAACTTGGCAATACGAGAGAGCCTTCCAAATCTGCTCCTACCGGTCACCTTTGGAAAATGTACATAGGAAGCCTAATTACTCTCAAGTATTTTTGTATAGAATTACGTTGATTACGTCAATGGGTATTTTAAAGGGTGCAGAATAATTCTTACCTTATTCTTCATTGATCCCATGCTCCCCCAAAAGCTCTCAATGTCAAACGTGGCTGGGTCTTCGGACATGGCAATGTCCATGGACTGGTAGTCCAGAAACTCCTCACTCAGTTCATCACGCTCTTCAGGTCTGTTGTAAGGGAGAAGTTCAGGAAACCTAAAAAGAACACAATGTGCACTGATCTGGTAAAGTAATGTAGCTGAAACAGGGGTTGTTTTTCAGATGTGGTCATCAAACTTTACAATCCATTTAGAAAATGTGACAACAGCCTGGTCTTTAACCTGCTCTACTTACTAAGCATATTGAGATAACTTGTGTTATGATTTGGCACTATACTGTAGATAAATGTACTTGACACCCCAACTAACCTGTGGACAAAGTACAAGGCGTCTTCCACGCCACACTCTACCCTCTGCTGGACATCCAGAAACATGGCATGTTGTAGCAGGGGCTCTCTCATGGGGAGTTTCTTCGTGGCATACTCCACAGCCCTCACCAGAAACTCCACTGCTGCCTGCTGGAACCTCTTCACTTGCTGTGGTGTAATGTCTCCTGCATCAAGGAGCCTGTTGAGTGTTGCTCGAGTAGTGAAGCCGATCGCCAGCTTTTCTCCTACGAGAGACACAATAAAACAACAACTTCAGAGGTCATTAAGGTGCTGTATGCGATTCTGGAGAAAGATTGATGCAATATGTTCTCATTCCACCAACACCAACCCAACATGTCAGTATGAGACTGGGAATAAGACCGGTGCTGAGTCACTTTAGCCATCATCAACAACCACAATAGCTAACTTGAAAGCACCCCTTTAAGTATCATCATCACATCAGTGATTGATTGAATACTTTATTAGACAGAAATGCAAACAGCACAAGGTACAGTCACACATTTGGGCTAAAAGGATAATATAAAGTCCTGTGGACTCGTTTCCATTGTGGTCCTATGTGTGTGATGAGATGAGATGACCTTATCCTCATACCTTGTCTGCACAAGCAGCCCTCTAACAAACAGTATTATGTGAGTGAGATCAGTGAGTAGATAGTGTATGTGCATCTGCTGATGTGAAACTTGGAGAATTACCTGGCAGTTGGTTTGATGGGTCCTTATAGAGGATTTCATGCAATTCCCGGTGCTGCAGTGCTGCAGGCTTCAGAAACTTCGAGAGCAACTTGCGGATGAAACTCCGCATCTACAAATTTGTATTTCAGAAATGATTTAGAAAATTACATTACAAATTACAGTAGAGTGCTAATGAAAAAAGGAACAAACTTAGTACATTATTACTAGCATACTGTATTACTAGAATACCTTCCCAATTTACCTCATCATGTAGAAGGAAGATGGAGGACTTCTCTCTCTGGAGGAGGAGGTTGAAGGTGGAGAACACTGGCAACGTTGCTTGATAGAAGAGCAGGTACACCTCCGTCATTGGGTTAGAGAATGCTTCCAACAGCCTCCTGAACCTTGGTTGTTTGTCATCTGTGAAAACAAAAAAAACACAGGTTGTGCATACCATAGATATATATAAAGGCTAGATGACTCACCCGCGCTGCTGGCCAATGGAGTACGACATTGCCACATGGCGGCCATCTTGAAACAGTCATTCATAACATTATGTCTATGGTGCATATACTTTAAAATAATCATAGCGTGCTCAATTTTCATCCGATTTTCAAACGGTTTGGTGTGTTGTAAACACCAAAGATGTAGTTATGATACTGCATACTTAAAATTATATTTAAAAAAAAACATGATTATAATTATAAGTATGCAGTATCATAACTACATCTTTGGTGTTTACAACACACCAAACCGTTTGAAAATTGAGCAAAATTGAGCACACTATGATTATTTCAAAGTATATGCACCATAGACATAATGTTATGAATGACTGTTTCAAGATGGCCGCGGTTGAGCTACGCTTGCGCCGCCCCCTTGAGCCATCTAGCCTTTATATATATCTATGGTGCATACTACATACATTAACTTTTCAGTCTGTTATAATAATCGTTCATTTGAGTCATTGAAATATGATGCCTACTTGATGACTTGAAGTAGCTGACCAATGGCTCATACTGCTGCAGGATACGAGTCAAACACCTCTCGAGGCTCAACCATCGAATGGAAATGTGCATAAGTATTTCCAAATACTCGCTTCCATGGAGTTCACAGAATTCTATGACAAGAATGGAACATCTTAATTTCAATTTAATTTAATCTAACTCTTCTGCATTTCATTTGGACTGCACATACCTGTCAGGTAACCCTTCCGATTGGTGCTTCCTTTAAACCATAATCCCACATCCACAGTCAGATCCTCCGGATCAAATCCACACACCTGCAACACATGATGATTTATAATCACATGACATTTTTGTCATAGATTCATGACACCACAGCATAACAAACAACCAGTTAGACTTGACATTAGGCATAACGGATACGGTAGATCATATAAATCATACATGATTCAACTCACCTCCAAAAAGCCCAGGCCAGCCTGTTTGGCAGTGTTGTGGATGATGTGACAGGGGAACCCATGGATGTAGATGCTGCCATGTTCTTTAAGAATTCTGGATGCGATGGAATTTCTTGCTCCTGTATTGACAGGTGCATTATCAACAGACAGACTCACACAGTTTCTCCATGGTATGGCGTGTGTGTGTGTGTGTGTGTCTAAAAATGGGGGCTAGAAAGTGTGGAAAATGTAATGACCTGTATCAGGTGATCTGTGATCAATGTGAAAGGATTGGTCCTCATCTTCATGACCAGTTCCTTTCTGAAGTGTGGGGCCACTGCTTCATTTATTATGCACGATGTTTTTGTGCGGGCGCAGTTGTAGTTCTGTGCAGTAGGGGAATCTTTGAAGCATTCTTTTAGCAATGGGCTGAAGTAATCTGCTACTGCAAATGGCACATTGTGTTCGACCATTGACACTGCCACCTTTACCTCAGCTCTCCTTGTCTGCAACAGAAAGGGGGTAATCAAAGAGCAAATCATGTAAAAACATTCCATAAAACATTAAGTGTTTTTGGACTGAATAAATGGATTTATAGCGGACTTAAGGTCCCTCGAAAAACTCAATTACATACAATAAACATAAATAAAAACAGTCCAAATGAACAGACAAGGCATTTGTGACAGTTTGTTTCATTTACTAATATTTATGCTGATATAACCTACAAGTACAATTCAGCTACTGCCACTGTTCAGAATATATATATATATACCTTGGCCTCTTGTGCTGTCATGCCACCAACAGAGACTGGGGCATAATAAGGTGCAATCGTGGTTGTTGACTTTAGTGCCTGCACTTTGGCATGATGCCCTTTGCTTTTTATATGCCTGATGACATCTGCCTTTCCTTGATGGGCACAGCTGTTCTCATGTCTGCATGTAGAGCACCAATAGTAGGAGGTGGTGGTGCCTAGAGTGATGAATGGCCATTCTGCTGTCCACTCCCTTTTAAAAGTGCACCTGTAGGTGGCTGCTCCACTCTTAGCCCACTGCTTTTTCCCCGTTGCTACCTTATTATTATTTATCTCCACAGTTTCCTCTGCTGGCTCTTCTGTCTCATCCTCTGGAGCCTCAATCTCTTCTACATCCTCATCATCTTCTGTCTCCTCCTCTGCATTCTCATCCTCTGTGTCCTCAATCTCCTCTACATCATCATCTTCTGTCTCCTCTGCATTCTCATTCTCTGTGCCCTCTGGACTCTCATGTTCCTCCACTCGGTCAGTCACTGTGAGATCCAAAGCCTCCTCCACTCTGTCAGTCACTGAGAGATCCAAAGCCTCCTCTGGCCTGGCAAGTTTGGCAGGGGGTGGTTGACCCTTCGCTGCCCAGAATGACAGCAGATCTCTCTGCTGCTGCTTCTTTTTACCGGACTGTGACATCGTTCAGACTTTCAAACTAACAAACAGACAGAAATCAAAGTATACAGTTAAGGAATGAATGATCCAGTCTCAAATAGCTACATGTTACTGTTTGCTTGATTGAATATTTCATTAGACAGAAATGCAAACAGCACGGGTACAGTGCTGTAAATTCCCTTAGCTCATAGTAAGTATCCATAAGCTCACACACACACAAATACATGATGATTTAACTCAGTGGTTCTCAACCTCTTCAGGCCACTACCCCCCCCCCCCCCCCAAAAAAAAAAAAAAACCACCCTGACAAGGGGGTCCCCCAGGAGGCTCTATGCACAGCAGCCATATTGGAAAGAATTTGGGCCTCTTCTTGCTTCCTTCACAGGTGTTACCAATGAAGGCTCTGTTCCATTCTGATCGGGGTGCATGTTGGCTCACTAGAAACACTCATTTTGGTTCCCAAATGGCCCCTTATGGTGGGTGTGTAACTCTGAGAGTGTACACATGGAACCAAATGGACCCTTACATGTCCATTTGGTTCCTTTTGTACACTCTCAGAGTTATGGGGGTCCTTGAAAATAAGACAACCACTATGCCACACTAAATGGAACAGGGCCTTAATTAGTATCATTGATAACATTCCCAATATTGTGCATAGAGCCTAAATATTGTGAAAATAGCAGATCTACAAGCTCACAACGCTTTGCATGGCGTTGTGAGCTTGTAGATCAGCTATTTTCACAAATTACACATTTCTATAGTATTGTTTGTTGATTACTTTTCATGCAGTAATGCTATTTTATATTTCATTTCTTCTTTATTTTTTTTGGTATTAAAAAGGTCTTTTAAAAAAATGGTCACTTTACTGTCATCTGGGGACCCCCCCCCAAACAAAAAAATTACGTGGGGACCCCCCTGGGTCTTGTGGGTCCCGACACACAGGTTGAGAACCAGTGATTTGACTAACACTGCTAGTCACGGTTTGTTGTTAAACCCACCAGCAACATGTATGCTGCTCACCAGCAGCCTGTGTAACGTTTAAGTCTCATGTAGTCAGACCCACCATTTCATCAAAATAAAATGATTTGTAAAGATAATGTGTTTGTAAAAAGGAGGTGGTTAAGTTACCTACCGTTTGACCTCCCGCTTCAGAATCAGTCATGTCACGGCATTATTTGAGGCGCTGACACAGACGCGTCGGTCGGCGTTTCAAGTTGTATACTTTTTTAATTTCTCCACCAAAGTGTTGTGCTTCCTTAAATCCTTCTCGTTGGCTAGAGAGACGCAATGACCCGCCTTAAGCTGCCTCTGATTGGTTTGTATTAGTGACAGACGAGCGTCATGTGAACCGTGGCTGCAGTCCATCCCATCGCGCAGCGCACCTCCCCAAATCTGGAAAAGTCGTCCTAAAACACCCTCGCCCCCGGTCTAATGCGGCGGCCACGGTCCGCGAAAAAAGGGTGGCAGTGTGTTTTAGGACGAGGCTTCCGTTTTTTTTTTTGCTGTGAGAGGGGGGAAAAAGCGTGAGAAATGGCAAGTGTGGCGTGAGGCGTGAGAAGAGGTTAAATTGCGTGACTCTCACTCTCAAAGGGTGAGAGTTGGCAGCTCTGATATAGGCTGTTTTCACTACAATGGCCGGGTTTCCCAAACGAATTTGAGCTCGTGCGTAGTCTAGAAGCTGCGTAAGAGCCTCCACGCAGCTGCGCAGTAGCAACCCAATCTTCGTTAGTAGTAGGGTGACCATACGTCCTCTTTTACCCGGACATGTCCTCTTTTGAGGTGCTGTCCGGCCTGTCCGGGGGGAGTTTATAAAATCCTTCAAATGTCCGGTGTTTTGGGATTTTTTTTTTTTTTTACACTGAAAGCGCTAAATATGGTCCTTCCGTAACCCTGGTTCCGCAACACGGCTGCTGACAGGCTGCTGGAGGCACACGTGACTCACGTGTGCCTCCAACAGCCTGTCAGCAGACGTGACCAAACACACACACTCACTCACTCACTCACTCACACAGACACACACGGAACAGTGTCGCGCTCAGCGCCTCCCCGAAAAAGACGATAGACAGAGCGAGGCGGAGAAAATGCCGAAACGCAAATGTAACTTCACGGATGAAATGCGCAAGAAGTACCTGTGTTTTCGTCTGGGTCGTGACAAATGCGAAGCAGAGTGTACAGTTTGCAAAGCAGGCACATATGTCTCCGTGGCAAATAAGGGTTCTTCTGACCTGCAAGCCCATATTGCCACTGTTAAGCACAAGAAAGCTGTGCAAGGCGAGACTTCTTCTGCCAAATTGACCGACTACTTTGTACCACCTGGCAAAGCAGAACACATGGTCAATGCAGCTGAGGGAGTTTTAGCTTTTCACACAGTGAAACACCATAGCAGCTACAGGTCAATGGATTGCACCAGCACTTTGCTGAAAAGGGCATTCCCAGACTCAGATACAGCTAAAAAGTTTTCAAGTGCACGTACAAAAAGTGAGGCCATTGTCAACAGCGTTATAGCGCCACACTCTGTTGAAATCGCACTGGAGGCGCTCAAAGACATACAGTATTGTGGCATCGCTACTGATGGGAGTAACCACGGTGCAGTGAAAATATTCCCAATAATAATCCAATATTTTGACTGGAAGAAAGGTGGTGTACAGAGTACACTGATTGAGGTGAAAGATACACCAAATGAGACTGCAGACACCATTGCAAACTATTTGATAGAAACATTGAGAAAAAACAATTTGACTGAAAAATGTATTGCATTTACTGGTGACAATTGCAACACAAATTTCGGAGGAATCAGACGTAATGAAGAGGGGAGGAATGTGTTTGCAAATTTGAAAAGGTTGCTGCAGAACACGACTCTGGTCGGTGTGGGTTGCCCAGCACACATATTGAATAATTGTGTTCATCATGGTGCAGACACACTTGATATTGAAATTGAGAACATCATCTTCAAAATCTACCAGTACTTCCACATTTACACTGTGCGCACAGAGAATTTGAAGGAGTACTGTGAGTTTGTTGACATTGAATACAGAAGGCTCCTTTCCCACAGCAAGACACGATGGCTGTCATTATTCCCTGGAATTGAGAGGCTGCTGCAGATGTTTCCAGCATTAAAGTCATTCTTTCTGTCTCAGGAAAAGCCACCTGTAATGATCAGGAAGTTTTTTGAAAATGACTTCAGTGAGATTTACCTCTGGCACATGCACTCACTCATGAGTGTGTTCCACTCACACATTCAAGAAATGGAAAGGAAAGACAATTCTGTTGTGGAAGTGAGGAACATCTTGCACAGAGTCCATACTATGCTTGAGGAACGCAAGAGAAACAACTTCATGTCCATGAAAGTTAAGGGACTACTGGCACAGAACCGCAAAGATGGACTTGGTCAGGGCTGTGACCAGTTCCGTGCTGATGTACAAGGTCTGTACAGTGCATGCCTGCAGTATCTGGAGAAGTGGATGACTCCCATGGAAGAATTCACCCCATTCATGTGGATGGATCTGAGTGAGACACCAGATTGGAATGATGTGGAAGCCTGCATCAAGTACCTGGGAGAGAAGGGGGTGCCAATTGACGATGCAAAGTGTTTTGATCAGGTCACCAATCTCAAGAAATTCACTGAAAGCTGCATTAGTGATGGAGAGTTCAAATGCCTGCAAGTGCACCAGAAGTGGACCAAATATTTTGAGAAGGCCAAAAGCATAGCATGTTACTCAGAGGAGCTACTGAAGATTGCACAGTTTGTCTTTGCCCTTCCTTCTCACAATGCAAACGTTGAGAGGGTTTTCTCACTGATGCAGAGCCAGTGGACCAAGGAAAGAAACCAGTTGTCTGTTGAGTCATTGAAGGGCCTTCTATTAGTGCAATACAATTTCAAAGAAATGTGTTGCAAGGACTTTCATGCTTATTTGATGAGCAATCGGAAACTGCTGGGAAAAATAAGCTCTTCAGCAAAATATGCATGGGCAAACAAGGACCAGGGAGACCAGGGAGATGAGGAGGAGGAAGGCCAGGGAGACGAGGAAGGCCAGGAAGACTGAAGAAAAATAAACATTAAACAATAGGCTACCTCTCTTTTTCTTTTTGTTCAATGTTGAGGCATTATTTATATTTTTTACATTAGCCAAAAGAGACATTATTTTGAAGAATTTGCTACCTAAACATTAAAGAACAGGCTACTTCTCTTTTTAATTTTTGTTTAATTAACAGGTTTTGAGGCATTTTTTACATTTTTCCATGATTATAGACATGATAGAGATGTTATTTTGAAGAATGGGGTACCTAAACATTAAATAACAGGCTACTTCTCTTTTTTCTTTTTGTTTAATTAACAGGTTTTGAGGCATTTTTTACATTTTTCCATGATTATAGACATGAGAGAGGTTATTTTGAAGAATGGGTTACCTAAACATTAAATAACAGGCTACTTCTCTATTTTCTTTTGTTTAATTAACAGGTTTTGAGGCATTTTTTACATTTTTCCATGATTATAGACATGAGAGAGGTTATTTTGAAGAATGGGGTACCTAAACATTAAATAACAGGCTACTTCTCTATTTTCTTTTGTTTAATTAACAGGTTTTGAGGCATTTTTTACATTTTTACATTATAGACATGAGAGAGGTTATTTTGAAGAATGGGGTACCGAAACATTAAATAACAGGCTACTTCTCTATTTTCTTTTGTTTAATTAACAGGTTTTGAGGCATTTTTGACATTTTTACATTATAGACATGAGAGAGGTTATTTTGAAGAATGGGGTACCGAAACATTAAATAACAGGCTACTTCTCTATTTTTTTTTGTTTAATTAACAGGTTTTGAGGCATTTTTTACATTTTTACATTATAGACATGAGAGAGGTTATTTTGAAGAATGGGGTACCGAAACATTAAATAACAGGCTACTTCTCTATTTTTTTTTGTTTAATTAACAGGTTTTGAGGCATTTTTTACATTTTTACATTATAGACATGAGAGAGGTTATTTTGAAGAATGGCTCCCCCAAAATAATTAAATAACATAACCCTAACCTAACCCTAACCCTAACCTTAAAACCGAAATAAAGTTAAAAAAAAACAGTTACAAAATTCGCCCATTTTTGCCCAAAAAACGGCCCAAAAAACGGCCCAGAACCGCCCAGAAACGGTCCAGAACCGCCCAGAACCGCCCAGAACCGCCCCAAAAAATCGCGCGCGCGCGCGGGACGTTAGGTGTCCTCTTTTTCGTTAGGTGTCCTCTTTTTGGGAATTCAGAATATGGATTTCAGAATTCAGAATATCAGAATATCAGAATTCAGAATATGGTCACCCTAGTTAGTAGCAGCTGTGTGTGCCCTACGTGCCATCTAAACTGGCTTCTGGAGACACCATCGTCGTAGGTTCTCAAGCGCACAGCGTTACGTGTGTGCTAAAACTACACTCGGGAGACAGCATGCACGTAAAGACCTCCTGGACGAAGCCTACGTAAAGCCTACGTAAACTACGTAGTGCTGTTCTACGCTACACAGCAGTTTAAACACCCTTTGCGAATATATACAGTGAAATGGATCATAAAAATACCAGAGCCAACTGTCAGATGTCCTGAAGCAGTCCACTCCAAATACAACTTTTGAATAATATATTTATGAATTAAATTACAGCGGTGAGGTGACATCTGCAAGGTAAATAAAACACTAAAGTGTCCCCATTATGCAAGTAAATTAAATATACTTAAAATACCAAAAGTAAGGTATGCAGAATGTCCCATTTCCCAAATTTAATATGTATTAAAATCTTTTGAAAATAGCAGATCTACAAGCTTGTGAGGCGTTGTGAGCTTGTAGATCTGCTATTTTCAAAAGATTTTTTAACCATTCATATACATGGCGAGCGCAACAGCTGTCACTTTGTGAGAGGAACTGGGGACTTTCATCATAACGTTTAACTATAAAACTTCAAAATTAAGGAAACATGTTTAGCTCAGCATCATTTATATACCTTTAGTTAACTTGGCATATTATACACTCTGCTACATAGTGGGTCTCAAGGCACCCTCATGGTTCCTTGAGGGAGTTCCAAATGGGCGTGATTATGGATCCCACCAACGCTCCAGCATATAGACCCGCCTTACCTGTCTGATTGGCTCCCTGGCAGGCATAGTTTTACTGAGGCTAGGGTTAGGGTTAAGGTTAGGTTTAGGCATAGTTTTACTGAGGTTAGGGTTAGGGTTAAGGTTAGGTTTAGGCATAGTTTTACTGAGGTTAGGGTTAGAGTTAAGGTTAAGTTTAGGCATAGTTTTACTGAGGTTATGGTTAGGGTTAAGGTTAGGTTTAGGCATAGTTTTACTGAGGTTAGGGTTAGGGTTAAGGTTAGGTTTAGGCATAGTTTTACTGAGGTTAGGGTTAGGGTTAAGGTTAGGTTTAGGCATATAGTTTTACTGAGGTTAGGGAATGGTTTGGGTTGGACTTCAGTGCTAAGCCTTTTTTAGAAAGGGCATCCTTTCCGAAAAAGGCAGAGCAAGGAATTTTTGCTCTCGCCATCTTGTTTTTGAAAGAAAGTCTTTTTGGGATCCCGTTACTCTTTAATTTTAAGGTCCTTGTACTTTTACATTCTGTTTACTAAGTCTTTAATCTAAATTCTAAATCTTAGCCCTAAGTTCTTTTTGGCTGTTTCGCCTTTCCTAAGAAAGGATTCCCCATTAGGGTTAACCCTTTTCCCTTTCTTCAAAGTTTAGGTTTTTAGGCATGTTTACAAACTATAAATAAAATTGCCAGTGAACTTTGTGAGGAATGTTCACTGGGGACTGTGCATGGCAGGTACGTCCAGTCATCCTGAGTCCCACCTTAGTTGGACCGCATACCAAAAATCATCCATAGTCTCATTATAAGAATGTTTACAGGACTAGGACCCAATAAAAGATTTAAGAATACAAATGTAGTTATGGACCCAACCGCGATGGAGGGGCGCAGTCTCAAGCGAACTTGAGCCACGGGAAGCACCACCGAGCGCGCTAAGGCGCGCGAGTTGCCGTGCTGAACGTTGCGAAGTTCGCTTTGAGCCTACTCAGCCCCGTCCGAATTATGTACCGATAGGCACAGAATAGTAAATGATGTTTGTGGGGACTGCGTTTGCCCCAACTGAACCTCCCAGTGACTACTGGTCAATCCTAGTGCGTCTTTCCTGAGACTAGAACAATTCTTTATTTCTGCTACAGGGGTTAGGCTTAGAGTAATGAGAACCTTAAGACATTTATTTTTAAGGTCCTTATTATTTTGCATTTGTTCATCTAAGTCTTCCTAGGTCCATTGTTTGATTATGTGTGTCTTTAACCCACTTAGTCCTTTTGAAGGTTGAGGGGGCATTTGGGTTGACTACTCTCACACCTATTTGGGTCTTAAGCTATGGGTCAGGAAGAAACCCCTTGTCTTCCCCTAGGGTCGTTGATGCTTCTGTGATTGTCCTTAATCTAGTATCTAGGTCAGGTGTTACTCCTCCTTTCTCTGAGTGGGTCTTTGTTCTTTTAGTTCTCTCTGAGTACCTGGTGGTCTCTTTGTGTTTCTGTGAGTTTGTTTGATTGAATTAAGAAGGGTTGGTTTGTGTGTTTCTAATGTTTGTCATATTAAGTCCCTCTGGACAAATTGTACCTAATCTGTTTATCCATTGTCTTTCGTTATATTGTCTTTGTCCTAGTGTCCAATTTGGGTTATGTTCTAGGCCAGAGACTTTTAGGGAATTTATGCCATGTGTCATAAAGTGTTGAACAATTATTAAATTGGTCTTCTTGGCATTATTTATATTATATCTGTGCTGGTTTAATCTGGTGGCGATTGTGTTTTGTGTTTCACCCACATATTGAAGGTTACATTTGGTGCAGGTGATTAAGTAAATACAGTTTTTAGTGTTAGCTTGTATTTTTTGTTTAATGCCAAACACCCTTTTGTTGTGTCTGTTGGTCACCATTTGGGTGCTTTTAAAGTAATGTGGTCTCCTGTTAGTTGGTCCATTCGTTCCTTTAAGAGTGCTGTGGACTAGATAATCTTTGAGGTTCTTATTTTTTCTGTAGGCTGAAATGATTTTACACCCATTTAAAAGAGTGTTTCCTCTGTTCTGGAAATTCCTTTTTATCCTGGTGTTAGCTAATTTGCTTTGTGAGGAGTATGTAGTTACCAGAGCCAGCTGTGGGCCCTGGTATTTTTCCTTTACTTCCAGAAAGGTGTCTTGGGCCTTTCGTAGGAAGGTCCTTGTGTACCCTCTTTTTCGTAGGGCGCAGAATAAGATCTTGCAGGCTGTCTGAAAATCCTGTTCTTGTGTGCAAATTCTGTGGAATCGTAGTAGCTGTGATTTAACAATCCCTGTGTAACAGTGTGGTGGGTGGAATGACGTTTTATGTAAGAGAGCGTGGGTGTCAGTTTCCTTAAAGTAGACTTTGAGATCTAATTTTCCACTGGTGTTAAACAGTGGTCCTTTGAAAATGGTTACATCCAGAAAATCAATTTTGTCTGTGTCTGTTACAAATGTTATAGTGATGGATCGGTGATGTGTGTTTAGAACTTCAATAAAATCTTCAAATTCCTCCTTGGAGTGCTCCCAGATCCCAAAAATATCATCCAGGAATCTAAAATACTGGGTTGGTTTTAGAATACATTTTTTTAATGCTGTTTCCTCCCACATTGCCATGTAAATATTAGCATACGAAGGAGCAAACCGTTTTCCCATTGCTGTCCCCTTTGTTTGTAAATAAAACTTATTGTCAAATTCAAAATCGTTCTTGGTCAGATTAAGGCTTAACAATTCTAATAATTCAGCATCTGGCCTTCCCCTATTCGGATATTTGTTGAAAATTTCTTTCACTGCCTTCAACCCTGCATCCGTCTCAATGTTGGTGTATAGGCTGTCAATATCAATTGAGAATAACAAGGCCGTTTGTGGCATTGTTATTTTCTTGATTTTTTCAACAAAGTCATAAGTGTCTTTCACATAGCTCGGATGCTGGGTTGAGAGAGGTTTCAGGAAATATTCAACAAATTCTGCTGTCTGATAGGTTTCGCTGCCACAGTCAGAAACTATTGGTCGGCCCGGTGGGATTTCGAAGGGTACGGTCCATGTGGCCGGGTCTTTATGTATTTTTGGCAATAGATAGAAAACTCTTGGTCGCGGTGTATCCTGACCCGAGAGGTAGGCCTCTTGTTTGCTACTTATTAATTTCTTCTCTTTCAATTGTTTTATAATCCTCTTAGCTTCAATTGCTGTGTTTTTGTAGATTGGTTCCCTCAATTCTTTGTAATGGTTTTTATTACTAAGTTGTCTCTCTGCTTCAAAAATGTATTGGTATCGGTCCATTATTACTATGCAGGATCCTTTGTCAGCAGGTTTGATTATAATGTCTTTATTCTTTGCTAGTTGTCTAAGTGCCCTTACCTGTGGAGTTGTCATGTTGTCTGTTTGCCCTCCTTGTCTTTGAGCTTGGTCTGGTTTGAAATAGTGTGATAAGTTAATTATGTTTGATTTTTGCCCCGTCTGCATTAGCCTTGTAGGGCATTCCAGTTTAAACTAGTAATCCAATTCTCTAGTATTGCTTTAGCTGTTTCTGGTACCCAGTGTATTTTGTCCCCTTCGGTTTTGAAATCCCTGTCTTCCAATTTGGGGGTGTGTTTTACCTGTGAGATGGACCTGTTTAGGTTGTCTAGTCTCCTCTGTTCTGGTACCCTGAGTTTGTCTGAGTAGTTAATCAAAGCTATGTGTATGTTGGCACAAGGACATTTTTTAGTTGCCCAGTTAAGGGTTTGTAGCATCTTTTTATGTCCTGTTTGGTCTGTTTTGTTTTGTCTGTGGTTGATACCTACTGAAATGAGGCAGTGCGCTACCTTGTTGTTTTCCATGGTGTGGTCTTTCAGTAGGTCCACGCAGGATTGGAAGTCCATCCCTGGGAAGCTTTCGATCTGGATGTCACTTCTGGCAAAAGGTGGGATCCTTGCCAGGTTTGAGTCACCGAAAATCAGAATCTTCTTCTCTGGGTTAAGTCTCCAATTCTTCTTGTATTTGGACCCTGGGTGCCTGTGTGGTTTTGTCAGGGGACCTTCTCTCCCGTCTGTTTCGTTGGTGTCCTCCTGTTGTGGTTCTGATCCCTCCTGGATGGCTTCTTGTGGTGTGGTGTCTGGGTTGGTTTGTGTCTCCGTGGTTTGGCTTGGTGCTGGGGAGATTTGGTTTGGGTCCTCCTGTGTTCCTTTGGGCTTCCTTCTCTTCCTCTGTTTCTTTGGTGATGTGGTCTTCCTTTGTGATGTTGCTAGGTCTGGATAGTTTTCCTGTGTCAGGTGTAGTGCTGAGGGTCCCATCTCCCGGATTACCTGTGCTTGGACTACGATGGTGTTTCTTGGTGGAATGCTGGGTCCTGGTGTGGGTATTCTTCTGGTGTCCCTTTCCGGTGGATCTGTGGATTGGGGGGGATGGGTTGGGGGAGGGGTGGTTTGGATTGATGGGGTAGGGGTGGGGACCCGAGGGTGGGGGGAGGTTGGATGGGAGGAGATGAAGGGTGGGGGTGTGTCTGGTCTTAGCTCAGCGATCGCTGTCAGGGCCTGATCTAAGTCTGTTTGTTTTAATCTTTTGCCAAAAAATGTTCTTGCCCATTTGGTTGCTATGGAAAAAGGGTTTTTCCATTCCTCTGTTAGGCAGTCGGAGAGCTCTTGTTTAATTGTTGTCAAGTGTGTCATGTAGTGGTCTTTAAGAATCAATATTGTAGTGTGTTCCCAATTCCTTGCATTTCCCTCCAGCATGAGAGTGGTGTTTTGACTTGGCTGTGCCGGTTTAATCAAGGTCATTAATTCGTGTGTTTTTTTGGCTATGCTGGCTGGTGCCTTTTCAGAACGGGTTATGTTCTGGAGGTGGTGTGTGCAAACTATAAATTTGTTTAATAATCTAATTGTTTTAAGGAATTGGTCCCTTTCAAATGGATCTGTGTGTGTGTGTGTGTGTGTGTTCTGCTCCTCTGTACCTGTCTGGTTTCTGGTCACTCTGGCTCCTGCTCCGTGGTTGTGACCGGGGCGAGGGTGTTCAGGTCTCTGCTCCTGGTGGACTACGCTGTTGATTCCAATCCCATTGGGGCCAGTGGTTCTGCTGTTTCCAGCGATCTCCTTGGTCCCAATGGTTCTGGTGGCGTCCTCCGTGGTGCCAGGTCTCCCCATCTCTCATTCCCGGTCTGTGGTTGTTTCCTTGGAGTTGATGGTTCGGTCTGTTCCAAGTTCCAGGTCTCCCCTGGTTTCTCATTCCGTGGTGTCTCTGCGCTCCTAGTTGATTCATACTTTGCAACGTTTCGGACTCTGTTTGTCCTTCGTCAGGCAATTGTGATTCTCCTTGTAATAATAATGCATTATTATTTTATATTTCATTTCTTCCTTATTTTTTTTGGTATTAAAAAGGTCTTTTAAAAAAATGGTCACTTTACTGTCATCTGGGGACCCCCCCCCCAAACAAAAAAATTACGTGGGGACCCCCCTGGGTCTTGTGGGTCCCGACACACAGGTTGAGAACCAGTGATTTGACTAACACTGCTAGTCACGGTTTGTTGTTAAACCCACCAGCAACATGTATGCTGCTCACCAGCAGCCTGTGTAACGTTTAAGTCTCATGTAGTCAGACCCACCATTTCATCAAAATAAAATGATTTGTAAAGATAATGTGTTTGTAAAAAGGAGGTGGTTAAGTTACCTACCGTTTGACCTCCCGCTTCAGAATCAGTCATGTCACGGCATTATTTGAGGCGCTGACACAGACGCGTCGGTCGGCGTTTCAAGTTGTATACTTTTTTAATTTCTCCACCAAAGTGTTGTGCTTCCTTAAATCCTTCTCGTTGGCTAGAGAGACGCAATGACCCGCCTTAAGCTGCCTCTGATTGGTTTGTATTAGTGACAGACGAGCGTCATGTGAACCGTGGCTGCAGTCCATCCCATCGCGCAGCGCACCTCCCCAAATCTGGAAAAGTCGTCCTAAAACACCCTCGCCCCCGGTCTAATGCGGCGGCCACGGTCCGCGAAAAAAGGGTGGCAGTGTGTTTTAGGACGAGGCTTCCGTTTTCCACCCGGTTGCTCTTTTTTTGTTTTTTTTGCTGTGAGAGGGGGGAAAAAGCGTGAGAAATGGCAAGTGTGGCGTGAGGCGTGAGAAGAGGTTAAATTGCGTGACTCTCACTCTCAAAGGGTGAGAGTTGGCAGCTCTGCATATAGGCTGTTTTCACTACAATGGCCGGGTTTCCCAAACGAATTTGAGCTCGTGCGTAGCCTAGAAGCTGCGTAAGAGCCTCCACGCAGCTGCGCAGTAGCAACCCAATCTTCGTTAGTAGCAGCTGTGTGTGCCCTACGTGCCATCTAAACTGGCTTCTGGAGACACCATCGTCGTAGGTTCTCAAGCGCACAGCGTTACGTGTGTGCTAAAACTACACTCGGGAGACAGCATGCACGTAAAGACCTCCTGGACGAAGCCTACGTAAAGCCTACGTAAACTACGTAGTGCTGTTCTACGCTACACAGCAGTTTAAACACCCTTTGCGAATATATACAGTGAAATGGATCATAAAAATACCAGAGCCAACTGTCAGATGTCCTGAAGCAGTCCACTCCAAATACAACTTTTGAATAATATATTTATGAATTAAATTACAGCGGTGAGGTGACATCTGCAAGGTAAATAAAACACTAAAGTGTCCCCATTATGCAAGTAAATTAAATATACTTAAAATACCAAAAGTAAGGTATGCAGAATGTCCCATTTCCCAAATTTAATATGTATTAAAATCTTTTGAAAATAGCAGATCTACAAGCTTGTGAGGTGTTGTGAGCTTGTAGATCTGCTATTTTCAAAAGTTTTTTTAACCATTCATATACATGGCGAGCGCAACAACTGTCACTTTGTGAGAGGAACTGGGGACTTTCATCATAACGTTTAACTATAAAACTTCGAAATTAAGGAAACATGTTTAGCTCAGCATCATTTATATACCTTTAGTTAACTTGGCATATTATTAGCATATGCTTAATATTTTTATCAGATGATCGGATCATCCGTGAGAGTATAATTTGTAAACTTCGGGTTCATGCATAGAGGACGAGGCAGACCAGCCGCTCGCCCTACCCAAAAGAACAGATCTGCAAGCTATCGACACGGCATGTCGCAGTGCGTTGACAGCTTGTATGTCTGTTTTTTTGGGTAGGCATCGCACGTTACGCACCGGCCCGGCCGTAATTTATATATATATATATATATATATATATATATATATATATGTGTGTGTGTGTGTGTGTGTGTGTGTGTGTGTGTGTGTGGTCGGTCGGTCTTTTCATAGATCTATTTCGCTACGATGGGTGTTACAAGCGCCCCAGGGCGCTCGTAACAAACTGCTGCGTAGGACAGCACTCAGGGCTACAACCACTCCCAGGAGTAGGAGGAGTAGGATACGTGCATGCTGTTGCCCGAATGTAGTTTTAGCAGACACGTAACGCCGTGGACTTGGAAACCTACGACGATGGTGTTTCCTGAAGCCAGTTTAGATAGCACGTAGGGCACAACCAGCTGCTCCTAATGAGGGTAGAGCGTAGGTTTCGCCCAGTCCCAGCTGTGTAGGAGGCTCTTACGCAAGCTGCGTAGGCTACGCATGACCTGAAATCTTACGTGCCTGCTAAGGTACTGCGCAGCCTGTGTGGACGCACGTAAGACCCGTCGTAGGACCTGCGCAGCATCTCTACGCAGCATCTCTACGCAGCATCTCTTTGGGAAACGCGGCCAATGACAATTTCTTTAACTTTTTTTATACCTGGAATTTCATCAGGATGGGGACAATTATTTTAGCACTTAGTGACTGCACCTTTCAACAGAATAGATTAGAACAAGATAAACATCTATGTAAGCACACAAAACAAGTATTATTTTAACTGGACAATTTGGTAGTGAAGGTTGAAAACCGGGACATTTTAGTGTTTCAGAGATAATTCATGGACTTGGGAAACACAGCTTAAACCTGGGGCCAGTAAGCAAATTGGTGATGACAATGATGGCTGCCTTGAAACGTAAGGCACCAGTTGTGTCATGCATGCTCTGGGCCCTATCTTGCCTTACCCCTTATGCCTAAACGTATTAGCCATATTTTACTATTTTACCAGATCACAGTGAAGTGACAATTTAAGGACTTTTAAACCCTTTTTAATAACAAAAAAAGAAGAAGAAAGAAAACAATCAGACCATTATTGTATCAAAGGTAATCAAGGGCCAAAGAGCAATGCGCTGTCTGAGTTGCAAACTGATCTGGTGTGAATTGGTGTGAAACTACATACAGTAGTGTTTGACATCGAAAGTTAAAGAGACTACTGCCTAGGTCATGATGAGGTGTTACCAATGAAGGCTCTGTTCCATTCTGGTCAAACAGAGTCAGGGTGCTGCTGTTGTGCATGTTGGCTCATTGGAAACACTCTGCTACATAGTGGGTCTCAAGGCACCCTCATGGTTCCTTGAGGGAGTTCCAAATGGGCGTGATTATGGATCCCACCAACGCTCCAGCATATAGACCCGCCTTACCTGTCTGATTGGCTCCCTGGCAGGCATAGTTTTACTGAGGTTAGGGTTAGGGTTAAGGTTAGGTTTAGGCATAGTTTTACTGAGGTTAGGGTTAGGGTTAAGGTTAGGTTTAGGCATAGTTTTACTGAGGTTAGGGTTAGAGTTAAGGTTAAGTTTAGGCATAGTTTTACTGAGGTTATGGTTAGGGTTAAGGTTAGGTTTAGGCATAGTTTTACTGAGGTTAGGGTTAGGGTATAAGGTTAGGTTTAGGCATAGTTTTACTGAAGTTAGGGTTAAGGTTAGGTTTAGGCATAGTTTTACTGAGGTTAGGGTTAGGATTAAGGTTAGGTTTAGGTATAGTTTTACTGAGGTTAGGGTTAGGGTTAGGTTTAGGCATAGTTGCGAGGTTAGGGTTAGGATTAAGGTTAGGTTTAGGTATAGTTTTACTGAGGTTAGGGTTAGGGTTAGGTTTAGGCATAGTTGCAAAAACGAGAACTGTCAATCAGCGACTACTGACCAATCACAGCAGGGTTTGCCTGGAGCTGGCGTGGGATCCATAATAACACTCCAAATGGCCCCTTAAAGGTGTGTAACGGAAATTACGTTTGTGAACCACTGTGCTACACTAAGGGCGGATTCAGACTGGGTCCGTTTGATTCAAACCGTTCCCGAGAACGATTGGCTTCTCCCAGCTGGCCAGCATTCACACTGGCCAAAATCCTTCCGTACTCGAGACCATTTCATTTAACAGTAATGGTAAATATGTGCCTCATGGGGGCGCTGTGGACTATGGGGCTTTGGGAGAGAGAATGTCATTCACAGAAGAAAAGTCACTCTAGAGTGAATAATAAAGTTTGACTGTGTTCCTGACGTTGTCTTGAGTTATAATAACAACAGATCAACAATACACAACCAAAGCAGTGTGTGCACTGGTCTTTGAAACCTCGAAATGTAACGTTGTCTCGTTAACATGAAATTGGCGTCACGGACGCATCCTTGGTATTTTAGCAGTGACGTCACGGACTAATCCTTAGTATATTTATCCTTATATACGCGTTCGCTACACATGTGTTTTTTGTTTATTATTTTTCACGGCTCACGCTACTCAAACACTAGCGGGATTATTATTTCTTGTCAACATTCAAGTAGAACTATGAGAAGGTATAACCCAGCTAAAATAATGTGTAGTTATAAAAAATATAAAAGGATATATGATTAGCAGTCCACTTCCTTCTCTTGGTACGGATGGATTCACACTGCAACGTTCCGTTCCCCAGTCCGCAGCAATCGGACCCGAGACTACCTCCCCAGGTGGTTTCGGGTACGGTACGGTGATGCGTTACGGGGAACGGTTCGCTACGTTCACACTACCACAACATCTGCCATGTGGTCCGGGGTGCGCACCCGGGACCATAGTCTGAATCCGCCCTAAATGGAACGGAATGCTACACTAACGCCACCAGGAGGCCACCATTTTCTAGTTTCATATGTTTTTAGTTTTAATAATTTTTTTCAAATACCGTTCCCTGGCTTCCAATTTGTCCAGGTACTGTATATTCCCTTCTCTCTTGATTGTTATTTTTTAACGTTCCATATGTGCAGCAGTTACGAGCAACAGTGTAAGCACTGCTAGATACAACACTGCATTGCAACATGAAGTCAATTCTCAAGTCATAGTGGATTATAGTGCTTGTCTAAACATAACGCTGGATTGCATTATCGCCATTGGCCCTTCTGTACAGTAAGTCGGCCAGGGATGCCTGGGGCGTCTGACCAAGCTTCCGTGTTTGACAGGGTAAATGGGTCGGTTTGTTGATAACAGATGGCAGAAAAAATCGGCAGAGGAACACAGTAATGAAATCCAAGCCCATTTATTCCCGGTTGGAGCCACTGATTCTCCGCCAAGTGTTTCCTTTGCTTAATGCACTGCACTGACAGGGTGTGGGAGGTGTGAGTTTCATATCTTATTTTTATCACCACATGGAGAGTAAGATGTGTAAGATGTCTCACTCACTTAGAGGCTCTCTCTCTCTCTGTGTGTGTGTGTGTGTGTGTGTGTGTGTGTGTGTGTGTGTGTGTGTGTGCTATGTATTACTATACTTGTGAGGGCCATGTTGTCCCTACAAATATAGTAGAACAGTGGTTCTCAAAGTGGGGTCCTTGGGGGGGGTCCCCAGCAAAATGTGTTTATAGAGCATCACTCAAATTTTAACCACTTTATCAATATTTTCGCTATTCAAAAATAGCAGATCTACAAGCTCACAGCGCGTCACTTCGTGCCACACCGTGAGCTTGTACATCTGCCATTTTTGAAGATTTTTGAAAAATCTTGAACGTGTTTGAAAAATCTTGATTTTTTTTTTTAACGCTATCTTCTCCTTTGGGGGTCCCTGGCACAACATATATATCAATTTGGGGGTCCTTAACATGAAAAGGTTTGAGAACTACTCTGCCCTACAAAGCCTAGTAGAATATGAGAAATAGACGTTGTTAGGACCATTTTCCTGGTCCTTATAAGAGAAATGGTTAAAAATGATTTGGGGAGTTAGGCTTACGATTAGGAAAATACTCAGGTTGGGGTTAGGGATAGCATTAGACATTTATAGGTTAGGTTTAGGGTGACAGTTATGCCTGATTTTACACTTGGTTGTGCGCTGGTGTCGTGCACCAAAAATAGGAGATCTACAAGCTCACAACATGTCGCACCGCGATGCGTTGTGAGCTTGTTGATCAGTTATTTTTGGCTTCAGGGTTACGGTTAAAAATGGCAAAAGAAAAAAACGGCGTTCCTAAAATGTCATAAATGATTGATGTCATCACAAGTAAGGACGGGGGGGGGGGGGTGCAATGATGTCTTGTGGCTCCTTGTTGGTCTCCGAGGCGTAGTGAGATGTGTGCTACTTCTCGGATGACATAACATGAGTGTATTAGTGCGTGTTATAGAACGAATGAGTGTTCCTTTGCTGATACTATATTTAAATTAAAACACAATTTCCTTAAAAGACTCTACAGGTGGCCATTTTAGCATACAATTAGACATGTGTCATACGGCTAATCTCTGTGTGTTTTTAAAGACATAATTGTAGAATATGTTTTCCTGGGTTATTTCGCCTCAAGCAACACACTGTTGCATTGTGCTGCCGTGTTCAGCTCTGTGGGCAATTACCTGACCAACGGACCATTTATTTTCCCACATTCAAACGCAGCCAAATTACTAATGCATTCTGGGGCATTATCAAGGGTGCAATAATCACACATCCCCCAGCAAACACACTCCCTTGTCAGATATGTCGCACAGTCATTTAGCATGCTTTTCACGGGTGACTGTATCACTGTGCTGTATACTGTAACATTAGGCTACTGTACTGTAGAGTATCTGTGCGTCCGTGCTATTCTGCTCTGTTTCATTATCAGGCTCGAGGTTTTTATTCATGTGAAAACTATGGAGCAGAAGTGAATGGAGTCAGCCAGGGTTATCTGTGCCGTTGGTAATTTATGCCACTTTGTGCAAACCAAATGCTCATTTGGAGTTTAACATCGTCATGCAGAGAATGTGACTAATTCCTCTGACACCAATTAGGCTAAACTCTAATTACTTCCATTTACCAAGGGATTAATTCAGAGCCAAGCATCATAATACCCCTCCTAATTCAAGAATGATGTACCAGAGACTATCATTTCTACGAGGTATATACTCCTACGGTTAATGACTTTGAGAAATTGCTCTCACGGGGCATCATTTCAGCTCACGTCAAGGTACGACAAAGAGACAGCGCATTGGAAATGCGAAACGTGCATTTACATACTAAGTTGTATGACTGATCTCAAGTTAAACACACACTCGGGCAACTCCTCTTGAGTGTAACATATATCTGATGATTTATTGTGCAGTATATTGTATGTCTTTAGGGCTGCCAACACTCCTGGATCCCGCAGGAGTCTCCTGGTTTTTGACCACGTCTCCCGACACTCTCCTGGATCGTCATTTCTTCTGGGTTTTCTCCTGGATTTGGTATCAAACTCCCCAAATTCACCAGAACACAGGAAATTACATCTACTATGTTAAAAACGTTTCTGGGGGGAGGACACCCAGGCCCCTGGGTTCGGGGGTGTGGTCAGTGCATGCCATCATACAGAGATATCAACTTTTAAGTAATGAATGGTTAATATTAAAGATGGGCCTTACATTGCTTCAGTCATCAAATCAATTTCTGTAGGCCTACTTTTTTAATGGATGAAATTTAACCCATTATTTTCCAATGCTAGTAAAGCAAGCCTGATAAAAGTATCAAACTCACAAAATTCACCAAAACACATGGGAAATTACATCTACTCTGTTAAAAAACGCCCCCAACCAATCTCCTGGATTCTGACAGTCCAATGTTGGCAGCCCTACATGTCTTCATGAATTGAATACACAGGAACACAATGGAAACAAGCCCTCATGGATTTTCGTGCTATCCTTTTAGCATTATTGTAGAACCAGTGGTGTACTGTGGATTTATTTTTACTAGTGGAGCGCTACGTCATGCGCACGTGTACACACGCGCGCGACCGCCAATTGAAATAACCTCTTTAATTTGACTGCCAGAGTTTCTGTAGAACAGTCTGCTCTGTAGCCTCTGCCAGGGTTTTTAACGATTTGTTACCTTTTCAAGTAGTCACAGAATATGATCCCCTGATGGTTGCTAATCACTGAAGTGATTCAGGTGTGGTTTCACAATTGTCAACAAGGTCATTGTGACCTCGTTGACATGTGTTGTTTGAAAATAGCATGTTTCACTCTGGTAAAACAAAAAAACAATGAGAATTTTGTCTCCGTTTATTTTTTTACATTGAAGTGAATGTAGCAGCAAATCTTTGGAAATTGTTATCTCCTAATTCGTTGTGAATAACGGAAAAAATATATTTTAAGATGTTTTAAAACGTCTTTGGCAGGCAAGTGGTGTATTTTAAAAGACGTTTTAAAACGTCTTTGGCAGGCAATGTGTATATAGGCCTATTTATTAACCCACAATATATATGCAATTTTATTCTATTTACTTGCATAATAATGGGGATACTTTAGTGTTGTCATATGCATTTACCTTGCAGGCATCTCCTCTGTAATTTAGTTCTCGAATCCATCAGTCACTACCCAAACGTTCTCTTTGGAGTGCTGCAGAACATGACAGTATGCCTACACCTACACTAGCCTACTTGACAGGTCACACAACGGACCATTGACATGTATCCAGCCAGGGTCATTCCTACAGTATGTTAAATTCACAGTGTTGACACTTGGCAGCTTTTGCAAGCTTTGGTAAGAGGCGTGTGAATGGTTGTGTTTGATCGATACACGAGGTAGACACATTCTCACGGGCAGTGGTGGAAAGCAACTAAGTACATTTCATTTACTCAAGTACTGTACTTAAGTACAATTTTGATGTATTTTCACTTTACTTGAGTGTTTCCAATTTTCAATACTTTTACCTCTACTCCACTACATTTCAGAACCAAATATTGTACTTTTACTCCATTACAATTATTTGAAAACTTTAGCTCCTAGTTCCTTTGTAGATTTTGATTATTCTTACAAAACATACGTTAACCACTTCAACCTTATATACATACATTTTGGGCCATTTGAAAATAGCCAATCTACAAGCTCACAATGCATCGCGATGCGACGCATTGTGAGCTTATAGATCTGCTATTTTCAAAAGATCTTAATACAATTTATGCATTTTGAAAACTTGTGAAATGGGACATATTCTGCAAAATGAGTACTTTTACTTTTGGACTTAAAGTACATTTTGATACCATTACTTTTGTACTTTTACTCAAGCAAATTTAGAATTCCTGACTTTTACTTGTAACAAAGTATTTCCACATTGCAGTATTTATACTTTTACTTAAGTAAAACAATGTAGTACTTTTTCCACCACAGAGTTACAGAGTTGGAGTTACAGATCCGTAAGGTGGTCCATTTGGACCCATGGTGGTCCCCAAACCCGACGTTGAGAATCACTGGCGATAGGAAGAACATTTCCTGACTATGGATATTATGCCTATTCTCGTTTTCTTAAAGACATTATCAATGTTCTGAGACCAGTAGAGGAGATGATCCAGACCTCTTCAATCTGTACCAAATGGACATCATGCCTACAGCAATTTAGCTTGAGCTGAACCCCAAGTTAAATCTATTGCTGCAGGCACGTGTCCAACCCTGCAGAGCATGGATTCAGATTTCAATTCAATCCAGGGCCCTTTTTATTACACAGCCAATTATGCACCCTATTCAGCTCCTCGTCTAAAACTTTGTTTATGTAGATGTTTAGCCTAGGAGAATAGTAGCCTAGATAAGTTACACCTTAGGACAGTGGTTCTCTAAGTGGGCTCCAGGGACCCCCAGCGGTCCTTGAGGGAGTCTCCGGGGGTCCCCAGCAAACTGAGGAGTAGGTTAACCACTTTAACACAATGTTGTTCTTCAGCTATTCAGACACAGCCGAATAGCCATCGCGATGTGACGCGTCGTGAGCTTGTGTTGAGCTGCTATTTTCAAACGTTTTTGAAAGATCTTGACGAATCTTCTCTTATCGGGGTCCACTCCCTGGCACTCTCTATTCAAATGGGGGTCCGCAGCCAAATACATATTAATGTGGGGGTCATATGTACATGTTTGAGAACCCCTGACCTAGAGGACAAAAGATTAGCGAGACATTTTCATAGCTCACACCATTGAGGTGTAATGAAATTGGGACCTATAGCATGTTACTAACCATAAACAGTGGTGAAAAAAGTACTCAAATTCTTTACTTAAGTAAAAGTGATCAATACTGCAATATAGAAATACTGTTACAAGTAAAAGTCAAGAATTCAAAATTTACTTGAGTAAAAGTACACAAGTATTGGCATCAAAACTTACTTAAATGACCAAGTAAAAGTACAAAAATGTTTGAAAATGGCAGATCTACAAGCTCACAACGCGTCGCGATGCGACGCATTGTGAGCTTGTATATCGGCTATTTTCAAATAGCCTATGTATAAAATAGGGCTGAAGTGGTTAATGTTTCATAATATCATAATTTATATCTGAAAAGTAACTAGTACAATATTTGCCTCTGAGATGTAATGGAGTAGTAAAAGTAAAAGCATTGGAAATTGGAAATACTCAAGTAAAGTACAAATACCTCAACATTGTACTTAAGTACAGTACTTAAGTAAATGTACTTAGTTACTTTACACCACTGACCAAATGATGAAAGATGAAATAAATAAATATATAATTCTGAGTGGAATATATAGCTCATAATCAGTAGATGTAAGACGTGTTTGAAGCCAGCTTGTAACAGATGTTAGCCTCCAGGGTACGTCTCTGCAGTTATCCACACATGGAGCTATACTGTAACTACATTCACCACTTCTTGAAATAAACTGTCAGGTACTAATTCCTAAGGACTTTTGTTAACAAGGTAATTTATTTTCCAATCCTTTTGACTGAGGCGGTGATGAAAGCTGTCACATCGTATTATATATGTGCGAGGCTATAGTCTGCCATAATTAGTCGGCCATTTTCGTTGTTGTCAGGCAGAAATCTCTTATCTCCATATTCTAACCTTTTGTGTTTTTTTCGTAAATGAATACCCAACTTGATCATACTACAGCTTCACACAAAAGTATCAAAAAAGTAGCAGATCCACAAGCGCAAATGTGCCACGGTTTGAGCTTGTAGATCTGCTACTTTTTATATTTTTTTTATTTGAATCCTGAAAAGTAACGGTTTAGTTTTTTGGACATATGAGGTTTCCACCCGACAGAGACGATTTATTTTAACAATGGTAAATCGACTCAAGCTGGCAGGCTAGTCCATGTACTGTACACAGTAAAATCCTCCAAATACACATTTGGGTCCATGTTTACACTCTCAGAGTTGTAATTCATGTAGAGGATTTTATTGTGTAGGCCTATACCACGTTTTTGGACACAGTGTTATTGGCTATGCAAATGAGCCCCATCTCAAAATATTTTGTTCCAGGGACCCCCAGAAGCAAAGATTTGAGTTAAAAATGTTCGCTTTACATAACAAAACAATAAACGTACCAATCATTTATCTCTATACCAGCAGTTATTATCAGCCACAGTGGTGTTTACCTGCAGAAACAAAACGGTGTATTTTTATGTTTTCACTGTTTGTTTTGGTAGGCCAAAAACTTCCCTGTCTACCAAATCAAATAGTTTAGAGTTTAAATGATATTAGAGGGATTATGAATGCAAGAGATCTGTGACCTTTGGGAAGTGATTCCTGCGCATTATATATGCATGTACAGTATCTTAACCACATAAGCCCTGCTCTATTTATTTTTTTTAAATACAGAAAATGGCAGATCTACAAGATCACATGTGGTCATGATGTCCTACTAATGTGTGAGGGGGCCATGAATTTTCCATAACTTTTTTCATTTATTTTTAATATTTTTTTTAAATGTGTCCCCGGCCCGAAAGTGAAGTATCCCTTTAACCTGTGTGCGACCCCATTTTCATTATTTCTGCCACACACAACAAAGTGGGCTTGTAGTGGTTAATTAGGCTATTTAATTCAATCTATTATAACAAATCAATTAGAATTTTTCCGTGTTGTTTCGTTGATATAGAATGTAATGTAATAATGTATCCCCCCAAAAAAAATTGCTTAACAATTATTGGTTTATTTGAAAAAGTAATAAATAGACTAATTGGTGTACTAATTGCTAAGAACTTAATTGATAGCAGTCCTAATCATGTGATCAAGTTGTCAGCTCTCCAATCCAGCAGGAGTCAGGACCTTAATTAATTAGTTATTCATATTAATAGTTATTAATTTAAGCACACGAGGTGGTGATGCTCATCACTCCAAAACATCAGGAGAAACCGACCAGCGTTTAATTAAGTAATGATTTAATATCAGGCACACATGAAGTGTTGCTGTCAACTCTCACCATACCATCAGCAGTCACAGCACCACTAATGCATTTATTAATGTTTTAATTATTTCCAGGGGTGGAAAAGGTACTCAGATTTGTTTTACTTTAAGTAAAAGTAGCAATAACACAATGTAGAAATACTCTGTTTACCTGAGTACATGGACAAAAGTATTGGAATCAAAATATACTTAAAGTACCAAGACTAAAAGTAGCTAGGCTACTCATCTTTCGTATGTATAAAATAGGGCTTATAAAGTTGCAATACCAACCCCTGACAGCCCATACATCCAAACGGAAAAGTCCTATCTGATTGTATTAAACAACATTAAACTCACCAACATTGCAGAGCTCTGTACGGAAAGCTTGAAATCCTCTATCTGCAAAGTTTTTGTTTGATAAAAATCCACCGTAGACATGTTATGAGCTCATTTCTGTCGTGTTCGTGTTCGAGTTTGGAAGCGCTTGTTGGAAATCACTCAACGGTCCTTCGTACCACCTGTTTCGAAATTGCACATAATAAAGGAGGCAGCAGGACGTTGCGTTATTGAAAACGAGCGCTTCCAAACTCCAACACTTTAGAAAAAATCACACCCTGTGTGAAGTGGGCGGTGTCTTGCTAGCTAATCACAATATGAATGGAGTCAACCAATCATGTACAAAAAATAAATACATTTATTGAAACACTCTTTATGATGGACGGAACCATAACTTGAAAAAAACCAATTTATGGTTTTTTTCAAGTTATGGTTTCTTATATAGGGCTATGCACATGTGTCATGTGACACTGGCCAATCACAGTCCTGAATAGACTGTGATTGGCCAATCACAGTGCAGGATAATTGTACAAATTTCCTGGGCCCAGATCACTGCCCCAGATATTTGTACATTTTTCCAAACCTCACTTATAGGGGCGGTTTCACCGCCCAAAAATAATCACCAGCACAGAATTTCTTGACAGAAAGTAGCTCATACATGTGTATGGTGGATTTTTATGAAGCAAAAACTTTGCAGATAGAAAGAGGATAATTCAAGCTTTTCGTACGGTACAGCTGCAGTCTTGGTGAGTTGAAAGGGATAGTTCACACAAAAAAAAAAATCACTTTTTTTCTATTGATTAGTCACCCCATTGAGACTATTGAGATATTCTGGACCCCCATTTGAATAAACTTTGTGCCAGGGAGCGGACTGGTGGGCAGCGGTTCCGGTAGGAGACACCAATGAGACTCTTTGTGTCTCCTACCGGAGCAGCTGTCGACCAGTCCGCTGGTCATCAAATTATTGGGTAGGAGATACGATAGGTGCATCCACACATGCTTGAGTCACCGGAAGTTCCATCCACTCGCATGATATGGGGAAAACCGGAAAGAAAAAATATATCATGGGAGTGGATGGAACTTCCGGTGACTCGACTTCGATGTGTGGAGTCCAGTGATCCTGGACTGCACCAACACAGAGTAAATAAGGTGGTGGAGTGGAGTGATAACAACGCTCTTATCATTAACACAAAAAAGACAGAGGAGATTGTTTTTGGTGCCCCACACAGATCCCCCATTACTATTCATAGTGAACAGATCAACCAGGTATGTTCGTATACATACCTAGGAGTAGTAATTGACCACCTTCTGTCATGGAAAGACCAGATTGAATCAGTGGGTAAGAAGACAAAGCAAAGAGTCTATTTCCTTCGCCGCCTGAGATCTTTTGGTGCTAGTAGACAGATTCTTCTTTTGTTTTTCACTTCTGTTATTATGAGTGTTCTGCAGTACTGTAGTACCACCTGGTATGGATGTCTGTCTGTAGCCTTAAAGTCACAACTGCTGCAGCAACTGAACATTTGTTCAAAGATTGTTGGACAACCACTTCAGAGGCTCTATACATCTACGTATAATGACAGTATGATAAGGTTGGCAAGGAATATCACTTCAAACACTAGCCATGCTTTGTATGGAGAATATAGGTTGCTGCCTTCAGGAAGGAGATACAGTGTTCCTACATACAATAAGGTCAAACTGAAGAGGTCCTTTGTCCATCAGACGACATTGAGGCTTAATCAGGAGTTGTAGGCTTGGGGTAGGCTGAGAGGTGGACATTGCTCTTGTCTTTGTATGTCTTTATGTATGTATTCTGTTCTGTTCTGTTTTCTTGTGTCATGTCAAATGTGTGTACTGTTTATTGTTTATTGTTGCATACATGGCTGCTGGGTCGCAAGACAAATTTCAGTGTGAACTGACAATAAAGTATTATCGTATCGTATCGTATCGTATGCACCTAAAGGAGACTCTTTGTGTCTCCTACTGGAACCGCTGCCGGTCATCAAATTACTGGCTTAGGAATGCGACAAAATGAAAGAATACCCATGAATTCAAGTCTCCGTGGGGTGACTAATTGATAGAAAAAACGTCATTTTGGAGGTGAACTATCCCTTTAACGTTGTTTAATACAATCATATTGGACTTTTCTAAGAGTTGCTTGCGGCTAGGGGTCCCTGGCACAAAATCTTTTCAGATGGAGGACACGGCCAAACACATATCGTCTCTGTCGGGTGGAAACTGCATATGTCCACAAACTGTTACTTTTCAGGATTCAAATAAAAAAATAGCAAAAGTAGCAGAAATGGTAGCAAAAAAAGAAAAGTGTAGTATGATCAAGTAGGGCGTTAATTTACACACAAAGTTAGAATATGGAGATAAGAGGTTTCTGCCCGACAGCAACGATATTACTTTGGATCTCCTTGACGTGCAAAAGTTTGAGGAAAAACACTGAAATAAAGCATTAATAATATTTCCAGTGGTGTAAAGTAACTAAGTACATTTACTCAAGTAATGCACTTAAGTGCAATTTTACTTTACTGGAGTATTTCCAATTGTCTATACTTTTACTTCTACTCCACTACATCTCAGATGCAAATATTGTACTTTTGCTCCACTACAATTATTTGAAAACTTTAGTTACTTTGCAGATATCAATTATTACATTATAAAATACTTACATGAACCACGTTAGCTCTATTTTATAAAATAGCAGATCTACAAGCTCACAACGCATCGTGATGCGACACATTGTGAGCTTGTAGATCTGCTATTTTCAAACATTTTAGTGCTTTTACTTTTGGTACTTTAAGTACATTTTGATACCAATACTTTTTTACTTTTACTCAAGTACATTTGAGTACAGGGGTCATCAATGTGTCCGTACACGGACAGACATGTCCCTGGCAAGACTTGTCCATGTCCGCGGCAAATCTTCTATTAAAAAAATAAAAACACTAGAGCCAGTATACAGTGGCTGACTTGCCACTTGCCAGTCTCCAAGTTTTCTTCAGAATAGGTAAGACCCTGATTTAATTGATGCAGAAATACCAGTGGTTTACTGGTATACTTCTATACTTTACTTGAGTTATATCCTACTGAGGAAGAAGTTATATGGATGCTTATATCTAACCTTTATATTATACCATCCCTTATAATACTTCTACAATACATTATGATATTTGTCAGCTTGTAAGAGCCTAGATGTCTCCACTAGGCCTAATAGCTATTGTTGTTGGTACAGCCTATCTTGTTATAGTTCAGTTTGTTCTTCAGGCAGCTACAGTATAACTATGATCTCTGCCCTGTGCTCGAGGCAGAACTACCGTACCACTGACATGAGTGTTAATGTACTTCTGACCATGATATCATGTACATAAAGCATAACCACCTCCACCTAGAATATTGTCTCGACTCCTATGTGCCTTATTGATTGCTGATTGATCCAGAATTCCACGACACAACTTTCACTTTTACTTCAATACATTTAAAACAAAAACAACATTATTTGATTCTACTACATTATCATTGGACACCTCTTTACTCAAGTCACTCATCATCATGATATTGAATTATCCACACTGTTCATATTCACAACAGGCACCCTCATTAAGATGCCTGCATGCTGTCCATTGTTGTATGCTGATGTATAAAATAGGTTCAAAGTGGTTAAACATATTTTGATGCTATTAAGCAATTTTGCTGGGGACCCCCTGGAACCCCCTCAAGGACCCATGGGGGTCCCCAGACCCCACTTTGAGAACCACTGGCCTAGGGTGCCAAAACACCCAGAAACGTCACTGCAGAGAACCATAAAAAAATGTCTTCCATGCCAATGAATGACCTGATTTTGCTTAACAGGATACAAGCTGGGTTTCCCAAATGCCCTTTGACGTTAACACTCTAATAAAGACACTGCAGTCAGGTATTAAAACCTTGCTAAACCAGGTACTGTACCAAACAGTGGCGGATGGGCTTTATGACGGCCTGGAAAAATCTTTGTTTAAGCCTACAGTATGAGTAATGACGTGGATGATGTCAATATGATAATTCTTCTCACCGTCTCTGATTGTCTTTAATGCTTTGAAAAGTTCAACGCCATCATTTCGATTTAGAAAGTGAAAAAAGTGAAATAGAAAGTAGACAAACGTGCAGAGATGGTCATGGAAATAATAATAATACAATTGACATATAATACATAATACAATAGCAATTTTTTAAAATGGGTTACAAATTGCTCCATCTATGCCTTCCCTCTCAGCTTTCCTACTTACTGTCTTAAAATAAAATAAGGTTAAAAGGGATGAGGGCTAAACCACTCTATCTTTAAAAACACAGCATGTGTTCTCCATTGTGTCTACTGGACTAGTATGCATTAGTATTTTATTTACGGTAATATCATTGACCACTCATTTTCCTTGGCAAAAATATAGTTTAAATTCCGGACTTTTACTTTTAACAGAGTATTTCTATATTGCAGTATTGAAGACTTTTACTAAAGTAAAAAAATTGAGTACTTTTTTCACCACTGATTATTTCATATGAGACACACACACACACACACACACACACACACACACACTACACGGTGGTCCTTCAGTGATGCTGATCAAACAGTGCCCAGCAGGAGTCACGCGACCACCACGCAGCTGTGATGAGGACAAGAGAAAGAAAGGATCCAAAAGGCGGAAGTCAAAATGAGTAGGAAAAGTTTCTAGAGTCAACTTTGTTTCCAGTAGTCGGGGAAATAGATACTAGATAGTTGACAACGCACCGCACACCACCACCACCCAGGCACACTGCTGCATGAAACAACACGAATAACACCGTTTTATTAATGTCATAGTTCTTATATTGAGGTTATTATTATATAGCAGTTAGAATGGGACTGCCCACGTTGGAGTTCTCGGACTCTCTGCTGGACGGACCGGACTTCAGAGAGAGGCTGAAGACTCATGAGGTGGAGCTGGAGAGAACCAACAAGTTCATCAAAGAGCTCATCAAGGACGGCAACATGCTCATCACCGCATTCAAGAGTAAAGTGCTTTTTTATTTATACATATATATGTATATGTTATTAATTAATCCTTTTCTTACAGTTTGAACCGACCTAAAATACTTGGGATATCATATCATATCAGATAGGCAGAGACAGAATAAAGTTTGGCTGCAGACACAGTTAAAAGTGATGCGTTAGCCATGGATACACGACGGTCGTCTGTCACGACCGTCATGGATGAACTTCAACGTAGTGTTTGCACTTTCTCCCTTTATGGTCCGTACATCTGCATAGACGTTCAGATTTCAAATATAAAGTGCAAGCAACGGATGTCATGATTATGTACGGGCCCTCAGAAGTACCCGTATCTTCTGTATTGTTCAATAAAAAGCATTTTTAACCGAGCGTTGGCCATTTTCTTGTAGTATAATGTCATGTATCAGAGTGCAATACACCTCCCAACCGGTAGGGTTGTGCAATTAAAAGCATTTGTCAAAAATACGGAGAAAATGGCCATCGATCGGATTAAAATGCGTTTTATTGAAAAATACGGAAGATACAGGTACCTCTGAGGGCCCGTACATAATTGTAACATCCGTGGCCATGGGGTAAGAACTTTATATTTGAAATCTGAACGTTTATGTAGATGTACGGGCCGAAAAGGGAGAAAAAGCAAACACCAGGTTGAAGTTCATCCATGACTGCTATGACAGTCATGTTTCAGGGCTAGTGGTGCGTAGGATGGATACAGTCTGGAATGGCTGGGGTGTGTGTGTGTGTGTGTGTGAGCGTGTGAGATGCGTAGGATTCGGTCTGGACCGGCTGGCTGGTTTGAGATCAGTATTAGTGAATCCTAATTTATAGCTGGTCGTACTACGGTGTCGCAGACAAGAGCTGACAATAACTAAGCACAATAATAAGTGAATGGCACAGTCAAGTTTCCTGGCCATTGTCCACTGGATGCTGAGGCAACTTTCTGTAGTAATAACAATATGACATGACCGGACCTCCACATCAATATTTGACCGCTGACCCCAATCTGAACATAATTGTACCAGCTAGGGACCCCCATGCAAGATTTTTCGGTATTAAAAATCTTTCAAAAATCTCCCAAATTGTTCACATATTTTCAAGGTTTTTTGAAAATAGCTTATCTACAAGCATGTGCATCTGCCATTTTCAAATAGCCAATATATAGGGTTAAGGTGGTTAAAGTTGAACTCTTAATGCTATATTAAGTACCGTAATTTAGCTGGTGACCCCCTGGAACCCCCTCAACGATCCCTGGGGGTCCCCGGACCCCACTTTAGAACCACTGGCATAAACAAGAAGGCTAAACGCATAAGGAAAGGATAGGTGTCACCTCTACTCACCAAACCTCTACAACCGCTGTGATCATACACAAACAAATAAATCATATTCATCAACATTTAATAACATTTTGTAAACATTCATTCAGTCATGCAGCATAGAATAATAGACCAATTATTTGTTTGCCAACATTGAGACTGGATGCACAGGTGATTGTTTCATGCAATCAATTCTCAACCTGTTTCGGGGTGCGCTGGTTTCAGCACACCCCAACCCCCTCTTGTGTGTTGGCTAGTGCTGTGCGCCCTAGCGAGACCTGACAGAATGGGTTCCATTTGCAACCAGTATGACACTTGCAACCAGTGTGACGTCGTCTGTTAAGGGGTCTATTACCTTCTTGAAATTGTTAAATAAATGCAATTGCAGTGATTGATCCATCACATTTGCATCACCTATAATAATAACCAGCCTATAGATTAAAGGTAGCGGTTGACATTGCCCATGTATGGAGATCTCTACATCTGTCAGTCCTTGTCTCTTTTATGCCCATATATGCCCATATATGGAGATCCCTGATGTCATCAGTATTTGCCCATATATGGGCAATGCAGCCCTTTTGTGCCCATATACTGTTCTGTATGGAGCTGAGTGATTCGTTTGCGCCTGATGCCATGACGACGCATTGAGGTTAGACAACACACTCCATATTTGGGCGTAGCTGCATTGGGAACTCCTTATGTTTATGGCTGAGTCATAGTGACATAATCGTGACGACGTGGTCCGCCGGCCCACCATGCGGTCCTCCCATTAGCCAATTTGAATATAAAGAAGATAGGATAGGATAAGATGAGAAGTTTTGATGATGTCACAATGAGTCATAGTGACGTGGCCGTGGCTTGTTTATGGTTATGTTGTCATAGTGACGTGGCCGTCGTTTGTTTACAAGCCCCCAGAGTCAAGGACCCTCAAAATGATTATGTATTTGGCTGAGTGCGTACCCCCATCTAAAATATATTCTGTTCCAGGGACCTCCAGAAGCAAAGATTTGAGTTAAAAATTTTCGCTTGAAAATATATATCTGCTCAAAGATTTGCACACATTTTCATGATTTTTCAAAACTAGCAGATCTACAAGCTCATAGTGTGGCATGAAGCGACGCACTATCTGCCCACATTATTTGAATATTCAGCATGAAAATTATCTGTTACCCTGCCTTTAACACATCTCAGAGACATATTGGGTCTTTAGGGAAAAGCCCAGAATAGATTCTCACTCAGAGCTTGTTAATGAAGATGGTAGATGTTCTTCACGCGTTCCAGAGTCGCTCATCACAACTAAACTGTAGGTTTCAATACTTCCATAAATTGCCATGAAAGTGATGATGCTGGCACCTCCCCTTGGTTACTGTGAAAACTCACATTTAAATAGGATTTCCTATTTCCTCAGCTATATTATTGCGTTGTGAGATTACAGCCTTAGTTTATACTACTGCGACTGTAGCCTATTAGGCTATAACGCTATATCATGAACATAGATCAACACATCACTAGGATCATATATGTGGGATTTGTTTTGGCTAAGGGGTAAAGGCCTATTCTAAGTACAAAAATCTGATTTATTTGGTTTTTGGAGTAAAAAATGGGACGTTATTTCAAACTTTTCTTCTTTTTTTTTTTTTTTTTTTCACACCAATAGATGAAAACCTCCTTCTAGCACTCTGGGATTCAGCACATGTAGTACATTAGGTCTACAAAAGTCATTACCTAATGCAGTGCTTCTCAAAGTGGGTCCCGGGGACCCCCAGGGGTGCTAAATAATGGATAAGGAACCAAGTGGACCCCACTATACAGATACATACAGTACAGGTCTTCAACTCCAGTGTACAAATGAACCTTTACAGGTCTGTATTAACTCCCGGGAGTGTACATATGGAACCAAATGGACCGGTAAGGGTCCATTTGGTTCCCCCCATAACTCTACCTAATTGCATAATGCATACCAAACTGGGGGTCCTTGAAACTTAAAAAGTGTGAGAACCACTGACCTGATGTATCCATATCCTCACCATCCAGTAGGGATGGTGAGGATATGAAAGTTACATGTCACGATTATTGTGACCAAATTCATTGCGATTAACGATACTATCGCGATAATCAAAATATGCTTAAAACTTAAAATGGCACTTTTGTTTAACGACTTGAACCCCCAGCATCCCTATTCTGGGAGGAACGTTCGCCATAAAAAGCCGATCTACAAGCTCACAGCGCGTTTAAAGCGCTGTGAGCTTGTAGATCTGCTATTTATGGCGAATCGATCTGTGTAGAGTGAAATAAGAGTGCACCATATGCACTCTTTACAGGTCTGTTTTATCAAGTATAGGGGATTTAAGTGGTAATGAATTTGCAGCTCAACAAAAAAAGCCAATTCATCCTATAGTGTATGACGGAGGACAATTTCACGATAAATTAAAACATACATTAACCACTTAAGCCCTATTTTATGCCTAGGCTATTTGAAAATAGCCGATCTACAAGCTCACAACGCGTTTTCAAACATTTTTGCACTTTAACTTTTGGTACTTCAAGTACATTTTGATACCAATACTTTTGTACTTTTACTCAAGTAAATTTTGAATTCTGGTCTTTTACTTGTAACAGAGTACTTCTACATTGCAGAATTGATACTTTTACTTAAGTAAAACATTTGATTACTTTTTCCACCACTGGTTACGTTGTAGCCATGCCGCTGTCTCCATTGGCCCCCGTCTAGACTGTTCCTGCTGCCGTATATCACCTCCTGGCTGCTTTGAACTACCATGTGAGACTCCCCACTGAGTCTGGGGAAGGTTTCTTTTTTTGGGTCGTAACACTAGACTCATGCTGCTCTCTCTCTCTCTCTCTCTCTCTCTTGTTGCGATTTGCACTTTTGAACCCCAACATAGTCAATTCACATGATGCATAATTCAGTGTTGGCTACAAAGTAGCTTTGGCACCACTTTGAAAAAGATTTAAAAAAAAATGTTCACAGCAGAGTCAAGTTCCCAGCTGCAGTGGGCATTGCCACCACTTATTGGACGGAACTGGAATTAATTGGATCCTTTTTTGTCCACGTCAGTGATTCCACTCTGTAGTTAGACCTTTGAGATTATTACGGAAGAGTAGAAGAAGCTCTTGAGAACTTGGGGTCGACTTCAATCAACCGTGTCCGCTGTTATGTTGCCTATCTATGCAGCGGCTCCTGTGCCTCCAACGTGGTTGAATATCGCTGTTGGCGGGCAGAAACCTCTTATCTCTATATTTTAACTTTTATTTATTTTTTTTGTAAATGAATGTCCTACTTGATAACACTACAGCGTCACACAAAGTCATCAAAAGTAGCAGATCTACAAGCTCAAAATGCGGTGCGACACATTTTGAGCTTGTAGATCTGCTACTTTTGCTGTTTTTGAATTTGAATCCTGAAAAGCAACAGTTTTGGACATATGAGGTTTTCCAATTCCACCCCAGACAGAGACGATATCATTGAACTGTTTGGACAGTATATTTATTATTTACACCAGGGGTCTTCAACAGGGGGTCCGGGACCCCTAGGGGGTCCTCAGAATTACTACAGGGGGTCCGCCAAAATCTTTGTGTGATATCTTTTATTTTTCTCCTTAACTTGAACCCCAGCATCCCTATCCCGAAGAGAACTTTAGCCAAAAATAGCAGATCTACAAGATCACAACGCCTCGTGCGGTGAGGCGTTGTGATCTTGTAGATCTGCTATTTTTTGGCAAAGAGGTATAGGTGTAGAGGGAAAAAAGAGAAGAAAAAAAGTTTAATCTGAAACTAAATTTTATACAATGTAGAGGGGGTCTCTGCTTCATCTCTCTCAACTAGGGGGTCCTTGGGCTGAACACATTGAAGACCCCTGATTTACACCACACATTTTACCGCTATTATTATTGTCGCCACAAGCCCCTGTCCATCCCTGTGTCTGTTTGTTTGTTTGTGTCTAATCTTAATTTTTAAAATAAATCACTGTCTGGTGTGTATGATGGAGGGAGTATAACCTGGAGGTCTGTGGGGCAGTGTTGGGTGTGCAACCTGTCTTCCATGGATAAGGCTAGGGATGGAGACCTTTTGTAATGGCAGAGTGCTGGTCCACTCCAATTATTTTGAGGGCCTTCTTTTGGATGGATGTCGTCAAGTAGGCCAAGATGGAGCAATCAATCAGCTTGATTGAGACGTACTCCATGACACTGTGGACCTGTAGACTAGTAGGTGGTGAGATTACTGGCCACTCTCCTCAGTGCTGCCAGTTTCCTCCCCCAGGCTATAAGAGTGCCACATAAGAAAACAAATCTTTTGAAATGGCTTTAGGGCTGTTATTAGTTTAGTATAACACATTATAGACCCAACCTTAATATGCAGTCTTACCCTCTTTTTTATTTTACACTAACCACTTGAACCCTTGCATCACTATTCTGAGGGGAACATTAGCTGAAAATTGCAGATCTACAAGCACACATTAAGCACAATATTTGAGCTTATAGATCCGATCGGCTATTTTTTGCAAAGAGGTTTGGTGTAGAGGGAAACAAGAGCAGACCAAGTACAGAGCCAACGTTCAAGATTACTAAGTATTGAGGGTTTAATGTCTGAAGATATACATTAACATGAATCCAACATATTAATAGAAAAGAAGTGTAAACAACGACATTAATTTACACAACACTGTTGACAGTGCTGTCAAACAAGTCAAACAAGTCTATGAAGCTATCTATGAAGTCTATGAACAAGTTTAATCTGCAACACAACCTTATAACAGTATGTAGTGGTCCCTGCTTCACCTCTCTCTCAGCTAAGGGGTCCTTGGCCTGGAAAACATTGAAGACCCCTGGACTATTGCGTATCAAACTGGGGGTGCTTGAAATTAAAAAAAAGATTGAGAATCACTGGACAAAAGAAAACATCATGGGAAATGGTAGTGGTACAACACACACACACACACACACACACACACACACACACACACACACACACACACACACACACACACACACACACACACACACACACACACACACACACACACACACACACACACACACACACACACACACACACACACACACACACACACACACACACACACAGAGTAATGAAACCATCCATGCATGGAAGACCATTGGGCAACAGCTGGTGTCCACTTACAAAATACTTTTCCCATTGGCTCTGACTTGCATGTCCCCTAATTTGGCAATAGTGAGCTTCTGCCCAGTTTCTAAACATCTGCCATCTGTGTGTGTGTGTGTGTGTGTGTGTGTGTGTGTGTGTGGCATATTTTCTTTTCTTGTTCTCCTTTCTTTGTTTCACCATTTTTTTTAATCTTTCTTAATTTTCTCCCCAAATTAGGTGTTATGCCAAACAATTGTGTTCCTGGCAAAGCCAGAAGCACTGCACATCGGGTCGGGTTGGGTGTACCATATTTTCAACATTTGCTACCTGGCTACCAGATGCACCTATGCACCAGAACCACTTGAACCCCAGCATCCATATTCTGGGGGGATCATTCGGAAGAAATAATTGCCGATGTACAAGCTTGTAGATTTGGTGCAGACGGAAAACAAAGCGGTCCAAGTACAGAGCCAACTCGGTCCAGTTTACTGGAGTCTGGAGGGTTTAACAGTGGTTCTCAACCTGGGAGTCGCGACCCCCCAGAGGGGTAGTCAAAGGATTTGGAAGGGTTGCCAGTTGCTTTCCTGAATGTGCTCAAAGAAATTAAAATCTGAATTAAAAATAAATACATGTTTTGTAAGTTAATATTTAAGTAAATGCACAGTCACAATACAGAACATTTAATTGGTAGGTAACATTTTTCAGAAGGAGAGGGAGCGAGGAAGTGTATATGTCGGTGTCCGTGTGCACACGTCTGTGTGTGTGTGGCACTGGCCACACTGAGACAGAACTTTCACGCTGGCTCTGCGCTCCCTGCAGCACAGGGGAGATTTACTCCTCCCTTTGCCACATAAACTTAACTCGCTCTGTGAAAGTTTAAAAAACGTTCACATGACAACAGCGAAAAGTTTATCTATGTAAGGAAACTGTCGCAATTCATGAAACGGTTGCTCTCAACAGCCTGTGGATGGAACGGTGTCGGTGGATGCATCTTGCCGCTGGTAAGATACTAAGATCCATAAAAAAAGATATCACACACCTAACACCCCACAAGTATTGATTACTTCGACCCGCCAGTGAGAAGCTCACAGTGGGCACGTTGAGGCACAGCTGTTTACAAAGCAGGTGAAAAGGAAAATTGTGTCTGAGGTTCTGACACACAAAACCCTAATGTCAGCGAAAACCATAAAAATGTAACCAAACACCCAAATTACATTGATAAATCAGTGGAGTTTTTCCAACATAAGAGGCTACTGGAGCTGTGTGAAGAGGTGCGTATATTAGGTTTGACTCGAGCTTAATATTACTCCTCTTATCAAACCCCCTATAAAACATTTTTACATATGTATTTGGCCGCCAGGGACCCCCAGAAGCAAAGATTTGAGTTAAAAATGTTTGCTTTAAAATATATATATACGGTATTTTCAAAGATTTGCTAAAATGTTTAAGATATATTTTTTTGTTGCAGATCTACAAGTTCATGACGCGGCACTCGGTGCCCCGTCATGAACTTGTAGATCTGCTATTTTTGAATAGCCAAAGTAAAGTATAAAATAATGGTTTAAGTGGTTACACAGATGCGTTCCCGGTTTTAATTGGTTAAAACGGTGTTGTTTGAACCCTAGTATCCCTATTCTGAGCATGGAATAGGCCAACAGTCAGTGAAAATAGCAGAGCTTGTAGATAAGGCATGCCACTGACTATAGTGCTACAGTATGTTCCTTAGGCCATTGGTTCTGAAAATGGGGTCCGGGGACCCCCAAGGGTCCTTGGGAGAGAGAGTTCCCTGGCACAAAATCTTTTCAGATGGGGGTCCGCAGCCAAATACATATACATTTTGGGGTCCTTGACATGAAAATGTTTGAGAACCACTGCCTTAAGCTAAAATAAGAATCCTCCATCTGCATGGCATTGCATTGTATGAACGCCATTTTAGCTAGTCTTTTAATGGCAACATCTAAGTTTTGCATGTTTTGCTGTGCATATTTTACCGTCTGCATAATTTAAAGAGTTTTTACTTCACATTAACCCATTGAAACCAGGAACACGTCTGTGTAACCACTTAAACCATTATTTTACACTTTGGGCTATTCAAAAATAGCAGAGCTTGTATATCTGCTATTTTTTTGAAAAATCTTGAACATTTGATGCACATCTTTTAATATGTATATATTCTTTTAAAAGCAAAAAAAACTCGAATCTTTGCGTTTGGAGATTCTACAAGTGTCTTCTAAATCCTAACAGTTTTTTTCTTTTCTTTTTTACTTATGTTGCTATATCAGTGGTTCTCAAACTTTTTCATGTCAAGGACCACCAAAATGATGTATTTGTCCACGGACCCCCATCTCAAAATATTTTGTTCCAGGGACCCCCCCAGAAGCAAAGATTTGAGTTAGAAATGTATATATATATTCAAAGATCACATTTTTTCCCCCCCCAACAATAGCAGATCTACAAGCTTGTAGCGCGGCACTCGGTGTCGCGCTACAAGCTTGTAGATCTGCTATTTTTGAGTAGCCAAAGAAATCTATAAAATGACACAGATATGGCCCCGGTCTAAATGGGTTAAATCACAGCAGCACCGCATAATCCCATGGAGTTTAACTCCTGTTTAGCATTTTAATTAATTCATGACGTGGTCATATAAGTGACAACGTTTTCACATAGCGTAGCTTTGGGAAAACCCTGCATGTTTGCTTGTGTGAGCAAGAGATGATGCTCTCGGGGTTTGGTCACAGGAAGTGGTGCTGTAAACATGCTTGTGTAACCATCTCCTGTCCCCCAGCACATAACATTTGGCCTGACATTAGTGTGTGTGTGTGTGTGTGTGTGTGTGTGTGTGTGTGTGTGTGTGTGCGCGCACGCACGCACGCTTGTATTACTAGTATCCCTGTGAGAGCCAAGTGTCCCCACAAGTATAATGTCATTTGAGAAATGGACATTGTGAGGACAATTTCCCTGGTCCTCACAAGATAAATGGTTGTTTTATGGGTGAACATGATTTGGTTAGGTATTACATTTTCTTCTTGCTGCTGACACCCACTTCTGTACAATTGCTCATTCCTTTCTATTCTTCTTATTGTTATTTTCAAGCTGCGTTCGCTTCCCGCGTTCGCGCGTCTTACTTGTATTAAGAGTTATGTCTGATATTTACCTTAGTTGTGTGGCTGTGTTGCGTACAGAAAATAGACGATGTTGTAGATTGGCTATTTTCGGTTTTAGGGTTAAAAATTGCATTCATAATCATCACTGTCCCAAAATGTTGATGTCCTCACAAGTATAGTAATACAAAGATGTGTGTGTGTGTGAGAGAAAGAGAAGGGGGGCACACGAGTCTGTGTGCGTTTGAGTGTGTGTGTGTGTGTGTGTGAGTGTGAGTGTGTGCATGCGCGCTAGCGTGTGTATTTTTTCAGTGTGTGAGTCTGTGATACAGATACAGGATAAAATATGTTATCGCGTGTTGCTGCTGACATGCACAAATCCATGTAATGCAAATGTACTAACTACAGTGTGCATTCTGTGATTTGTTAAGCAATAAAGCAGAGTGCAGGGCTAAGCAGAGCTGGAAGGGACTGCAGGGCTCTTTCATGCAATGTGTTTAGGTTTTTCTTTTTTTAGTGCGGGGTGTCTCTGCAGGCTGTGCAAATCTGTTGGAGCCAGTTCTACTGACGGGCAACCTCTTATCTCCATATTCTAACTTTGTGCGTGTGTTTTCCTAAATGAACGCCCTATTTGATCATACTACAGCGTCACAAAAAAGCATCAAGAGTAGCAGATCGGCAAGCTCGAAACGACGCTTGTAGATCTGCTACTTTTGCTATTTTTCGATTTGAATCCTGAAGAGGTGAAGTGTTTTTGGACATAATATGAGGTTTCCACCCGACAGAGACGCTATGTGGTCGTTGGGCTGTCGATCGCTGTGACTGTCACACTGTGTCATGTGTGCCAGCAGCGTCTTGCTTTGTCTCAAACCAATTAGGGAGGTGTAAAAGTCACCAAAATGAAAATTGATTACTATAATTCTATTGTTACCGATTATTCGAATATTCGACCATGCCCCTTACATTTTTCTTTTTTAAATTTGATTATTCGGACCCATCCCTAAATCCAATATGGCTGTTTTGTTTTGGTTTTCACCTGCAACAGCCACTTGATACCAATTAGGCCTGTCACAATTCTTACATTATCGCTTAATCATAATTGTTTTGGCATAATTCTCATAATCGTTTCCATGTTAATTTCTTTAATACATTTATATATACATTTAATACATTTATATATTATATATACGTGTATATCTACATTTTCTAACTAGCCAGAACAGAAATGCAATTTTTATCTTCCAATGCTCAGTGGAAAAAACACATAAAACATAAAATAGTTAATCGCAATTATTTCTACGACAATCGTCAAGTAAAATGTCATGATGTGTCAGTGCTAGTGTCATGTGCATACATGAATGACATGACATCTTTTCTGAGAAATAGCAGATTTACAAGCTCACACAACATGTTGGCCGTGCAAGTCACCATGAAGTATGAAATAGGCTGAGATGGTGTATTTTTTTTACATATCTCTCGACGTATAATAATAGTGTGTTAATGGTATAGTCCTAAGTTCCTACAGACAGGGTGGTAAAATAAATACATATTCTGAATGTGATTCTGTTTAAATCATGGTTAGTGGAAGTGGTTCGTGGTTAGTGGAAGTGGTTATAACGCACTTCCACGGTGAGTCAAATCCTGGAGCTAGAGTGAAAGGAGGGGGGGGGGGGGTTCTTAGATCGATCTGTCCTATAGCGTAATGGTGATACAGAGCTGTTTGCACCGTCTCACCTGCTGATTTCCCCAGTGTGTTCTGCCAGGTTTTGTGACCCTGACGGGAAGTCCAGGAACAGGCTACATCAGTGGTTCTCAAACATTTCTATGGCAAGGACCCCCAAACTGATGTATGTATATTTGGCCACAGACCACCATCTGAAAATATCCCCCCCCTCCCCCCCCGCCCACATAAGAGAACATTTAAATTATTCCAAAGTTTTCCACAATTCTTACAAAATATTCAGCTGTGAGCTTATAGATCAGCTATTTTCAAGCACCCCTGGGGGGTCCCTGGACACCTTTGAGAACCACTAGGGCATATCGTACCGTAACTGTTGCAACTGTACTGATACAGCATAGAGAGAGAAAGAGAGAGAGAGAGTTAGTTGTGGAGTGTGATGGTTTAGTTTGGTTGCCGTGGTTACCGTGCACATGATTGGCCAGCTCAGATTTGCACAGTGTGCACGTTGCTTCCGATTAACAAAGAGATACATTGGGGAGGGGAGTGGGATAGAATGGGAGGAGGAGGAGGGGGGGGAGTTGGGGGTATTTGCATTCATACTCAGTCCACACGTACATAACTCCAACTGAAGGCATACCTGCCAACACGCCTGATTTTAGCAGGAGAATCCAGATTATTTTTTTTTACCCCGTTTCCTTCTTGGCTCCTGAATTTAAATGTATTCTGAATTTCTCCCGATTTTTGGGCAACTCAACCCAGACTCTATCAGTGGTGGAAAGTAACTAAGTACATTTACTCAAGTACTGCACCCAAAACGTAAAGTCAAAATACCTCAAAATTGTGCTTAAGTATGTCCAATTTCCTATTCTTTTACTTCTACTCCACTGCATTTCAGAGGCAAATATTGTACTTTTACTCCACTACTATTATTTGACAACTTTAGTTACTAGTTACTTTGTAGATTTGGATTATTATTACAAAACATACATTAACCACTTCAGTCCTATTTAAACTTTGGCTATTTGAAAATAGCCGATCTATAAGCTCATAATGCGTCGCGATGCGTCGCGTTGTCAGCTTGTAGATCTGCTGTTTTAAAACTTTTTTTAATACATTTTATACATTTGAAACCTGTGAAACGGGACATTCTGCAAAATGGGTACTTTTACTTTTGGTACTTTAAGTACATTTTGATACAAATACTTTTGTACTTTTCCTCAAGTAAATTTTGAATTCCGGACTTTTATTTGGAACAGAGTATTTCTACAATGCAATATTGATATTCTTACAAAAATTTAGTACTTTTTCCACCACTGGACTCTATAAACCCGATTTTTCACAGTCTAATGTTGGTGTATGACTGTGGGTGGTGGATGTGAAACAATCCGAATAACTTCATTCTGATTATTCTTTATTCAGTTCCCCTTTAGCTGCCACGGCTGCTGGTTGTTAATCTGTCTGCCTGCGCTCCACATGAAACCATACAAACGTTGACAGCATCCAAACAAACAGACATGCAAGAACATGTCTGGTGCTCAGCAGGAAACTAAATGGTTAGACTAGCCTTTCATTCTGGTACAGTATGTGCTTTATTGGTGTGGATGGCATCCTAAAAGAGAGCGTGTAGCATATCATTGCTGTCGGGCAGAAACCTCTTATATATTCTAACTTTTTGTGTTTTTTAACCCTTTAAGACCTGGAACGGACCTGTGTCATTTTTAGATTTGAGCTAAAAAGCATTATTTTACACGTTGGCTCTTGAAAAATAGCAGATATACAAGGTGCCGCGCTACGAGCTTGTAGATCTGCTATTTTTCAAAAGTAGCAGATCCACAAGCTCGAAACGGCAATGTGTTTTGAGCTTGTCGATCTGATACTTTTTGCAGTTTTTTTGTTTGAATGCTGAAAAAGACATATGAGGTTTCCACCCGACAGAGACGGTATTCATATTGGGTTACTCTCACATGTAAGGAATTTGCTTTGGCTTGTGGAACAGAGTTTAGCTCTGCAAGACTATTGGCAGAGCAGCTGAATGGTGCAGAACATGTTTGTTTTACAGATGTTAGGTTAATTGTTTACCTGGTATCCTATAGTTCCAGTGTACATAATGCTATTTAGATAGCATGTTTGTTTAGACAGATTTCAGAGTCCATTTACCTGGTATCATAGTTTTCTTATTTGATAATAATAAACCTTGTTTATTGTATACGTATCTCTGGGTAAGAGCATCTGCTAAATGCCTAGATTGAAAATTGTACTAGACGGCAGACATTAGACTCACAACAGAATATTTAGTAGGCTAGGTGTAATGTTGGGCACTATATCAAGGTATTATATGGTAAACCAGGGTATTTAGAAATCCCGAAGGAATGATTTTCAATGCCGTAAAAAAATAATACAGATGCTCCTCTTTCTATTCAACCGTTATGTAGATGCTGGGGTATTGTAGTGCACAGAACTACAATACATCACCTCGTCAACGTGATTGTATTCACCTGCCAGCACTGTTCTCCTCGGAAATACTCATGAATTGAATTAACCCATTAAGACCTGGAACGCATCTGTGTCATTTTAAAAGATTTCTTTGGGCTATTCAAAAATAGCAGATATACAAGCTCATAGTGCAGCAAGCTTGTAGATCTGCTATTGTTTTTGAAAAAAAAAAGTGAAAATGTGTGCAAATCTTTGAATATATACATTTTTAACTCAAATATTTTGGGAGGTCCTTCACATGAAAAAGTTTGAGCACCACTGATATTATAGCAACATACGTTTAAAAAAATATACTGTTAAGGTCCTTACACACCGGGGTGAATTCTTCATGCGAATAAATACGTTTTTTTTTTAAACCTTATAAAGTCAATGCAAGCGTCCACATCAGTTTCGCGAAGCGAAAAAGCGTCTTTTAATTATTCGGAACGAGTCCGAATTTTGCGTATATTCGCATATTCGCCGGTGTGTAACCGCCTTTAGGGTTTAGAAGTTACTGTAGAGAGACAAAGATTTGAGTTACAAATGTTCGCTTTAAAAATATATATATATTCAAAGATTTTTACATATCTCTCGACGTATAATAATAGTGTGTTAATGGTATAGTCCTAAGTTCCTACAGACAGGGTGGTAAAATAAATACATATTCTGAATGTGATTCTGTTTAAATCATGGTTAGTGGAAGTGGTTCGTGGTTAGTGGAAGTGGTTATAACGCACTTCCACGGTGAGTCAAATCCTGGAGCTAGAGTGAAAGGAGGGGGGGGGGGGGTTCTTAGATCGATCTGTCCTATAGCGTAATGGTGATACAGAGCTGTTTGCACCGTCTCACCTGCTGATTTCCCCAGTGTGTTCTGCCAGGTTTTGTGACCCTGACGGGAAGTCCAGGAACAGGCTACATCAGTGGTTCTCAAACATTTCTATGGCAAGGACCCCCAAACTGATGTATGTATATTTGGCCACAGACCACCATCTGAAAATATCCCCCCCCTCCCCCCCCGCCCACATAAGAGAACATTTAAATTATTCCAAAGTTTTCCACAATTCTTACAAAATATTCAGCTGTGAGCTTATAGATCAGCTATTTTCAAGCACCCCTGGGGGGTCCCTGGACACCTTTGAGAACCACTAGGGCATATCGTACCGTAACTGTTGCAACTGTACTGATACAGCATAGAGAGAGAAAGAGCGAGAGAGAGAGTTAGTTGTGGAGTGTGATGGTTTAGTTTGGTTGCCGTGGTTACCGTGCACATGATTGGCCAGCTCAGATTTGCACAGTGTGCACGTTGCTTCCGATTAACAAAGAGATACATTGGGGAGGGGAGTGGGATAGAATGGGAGGAGGAGGAGGGGGGGGAGTTGGGGGTATTTGCATTCATACTCAGTCCACACGTACATAACTCCAACTGAAGGCATACCTGCCAACACGCCTGATTTTAGCAGGAGAATCCAGATTATTTTTTTTTACCCCGTTTCCTTCTTGGCTCCTGAATTTAAATGTATTCTGAATTTCTCCCGATTTTTGGGCAACTCAACCCAGACTCTATCAGTGGTGGAAAGTAACTAAGTACATTTACTCAAGTACTGCACCCAAAACGTAAAGTCAAAATACCTCAAAATTGTGCTTAAGTATGTCCAATTTCCTATTCTTTTACTTCTACTCCACTGCATTTCAGAGGCAAATATTGTACTTTTACTCCACTACTATTATTTGACAACTTTAGTTACTAGTTACTTTGTAGATTTGGATTATTATTACAAAACATACATTAACCACTTCAGTCCTATTTAAACTTTGGCTATTTGAAAATAGCCGATCTATAAGCTCATAATGCGTCGCGATGCGTCGCGTTGTCAGCTTGTAGATCTGCTGTTTTAAAACTTTTTTTAATACATTTTATACATTTGAAACCTGTGAAACGGGACATTCTGCAAAATGGGTACTTTTACTTTTGGTACTTTAAGTACATTTTGATACAAATACTTTTGTACTTTTCCTCAAGTAAATTTTGAATTCCGGACTTTTATTTGGAACAGAGTATTTCTACAATGCAATATTGATATTCTTACAAAAATTTAGTACTTTTTCCACCACTGGACTCTATAAACCCGATTTTTCACAGTCTAATGTTGGTGTATGACTGTGGGTGGTGGATGTGAAACAATCCGAATAACTTCATTCTGATTATTCTTTATTCAGTTCCCCTTTAGCTGCCACGGCTGCTGGTTGTTAATCTGTCTGCCTGCGCTCCACATGAAACCATACAAACGTTGACAGCATCCAAACAAACAGACATGCAAGAACATGTCTGGTGCTCAGCAGGAAACTAAATGGTTAGACTAGCCTTTCATTCTGGTACAGTATGTGCTTTATTGGTGTGGATGGCATCCTAAAAGAGAGCGTGTAGCATATCATTGCTGTCGGGCAGAAACCTCTTATATATTCTAACTTTTTGTGTTTTTTAACCCTTTAAGACCTGGAACGGACCTGTGTCATTTTTAGATTTGAGCTAAAAAGCATTATTTTACACGTTGGCTCTTGAAAAATAGCAGATATACAAGGTGCCGCGCTACGAGCTTGTAGATCTGCTATTTTTCAAAAGTAGCAGATCCACAAGCTCGAAACGGCAATGTGTTTTGAGCTTGTCGATCTGATACTTTTTGCAGTTTTTTTGTTTGAATGCTGAAAAAGACATATGAGGTTTCCACCCGACAGAGACGGTATTCATATTGGGTTACTCTCACATGTAAGGAATTTGCTTTGGCTTGTGGAACAGAGTTTAGCTCTGCAAGACTATTGGCAGAGCAGCTGAATGGTGCAGAACATGTTTGTTTTACAGATGTTAGGTTAATTGTTTACCTGGTATCCTATAGTTCCAGTGTACATAATGCTATTTAGATAGCATGTTTGTTTAGACAGATTTCAGAGTCCATTTACCTGGTATCATAGTTTTCTTATTTGATAATAATAAACCTTGTTTATTGTATACGTATCTCTGGGTAAGAGCATCTGCTAAATGCCTAGATTGAAAATTGTACTAGACGGCAGACATTAGACTCACAACAGAATATTTAGTAGGCTAGGTGTAATGTTGGGCACTATATCAAGGTATTATATGGTAAACCAGGGTATTTAGAAATCCCGAAGGAATGATTTTCAATGCCGTAAAAAAATAATACAGATGCTCCTCTTTCTATTCAACCGTTATGTAGATGCTGGGGTATTGTAGTGCACAGAACTACAATACATCACCTCGTCAACGTGATTGTATTCACCTGCCAGCACTGTTCTCCTCGGAAATACTCATGAATTGAATTAACCCATTAAGACCTGGAACGCATCTGTGTCATTTTAAAAGATTTCTTTGGGCTATTCAAAAATAGCAGATATACAAGCTCATAGTGCAGCAAGCTTGTAGATCTGCTATTGTTTTTGAAAAAAAAAAGTGAAAATGTGTGCAAATCTTTGAATATATACATTTTTAACTCAAATATTTTGGGAGGTCCTTCACATGAAAAAGTTTGAGCACCACTGATATTATAGCAACATACGTTTAAAAAAATATACTGTTAAGGTCCTTACACACCGGGGTGAATTCTTCATGCGAATAAATACGTTTTTTTTTTAAACCTTATAAAGTCAATGCAAGCGTCCACATCAGTTTCGCGAAGCGAAAAAGCGTCTTTTAATTATTCGGAACGAGTCCGAATTTTGCGTATATTCGCATATTCGCCGGTGTGTAACCGCCTTTAGGGTTTAGAAGTTACTGTAGAGAGACAAAGATTTGAGTTACAAATGTTCGCTTTAAAAATATATATATATTCAAAGATTTTCACGATTTTTGCAAAAATATCAGATCTACTAGCTCATAGCGCGGCGTGAGCTTGTAGATCTGCTATTTTTTTTATAGCCAAAGGAATCTAAAAATGACACACGGATGCTTTCCTGGTCTTAATGGGTTAAATATTTTTTAATGAATATAAAATGAGCCAATACATTTACTTGGTTTGCCGATGAATGGATCTGCTTTTTGTATTCTGAGTGAGCACGTTGGCTACACCTCCCCTACAAAACAAGAACCTTCCGAATCCCCCCCGTAGTGCAGAACAGAACATCCAGAACAACAGGTGGTAGCTGGGGTGGTGGAGGGTGAGCTCGCAGCAATCTTATAGAAACAGCAGCAGCAGCCCAGACAGCAAGCAAGGCATGAACAATGCATATTTCCCCGTTGAACCACTTAAATGGGTCCCCCAGGGCTCCATACTAGGTCCGCTTCCTTTTTCCCTCAACAACACCAAATCCTCTATGCCGCAAATAGCCAATCTATAAGCTCTTGCGACGTGTTTTTGCAATATGCTGTAGCTGGATTGGCATTGATGGACCATGGCAGTGTCAATACATGTCATTTTCTCGTCACCATTTTCCCATTTATGGCTTTATTTTTTAGAACTTTCATGTTTACATTTTCTCCAAATATAAATATAGACACGCTCACAAACTCAAATAATCTCTCTCTCTCTCTCTCTCTCTCTCTCTCTCTCTCTCTCTCTCTCTCTCTCTCTCTATCTCTCTCTCTCTCTCTCTCTGACATACACACACTCTCTCTCTCTCTCTGACATACACACACTCTCTATTTTGCTCTCTGAACAGACACACACACACACAGACCAAATACCACACATACAAACACTGCGTGTATTGGCATGAAAACGGCATTGCTAGTTCTGTCTTGATATTATAATCATAAGGTAGTTCCTGAACCGGCTGTATTGCATTATTATGGCGTATGACTCCAAATTTGGGCAAGCTTTCATCTTGATCACAGCCCTATTGACTTTATCATAATGGCCTACTGGCAGTGTATACTGATTGATTGAATACTTAGTTATTAGTCAGAAATCTAAACAGCACATGGCACAGTAAGACATTAAGGCTAAAAGGACAAAAGGGGTGGGGGGGTACCAGGGGGTCCCCAGCAAAATGTGTTAATATAGCGTCACAATCATTTTAACCACTTAAACCATATTTTATACTTTTGCTATTAAAAAATGGTAGATATACAAGCTCATAGCGTGTCACTTCGTGCTGCGCTATGAGCTTGTAGATCTGCTATTTTTGAGAGCCACAGAATATATCGTTCCAGGGCGATCGACACACCAAGTGGAGCGAAAGACGGAGGAGTGTCTCTGCTTCCAAAAACGCAGAAAAAAACAAGAAAGCAGAGCAAAATGTATTTTTGGAAATCCTTTAAAGGTTTCATGACATTCAGTTTTACAACACATTAAAAGTATTTGTCATGGTCCTTCAAACCTGTATTAAAAGTTTTAACTGAAAAATCCACTCCAGTGATCCATGGCAGGATTTTTTCTCTCTGATTTCGAAAGCCTTTTCAACTGCAATGAAAAAAATAATCTTTGCCTGCGGGTGTCGCTGTTGAGGGATTTTGCCTGTCAATCATCGCCTCTGCTCCGCCCCCGCCCCCAAAGGAATCGATAGGGGAGGGGAGGGGCGGAGAGGAGAGGGGGCGGGATTAATCGACTGCCATCAAAGTCAAGGGTCCAATCACAGATTACTTTTCAGCCTAATTATTCAGAAAACCAGACCACAGAAAATCCACTGAATGTTCAAAGTTCATTTTTTGGGGGTCTAATTGAGGTCATAAAACCCCCCCAAAAAATTAAAAAAGTGAAAATGAATGTCATAGAACCTTTAACATTAGATTTTTTCTGGATCTACTGTTCTCCAGGAGTCAGATCACTCATAGGTTGGCGAACAGCGCCATCTAGCGTAAACACTGAAAACACGGTGAGAGAGAGATGGGGAGTGACATCTCTCTCTCTCTGGAAGCTGGAAGACTACATGAATTGCAGACAGGCGCTCTTTTAATGGCGGTTTTGAACGAAGATGGGAAGTCACACCGTTTGACAATGTCTGGTTGTGGTATAGGGGTGTTCCACATTTCGGTGGTTAGAACAATAGAACGCATTCATCCCCATCATTTATCACCAGGGATTCACTTGTGTGTGTTTAGATCATTCTAATATAGTTTCAGGTATAGAGAGCAGTTGGGGGAAGAAGAAGAAAAAACCCACATCTATAGCGTTAGTTAAACTCTGGGAACGCGATGTCTCTCCTCACACACTGCGCCCTCCTGCTGCGCGTCTGGCGGTGGAGGCGTAATCGTTAGCAGCGAGGAAGCGAGGCCTCACCTGCGGCGTAGCGGCGCTCCCACGTCACTACCCCTCAGATAGAATCAAAGTGATGCGGGCGGCGCCCCGCTGCCGCATCAAAAGGCACCCCCCGTCTCCTCGTTAAGCTGGGGAGCGGAGAGAGCTTCTCCTTTGAAGACCCTACTAGTTCATCGCAAATCAATGGCGTCTCTCACTCTATGCTGACGAGATGAAGCAGACTGCGCTAATGTTCTCATCAGCCTTATCGTCGTCGCGGTCGGGATGAAACCTCGTATCTCCGTATTTCAACTTATTTTATTGGTTTTTCTCCGTAAATTAACCACTTAAACTGTGGAAAATACATTTTAAGCTTTTGGAGCAAGATCCAGTGTGTGGACTGCAGACTCTATTTTTCTTAGCTTTTGACTTCTGCCCTGCATCTGGAACTTTTGTCCGTCCGTCCATCCGTCCGTCCACGACTACTTTGGTTCCATACACCATGGAAAACTTACTTACCTGGAAAACTACTGGGTGGATTTTCATGGAATGTTCTGTGCACCTTCATGAACCCCAGAGAGTGAACCCAACCGATTTTAGTAACACTAAGGCCTTTCCTCTAGTGCCACCATTAAGCCAACATGTCCACTTGCACATACTAGTTACTTCCAAACAAGATATATATATATATATATATATATCAATAACTAATAGCCGGTTCCATAGAGGACACACCATTAACTATTTTAGGGACCCTATGACCTACAGCCACCCTCAGGACAAACATAACTCAACTTTTTAACACAATGCATAATAAAGTGTATCCCTGGATAAACACTACTGGAAACTTAGTCTGATTATTGTAACCTTTAATATTGTAAGGAAGACTTCACCAAAAGTCTCTCCCTCGATCTTCTCTGTTGCTTCCTTTTTATTTCTCCCATCCCACGAAAGGTCATTTAAAATAAATCATTTGTTTTCAGAGGCAAGTGTAGAGGGCAGAGTGGGACGGACATACATTGTGATCGATCCAGTCAGCCCACGGAAAGCTTATGTTTTTGAGACGGTGTTTATTATGAAATGTCATGTCAAATTATGTATAGTTTTACTGTGCTATTAACACATTCCCTGCCAGAGGGTTTTTTTTATTTTACTTCCCCCAGTGCCAGTGTTTAATTTTTTTTTACACAGGAGCCGAGATACAGGATTTTAAAGTAATAAGTTAACCAAGGAGTGAATGGAGCTAGAAATCTTTGGATCGTGATATCTCTGGTTCTGTGTGGATAAATTGAAAAAAAAAAAGACCAACTTTTTTTTTATTTTATTTTTTAAACTGTTATACTCGTGGATGGATTTTTTTGGCAGTAAACGGGTGTATTTTTCATCAACGGTTATACTCGTGATTGGCAGGTAAAGTGTTAAGAAGCGTTAGTGTATTTCAGTAAATAAAGACCCGAGGAACATTGTCGAAAAGTACAAGGACATTTAGAGAAAGCATCTTAAACATTGTGACATAAGATTTATCACTGTATCTGTCCATACAGTAGGTATAATTTATTTGTGTCGACATTTTAGGCCAGTGGTTCTCAAACATTTTCATGTCAAGGACCTCCAAATTGATATGTATTTGACCACCGACCCGTCTGAAAAGGTTTATGCCATGGACCCTCATAAGGGAAGTTTTGTGTTAAATTCTTTAAAAACAAATCAAAATGTTTCACAATTCGGCAATATTTTTCTAAAACTGTCAAAAATAGCCAGTGTACAAGCTCACAACACGTCGTTGTGAGCTTGTTAGACTAGCTATTTAGTATTTTCTAATAGCTAAAAAATATGAATTTAAGTGGTTAAATTTTTGCATGGGTACCCCCTGGAACCCCTTCCTCGAAGGAGAGACTTGTCTCGCATGTCTCTCCTCTCTGTCTGTCCTTGGTCTCCTGTCTCTCAACTAGGGGTGCGACAGTTAATTGAACTGATTGACTTAATTGATTATAAACAATTAATCCATATTTTAATAAACATATTAATCAATCCTGGGAATGTCATTATAGGCAAAACGTGATGCTGTAGATCTGCTATTTTCACTATTTTTGCTCAACACCGTTGTGTGACACAGTATGACTGGTTAATCGATTTGTAGATAGAAAAACAAAACCTTCTTGATCATTTTGATTAACCCTTTAAGACCTAGAACGCATCTGTGTCGCATTTTTAGATTTGAGCAAAAAAAAGCTCTACAAAAATAGCAGATATATAAGCTCATAGTGCGGCACCGAGTGCCGCACTACGAGCTTGTAGATCTGCTATTTTTGAAAATTTGGGAAAATTTGTGCAAATCTGTGAATATATATTCTTTTAAAGCGAACATTTTTAACTCAAATCTTTGCTTCATGGGGGTCCCTGGAACAACATATTTTGAGATGGGGGTCCCCGGCCAAATACATATCATCTTGGGGGTCCTTGAAATGAAAAAAATTGAGAACCACTGATTTTGAAACATACGTTTTTTCAGAATACTGTTGGGATTTAGAAGACATTTGTAGAATCGGCTTCAGGTCTTAATGGGTTAATCGAAAGAAATAAGTAGTCCATAGAATAATAGCTACGAAAAGAATCAATAGTCGCAGCCCTAAACTGAAACCTGAAACTGAAAACAAAACATTACTAGTCCCCCAGAGGCAATGGTTAGCTTTGCCCTAATCAAATATTTACGCATGCATTTCAAGAGCTGGGCAGGAAAAGCTGCAGGTTTTTTTTTACTGCGTTGTGTGTCTGGTCAGGGTTTACCTCTGGATGGAATGCGGTCGCCCTTGGAGACCAGATAAAAGATCTTCCCGGGGGTTTGTGGTGTGTGCTGTTGACTGGCAACCACAGCCTGGCTCTTATCGCCTGTCGGGTGGAAATCTCACATGTCCAAAACGGACATATACGGTCAGGTTTCAGGATTCAAATTCAAAAGCATTAAAAGTGATCCACAAGCTCGGAACGCGGCGCGAATGTATTATAGGCGAACAGTAAAGAAAAAAGGTAGTGAAATAGTGAAAATAGCAGATCTATAATCTTACAACACGTCCATGCGACGTATTATGAGCTTCTAGATCTGCATTTGTAGATCTGCTATTCTAAAGCTTCTAGATCTGCGTTTGTAGATCTGCTATTCTAGAGCTTCTAGATCTGCGTTTGTAGATCTGCTATTCTAGAGCTTCTAGATCTGCGATTGTAGATCTGCTATTCTAGAGCTTCTAGATCTGCGTTTGTAGATCTGCTATTCTAGACCTATCTAGAGTTCGGGCCTCTGTATCTGCCAGAGACAGACACACAAAGAAAAAACACGCTTCTCGGTTATTCGATTAATCGGAAAAGTAATCGATAGAATAATCGCTAATATTGAAATAATCAATATATAGCTGTGTAGCAGTGGCGGCCATTTTCTGGTTCCACTTCAAAATAGTCAATGCATTTTTCCCATTGACATTTCCAAAAATATTTATATCAATTAATTTAAGCCTAGGGTATTTATGGTTAAAAAAAATCACAGAAAAAAGTGTTTTATGGTCATGATTCACCAGGACCCTGGATGGCTTGATTCTAGGCTTAAATGAATTGATATAATTTTTTTGGAAATGCCAATGGGAAAAATGCATTGACTATTTTGGAGTGGAGCCAGAAAATGGCCGCCACTGCTATGCCCTATTTGCAGCTCTATTTCAGACCTCTCCTGGATGCATCCCCTAACTAGGCCTTATAATTATTACATAATTGTCTAATCGCAATCATTTAAGATAATCACAACAAACACGTAAAAAAGCAGAAATGGCAGATCTACAAGCTTACAACACGTCACAAAGTGACGTGTTGTAAGCTTGTAGATCAGCCATTTCTACTTAAAAAAATATTTTTTTAAGTTATTTTGTCATATCTGGCCTGTGCAATGTTTGATTACAAAGCCTAAAAGGCTTACAGAAATAACATTTGTATTCATATCTTCCAATGTTCAATGCCAAAAGCACAATTCAATTCTTAATGGGAATTGTTTGTGACAATTAATCGTCAACTTAGATTTGTAATCGTGACAGCCCTAGCCCTAGCAATTATTCAGTCTATATTACCCGCCCCATCCAGAACGCTCGCTGCTTGAAGAATAACATGCATGTGATGAATGAGAGCTACAGTGCAGCATACTGCCAGATGAAATGTCCACTGTGTTTAATGATGCTATCACCAGTGGTGGAAAAAGTACTCAACATTCTTTACTTGAGTAAAAGTACCAATACTGCAATATAGAAATACTCTGTTACAAGTAAAAGTCCAGAATTCAAAATCTACTTGAGTAAAAAGTACAAAAGTATTGGCATTAAAATGTACTTAAAGTACCAAAAGTACTCAAATGTTTGAAAATAGCAGTTCTACAAGCTCGGCTATTTTCAAACAGCCTATGTATAAAATGGGGCTAAAGTGGTTAATGTGTGTTTTATATCTGAAGAGTAACTAGTAACTAAAGTTTTCAAATAATTGTAGTGGAGTAAAAGTACAATATTTGTCTCTGAGATGTATAGTAAAAGTCATTTTACTACTCAAGTAAAGTACAAATACCAAAGAAATTTACTTAGTACAGTACTTAAGTAAATCTACTTAGTTACTTTCCACCACTGGCTATCACATCCTTAAAACATTATACAAAACAGTGAAAATAGCCGATCTACAAGCTCTCCGTAAGCTTGTAGATCTGCAAGTTTTTTGCGCAACACTCTTGTATGATGAGTAGTGAAGTGAGTAGTGAAGATGAGTAGTGAAGTAGGGCTTTAATTTACAACAACACATACAATTTGAATATGGAGATACAAGGTTTCTGCCCGATATGACAGTTATTATAGCAGCAGTATTTCACTTCTGGTTTCTTCTGAAATAACTAGGACTGTTTTTAATATGTCTTCTCTGTCAGGTGGAAACCTCATAGGTCCAAAACTGTTACTTTTCGGGATTCAAAAGCAGCAAAAGTAGCAGATCTACAAGCTCACAACGCGTCGTTTAGAGCCGGGTTTCGAGCTTGTAGATCTGCTACTTTTGCTGCTTTTGTGTGACGCTGTAGGTGTGATCAAGTACAGTAGGGCATTAACCCATTAACTCTTTCAGTGCCACAATATGTCAAATACGTCATGAGGCCTAACGCCCCGTGTGCCACAATACGTCAAATACGTCATGAAAAAAAAGAAAAACATAATTTTTTCTTTTTTTTTTCTTTTGGAAAAACATGTTCAGAACCCAAGATATGATGATTTGAAGATTTGCTGCTCCATTCACTTCTTGTTTAACTTTTTACTGAAAAAGGCTGTATCTCGGCTCCTAAGCACTTTTTTTTTTACAATTAATTTTGGTTGTGGCACTCAGAACCAAAATTCCATAAATAAGCATGGCACTGAAAGAGTTAAGACCTGGAACGCATCAGTGTCACTTTTTGATTTGAGCTAAAAAGCATTATTTTACACTTTGGCTTATTCAAAAATAGCAGATCTACAAGCTCATAGCGCGGCACCGAGTACCGTGCTATGAGCTTGTAGATCTGCTATTTTAGAAAAATTATGAAAATGTGTGCAAATCTTTGAATACATATTGTTTTAAAGCGAACATTTTTAACTAAAATATTTACTTCTGGGGGTCCCTGGAACAAAATATTTTGAGATGCAGGTCGGCGGCCAAATACATATAAGTTTGGGGGTCCTTGACATGAAAAAGTTTGAGCACCACTGATATGGAAACATACGTTTTTTCAGAATACTGTTGGGATTTAGAAGACATTCGTAGATATGTGATATGTGTCTGTCTGATATGTGTGTTCCGTGTAGCACTTTGTGTGGTGTGTTTGGAGTTCTAAGTGCAGGGTCCTTCCTTCCCTGAAAGGCACCATGTGTTTATTATGCATGACTTTTACACCTGAGCTGGAATATAGTACCAAGAAACAAGTCATTGTTCTGTCAGAGCAGACAACATGGAGTGGATAATGAACCCTATATACTCCACTCTGCACTCCATTTATACACAACACACTGCTTTCCCCCATGTTACCTTTAGCTCTTTATATAGACGTCTGTCTGTCTGTCTGCCTGCCTGCCTGTCTGTCTGTCTGTCTGTCGTCTGCCTGCCTGCCTGCCTGTCTGCCTGTCTGTCTGTCTGTCTTTTACCCTGCCTACCTACCTACCTGTCTGTCTGTCTGTCTGTCTGTCTGTCTGTCTGTCTGTCTGTCTGTCTGTCTGTCTGTCTGTCTGTCTGTCTGTCTGTCTGTCTGTCTGTGTCTGTCTTTCTGTCTGTCTTTTACCCTGCCTACCTACCTGTCTGTCTGTCTGTCTGTCTGTCTGTCTGTCTGTCTGTCTGTCTGTCTGTCTGCCTGCCTGTCTTGTACCCTGCATGTCTGTCTGTCTGTCTGTCTTGTACCCTGCATGTCTGTCTGTCTGTCTGTCTGTCTGTCTGTCTGTCTGTCTTCTACCCTGCCTACCTACCTGCCTGCATGTATGTCTGTCTGTCTGTTTCCCACCCTGCCTACCTCCCTGCCTACCTCCCTGCCTCCCTGCCTGCCTGTCTGCCTGCCTCCCTCCCTCCCTGTCTGTCTGTCTGTCTGTCTGTCTGTCTGTCTGTCTGTCTGTCTGTCTGTCTGTCTGTCTGTCTGTCTGTCTGTCTATCTGTCTGTGAGTGTCTCTGTGTAGTATTCTCTCATGTGTTGGCCTCATCATAGCAATAACAACCTGAGAAAGCCATTCAGTGCTGTAATGGCCCTGATGAGGCCAGCCTGCGCTGAGAACTGCTGTCATCCGGCTAATGCATCCCATGATCATAACAACATCCTTTATTATGGCTATCAGTACAAATGGACCGTCCGAAAATATTTCAACAGAAAAGGCCTGTGTGTGTGTGTGTGTGTGTGTGTGTGTGTGTGTGTGTGTGTGTGTGTGTGTGTGTGTGTGGGAGAGAGGTAGTATTTGATGGATGTAAAAGTTGAGAACATTTTCCCTCTTTGGGTGATCCAGAGGCTCATGATAATATGGAGCAGATTTACTGATACTGTATCTGTATCCATCAAGTTTAGTGTAGTGTGTCAGTGTGGTGAGACCTTTTTTGTTTTATATCTTACTTTTTCAGCGTTAAATGAACACTCGTAGCTTGTCTTTCTCTTTCTCAGTCTCTCTGTCTCTCTCTCTCCCCCCCCCCCCCCCCCCCGCCTGACACCATATGATAGGTAGACCTATCATATGGTGCATCAGCTTTCTTTATAGGAGAGTAGCTTGGTTCACCAGTTCCCTTTTGAGAGACATTGAATTCACAAACCTCTGTCTGTCTGTCTGTCTGTCTGTCTGTCTGTCTGTCTGTCTGGATATTAACCCAGTATGCAGGGGTCAAGTGGCACAGAGACTACTTACCGGTTCCCTTCGAGGGTCATCATGTCTTTTAAGTTGAGTAGCCTAGTTCACCAGTTCCCTTCGATAGTCATTTATTTAAAGTTGAGTATAAGTTCACCGGTCCCCTTCAAGAGTCACTCCTTTAAAATAGAGCAACCTGGTTCACCGGTTCTCGGTCCGGGCACCTAAAGGCTCCAAAATAGTCTGACGGCGTGTCGCGGAACGATCCCGACGGCCTTTGCTGCATGTCACTCCCCATCTCTCAACCCATTTCCTGTCAAACTATACTATCCTATCAATAAAGGCATACAAAAGCCCGAAAATAACCCCCCCCATACCAAAGAAAAATAGTATTTTCTTTAAAGTAGAGAAGCCTAGTTCACCGATTACCTTTGAGAGTCGTTCCTTTAACCCATTTAGACCTGGAATGCATCGGTGTCATTTTAAGATTTTTTTGGCTGTTCAAAAATAGCAGATCTACAAGCTCATAGCGTGACACCGAGTGTAGCGCTATGAGCTTGTAGATCTGCTATTTTTGAAAAATCTTGAAAATGTGTGCAAATCTTTGAATATATATATATGTATATGTTTTTACATTTTAACTCAAATCTTTGCTTCTGGGGGGTCCCTTGAACAACACATTTTGAGATGGGGATCTGCGGCCAAATACATTTTGGGGGTCCTTGACATGAAAAAAGTTAGAGAACCACTGATATCATAGCAACATACTTTTTTTCAAAAAACTGTCAGGATTTAGAAGACATTTGTAGAAATCCCCAGAAGCAAAGATTTGAGTTAAAATGTTCGCTTTAAAATATATATATATATATATAGCCTATTCAAAGATTTGCAAATTTTCCAAAAATAGCAGATCTACAGATTTACAAGCTCATACAGTAGCACGTCACTCGGTGCCGCGCTATGAGCTTGTAGATCTGCTATTTTTGAATAGCCAAAGAAATCTCAAAATGACACAAATGATGCGTTTCCCGGTCTTAAAGGGTTAAAAGAGAGCAACCTGGTTCAGCGGTTCTCTTGGAGAGCCAGACGTAAAGGCTCATCCATTATTGATGGTGGTGCTTGCACAGCCAGACAGCAGGGGCTGGCTATTGATTTCAAATCAGCAGCCTGAGAGTGAAGGCAGGACTTAAACCGTTCAATCCGGGAACGCATCTCTGTCATTTTTAGATTTCTTTGGCTATTCAAAAAAATAGCAGATCTACAAGCTTATAGCTGCGGCACCGAGTGCCGCGCAGCTATGAGCTTGTAGATCTGCTATTTTAGAAAAATCCTGAAACTTTTAGCTAATCTTGGAATATATATATTTTTAAAGGTAGGGTAAGTGATTTTCTTTGGTTAAAATAAGTGTTAAATAGCTCTATATTGTGATAGTACTCATTGCTATAGAGTGTTTGTTCAGTAAAAGGAGTCTCCTTGTCTCTCCAGCTCTTTAATAAACAGAAAAAACATTTTCGTTTCAGTTTCAGTTTCATTTCCAATTTTATCCAATCAGGATAGAGAACTCAATCAGGATATAGATTAAACAAGTGAAATAGGAAGTGATGACACTAAGAAATTAGCAGGCAAAATTGGAACTGGAACAAAATTTGTACTTTCTCCTCATTGGCTGAGATTTTGACACCTACCGGAAATTTGTTTTTCTGTTTATTAAAGAGCTGGAGAGACGGGGACACTCCTGTTACTGAACAAACACTCTATAGCAATGATTACTATCAAAATATAGTGCTTTAACCTTTTAACAAAATACTTTTTGTTTTGACCCAAAAATATCACTTACCCTACCTTTTAAAGCGAACACTTTGTGAAATATATTGTTCCAGGGACCTCCAGAAGCAAAGATTTAAGTTACAAATGTTCGCTTCACAAAATGTATATTCAAAGATGTTTAAAAAAATGTCAAGATTTTTCATATATAATAGCAGATCTACAAGCTCGTAGCTCTATGAGCTTGTAGATCTGCTATTTTTGAATAGCCAAAGAAATCTGAAAATGACACGTGCGTTCCCGGTCTTAATGGGTTAAAGAAAAAGGACTGGCTGCTGACACAATACATCTACTGGCAAAAAGAAGACAAAAAAAAATCTATTTTAGAGATGCTCTTCGTCCAAACACCACAGCGCTGCTAAAACATGGAAATAATGTGTGTTGACAAATACAGTGGTTGTAGACTGTGAGAATGCCTTTTAAGTCCGAGGCTTAACCTATGGTCTCATTACCGTGGTTTATTTATTTATCTATTTATTTGTATTGATTTATATCCAGGGCCATAGGGTCATCGATAAATAAAAAATAAGCCTCTGTGTAACTGGAACAGATTCTATAACACATTGATTTAATATGTGACCCAGAGAATGGTGTGCAAGGGAACATTTTATGTTTTTTCTTTTTCTCTTCTCTTTCTTTAGTTTTTTACAGAAAGGAATACATTCACATAAAACTTTTCTTTTGTGAATATGTAACGGTGTTACTCAATATGTTAATTCATTATTGCTGTGTTGTTGTGTTTGGCATTCTGTTAAGTAGCCTACAGCAGTGGTGTGTTCTAGGTTTTTTCGGAGGGCATAGGCCCACTGTAATTATTACCTCCCACACGCGCACATGCACGTGTGGTCGCCGAATGAAATAACCGCTCTACGGTTAAGTAGTTTAGTAGTGTGAATTACTTCAAAACTCCAATGGCCAGTGGTCATTATCACCTCAAGACAATAGTCACACAATACGCCACATTATCACATGAAAAAGGCTATTTTGAACTGAAGTTTACATTCTTGCTGCACCCAGCCCCTCCTCCTGCGTATCAGATTACGCTTCCTCGGTTTTTCGATGGCCACGAAATCTTTCTGCAGGTCACACTACGTATATAGCGTAATACGGTGGAACACACCACTGGCCTACAGAATATTATATATGCTTTCTGTCGGGCAGACACTTTTTATCTCCTTTTAGTTTTTGTAAAAGGATGCTCTACTTCATCATAGAGTGTCGCACAAGAGTAGTGAAAATAGCCGATCTACAAGCTTGTAGATCAGCTATTGTCACTACTTTATTAATAATAATAAGAAAGTAACAGGTTTGGACGTACAAGGTTTCCACCCGGCAGTGATGATGTTAAACCTCCCTGACGGTAGTGAGACCACATTTTAGTGCAGGGGAGTCCACAAAGCAACACATATGTATCTATCCACTAGGCCAGGGGTCTTCAAGGTACCCTTATAGCTGAGATAGAGATGAAGCAGGGACCCCCACACTACATACTGTGTAAAATTGTGTTGCAGATTAGTGAGATTACACTTTTTTCTTAGATTACATAGATGGCTTCATAGACTTATTTGACAGCACTATCATCAGTAGTGTATGTTGGATTCATGTTAAAGGAGTAGTTCACCCAAAACATTACATATTTTATATCAATTACACACCCCATGAAGCCTTGAATTAATGGAGATGTTTTTTTTGTTTTTGTCGCATTCTGAGCCATCCTGAGCCAATAATTAAGTCAATAAAATTGTCTCCAGTTATCAAACTATTGTAGATTTTCTATTTTTGGCTAAAGTTTGGCTAGTGTCCAAGTTGTTAATGTACAAAAAATAAATCCTATCACTCCAAGATTATGGCAGCACCCCCCCCCCCCCTTTAGTAACTCTGAGGACCCCCTGTTGAAGACCTCTGCACTATGCGTTACTTAAATAAGTGTGTGGGATTATTTTACTGCTGCTTCCACACTAAGCACTTATATATATAACAATGACCATAAATGTATAGTTTAAAAATATCTTTCTAAATCAAGTGGATGGCAGAGTTCCCACCACAACTATAACAAATTGCTGTCGGGCAGAAACCTCTTATCTCCGTACTATAACTTTTTGTGTTTTTTTGGTAAATCAATGCAATACTTGATCATACTGCAGAGTCACACTAAAGCATCAAAAGTAGCAGATCTGCCAGCTTGAGCTACTTTTGCTACTTTACTTTTGGGTCTGCTACTTTAGAATTTGAATCCTGAAAAGTAACAGTTTTGGACCCGACAGAGACAAAATGCAACGGTGAACAATACAGTTACAGTTGTCATTATAGTTATAGTGCTCGGTGTGAACCTGGCTCAGGGTCGAGCTGTGTCCATTCAGAGTTTTGAAGAAGTAATGAGCCAAAAAAGCGTCAACACAAGGAAGTGACCCCTCTTACCCTCTGACACCTCCCAAATGAGTCCCACGGGTTCCCAAGTAGTCACGCTACTGTCATAGTGTAAACAACATCACTAAGGCCATTTGTATCTTGTCTAACGCAACAATGGGAACAATACAATTACTAATGTTAGAATTAGTATTCTAATTGGTATTAATCGATGCTACACGTAATATCAGACAGAGGCTTTTTTTTTACTACACATTTCTTATTGCTTTTCCCTGGTTACCAGGTGGAAATAATTAGACCCTGATTAGGATGACTGGATTGAACCAGCAGTGCTCTGGTTGCCACAGGCCAGAGCTGATTCCCTCTGTTGATGATGCTCATAATCTGAGGTAATGTTGTACATTACTGTACATAACTGAAATGCCCAGTAGCGCTTTGGAGGAATGCTCTGAATGCACACGATTTGTATTGGAATTTAATGTAAGGATTTACTATACGCACAGCCATAGGCGATTTTTGCCTCTGCCAGCAAGGGGGCAAAGGAAATATATGAACATATATGTTTTTATATAATATGCAACACACTGTATATGTTTATCATATATGGGACATGTTCAAAATACATATATGTACATATATATCCATATGTGTGACATTATGTGGACATATATAAGCTATATGAGACATATATGTCCCATATATCCACATATATGCACATATATGAACCTGAATATGGCATATATGAAGCATATATTCTGCATATACTTGCCATATATTGGCTAAAATTATATATATATATTTTAAAATTATAAAAAAAAGAAAATCGTCTGCCGCCAGGGGGGACAATTGCCCCCCTATAGAATCGCCACCGTGCACAGCTTCTATATAAAATGATGTGTTATTATCTCTGCTGTGTGTGTGTGTGTGTGTGTGTGTGTGTGTGTGTGTGTGTGTGTGTGTGTGTGTGTGTGTGTGTGTGTGTGTGTGTGTGTGTGTGTGTGTGTGTGTGTGTGTGTGTGTGTGTGTGTGTGTGTGTGTGTGTGTGTGTGTGTGTGTGTGTGTGTGTGTGTGTGTGTGTGTGTGTGTGTGTGTGTGTGTGTGTGTGTGTGGCAAGAATAGTAGAATTTGAAAAATAGACATTCCTGGTCCTCACATGGTTGTTTTATGGTTGAAAAAATATGTTTAGAGATGGTTTACGATTAGAAACATATTCGGGTTGCAGTTATGTTTAGGATTAGACATTTAGAAGTTTGGTTTAGGGATTAGAGATAAGAGTGATGCCTGATTTATTTTTGGGGTTTTTTTCAATCCTATTTAGTTGACCTTGTATTTTCAACTGTACTTCCATCGTCACCTTGCTAAACTAATGGCCTATGTCATTTTTTTAAAAGTTTTTCAGAAAAAAAAAAAAACTGATCCAAACAAAACTATATGATATTTCTTAATCATTTCACCCAAAATGTTTATAACAAATTATGACTATTTAAATAGAAATAACACTGTCTGTCAGTTATGTAACACAAGAGATTTAAATAGGATTACATCTGACTTAGGCCAAAACATTTTTTTTTTTTTGCCTAAATCAGTAAATAATTTGACCTAAGTCACAAAACCATGTGACTTAGTCCAAAAAAAATCCTATTTTGGCCCAAGTCACACTAGGGAGTTAGGCCATTATACTAAAAGGGGAGGGAACAGCATGATCCTTTTCAATTAGGAGATTTTACCAGAGGTGGCCAGTGTCATGAGGAGCTGACTTAGCTAATATATAATTTTCCTCAAAAAATGACTTAGGCCATTAGTTTAGCAAGGCGACGATGTGCTTTTTCTCTGCAAACTTCTAAATAAAGTATTCAATCAATCAATCAAAGTTGCGTGCTGGTGTCGTACACCGGAAAATAGACGATCTACAAGCCCACAACGTGTCACAGTGTGATGCGGTGTGAGCTTGTAGATCTTTCAGGCTTAAATGTAAAAAATATGCATTTTTCGGTTTTAGGATTGCGGTTAGAATTATTATTATTTTTTTTTAAATGGCATTCATAAAAAAATCATAAAAATGTTGATGTCCTCACAAGTATAGTACACCTAATACAAAGTATACCTAATACAAACGTGTGTGTGTGTGTGTGTGTGTGCGCGCGCCTCATGGTGACGCTATACCAGGACTCATTCACTAGACAGACGTTTGTATAGGGCTGGGCGATATGATCAGTAGATGTGTCATAGACTATTTGTAATGGATAACAAAAAAAAAACATTTCACTGAACGTCTACAGGCTTGAACTTGGACAGTCCACGCCACACTGTGACAAGCGCACACAGCTGCTATAGAGAGTAGACAGACAGTGAACTCTTTGTAGATCTGCTATTTAAATCAAATATGTCTTATTATTAATTAAAACATGGGTAATGAATGATGATGATCTAGGACTGTGGTTCTCAAAGGGAGTTACGGGGACCCCCAGGGGTCCTCAGGGAGGGTACCAGCCTACCAGGGGGTCCCCAGCGAATGTAGTTAATACAGCATCACACTCATTTGAACCGCTTTAACCATAATTTATACAAATCGTTGACATAAAAAAAACTCAAATCTTTGTTTATGGAGATCCCTGGTACAAAATATTTTTGATATGGGAGTCCGCAACCAAATACATATCATTTTGGGGGTCATTAACATGAAAGCATTTTGAGAACCACTGATCTAGGACTCTCCAAAATCCTTGGATCTCATTTTCCTTCACTCTCTAATTGTTTCCATCAAGTGTGAGATTGTCCTCAGCATGTAGTTAAGCAAAAGTGTTTAGAGACTGATTGTGAGTCTAGCTTCTCTTGGGAACATTTTGACAGAATGCTGCCTGTGTGAATGGAGACATTTATTAGGGTTTAGCCATTTGCACACAGGACCAACAACAACTCTCTTGCAAACTTTCCAGAGAAACACAATGAATTTAAAATTGGATTAATATAGGGAAGATTTATGAAGCCATGATATTCTAATGCATTTTTCACTTCGTAAGCTTGTATAGCTGCAATTTTTTGAAAAGCCAAGGCTAAAATCTAAAATGACAGAAATGCTTTCCCGGTTTTAATGGGTTAATATACATGTATATACAGTACTGTATAAAGCGTATACAGCGCAGTCTATGCATGTGCACTAATTGGCCGTGTGACCGGCATGCCCCCCATGCTTCATGCATAATGGAGGCCGTGACCTTTCTCCTCTTGTCCTGCAGACCTCTCGGCAGCCGTCCAGAAGTTCTCACAGTCTCTGCAGGAGTTCCAGTTCGAGTGCATCGGAGACGCCGAGACCGACGACGAAGTCAACATCGGTCAGTTTCAGCAGCTATATGCCAAAACCCTCTCTGTCTCTCTGTATCTCTGTCTGTCTGTTTCTCTCTCTGTCTGTCTCTGTCTGTCTCTCGCTGTCTCGTTCTCTCTTTCTGTCTCTCTGTCTCTCTCTCTCTCTGTACAGTATGTCTCTCTGTCTCTAGCTGTCTCGTTCTCTCTCTCTGTCTCTCTGTCTCTGTCTGTCTGTCTCTCTCTCTCTTTCTGTCTGTCTCTCTCTCTCTCTCTGTCTGTCTCTCGCTGTCTCGTTCTCTCTCTCTCTCTCTGTCTCTCGCTGTCTCGTTCTCTCTCTCTCTCTCTCTGTCTCTCGCTGTCTCGTTCTCTCTCTCTCTCTGTCTGTCTCCCGCTGTCTCGTTCTCTCTGTCTTGTTCTCTCTGTCTCGTTCTCTCTCTGTCTCTCTGTCTCTCTCTCTGTCTCTCTCTCTGTCTCTCTTTCTCTGTCTCTCTGTCTGTCTGTCTCTCTCTCTCTCTCTCTCTCTCGCTCTCGCTCTCTCAATTCAATTCAAAGGAGCTTTATTGGCATGCATGAGAAAATGATAAGTTTGCATTACCAAAGCAACAGTGGAACCAAACAATCAAAACAAATATAATGTATGTACAAACAAAAGGGAATAAATAAAGAGAGCTGTGTTGCATTGCAACATAGAGAAACGTACAAAACCATAGGAACATTAGGAAGTGTGCATTGTGCTGTCAGAAATGGTTATACATCCAACGTAGGAAAGGTTACCTGGGGATAAACCTTTGAAAGCAAATGGCAGCAATATTTCAATGTTTTGCATTCACTGGGTATGAAACCTTTAGGACAAAATACCAGCATTTTTTTAAAATCTCTCTCTCTCTCTCTCTCTCGCTCTTTTGTACTCTCCCCAATTAGCTAGTTACCCAAATGTTGACCTTTCGCTGGCATTTCCTCCATAGCTGCTTCCTGTGGAGCTCCTTCGTTCTCATTGGACGATGGTCTCCTTCAACTAAACTCTGGAGCAGGAAGAGCTCAGTCTCCTCCTGGCCCTGTACCAAGTACTCCTAATATTTTTTTGTAAATAAGTATCTAATAGTAAATAAATAATATAATTCCGTAAAGGGTGATTACAAGAGGCTTGTACCAAACTGTCCACAGGCTGAGTTGATACTACAGTAGTATCGCGTAGCCAGACAACTATTCCACAATCTACGAATGCTATGTATAGAGTCTTGAACTTCACCTCCCGAAATCCGAGAGAGGAAGCTGGCACCTCCGTTCACGGACATACATTTTAAGATATCTTTACATTTCATTTTTTAATTTCCATTTTTACCTAAAGATGATTTTGATTCATATTAGGATAAATTTGCACGACTGTAAAGACGAAACGGAAGCGGGAGGAGGTTTCACATCCGGTTTATACTTTAATCATGATAATCAAGAGCTTCCGAGTCCCAGACTGTATGACCGGAAACATTAGAAAATTGAGGGAGGCAACAGTCTGGCCACGCGAGACTAATACTACAGTGTCACACAAAAGTAGCAAAAATTGTTGATCTACAAGCCACGTCGCACACGTTTTGAGCTTGTAGATCTGCTATTTTTGCTTTTGTGTTTTTTTTTCAATCCTGAAAAGGAACATTTTTTTCTGGCTTTTGGGTGGTGCAGTGATAAACGTGCCTGCCCACCCACCGCGGAGGTGAGGTTGTGGGTTTGAATTCAGCCGGCTTTGTCAAGTGTCTACACAAACACAATTGCAGTGGTGTAAAGTAACCAAGTTTACTCAAGTACTGTACAGTTTTGAGGTGTTTTTACTTTACTGGAGTATTTCCAATTTTCAGTACTTTTACTTCTACTCCATTACATCTCAGAGGCAAATATTGCACTTTTACTCCACTACAATTATTTAAAAACTTTAGTTACTAGTTACTTTATATATTTTTATTATTATTACAAAACATACATTAACCACTTCAGCCCTATATATATTTTGGCCATTTGAAAATAGCCGATCTTCAAGCTCACAATGCGTCGCGATGCGACACATTGTGAGCTTGTAGATCTGCTATTTTCAAAATATTTTTTATGAAAACTTGTGAAATGGGACATTCTGCAGAATGAGTACTTAATGCCAATACTTTTGTACTTTTACTTAAGTAAATTCTGAATTCTGGACTTTTACTTGTAATGGAGTATTTCTATATTGCAGTAATGATACTTATACTCCATTTTCCCCCAAAAATATTTAAAAAAAGTAATTGAAAAAACACGGTCTCCTCACGTATTAGAAGGACAATATCAGTCACCAGAACCAAGGACGGGTGTTTCCGATGAATCTAACATGGTTAAAATGGAGTTTGAAGTTACAATGGGTTTGTATAGGAAGGGGGCGTGTCTGATAAAATGAATATCAAATATCTAAATACTGAATCAAGCAACTTAAAAACTTGTCGGGGAGGCTCGCAAAAGCCTTACTAGTCGATAAAATGACCAAATGTTTTGGGGAAAGTGAAATATCCCTTTTAAGTACAATATTTTTGTACTTTTTCCACCACTGTACAATAGTACACTGTACCTACGGGCTGGGGCGGCACTTGTCAGCAGGGAGGGTTGGGAGAGAGGAATAGGACGAAGGCTCTACATGGGCAACTGGCGGCCGGGGGGCCACATGCAGCCCCCACCTTCACTTAATGTGGCCCGCAGGTTAATATCGGAATAGTATATTATTGATTTCAGCTGTTACAATTACTGTATAAACATGCAAACATGACCCGCTTTAATTACTTCAGTCTATAGTAGTAGCTTAATGACTAGTATTACAATTCTACTGTCTTTTTCATGTCCAATGTATTTGTATTTAAGTTCATAACATTAACATAAGTATAACTAAATGCATTTGAAATAAAAAAATACATTAAAATTAAAAATTATACTTTTCATGATTCCAATTTAAAAAATTGCAAAAAAGATCTACAAGCACATCTACAAGCTCATCTAGACTACAAGCTCTACAAGCTCTACAAGCTAGACTACAAGCTAGACTACAAGCTCAAAACGTGTCGCGGTGCGACGCGTTTTGAGCTTGTAGATCTGCTATTTTTGCTACTTTTGTGTGACATAGAATAGTGAAGTACGGCATTCATAATACGGAGATAAGAGGTGTCTGCCCAATGTATGTGGCCCTCTGGAGTGAGTGTGGAAATATATAGTGGCCCTCTCCATCATCAAAGTTGCCCACCCCTCTACTACATCCTCAGCTCCTCCTCAGTCAGTCGGATACGACAGCAGTGACAACGCAGAAATGTGTGTGGGGAGGAATCAATTGGCCTAACGCTTAAATTGGGGAGAAAAAGGACATATGAGGGTTTCAGCCGACAGCGGCGATATCAGTTCCAGGAAAGGCCAGTGGTGTAAAGTAACTGAGTACATTTACTCAGCCTATACAAAGCCAAAGTGCAGTAACTACGAGGGAGAAAAAACAATCACTGAAAAATGGGTTTAAAAATGATTCAACTAGTCAGCCAAATGAGATATCGGCATATAAGTGATATTACACTTATTGTCTCCGCCAGGCCGAAACAATGACGTCTTTTTTTTTTTCATTTTTTTTTTTCACAAAGAACCAGGAGATAACGCGATCCAAAGATGTACGGCTCCATTCACTTCAATGTTAAAATAAAAACGGAGAACAAATTCCCTGTTTTCCTATGTATTTTTGAGCGAAGCATGCCATTTTCAGCACAGTGATACCCCCAGTGATCAGCAACCATCAGGGGGATCGATCATACTGGAGATAAATATTCTGTGACTACTTGAAAAAGATAAGGGAATCGCAAAATCCTGGCAGAGGGACCACACAGCCAGAAATAAGTCTTGGCAGTGAATGAGTTAAGTAAAACATGCGAGTACTTTTTCCACCACTGGGAAAGGCGTTGCCATCGACTGCATGGCATGTATAATTCATGATATTGATTTGTTTATGATGCTACAGCCCCATATCTCCCCCCTCCCCCCCTCCCTTTAACGCCTTTAACCCTTTAAGACCGGGAATGCGTCTGTGTGTCATTTTGCCGCGCTATGAGCTTGTAGATCTGCTATTTTTTTGAAAAATCTTTAAATATATATATTTTTTAAAGCGAACATTTGTATAAAATATGTTGTTCCAGGGACCCCCCAGAAGCAAAGATTTGAGTTACAAATGTTTGCTTTAAAAATATATATATATTAAAAAATGTGCACACATTTTCACGATTAAAAAAAAAAAGCAAATTTACAAGCGCATAGCGCGGCACTCGGTGCCGCGCTATGCGCTTGTAGATCTGCTATTGTAGCGCTTGTAGATATATTTTTTGCCCCAAAGAAATCTAAAATGACACAGATGCGTCCCTGGACTGAATGGGTTAATTCATGCTTTTAAGAGATCAGAGGGACTAATTGTGATGGGTGTCAGAGACTAATGGAGGTGTGAAGTCCTCTGACCTCCCCAACGGGAATATTGTCGCTGTCGAGCAGAAACCTCACATCTCCATAGCACAGCGGTAGTTCTCAAACTTTATCGTGTCAAGGACCCCTCACGTTGATATCGTATGTGGCCGCGGACCACTGGAAAAATATGAACATATTTTTTGCCAAGGACCCCCTGAATAGATTAGTGTTAAAATTGCAAAATAATTTCAACAAGAATTTCAAAAATCGATGTACGCGCTGTGAGCTTGTACATCTGCAATCTGTGTCCTAACATAAATCAAAGATAACCAAAGCATTGGTTTATGTTAAGCTAGCTGCTTATCAGAAATAGGAATTCTAAAATAAAATGTTACAAGGAGTAGTTCACCCAAAAATGTGCTTATTTTCTGTCAATTACACACCCCATGAAGCCTTGAATTCATGGAGATTTTTAAGTTTTTTGTCGTATTCCTGAGCCAATAATTTGATGATCGGGTGAGTATCCCGATCATCAAATCATCAAAAAGACTCCTTTGAGTCTCCTACCGGATACATTAGCATCTTTCCGCCGGTAATCAAATTATTGTCTCAGGAATGAAAATAAATCTCCATGAATTCAATGCTTCATGGCATGGGGTGTGTGATTGATAGAAAATAAGATTTGTACTCCTTTAAGACATTAACCTGGCAACACTGCTGCTAATTATCCTCATGCAGCTCCAGGCATGCCGACATGGAGACTTTTTCAGATTCACAGTCAGTGGTGGAAAATAATAACAAGTTAAACAAGAGGTGAATTGAGCAGCAAATCTTCGGATCACGATATCTTGGGTTCTGAAAATTATTAAAAAATAAATAAATAAATATATATATATATATATATATATATATATATATATATATATATATATATATATATATATATATATTTTAACTCGGGATAACTCGTTCTTGGCACTGAGAGAGTTAAGTACAGTACTTGAGTAAATGTACTTAGTTACTTTACCCCACTGATCACAGTCCATCTGTATGGCCTAAACTGGCCGCCAGCCGCTTCCTCTCAGCACGGAGGAAATTCATCTGAATTCCTAATCAACAGTTCTGTCTTGTTTTTCCTCAGCACACAAAAGCCTGCTGTGCCCCTTGTGTGCCAAACAGGGGCTTGGAAAAGGCAATTATGCTTATTGGGAAAGCACGGCTCCAAATCGGAACCTCGTTATAGGTTCTAACGCGCCTTAATGTTAGGCGGTGTGTGTGCCCCACTCATGTCACATTGTATAGAGCAGCGGTTATTTTTGACTAGCCAAAATGAATAGCCAATAGTGATTCTACATTAACTTACTTTTGCTGGGGTCCCCCGGAAACCCCGTCAAGGACCCCTGGGGGTCCTCGGACTCCACTTTGAGAACACTTTTTGTAGAAGACCGTTAGTTCGCTTCTAGGGTTGCCGACTGTCCCTTGAAATAAGGAATCGTCCCATATTTCAAAACTAAAAGTCGTGTCCCTTATTTGAGCTTGTAGATCTGCTGCTTTTGCACGGGGTGTTCCGTGGACAAATGGCAACTTAAGTTTTTTCTTAAAAAAAAAAAAAAAACGTAAGATTTAGAAGACGTATATATTCAAAGATTTGCAAAAAAAAATAAGCAGATCTACAAGCACGTAGCGCTAAATTCGGTGCAGCGTTACGAGCTTGTATATCTGCTATTTTTGAATAGCCCAAAGTATAAAATAACGGTTACGGCTAAAAGAAAACGAAAACGACACACATATGCGTTTCCCGGAATGGATGGGTTAAATGACAGAGACTGTCGTTTAACCCACGACAGTCTCCGTTTGAGCAGGTTTGTGACAACGGAGCCGCAGGCATCCTGTCGGTAGGCATTCTATTGAGTTTCTAACTCGAGGCAGCGGGGAATTCATTTGGAGAGGCTTTAATTAGGAGCTCTGTGGGGAAAAAAACAAACGCCCGGCGCAAGCAGCTGAAGGAAAAGCCTGGGGATCTGTCTCAGCCCTTCGTCTACGTGCAACAACCATTGTGATAATTGCAAAAATATCTTAACCCATTCATTCCGGGAACGCATCTCTGTCATTTTAGATTTCTTTGGCTATTCAAAAATAGCAGATCTACAAGCTCATATGAGCTTGTAGATCTGCTATCTTTGAAAGTTTTGTGCAAATCTTTGAACATATCTTTTTTAAAGCGAACATTTGTAACAAAAAAATCTTTGCTTTTGGGGGGTCCCGGGAATAAAATATTTTACAAATGTTCGCTTAAAAATATATATATATATATTTAAAGATTCACGACTTTTCACTCAGTGCCGCGCTATGAGCTTTTATATCTGCAATTTTTTTAATCTAAAATGACAGATATGCTCTCCCGAATTGAATGGGTTAAAAAAAAGAAAAACAGACTGGGTTTTAGTTGTGTTTTAAAAGAAATAAGAGTGGCAGCAGACCTGCACTTTTCTAGGAGTTTGTTCCAGATTTGTGGTGCATAAAAGCTAAATGCTGCTTCCCCACGTTCATCTTTTGGTTTTATTCAACGTTCGGTGAAACAGAATGCTTTTCCTCACATAACAGGCCATACCGCGATAAAAAAAAAAAAAAAAAAAAAGAAGGGGAAAAAAAAGTAATAGCTTGTTGAAAGCAATCTAGTGAAAGTGAGCATTTCGGCGTGACATCGCCACAGACTCTTGTCACCTCACTTTGATGGCGCCCAGGTCCCCATCATCACCCCGTAACATCAGGGATCCCATATGTGCCGCTAGACGGGTTCACCTGACCTCTCTATCGATCCCACTCCATGACTTCCCCACGGTGACATTCACAGTCCAGCATCCAATCAATGGCAGCCGCAAGATTGATGTGTCTGTAGAATTTTGTTTTAATTTTTTTGAAAAGTTCCAGGTTTCCTTCTTTTCAGCCGAAGGTCACTTGGGGGGGGGGGGGGGGGAGTGGGGCAGCGAGTCAGACGAGCTGAAGATCTGGAGCTAAAGAGCTGAGGGAAAAAAAATCAAACCGGTGAAGAAAGGGCAACACACACACCTGCTGCCTGCAGCTGGGGCTTGAAAGTACTTCCAATAAGAAAGCCCCTCCTTTACGCCCCCAAATTCATCAATTATTTCGCATGAAGGCATCGCTACCGCTCCGTCTCGCTCCACCGGACGGAAAAAAAGGGGGGGGGGGGGGGGGGGGCGTGATTAACCCATTAAGAACGCATCTGTGTCACTTTTTGATTTGAGCTAAAAAGCTTTCTTTTACACTTTGGCTATACAAAAATAGCAGATATACAAGCTCATAGCGTGGCACCGAGTACCACGCTATGAGCTTGTAGATCTGCTATTTTTGAGAAATTGTGAAAATGTGTGCAAATCATGGAATATGTATTGTTTTAAAGCGAACATTTTTAACTCAAATCTTTGCTTCTGGGGGGTCCCTGGAACAACATATTTTGAGATGGGGGTCCGCGGCCAAATACATATAATTTTGGGGGTCCTTGACATGAAAAAGTTTGAGAACCACTGACATAGAAACATACGTTTTTTTTCAAAAAAAACTGTTTTTATAAAACACATCTTTTCTAAAAGACATTTAGAAGACCGAACCTCAGGCCTTAATGGGTTAAAAAAACAACAACAATATCTCATCTTTTTATTCCTCCCCCCCAACTGAAGCCACATTTTCGTGGAGGTATTAGTGGAGAGTGATTCTGTTGGGGGCGATTCATCAGATATGTCGCCGCCGCTCGCCTTTTTCCATTTTACTTGGTGAACGATATGCAAGTTTTGTAACCCCCTCTCTGACTCCCATTTCCTTTCCGCGGCAGCTAATCTTGTCCCATCAGCGGCTACCAGCTGTGCCCTTTACCCCCCGCCACGCTGTGCCGCTGGTGATAAAGAAGCCACCGGCGTTAACCCGTTAAGACCGGGAACGCATCCGTGTCATTTTAGATTTCAACCACTTTAACCATTATCTTATACTTTGGCTATTAAAGAATAGCAGATATACAAGCTCCTAGCGCTAGGAGCTTGTATTTCATACATATTCAAATCTTTGAATATGTATTTTTTTTAAGCGAACATTTGTAACTCAAGTCATTGCTTCAGGGGGATTCTACAAATGTCTTCTAAATGTCTTCTCTTCAGTTTATTTTGTTTCTCTAAGGTTCTCGAACCTTTTCATGTCAAGGACCCCCAAAATTATATATATTTGTCCACGGACCCCCATCTCAAAATATGTTGTTCCAGGGACTCCCCAGAAGCAAAATTTTAGTTAAAATTTGTAAAAAAATATATATACATATATTCGAAGATTTGCGCAAATATTTCACGATTTAAAAACAATAGCAGATCTACAAGCTCGGTGCTGCGCTACGAGCTTGTGTATCTGCTATGTTTTAATAGCCCAAAGAAATCTTAAAATGACACAGCTGCGTCCCCGGTCTTAATGCGTTAATAGGGGGGAGGGGCCACCGGCCGGCCCACCGCCCCGCGGCGGGATCACCGGCACAAAATCATTGCTCTCTGATGTGTGTGTGTGTGTGTGTGTGTGTGTGTGTGTGTGTGTGTGTGTGTGTGTGTGTGTGTGTGTGTGTGTGTGTGTGTGTGTGTGTGTGTGTGTGTGTGTGTGTGTGTGTGTGTGTGTGTGTGTGTGTGTGTGTGTGTGTGTGTGTGTGTGTGTGTGTGTGTGTGTAATAACTATTTTGTAATAAGTGTAGATGTTATTAAATAATACCTACACAAGTCTCGAGCTCTTGTTTCCTTAGTTCAGTATTTAAAAAATCAACGGACACACTTAACCACTTTCACTTTCAATTAATATGCTTTTTTTTGTTTAAATAACAAATAGCCAATCTACAAGCTCACAACGCGTCCCTATCATTTATGAAAAAACATAAAAATAAATAAATATGGAGATACAAGGTTTCGGTCTCTCTCTCTCTCTCTCTCTCTCTCTCTCTCTCTCTCTCTCTCTCTCTCTCTCTCTCTCTCTCTCTCTCTCTCTCTTATGGATATAAATAAGTAAACAGTGATTCTCTGGCAAATATACGGACATTGTATTTGAACACATATGGACAAACCCACACCTTGACATGAACACACAGATTACACACATTTATCAATAAACCAAGTGTAGCGATATGGAATGGAAAAGTAATTAAACTCGTCTTTCTCTTTTGTCTTCTTAAAATTGCTAAAGTACTTGGTATCAATAAAATTGATTATATCCATTACAAAACGATTCGATACGATTATTTGCATTGTAAAACGATTCGATACGATACAAAGTCAAACGATGCGACATTTCAAATCGATATAGTAGATTGTTGAAAATTAAAAACGATTTTTCGATGCAGTTACTATATCGTTACACTTACACTTTTTATGCAATTATCTGCCGATTAACACATTCCATGCCAGCGTTTAATCTCATAATGTACTCACCAGTGCCAGCGTTTTATTGTTGTTTTTTTGTTTTTTTCACGTCGCCATAGACCTCGTTAAAATCCTTAAGATTGAGCTCTAAACTGTTTGTAAACTCAGCTGAGATCCTTCTCCGTCGCCCAGTGAAAACCCCATGCAAAACGCAATCTCCATCTTGTAGTTAGAACGGTTTATGTTAAACAGTGATCAGCGACGAGAAAAACTACAAAGAGAAAATGACGTTTCAGTGTCCACTTTAGAATGGAGGCAGACGGGATCGGCAAAACCGGAACCCGGATAATTCCGTTTCCGGTGGTGCTACCGGAAACGGAAGTGTATAAAAAAATTCAGAAAGTGCCCTTTTTTTTTTGAAAAAAAAAATACACCACTTCGCGTAGATCTACGCAATTGGCACGTGGCGGCTTTAAATAGGTTCGCGTAGATCTACGCGATTGGCAGTCAATGTGTTAATATCGGGAGGCCGATAATATCGGACATCCCTAGTCTATATGCTACCACTAATCATGAAAACTAACAGTTTTGAACATATGAGGTTTCCACACGAGCGACAGAGGCGATTTTGTTGAAAAAGTGGGGTAATAATCAATGGCTTTCATTCAATGCCAGACCCGTACTGTCGAGTTATGCTTTCAGATAAAACGGTGTTGGCGTGAATTTATGAGGTTCACAGATGTGCCGCGCTCACCAACTACAGGGCCAGGGGGGGGGGGGGAGAAACGTGTGCGTTTTAGCACGGCGGGGGAATTGATGGCGATGGCCAGAGGGAACGTCCAATGTTTACAGATTGAGTCATTGACTCATCCTTCATCCTACATGAGCTGCATGCAATAAACACCAGGCTAATTATGCAGTACAATGCTGCGGATCAATATTTATTTGCTTAGTGATACGCATGTTGACCTCTGCAGTGGTGTAAAGTAAGTACTTGTACTCAAGTACTGTACTTAAAGTACAGTTTTGTCATATTTTTTACTTTACTTGAGTATTTACAATTTTCAATACTTTTACTTCTACTCCACTACATCTCAGAGGCAAATATTGTAGTTTTACTCCACTACAATTATTACTAGTTACTTTATAGATTTTTATTTTTATTGCAAAACATACATTAACCACTTCAGCCCTATATACATATTGGCCATTTGAAAATAGCCGATCTACAAGCTCACAATGCGTCGCATCAGATCTGCTATTTTCAAAGGATTTTTATGAATTTTATACATTTGAAAACTTGTGAAGCGGGACATTCTGCGTAACGAGTACTTTTACTTTTGATACTTTAAATACATTTTGATACCAATACTTTTGTACTTTTACCCAAGTACATTTTTAATTCAGAACTTTTACTTGTAACACAGTATTTCTACATTGCAGTATTGGTACTTTTACTTAAGTAAAATATTTGAGTACTTTTTCCACCACAGGACCATCACTTATTCGCCTTTGTTATGAATATTCATTATATCTCGCAGTCGTATTAAATTGATTTTTTTTTGTCTGTGTTTCATCCCAGTGGTTAAATGTATGTTTGTCTGTGTTTTTTCAGCCCAGTCATTCAAAGAATTCTCCCAACTCTTGAGCACTGTGGAAGAAGAGAGGAGGCGCCTGGTAAGGATGCAGTTTTCCTGTTACATTATTCTTTCCTTGCTTTCGCTTAAACCATTGGCTCTCAAAGTGGGGTCCGGGGGCTTGGGAGGGTTCCAGGGGGTCCCTAGCAAAAGTAGTTAACTCATTCACTGCCAAGGGCGACTTATGGCGACTTTTTTTTACCAGGTTGCAGACCTGGTGCTTAGATACACTCTAGCTAGTAGTGACTTTTGCGTGACTTTTTCCTCATTGGCTTTTTTTTTAGCCAATGAGGGCTCAATGTACTCTCAGAATATGGGATCTAAAGACGACCCACAATACTGTGTTCGGCCACTGTATGTAACCAATTTTTTTTTTTTTAGCAGCCTGGTATAATATGACTGTCATATCTTTTTTTATTTTTTTTTATAATAAATCTTTGTTTATTAATGTTATAGCATCGATACAATCGTAGTGTTTTCGCCAATTATTTGGGATCCCACTTGCAATATCGTTGAATCAGTGGTTCGGACAAAACGATCATGACGGATGTCGGTGTCTGTGTGATGAATCTGGCCTTCTCGCTCCACACACACTTATCTTGAGGAGCTGTTGAACTGTACGTTTAACCCATTCAGTCCGGGAACGCATCCGTGTCATTTTTAGATTTCTTTGGCTATTCAAAAATAGCAGATCTACAAGCTCATGGCGCGGCACCGAGTGCCGCGCCATGAGCTTGTAGATCTGCTATTTTTGAAAAATCGTGAAACTGTGTGCAAATCTTCGAATATATATATTTTGTAAAGCGATCATTTGTCATTTGTCAAATGTTTGTTTGTCAAACATTTGAAAAATGTCTTCTAAATCCTGTTGTTTTTTGGCCGCCGATCCCCATCAAAATATGTCGTTCCAGGGACCCCCCAGAAACAAAGATTTGAGTTAAAAAATATAAGTATTCGAAGATTTTCACAAATGTTCAAGATTTTTCAAAAATAGCAGATCTACAAGTTCAGTGCCGCTCAGTGCTACAAACTCAGTGCCGCGCTGTGAGCTTGTATATCTGCTATTTTTTGTATAGCCAAAGTATAAAATAATGGTTAAAGTGGGTAACATCTAAAATGACACCGATGAGTTCCCGGATCGAATGCGTTAAGGAAGATAATGCAGAGCCTGGATGTGACACTGGGCAGGGTGGCCTGTGTCCCTCAAACTGCAGCAGGTACGAGCTGTTAGCGTCCCCAAGGGCCACCGCCAGGAACCAGGACAGAAGGCAACGTGAGCAATGGTGGCAGGTGGACAATTTAGTGCACAATTAAATCTCTCTTTGCAGTAAATAAACAGTACCGACTGAAGACACAGAACAGGGGGTTGGTACACACAAGAGCAAAGCAAATAACTAACAAAACCAGACTATCTGGAAACTACGTTAAACATTAAACCTATGCCCTAGCTCAAGGATTCCCAAACCTTTCAGGCCGCGTCCCCCCAAAATAATCATTTGAACTGGGGACCCCTCCAGCCTGACAAGCACTTTGTAGGCATTGTAGGCATTACATTTAGTTTGACTCGGTTTCACAGATAAACATTGTGAAAATAGCCGAACTACAAGCTCGGCTTGTAGATCGGCTACTTTCACAAAGTTGTCCTCTTTCTTACGTAATATTTGACAATTTGGCCAATTTGGTATTAAAAAGGTCTTAGAAGTCATTACATTGTGACTTTAGAAATGTGCAGATACCCTGTATACACTTATACTGTATGTTGGTTTGTTTACTAATTATTATTAAGCTAATCATCTGGGGACCCCCGTCCCCCCAAACATAATTTGGAGACCCCTCTGAGGGTCCCGACCCCCAGTTTGGGAGCCACTGTCCTATAGCCGACACCCATGATAAGCGTGACACTTTATGAAAATAACCGATTTTCAACTTAAAATGTCACTCAATTAAAAACTGATTTTTGCTAGACAGTTATTTTAGTTGAGTGATGCAGCTGTGTGATGGAGTATACATTAGGCGTCATCATAGTCATGAGTCATGACAAGGTGACTGAACTATACAACAAAGGGAAGGCATCAGACCAGGAACCCAAACATACATACATACAGTACCGGGTGGGAGGGTGCCAGAGCTTCTTGTAGGGCGTAGCGTCTTATGATGGAGCGACTAAATGTTTGCAACTATCAGTTATTTTCTTAGAGATTATTCTATCAAATACTTTGTTGATTAATTGAATAATGGGCAAGCCATTTTTTTTATAATTTGTTACACATTTTTTTTAATGTAACTCTATTTTATACTTCATCTCACAACAGTGTCACACTAAATGTTTTTTTTACTGCGTTGTGTGTCTGGTCAGGGTTTACCTCTGGATGGAATGCGGTCGCCCTTGGAGACCAGATAAAAGATCTTCCCGGGGGGGTTTTGTTGTGGTGTGTGCTGTTGACTGGCAACCACAGCCTGGCTTTTATCGTCTGTCGGGTGGAAGCCTCATATGTCCAAAACTGTTACTTTTCAGGATTCAAATAAAACAAATACTGTATCAAAAGCAGCATATGCACAAGCTCGAAACGCGCCGCTTCGCGCCGCTTGTGGATCTGCTGCTTTTGATACTTTTGTGTGACGCTGTAGTGTGATCAAGTAGGGCGTTGTTTTACGAAAAAAACACACAAAGTTAGAATATGGAGATAAGAGGTTTCTGCCCGACAGCACCAATGGCTTCCTGGGTATGATGTTTATCTGTTGCATCTGTGTCTGAGAAACCACAAGCAGCGATTCCATTCACTCTCATTCTGTGGTGGAGCACAATTTCAGTGTAGTAGCCTACGTCAGTGGTCCTCTAGGCTGGAGGAACCCATAGGCTTTCCAAGGCATAGAGGGGCGGATCCAAACCTAGCGCCGGGAGCCAGCACCGCTCCCTATTGCTTCACTCACCAATCTATGAGCCCCCCCCACAAATTGACACACAAATTGACACTCTGTGCCGCACTATGAGCTTGTAGATCTGCTATTTTTGAATAGCCAAACTATAAAATATGGATAAAGGGGTTAAAATGATTGTGACACCTTATTAACAAATTTTGCTGGGGACCCCCTGGTACCCCCCCCCCAAAGGACCCCCGGGGGTTCCCGGACCCCACTTTGAGAACCAATGGCCTACATAAACGAACAAAAGCAGATTCTGCGAGTCCTGAATATTTCAACTACTGGCCTCAGTTACATCCATTACACAAGATATTGCTGACATATACATTTCTTCCTTGCCAAGGGCAGTATATCGTTTCTGTCAGGCAGAAACCTCCTATCTCCATATTCTAACCTTTTTGTGTTTTTTCGTAAATGAACGACCTACTGTAACAGTACTTGTCATACTGCAGCTTCACACAAAATAATCAAAAGTAGCAGATATGCAAGCTCAAACGCAAGCATGAGACGGCACGTTTTGAGCTGGTAGATCTGCTACTTTTGCTATTTTTTCACTTGAATCCTGAAAAGTACCAGTTTTGGACATATGGGGTTTCCACCCGACAGAGACGATAACATTAATACAGCAAGTTTGCTTTCTCACAACTTTAAGCCATTAAGACCGGGAACGCATCTGTGTCATTTTAGATTTTAGCTAAAAAAAATTGATACTTTGGCTATTCAGAAATAGCAGATATGAACTTTTAGATTTGCAATAAAAAAAAAAATCTTGAACATTTGTGCAAATATTTGAATACGTATATATTTTTAAAGGGAACATTTCTGACTCAAATCTTTGCGTCTGGGGGGTCCCTGGAACAAAATATGTTCAGATACAATTTCAAACCTATAATTTGACAAACCTCTGTAGTGGTGATGAGACCAAAATTGGTTCTGCCCGGTTCTCCTCAGTGGCTGGAGCAATTGATCTGAATTTGCACAGTGACACAGCCATTGACCATTACCATGTGCACCTAACAGTGAAGGCCGTTTTTTCCATTTCCCCAACTGTCAGCTGTTTTATTCGCGTATTTATGTAAAAATAATGTCGCCATGGTTACGGCTGCCCAGCTGTGATATGACCCCGCGAGCTATGGGATGAATGGCTCCCGGGTTGCCAGATCATGTGCGGATATCCCCCCATGGGTATGGACTAGTACAAATCATTTGGGGGGCCCTTGACATGAAGAAAAGTTTGTGATCTAGCAACACACGTTTTTCAGAAAACTGTTAGGATTTAGAAGACATTTGTAGATGCGTTCCCGGATGGAATGGGTTAAGTAACAGGAACACAGATAACCAAATTGAGGAAAGAATAGTTTGATGCCTTATTGGAATGCATAGCATAGCATGCACTGGAGGCTGGAATCTTAGCAGACAGTAACTCGGGGGAAGAACGACAATTGTTGTTGACTTTTTTTGCTTAGTTTATTTGTGCGTATATATGTGGTGATATATCAACACACGGGAGACAAAGTCACAACAATTGCACAGGTGTGATAGACATCCCAAGAGGCTTGCCAAAAAACACACCCTAGTTTAAAAGAGTCGGGAATACAAACGCATCAAAACAAAAAAACAACTCGAGAGCTGACAGGCAGACAGATAACGGAAATGTGAAGGCTAAAGCTAAGCTGAAACGGGTGTGTGTGTGTGTGTGTGTGTGTGTGTGTGTGTGTGTGTGTGTGTGTGTGTGTGTGTGTGTGTGTGTGTGTGTGTGTGTGTGTGTGTGTGTGTGTGTGTGTGTGTGTGTGTGTGTGTGTGTGTGTGTGTGTGTGTGTGTGTGTGTGTGTGTGCGTGCGTGATGCATTGGCTTATTGTCCCATTCAAACACTGTATATCGTTGCTGTCGGGCAGAAACCTCTTATCTCCATATTCCAACTTTTTGCGTTTTTTTCCGTAAATCAAAGCCCTTCTCGATCACACTACAGCGTCACACAAAAGCATCATAAGTAACAGATCTACAAACTCGAAACGCGGCGCGAAGCGACACATTTCGAGCTTGTAGATCTGCTACTATTGCTATTTTCGAATCCTTAAAAGTAACAGCTGTGGACATATGAGGTTTCCACCCGATATTATTATTTTGCTCTGGATATATTCACTGAGAGCATACAGAAGAGTTTCACAGTTGACATGCTCCACTGTGTACCTGACACAGAACTAGAGGTGTCTTTAAAACCACTATGAGTCTTGTATAATTATCGTTGCTGTCGGGTGGAAACCTTGTACCTCCAAAACCGCTCCTTTTGCATCGCTATTATTTAGAACGTATACAAATAGTGAGAATAGCTGATCTATAAGCTCACACCAGGTCACACTGCGAAGCATTCTGAGCTTGTAGATCTTCTATTTTCACTGCTTTTGTGCGGCACTCTTGTATGATGAAGTAGGGCATTAATTTACCAAAAAAAACATTAAACAATTAAATATGGAGATACAAGGTTTCTGCCCGACGGCGATGGTATTCAGTTGAAGATGACCTCCACAGTGCTACTCAATTGGAATGAATAATGAATGCTGTGTTTGTGGAGCATGTGGGCAAACAATATCTGTGACCGAATGCGAGCGAGTCCGAATCACTTTGGTGCTCTAAGCCATTGGTTCTCAAAGTGGGAGCGAAGTGTGTTAATGTACTGTAGCACCACACTCATTTTAACCACTTTAACCTTTTATACTTTGGCTATTCAAAAATAGCAGATCTACAAGCTATTTTTGAAAAATCGTGATCTTTGAATATGTACTTTGAACTTTGAACATTTGTAGCTCAAATCTTTGCTTCCGGGGGTCCCTGGAACAAAATATTTCGAGATGGGGGTCCGTGGCCAAAAACATACCATTTTGGGGGTCCTTGACATGAAAAAGTTTGAGAACCAATGCTCTAAGCCTCACAGGACAGCACCAAAATAATGAAACAGTCTGATTGATTGATTGAGTTTATTTGGTGATATCCTATAAAAAAAAGAGCACTATAGCACTTTCCCGACATAGAGTCATAGTGGATGAAAACAATGAAACCTCAGGGCTTATTTCCGTTGTGGTCCTCTTCACACAAAAACACTAAACAACAAACAAGAACACAACAATACATCAGACAGATATACATAAAAAAGACTAGTCTTAAAAAATGTGCAGTTAATGCATTTAACCTATGTCTAACATATACAGTACATGTGCAGTTAATGCATTTAACCTATTTTAAATAAAGTGCTACATAATGTACCTACACTACAGTACATACAGTAGTAGGCTACATAATAAAGTTCACTTTATCATTTAAAGTGTGTGGACCAGACAGTCTATTAAAGTGTACATTTTAGGATTTTGTAACCATTTGGGTAACTAGCAGGGACTTCTTTCCAGGTTGGATGTGTGTCCACGTGTTGTCTGCGTCAGATTTATCCATGTTGTTTCAATTGCTTCTATCATTATTTAACGGCCACATGTCCCATCCTCTTTGGATTTATATAGTGCCTTGGACATAACTCTAGTTTGTTCTCACTTGAGTTTTTATTTTCTGTTGATGCATCAATATGTTTTCTCTGAAACAGAAGAGAACCGCTTTTTGACTTTCTCTGTCCTCTATGTCATTCACCTGAAATGTTTTGGCACCTATTCGCCGGCTAATAAGTGTCAATAAGTAATCAATTTTGACAAGAAAAAGTTTGAGAACCACTGCTTTAGTCTGTGTGGACACACAACAACGTGCTGTTTAGTGTCAGTGGATTGACTACTTCCAGGGTCGTAGACACACGACTGAGGGGTCATGAGAAGCGGCTGCACTTGACCCCCTCCCCTCACCCCCCACGCAAAAACATTTACAAACATCAAACAAGACTGCGTTATAAATCTAATGCATTGTAATGCACTTTGAGTGCAACAGTAATCACTTAGGATGTGTGTGTGTGTGTGTGTGTGTGTGTGTGTGTGTGTGTGTGTGTGTGTGTGTGTGTGTGTGTGTGTGTGTGTGTGTGTGTGTGTGTGTGTGTGTGTGTGTGTGTGTGTGTGTGTGTGTGTGTGTGTGTGTGTGTGGGGTCTGTCCGGAGACATCAATGGAATATAAACACTACTAATGAATCATTTGGCATTTATGTTCAAAGCTATGATAGCCTGGTACATAGCATTTGTCTTGACTGCATTATCCATAATTGTTTGCAGGGACAAACCTCATATGTCCAAAACTGTTAATTTTCAGGGTTCATTTAAACAAAATTGCCGATCTACAAGCTCACGATGCTTCGTGATGCGACGCGTTGTGAGCTTGTACGAAGTAGGTACGAAGTAGGTCTTTAATTTAGGTCATTCATTTAAAAAGTAAAAATATGGAGATGAAAGGTTTCTGCCTGACAGCGACGATATGAAGCTTTGCGTCCCTGTTCTGGAAGCAGAGCTACAAGCTCACAATGCATCGCATTGTAGATCAACTATATTTGGCAAAGAGATTTGGTTTAGATGGAAAAAAAGGAATGGACCAAGTACGCAGCCCTGGGGAACCCGGTCAACTTAAGTATATTGTTGCTGTCGGGCAGAAACCTCTTATCTCCACATTTTAACTATTTGTGTTTTTTCGTAAATGAACGCCCTACTTGATCATACTACAGCGTCACACAGAAGCATCAAAAGTAGCAGATCTGCAAGCTCAAAACGCGGTGCGAAGCGGTTAATGAGTGCAGTAGTAAAGGACATTGAAAATGACATTATTTCAGACATCTGGTGGTTTACATAAGCTTAGTAATTAAAACATGAGTCAAAGAATACAGTATAGACCTGGTCAGTGGAATTGCATTGTGAGGGAACAGCTTGGCTCAAAATGTAGTTCCTGTCATTTTACTGCAGTGGTTCTCAAAGTGGGGTCTGGGGACCCTCAGGGATTCTTGAAAGGCTACCAGGGGGGGTCCCCAGCAAAATGAGGAACATTTTAACCGCCTTAGCCCTATTTTATGCTTTGAATGTTCTAAAATAGCAGATCTACAAGCTCACAATTTAGATCTGGGTTTCTTGAGATGAAAATGTTGGGAAAAGCACTGAGCTTCTGCTTTTCACCACCACAGCAACCCTGCTTCATGTTGCCAGGTGTGAAAAGGTCTAATATTAACCACCTAAACCCTCAGTCCCTCAGAGCTCTATACTAGTGTCTTTTCCGTTTTCTGTCATTGTGGGGAAAGCTTTCGCTGAAAACTGCCGATAGATTTATTAACGATTATTTTCACATAATAGCAGATCTACAAGCTCATATGAGCTTGTATATCTGCTATTTTTGAATAGCCAAAGTATAAAATATGGATAAAGTGGTTACTATCCTAAAGAAATGTTTCATGGGGAAAAAAAAACGTTAAAAGCAGAAACGATAACGAGCATTTACTTATAACTATTCATCATGTATACACCAAACTTTTTCATGTCAAGGACCCCCAAATTAATGTATTTGGCCACGGACCCCCATTTGAAAATATTTTGTGCCAGGGACCCATACAAGATTTGTATTGTCAAAATGTTATTAATTTTTTTTAATAGCCGATCTACATGCTCACAACGTGTCAATCTTTTTGAGTATCTACTTTACCGGAGTATTTGTATTTTTAAATACGTTTTGGATGACTTTCACTCCACTATATTTCAAAAGGCAAATATTGCACTTTTAACTCCACTGCTTTGTGAGCTAGTAGATCTGCTTTTCCACTATTCCACTTATTACATGTTATTTAAATCTTTCAATCTTTGGGGGAAAATGTCTAAATTTCAAAAGCCAACGCATTGATATTACCAAGAAAATATACTTTGTAATTTGCATTTTTTAAGCACTCCAGTACTTTAGCTCGTACAGTACACATTTGCAGAGCAACTTGAACTTGTAGTGGTTGTAATATTTGACCAGGAGTATCTATCTCTAATCTATACCTAGACTCAAGTACTGAGCTTGAGTACTTTGTCCACTACTGGCTGTGTGGAGGGTTTGGAGCTTGTTTTCTGCCTGTTTGATGAGTGACACTTTAACCCATTCTACCCGGGAACGCATCTCTGTCATTTTAGATTTATTTGGCTATTCAAAAATAGCAGATCTACAAGCTCATGCGGACCCCCATCTGAAAATATTTTGTTCCAGGGACCCCCAGAAGTAAAAAATATTCCCTTTGGGGAAAAAAAAAATATATATATATATATATATATATATATATATATATATATATATATATATATATATTCCAAAAAAAATATTGTACAATATGGATAAAGTGGTTAGACGGATGCGTTCCCGGTTTGAACGGGTTAAAAAGCAGCAGAGAAAAGGAAGCTGCTGTGTTGACTCTAAGCCTTCTAATGCAAGAGTTGCAGCGGATTGGAGCAACAATGACCCCCCACAAATAGAAGAAGTCCTGCCAGAACTCCCTCCAATAAAACATAAAACAACAAAAGCAACAGTCGCCTCGTCCAAGACGACACTGCCTGGAATTGTCACAGTGGTGAAAGATTGATGGCTAGAATAGAACAGAGGTTCTCAAAGTGTTGTCCAGTCCCTTGAGTGGGTTCCAAAAGGACCCTTACAGATCTGTAACTCTTGAGAGTGTGCAGATGGAAACCATTTGTACACTCTCAGACAGTGGTGGAAAAAGTACTCAAATTATTTACTTAAGTAAAAGTACCAATACTGCAATATAAAAATACTCTGTTACAAGTAAAAGTCCAGAATTCAAAATGTACTTGAGTGAAAGTACAAAAGTATTGGCATCAAAATGTACTTAAAGTATCAAAAGTAAAAGTACAAAATATTTGAAAATAGCAGATCTACAAGCTCACAACGCAAGCTTGTAGATAGGCTATTTTCAAATTGCCTAGGTATAAAATAGGGTTAAAGTGGTTAATGTATGCGTCATAATATCATAATTTATATCTGAAAAGTAACTAGTAACTAAAGTTTTTAAATAATTGTAGTGGAGTAAAAGTGCAATATTTGCCTCTGAGATGTAGTGGAGTAGAAGTAAAAGTATTGGAAATTGGAAATGCTCAAGTAAAGTACAAATACCTAAAACAGTACTTAAGTAAATGTACTTACTGTAGTTACTTTCCACCACTGCTCTCAGAGCTATGGGGGTCCTTGTAATTACAAAAAAAAGTTTACTAGAATAGATAATGACTCAACAGTGGTTCTCAAACTTTTTTGTGTCAAGCCAAATTGTATTTTGCCCCCATCAGATTTTTTTTTTGTGACAGAGACCCCCAGAAGAGAAGATTTATGTTAAAAGATAATACTTTTATTAACGAAATGATTCAAACTGTTCCTTTAGGCCACCGCTGCCCCTAAATGTTAGCTTCAGGGGGTCCCCAGCAAAAGTTAACTCAGCATCACAGTCATTTTAACCACTTTATCCATTTATACGTTGGCTATTAAAGAAAAAGCAGCAAAAAATAGCAGATCTAAAAGTTCACATCACGTCACTTCGTGCCGTGCTGCAAGCTTGTACATCTGCTATTTTTTCACATTTTTGAAAAATCTTGAAAGTGTTTGAAAATGTTTTTAACAATTTTTAATTGTTTAACATAAATCTTCTCCTGGGGGTCCCTGGCACAAATCGTTTTCAGATGGGGGTCCGTGACCAAATACATATCAATTTGGGGCTCCTTGGCACTACTGCTGTAGTTTATTTATGTAGCTATTTCTCATGACACCTCAAGAGTTGTCATAGTAACCACAGATGGTGTTATTACGTGACAGTTGGGATTTATTTGAGGAATCACACTGTTTGGCTCCAACTAATATTTGCATTTGCATTGGCCTTCATACCAGGCACATGCAAATACACAGATAGCTAAAATAAATAATAATGATTAAAAAATAAGATCATAATAGCTAAAATAAATATCTAAAATAAATAATAATTATACAAAAGATTATGCTTGATACCACTATCCAGTAGTGGCTGCACAGTAACACAGTACATTTACTTTTGTACTGTATTTAAGTAAATTGTTTTGAGTATCTGTACTTTGTATTTGGATTTTGAGATAATGACTTTCACTCCATTACATTTCAAAGACAAATACGGTACTTTCGACTCCACTACATTTCTAGGCAGGGGAAAAGTACATTATGAACTAACCACTTAAGCCCTATTTAAAATATTGTAAAAAAAATAAATACGCGATTTACAAGCTCACAGCATGTGCATGTTATGCGCTCTTAGATCTGCTATTTTTGAATAGCCAAATAAATCTTAAAATGACAGAGATGCGAACCCGGTCTCAATGGATTAATGCAATTGTATCTCGTTAAACATTTAGCTATACTGTAGGACTGTCATCATTGCGTAGCTCCACACGTCAAAGTCCTGTGTTCAAAGAATCATCATATCCGTTTGAAAGTGTGGTAGGCAACATCTATGTTGTATTATTCATAACATTTCATAACACTGTGCAAGCTATGAGTAATTAGAATTGTGTGTGTGTGTGTGTGTGTGTGTGTGTGTGTGTGTGTGTGTGTGTGTGTGTGTGTGTGTGTGTGTGTGTGTGTGTGTGTGTGTGTGTGTGTGTGTGTGTGTGTGTGTGTGTGTGTGTGTGTGTGTGTGTGTGTGTGTGTGTGTGTGTGTGTGTGTGTGTGTGTGTGTGTGTGTGTGTGTGTGGGGGGAATAAAATACAGCCTCGGTGGCTCTTGTATTTGGGCCGTCCGAAATCTCTCACCACTCCTGGTACCTCTCCGCCAATCAAAGGAACACTTTGAACTTGACCTATTGAGGGATCGGCCCTGTCTATCATGACTGCAGGCATGATTGACAGGCCGTAGTGGCCTAAGGCCAGCCATTCTAAACCTGTGGGTAATAACATTGATATATAAAAAATAAAAACACATATTACATTTTTTTCTTTTAAAACCTTGGGGAAAAAAGTTCATTGTGATAAATTATCCCTTTAAGACCGGGAATGCATCCATGTGTCATTTATAGATTTCTTTGGGCTATTCAAAAATAGCAGATCTACAAGCTCATAGCGTGGCACCGAGTGCCACGCTATGAGCTTGTAGATCTGCTATTTCTTTTAAAATCATGACATCTTTTGCAAATATTAGATTTTTTTGTTTTTTAAGCATACATTTTTTATTCAAATCTTTGCTTCTGGAAGTCCCTGGAACTAAAAATTATACAAATGTTTGCTTTAAAAAATATATATTCCAAGATTTGCACACATTTTCATGATTTATTAAAAATAGCAGATATACAAGCTCATAGCGCGGTACTCGGTGCCGCGCTCTGAGCTTGTATATCTGCTATTTTTGAATAGCCAAAGAAATCTAAAGTGACACCGATGCGTTTCCAGGTCTCAATGGGTTAAAGAATACGACCGTTTGAAGGCAGAACGCAATCAATTGATTGATCTTTAAAATGACCACCACGTTCTGAAAAAAATGCGCCGGCCTGCCAGTCATTAAAGCCATTGTTGTACCAGCCATGCTAGTTCTTTTAAAGAACACAATGATTATGATTTGTTCAATTCTGCACGGCGTGCCCGTGCCGTGCAGCCATGGCTTTCTCCAGCTGTTAACCCATTAAAACACAGGAAAGCATCCATGTCATTTTGGATTTTAGCATTGGCTATTCAAAAATTGCAGATATACAAGGCAGTAGTGTAAAGTAACTAAGTACATTTACTCAAGTACTGTACTTAAGTACAATTTGTCTATAATTTTACTTCTACTCCACTACATCTCAGAGGCACGTATTGTACTTTTAACTCCACTACAATTATTTGAAAACTTTAGTTGCTAGTTACTTTGCAGATATAAATTATTATATCATAAACCATACATTAACCACTTACCCTATTTTATACATACAATAGCCGATCTACAAGCTCACAACGCCTCAGGATGTGACGTGTCGTGAGCTTGTAGATCTGCTATTTTCAAACATTGTTGTACTTTTGGTACTTTAAGTATATTCTTAGTACCAAAGTACCAATACTTTTGTACTTTACTCAAACATTTTTTTTTATTCCAGACTTTTAATTGTAACAGAGTACTTCTACATTGCAGTATTGATACTTTTACTTTTTCCACCACTGATACAAGGACAACAATCAAATCCCGTCTTGTGACATTTGTTGTTGGCCAATCAAATTCATAAGTTAACGTCTGTAGCGTCCATGCTCCCATGCATCCACCATCCCACCCCACAAACCAATGTTAATATAAAGAGGAACTTCAAACCCCCAGCGTACGTGAATCCGGATACTAATACACTCTATTAGCAGTTGATGTGTGTGTGTGCTTGTAGTGTAAACTGACTAGACCATCATTAGCAGAGGTTTTGAAATACTGCAAGGGGTTGTTTTTGATGTTGTCGGCGGTTTGAACTCCATCCTGTGAAGTCATTGCAGATCATTTGGCAGTAATGTTAGCTTTGACATGTTGAAATTACATCCTCAATTTCTTGCAACGGCTAATAAGGCACGTAGTTGTGTGTTAAGGAGCCAAAAAAAAAAGAAGAGAAAAAAAAAGTCATCAAACATTTAAGATCATGTTTTATTAGACTGTAAGAATCCAAATACAAGCTCTTAAGTCTTGCGAAGGAAAACTCGCCCCCCACAGGCCCCAGTAACGTATCTTCCAAATAACAGATCGTTCATTCTATAACCCATGCTCATAATTCTCTGGACGTTAAAGGACTAGCTTAAAACAATCAAAGTAAATCACATTTATGGCTCCAACAATGCTGTCTGATAGTCCACAGTCCTCTTATTCCTTAACAATGTAGTCTCTACAGCAGCGATCCCAACCTGATTGTATTGATGATATAACATAATATTAATATTACAACGCTTTTGTTCTTTGTTCTTCTTTGTTCTTTGTTCTTTTGTTCTTTAACCCGTTGAATCCGGGAACGCATGTCTGTCATTTTAGATTTATTTGGGCTATTCAAAAATAGCAGATATACAAGCTCATAGCGCGGCACAGAGTGCCGCGCTATGAGCTTGTATATCTGCTATTTTTGAAAATTAGCAGATCTACGAGCTTGTAGCTCAGCACTCTGTGCCGTGCTATGAGCTTGTAGATCTGCTATTTTTGAATAGCCAAAGAAATCTGAAATGACAGATGTGTTCCCCGGATTGAATGGGTTAAAACCTTGAAAAATCTTGTTTTCCTTGTGATACCGCTAGATAGGAATACCACGCGAGTTCCATCGATCCATAAGCTGGAACACACTCGATCGATTTGAACGTTAAAATAAACACGCTCCTAAGTGTGCAGATGAAAACACTGTTCCATGATGACAAAGTAAAAGGATTTCACCTCTCGTGCACATACTATACACCAGTTTCACTGCTTCCAGGCATAGAGGAACATAGAGCATGAGCTCATTTGGACTGTTTTAACTTGTATGTAAACAGAAAACCATTCCTTCACATCTGTCGTTGGTGAAGTTCATACAGAGTTCAACCAGGAAGTCGAGTACAAAGACAAATCCTCAGTAGTGGAAAATAACTATAGGCTACATTTATTCAAGTATTGTACTTCCGTACAATTTTGAGTTACAGTACGTTTACTTGAGTATTACATTTTGTTGATAGTTTAAACTTCTCCACTATGTCTCAGAGGCAAGTTGTACGTTTTACTCCACTACAATCATTTGACACATTTTTGGTTAGCATACATCAACCACTTACAGTAAGAAGAGCTATTTTATAGCTACTTTGGCTATTTGAAAATAGTCAATCTACAAGCTCACTGTGTGACATATTGTGAGCTTCTAGATCGTCTATTTTTTAACACATTTGAAACTTTTGACACAATTTGAAATGTTTTTTACTTTTACATTAGCACTGTTGGTAGACTTTGACACCAAATACTTTTGTTCTATTACTCAACAGAAATTCGACAGATTAACAGATTATTTTTACATTGTGGTACTGCTACTTAAAACAGGGAAAGCATATCTGTCATTTTAGATGTTTGGCTATTGTATCTGCTACTTTTGAACATTATTTTATACTTTGGCTATTCAAAAATAGCAGATCTACAAGCTCATATCTGAGCTTGTAGATCTGCAATTGTTTGAAACATTGTCTGAAACACAATCTTTGAATATATATATATATATATATACTGTATTTTTAAAGCAAACATTTTTAACTCCAATATGTGCTTGGTCCCTGGAACAATATATTTTCAGATGGGGGTCCGCCGCCAAATACATTACATACACTCATTTTGGGGGTCCTTCGCATGAACAGCAGATATAGTTGGAGCACCGCTGATATAGCAACATACCGTTGATATTTTTAGATATGTATTTGGCCCCCATATGAGATGACCCCCATCTCAAAATATTTTGTTCCAGGGACCCCCAGAAGCAAAGATGTCAGTTACAAAATGTTCGCTTTAGGAAATACATAGGCCTATATCCAAAGATTTGCACAAAATGACCACGATCTTTAAAAAAAATTGCAGATCTACAAGCTCATAGCGCTGCACTCGGTGACGCGCTATGAGCTTGTAGATCTGTTATTTTTTGAATAGCCAAAGCAATCTAAAATGACAGAGATGCGTTCCCGGAGTGAATGGGTTAACATCTGTCTTAGGTGAGGTTCATAGAGAGTTCAACCAGTAAGTCTAGTACGAACTAGGAGCTAATCAGCATCAGCTGTGTGTGCGGGTGACAACTCCTCATGTGACGTAGCTCCTTTATGTCAATAACTTCCATCGCGTTGCTGTCGGTGCGGAAACCTTGCATGTCCAAAACGGTTCCTTTTTTATTATTATTATTATCATCATAAAAGCTTTTTTTATCGTTCAACGCTCTTGTACGATGACGTGGGGCATTAATTTATGAAAACAACATCAACAACTACAACAGAATTATGGAGATCTCTGCCCGACAGCAACGAACCGCTACACGGCCCTCATCAACAGAGGGGTGTTGCTGGAGCACAGAGATGATTTATCCACAAATCCATAGAGATGAGACTGTGTTGTGTGTATGAAATCAATACCAGTACTGCGCTGGTTCTTAAGGTCAAATATGAGGACCACCTGGGTTACTGAACGTTAATACACTAATACTCCAATACATTGCTTCTTAAAGTGGGGTCTAATAATATGCCAAAGGGACCCTTACTGGTCTGTATCTCTGAGAGTGTACAAATGGAACCATATGGAACCCTATCGGTCTTATGTGGTTCCATTTGTACACTCTCAGAGTTAAATGAACATATAATGGTATCAAATGTGGTTCTGTGGCCTAATGCATCTCAAAACTGGGGGTCCTTGACATTCAAAAGGTTATGAATAATTGCTGTAATGGCTGATTCATCTTACATAGTCCCACGCAGATGTCGCACACCAAAAATAGCCAACCTACAAGCTCACGATGTACCTTGTGTGTGTGGGTTGTGCTACTATGATTTAGCCTGCTTTGTACAGTATGTCTCTTCCTTCCAGCTGTTTCTGCGTTCAGTAGACATGTTATTTTTATTGGACTTGCAGTGGAGGAAAAGTTTCAGAAGCTAATTGATTGACGTGTTACAGTGCTTGATCAGATGAGGCCTCCTCACTAGTCAGACTATAAAGAGCTGCAAATGACCACATTGATTGATTGATTGATTGATTGATTGATTGATTGATATCTTTATTGATCAAAACATATGTCACATCTAATAATACATAATACTAATAATCAACTTTATTTATATAGCACCTTTCATTACATGAATGCAGCTCAAAGAGGAAAAACAAAAACGGCATTAAAACAATTTAAAATAATGGCATTAAAATAATGGCCCAAACAAAAAGGCAGTGAATCAGGCAAAACAGTGAAGACATGAGAAACAATACAGAGATTTAGAAAAAATCAACTAAAAGCAAGAGTGAAGAAATAAGTCTTGAGCTGTGCTTTAAAGGTGTGTGTGTGTGTGTGTGTGTGTGTGTGTGTGTGTGTGTGTGTGTGTGTGTGTGTGTGTGTGTGTGTGTGTGTGTGTGTGTGTGTGTGTGTGTGTGTGTGTGTGTGTGTGTGTGTGTGTGTGTGTGTGTGTGCGTGCGTGCGTGCGCGCATCAAATACAATATACCATCTTTACAATATCGATACAGAAGTCCTAAAAGAAAATACCGAAGGCTAGTATTTTTTCACTGTAACAAACACATCACAGGAACCACATGCCTACTACCTACTCGGTTCCCTATTTAGAAGCAGCTTCTAGTGCTGCTGAGCCAACTCTTTATGGAGGACTTAACCCTTTAGACCTGAGGCCGATTTTACAAAATGTCTAACAGTTTTTTGAAAAAAACATATGTTGCCACATCAGTGGTTCTCAAACGTTTTCATGTCAAGGGCTCCCAAAAAAGGCCGCGGACCCCCATCTCAAAACATGTTGTTCTAGCGACTCCCAGTAGCAAAGATTTGAGGTAAAAATGTTCCCTTTAAAAAAATGCATATTCAAAGATTTGTGCACATTTTCACGATTTTTCAAAAATAGCAGATCTACAAGCTCGTAGCGCACAAGCTTTTGTTAGTTACTTTGTAGATTTAGATTATTATTGCAAAAACATGCATTAACCAATTAAGCTCTATCTTATACTTATATGTTTTCACTCAAATAAAAGTTTGCATACAGGATTTTACTTGTAACAGAGGATTTCTACATTGAGTCTTGCTATGTTTACTTAAAATAAATCTTAGTGCTAATCTTAATATCTCATGTTATCACACAATAACACTCGGATTTGAATCCGTCAAATGTTTTCTCAAAAGAGTACAACTGTGACATATGAAGTGTGAAGTAATTTAGACCATATTAACACATCGACCGCCAGAGGTTAATCTCATAATGTACTCACCAGTGCCAAGGTGTTTTTGTTGTTTTTTTTGTTTTTTTCATGTCGCCATAGATCTTGTTAAAATCCTTAAGATTGAGCTCTACACGGTCTGTTTACATCCGCGAGATCTCCCTGTATCTCCCAGTGAAGATCGCGTGTCAAACGGGGCATCCATGTTTGAGTTAGAGCGGATTACGTTAAACAGTGAAATGCGAGGAGAAAAAACTACAGGAAGAGAATTGAGTTTCAGTTTCGTCTGTAGAATGGGAGCGGGCGTGATCGTCAAAACCGGATCCCAAATAATTCTATTTCCTGTCATCAAACCGGAAACGGAAGTGGATCAAAAAAATTCCGAAAGTGCACCCGGACCGCGCATGCGCGAAAAGACCGCAGCCCGTAGGGCTACGGTCTCGGCGCTTAACAGTTGGATTTAACGGACCGTAGGACTACGTTCTTGGTGGTTAATGTGTTAATTAATGTTACTCTGCAACACCATATTGTGTCTGTCAGGTGGAAACCTGAAAACTGTTACTTTTCAGAATTCAAATTCAAAGGTAGCCAAAGTCGGTTTGCGTCGCGAGTATAATGAAGTAGGGCATTTATTTACGAAAAAACACAAAGTTAGAACATGGAGATTGGAGGTTTCTGCCATATAACATGTAAACGGTTAACTAGGTCTGCAACTATTCATTATTTTCTTAGAAATTATTCTGTCGATTACTTTTTTCGGATAATCAAATAATAAAAAAAGCAGATCTTCAAGCTGACATGTGACATAAGTGAGCTTATACATTTTCACAATATTTGAAAATTGTAGACTTAGAAAAAAAAGAAACTTTTCCCCTATAATGACATGCCCAAAGCATTGAACGATTGTTAATCTATTATCTGATTAAATTATCAATTAGTTTTATAATCAAATTAAATCGTTTATAATAGTAGATACATAGTTCAATTTTTTTGTATTTTTTTTTGCCTTCATAAAATATCAACACCTGCATATAGCAAAAGATAGCACGCATTTCTCACCTTCTTTCCTCAAAACAGCAGCACTGATGCTGGTTTATTTGGTACTGACTGGTTTTATTTAGCCTGGTAAACCCTACCTCCGGAAATCTCATTTCCATTTGATTTCAGGAGTGAGTCTGGCCTGATCCGCCTTTCTGCAATATTGGCTGTGCTGGAGTTGGGCGGGAGTAATACCGTTGACTGACAACCCCTTCAGCCAATGATAATTTTTCCCCTTCAGCCAATCAGCAGTTAACCAGTCTAATGTGACGCAAGGGGACTTTTGAGACGATCCATGCCCAAAATGGGTTGCCTTATTCGGTTACATGGGTGTCACTGCCCGCCCCTACCGGTTCTCTACATTTTTATTTTTAAATAGGCTTTGTCATGATTAATTGACCACATATATGAAGTTAAACAACTAAATTCTATCCAAACGATATCTTATAAGTAAATTCCGTGCCTCAAAATAGAAGTTAGAGAGCTTTTTGAAGTAAAAAAATTGCGGAGAAAATAGCGCACAAGAAAAAGATGGCTGCCGTTCGTGTTTTGGGCTCACTCGAACTCGCCACCTGATTGGCCAACGTAAGCTGTCAATCACAGAACAATGAGCGACGACGCTGATAGGCGCGGCCGTTTGGCATACACAGCCAATATTGCAGAGAGGCGGTTCATGCCAGACTCACTCCAGGAATCAAATAGAAATGAGATTTCCGGAGGGAGGGTTTACCAGGCTAGGTTTTACTTGCATTAACTGTTCAACAATATGTTTTGTTGTTTTGCCAACACTTCCACCTATCCAAACTGCCGCTCTAGGCGCCTTGGTCGCCTGTATGGACGCGCCGGCCCTGTGCACGCCTACAGTTAGCTACCCGGCATCAGTCACTCATTGTGAAAGATTTGCCTTACTACCGTAGTTCCAGAAATAAGACCGTCTGACTCCCACTCCCCTCTATTCCCATCTCACATCTGGACTGAATCTGTGGAAAAATAGAACAGATCCACAGACTGATAACGCTTGGAGATCTCACTCTCCAAGTCCAAAAGGAAACTACTGAAGTCTGAAAGGAAATGTACTCCCTGGTGTGGATTATTGATCAACATAGCGTCTCTGTCGTCCAGAAACCTTGTATGTACAAAACTATTGCTTTTCAGGAAGTGGAGCAAAAGAAAATAGATCGAACTTGTGTTCCAGTTGGATTGCATTTACCTGCTTTTTTCGCTACTTCTGTGGACAGTCTTGTACAACGAATTAGGGCATTCATTTGTTATAAAAACGTGAGTTGAAATATGGAGATAAATGGTTTCTGCCGGGCAGAAACCTCTTTATCTCGATATTCTAACTGTTTGTGTTTTTTCTAAATTAACGGCATACTTGATCATACTACAAGTCTGTGGCACAAAAACATCAAAAGTAGCAGATCTACAAGCTCGAAACGTGGCGCGAAACGACGCGTTTCGAGCTTGTAGATCTGCTACTTTTGAATTTGAAGCCTGAAAAGTAACAGTTTTGGACATATATGAGGTTTCCACCCGACAGAGACGAAATATCCAAGATCCCACTGTCAGGCATGAGGCGTTTTATGGTGTTGTTGGCTTGGCAAGAGGCCAGCCTGGCCTGAACACCGTTGTGCTTGCCTTGCTTGTGCGCGCTTCTGCCATTGGCTCGCCTGCCTCGCCAAAGTGTGTCATTCCACGGGAAGTCATATCACATTCCTTCTTTTTTTGAAAGAAGAGAATCCTGGTTATAGCCTAATTCCCTGGCTGATATAACCCTCTCAGCAGTGAGTGGTGGAAAGTAGCCAAGTGCATTTACTCAAGTACTGTACTTTAAGTACAATTTTGAGGTTTGCTTTGTTCTTCCCATTTTTTATACTTTTACTTCTACTCCACTACATCTCTGAGGCAAGTATTGTATCGTTTTACTCCACTACAATTATTTGAACACTTTAGTTACTAGTTATTTGTAGATGTTAAAGGTAGGGTAAGTGATTTGCAATTATTCAAATAATTGCAAAATGGGTCTATGTTCTGATAGTGCTCGTTACTATAGAGTGTCCTGTCCATATAAAAAGTCTCCATGTCTCTCCAGCTCTTTATAAAACAGAAAATGTATTTTGTAGTTTTTTGTTTTTTTTTGTAGTTTCATTTCCAATTTTATCCAACCAGGACAGAGAACTCAATCAGGATATAGATTAAACAAGTGAAATTGGAAGTGATGACACTAAGAAATGAGCAGACACATTTTTTACTGGAACACTATACAAATTAAGCTTAAAAATGGGTACTTTCTCCTGATTGGCTGAGATTTTGACACCTACCGAAAAATGTATTTTCTGTTTATTAAAGAGCTGGAGAGACAGGGAGACATCTGTTACTGAACAAACACTCTATATCAATGATTACTATCAGAATATAGTATTTTAACCTTTTAACAAAATACTTTTTGTTTTAACCAAAAAATATCACTTACCCTACCTTTAACTATTATTACAAAACATACATTAACCACTTGAGTCCTATACTAATTTTGAAAATAGCCGATCTACAAGCTCACAACGCGACACATTGTGAGCTTGTAGATCTGCTATTTTCAAAATGTATACATTTAGGAAAACTTGTGAAATAGGACATTCTGCCTAATGACTACTTTTACTTTTGGTTACTCAAAGTATATTTTGATGCCAATATGTTTGTACATTTACTCAATTAAAATTTGGAATACCTGACTTTTACATGTAACAGAGTATTTCTACAATGCTGTATTGATACTTTTACTTAGTTAAAAAAATCATAAGAAAAGTCATAACAAATTCCTTCTTTTTTTAACCACTTAAACCCCATATTGTTGACTAGTGTATCTTTTAGTTTTCTGTTTTTAAGGGGAAAGCTTTCGCAGGAAAAAAGCAGATCGACAAGCTAACAACACGAATGCTGGGGTTTAAATGGTTAACCCTTTAAGACCGGGAACGCATCCGTGTCATTTTTTTATTTTTAGCTAAAAGGCATTATTTTACTTCTCTTATTTTTGAAAAATCTTGAAAATGTGTGCAAATCTTTGAATATACATTTTTTAAAGCGAACAATTGTAAAATATGTCGTTCCAGGGACCCCCAGAAGCAAAGATTTTAGTTACTAATGTTCGCTTTAAAAATGCATATATTCAAAGATTTGCAAAAAATGTTCAAGATTTTTCAAAAATAGCAGATCTACAAGTATGTCTGCTATTTCTGAATTGCCACAAAGTATAAAATAATGGTTAAAGCGGTTAAAATCTAAAATGACAGATGCGTTCCCAGATGGAATGGGTTAAAAGAAGGCTGGCTGATAGCCCCTTCAGCAGTGAGGGGGGGGGGGGGGGAGTGAGAGACGGAGAATGAGAAGTGTCTGGTGGTTCTGCATGGTTTAACCAGAGAGAGGGTTCAGGGCTGCTGACTCTGGATGGCATGTGGGGAGTGGAAGGGCAGTGGCCTGTGGAAGGGCAGTGGCCTGATGCGCCGGCTTCTGCAGTTGATGATCGTGTCCCTTTGGGAGAGAGAGAGAGCCTTTTGTCACTGACCGCCGGTGGAAAAATAGATTTGTTTTTTCCCCCTTTCCCTGTGTGTGTGTGTGTGTGTGTGTGTGTGTGTGTGTGTGTGTGTGTGTGTGTGTGTGTGTGTGTGTGTGTGTGTGTGTGTGTGTGTGTGTGTGTGTGTGTGTGTGTGTGTGTGTGTGTGTGTGTGTGTGTGTGTGTGTGTGTGTGTGTGTGTGTGATTGTTTTTTTCTTATCTTTTCAACTCCATCACCTGAATTGTTCCACCTTTGAAGCCATTTAGACCTGAGGCCAGTTTTTTGAAAACATATTTTGATTTTGTTGTTTATATATATTCAAAGATAAAAAAAAAAAAAAAAGCAGATCTACAAGCTCATAGCGCGGCACACGCCGCGCTATGAGCTTGTAGATCTGCTATTTTTGAATAGCCAAAGAAACCTAAAATGAGACAGATGCGTTCCTGGTCTAAATGGGTTAAAGTGTTTTTCTTTCTTTTGCATATTGTTGAAGTCAATTAAACCATAGCTTGATTTTGCATGTTGAATGAAGGTCTTGTAGTTCTGTATAGGCCTTGTGATGTTCCATATGGCTCGCTTGTTTGTGTGACAGACATTTTTAGGGAAGGGTGTTGGGTGTGGTGTCAGTTGTAACATCCGCTTGGCTACTGGAGATTACGCCAGCGTTGTTGTTTCTTCTTCTTTCCAGTTTACAGCACGTCACTGGAAATACAACTATTACCATATATTGCCAGTGTGAAAACGACCTGTCAACATGTGCAAGCTTCTAAAATGTTTTGTGCAAAACTGGCTTCCATTAGGAAGACACAGGGCTTCCAGTGGACCCAGGTTTGGACAACATCTGTAGTATTTGCGAGGGCTTTCACGACTAAAGATTTTTTACTGGTCGACTAATTTGACCCCGTGGTAGTCGACTAGTCGATATTTACCTATTGGTTTAATGCCATTACTATTATTATTATTATCCTCCTGCCCTTATTTTCATGCCGTTTTAAGGGAAGCGCTTCTGGCGCAGCAGCACAGCAGCGTCTCCAAGGATCCTCAAAAGGGGGTTATTGCCCAATAATAGGCTATTATTGGGCAGACTTTTGATAAAAATTAACGCAGGAGGATAATAATAATAATAATAGTAATGGTTCATTACTATGGCATTAAAACAATGGAGAAAAAAAGGTAATAAAATCAACTATTCGACTAGTACCAAAAAGGTCGACTAGTTGGTGAAAGCCCTAGTATTGGCAAACAAAATGTGTTTAGCAAAAATCTCCCTTTAGCCTAAATGTCTGACTGTACCTCCTGCTGTTTACATTTGTGTCTAATAAAATATTCAATCAAAAGGCTCATTGGTGGTTGTACACAGTGGTGTAAAGTAACTACTAAGTACATTTACTCAAGTACTGCGATTCAGTACAATGCTGAGGTACTTTTACTTTACTGGAGTATTTCCAATTGTCTGTACTTTTACTTCTGCTACTACCACTACATCTCAGTGGCAAATATTGTACTTTTACTCCACTACAATTATTTGAAAACTTTAGTTACTAGTTACTTTGCAGTTATGAATTATGATATTATAAAACATACGTTAACCACTTTAGCCCTATTTTATACACAGGCTATTTGAAAATAGCCGATCTACAAGCTCACAACGTGTCGCGATGCAACGCGTTGTGAGCTTGTTAGATCGGCTATTTTCAAACATTTTAGTACTTTTACTTTTGGTACTTTAAGTACATTTTGATACCAATACTTTGTACTTTTACTCAAGTAAATTTAGAATTTCTGGACTTTTACTTGTAACAGAGTACTTCTACATTGCAGTATTGATACTTTGACTTAAGTAAAACATTTGAGTACTTTTTCCACCACTGGTTGTACAGTACAGTACACTGTACCTGTGGCAGTATGACAGGGCCTCTCATCTCATTAGAACAGTAGTTGTACAGTACAGTACAGTACAGTACAGTACAGTACAGTACAGCACAGTGTTCTGGGGAACAGGGAACGGTTGGATAACCTCTGACAACAACACTGTATGCCCAGGGCATTATTAGATTCTCACAGACACACAGCCCTGTTTAGTTTCATAGCATCTCTGTCAGGCCCAAACCTTTATGTCCAAAACTGTTACTTTTCAGGAAAAGGAAGACTGAAGAAAAAGTTTTCCAATGTAATTATTTAATTTAGTCACAGGCACTTGTTAATAATTGTCTTTTCCCCCTTTTTTTTAATGCAATATTTTTACTTGTAACAGAATATCTCTATGTTATTGTATTGCTACTTTTCCTTAGGTACTTAGGCTATTTTTGTTACCTTTGTGTGACACTCTTGTACGGCGAAGTAGGGCATTGATATACCAAACATGAAATATGGAGATGCAAGGTTTCTACCCGAAAGCACCGATTTAGACTGAAAATAGCTGTGGCACATCACATTAATACAGTATAGGTGTCCTACTACCGACATCAGTTATCCGGACTCTCTCTTTTCCCGGTGTTTCACCCAGGTGGGTGTGGTTTTGAGGTTAAGTTTAGGCATAGTTTCTGTGTGGTTAAGTTTAGGCATAGTTTCTGTGAGGTTAAGTTTAGGCATAATTTCTGTGAGGTTAAGTTTAGGCATAGTTTCTGTGAGGTTAAGTTTAGGCATAGTTTCTGTGTGGTTAAGTTTAGGCATAGTTTCTGTGTGGTTAAGTTTAGGCATAGTTTCTGTGTGGTTAAGTTTAGGCATAGTTTCTGTGAGGTTAAGTTTAGGCATAGTTTCTGTGTGGTTAAGTTTAGGCATAGTTTCTGTGAGGTTAAGTTTAGGCATAGTTTCTGTGAGGTTAAGTTTAGGCATAATTTCTGTGAGGTTAAGTTTAGGCATAGTTTCTGTGAGGTTAAGTTTAGGCATAGTTTCTGTGTGGTTAAGTTTAGGCATAGTTTCTGTGTGGTTAAGTTTAGGCATAGTTTCTGTGAGGTTAAGTTTAGGCATAGTTTCTGTGAGGTTAAGTTTAGGCATAGTTTCTGTGAGGTTAAGTTTAGGCATAGTTTCTGTGTGGTTAAGTTTAGGCATAGTTTCTGTGAGGTTAAGTTTAGGCATAGTTTCTGTGTGGTTAAGTTTAGGCATAGTTACTGTGTGGTTAAAGGAGGAGTTCACCCAAAAAATTACTTATTTTCTATCAATTGCACACCCCATGAAGCCTTGAATTCATGGATTTATTTTTGTTTTTGTGGCATTCCTAAGCCAATAATTTGATGACCGGGTGTGTATCCGGTAGGAGACACAAATAATCTACTTTGTGTCTCCTACCGGATACATTAGCCGGTAGGAGACGGGAATCAAATTATTGGCTTAGGAATGCGACAAAAACAAAAATAAATCCATGGATTCAAGGCTTCATGGGGTGTGCAATTGATAGAAAATAAGTCATTTTTTGGGTGAACTACTCCTTTAAGTTTAGGCATAGTTTCTGTGAGGTTAAGTTTAGGCATAATTTCTGTGAGGTTAAGTTTAGGCATAGTTTCTGTGAGGTTAGGATTAAGGTTAGGATTGGGCATAGTTTTTATGCCCACCTGGGCGAAACACTAAAGAAAGAGGTGGTCCCATCAGTTATCACCCTGCCAGGCTAAAGGTTGGATAGCCAGGGCTAATGCCGAAAATAGCCGATCTAGGGCTCTAGGGTAGCTTGTAGATCTGTTATTTTTTGCAATTTTTGCTCGTCTGTTGTACGATGCAATATAAAATAGGATTTAAGAATAAGACAACTTTTTTTGTAAAGTGCGTCTTGATTATTGGATGATTCTAAAAAGTAATTGATAGAATAATTGATAGCTGTAGGCCTAATATGCTGTATTCATCACATAACCGTAGCCTTATTTACTCGTAGCAGATAGTGTTATCATAATACAATCTTCATGTACAGTATCATTAGTAAAATCCACTACTCCTACTGGTTACCATTAATGTTTAATGCTACTGTAAAGTATTTTCTGCAGTGCTGCACAGGCTAGTTACAGTATAACTCATAGTTCCAGCCTTGCAACACTTTGAGGGCAACACATTATTACTCAAAACATTATATTTCACAGCACACTGTATCTGGAGCTTCCTTATTTTAAGCTCACGGTTAATTGCACAATTTATCATTGTGTAATTCCCTGCTTGCTCTTTCCATGAAAGGCAAAAAAACCCTTCAGAAGCCCTCTCCAGGCACATAAGTACGGTACAATAATAAAGCATGGTTGTTACAATTTGGGCTTCCTTTTTACATGCAGTTGCTTTTGTTCGTGTCAAACTAGCATCTACTTCATTCTGCTGTCACATAATTGAAACAAAACACATTATTGCTTCATGTTGTCTGTCATTTCACTGTTGTTTACTTTTATACTTTTACATTATAAATTAGACTGTGTGTGTGTGTGTGTGTGTGTGTGTGTGTGTGTGTGTGTGTGTGTGTGTGTGTGTGTGTGTGTGTGTGTGTGTGTGTGTGTGTGTGTGTGTGTGTGTGTGTGTGTGTGTGTGTGTGTGTGTGTGGTTTTCAAAGGTTTTAGCATCACAATCATTTTAACCACTTTATCCATTTATTCATTGGCTTTTCAAAAACGGCTTTTTAACACAAATCTTCTCTTCTGGTGGTCCCTGGCACAAAAAGCATTCAGATGGGTTTACACAGTGGCCAATCAATTTGGGGGTCCTTGACACAAAGAAGTTTGCGAACCAATGGTTGTGCATTTGTATGCAGGACAGTGAAGGAATGCCAGGCTGAGCATGAGGCAGCAGTTGACAATACAGAAGGCCATTGTTCCTATAGTTACACTATGACAGCTACATGGACTGTGTGACACCTTTGTGCCGTCCACTCTGCAGCTAAAAGACAACGTTGTAGTGTTCTGCACCTTGTTGAACTTAGCACAGTCATTAGTGAAGTGTCCTCAGTTGAAAGGGGAAGCATAGCCGCTCTTTTTTTCTGTTAGTATATCGTCTCTGTCGGGCAGAAACCTCTTATCTCCATATTCTAAAATTCTTCTTCATACTACAAACGTATCCAAAGTAGCAAGCTCGAAACGCGGTGCAAATGTACGCGTTTTGAGCTTGTCGGTCTGCTATAATTTGCTATTTTTGAATTTCAATCCTGAAAAGTAACAGTTGTGGTTTCCCCCCTGATAGCAACGAAATGTTGCTACCTGATAGACCCAACGTTGCTATATGGCAACATTTGCATAAAAACTTACCAAAACATAAAAAAAATCACACCCTGTGTGAAGTGGGCGGTGTCTTGCTAGCTAATCACAATACTGAATGGAGTCAACCAATCATGTACAAAAGATAAATACATTTATTGAAACACTCTTTATGATGGATGAAACCATAACTCGAAAAAAACAAAGTTTTGGTTTTTTTCGAGTTATGGTTGCTTATATAGGGCTATGCACATGTGTCATGTGACACTGGCCAATCACAGTCCTGAATAGGCTGTGATTGGCCAATCACAGCGCAGGATAATTCTACTAATTTCCTGGGCCCAGATCACTAACATTTTTTTTAGTACATTTTTCCAAATCTCACTTATAGGGGCGGTTTCACCGCCCAATAAACATTATATTTTCCTCTCCTAAGTACTCCTACAAGACCATCTGAAAGGTTTTTTTTTAAAAATTGCAAGTACAAATATATCCGGGTCTTACAGGGTTAAAAGTGAGCTCAATACTGTACATGTGTGCATAGCCTACAAAGACATACACAACACTCACATTTTGTTAACAAAGTCATTATTATTGAATGAGAAATGAGTAACTGGTTGGTTAAACGATTAATTTATTATGTTTTATTTATTTTGTGAAAGTGACGCCTGGAGGTAGCCGTCCAGCCGCCTCGTAACAAAGCTGCTCCATGACTGCTGCCCAATTCTGCCTCGCAAGTTATACATAGATAAATAAACTGTGGTTTAGAAAGTACTTGAAGTCATACTTGAGTAAGAGAACAGCTCTTAAAGTACAAATATCAGGTTTTTCATACAAAGAAACAAAACAGCCAGAAATTTGTTTTTTGTTTCTCTCCTCCCTTTATTAACTGATTTTAACTTTTTGAAAATGTCAAAGCAATAAAGAGACTGGATAATTTGTCCCGGTACCGTTCTTTCAGGTGAATGATCTCACACATCACTGTGTCTTACATTTCCAAGTAGCTTGTGACTAGATATACTACTTTCAGAATGATGTAGCTTTCAAGAGGTTCAGATACTTTTTTCACCATGTAGGGTAGCTTGACAAAAGCTACATCCGTACATTTTCAGTGGCACATCAACAGGAATAGCACAACGTGAGTTTTGAGTGCAGTTCATCCATTACATGCCATCTCCCTCAATTTGTAGCTACTTATTTTGAGTTTTTGAGTGGACTCCAATTACCCAATAGCGGCCCGGGCTGAATGTCATGACGCAGTAACCCTAGCTAATGGTTCATGAAACGCATCATGAGCTCTCTCTCTCTCTCTCTCTCTCTCTCTCTCTCTCTCTCTCTCTCTCTCTCTCTCTCTCTCTCTCTCTCTCTCTCTCTCTCTCTCTCTCTCTCTCTCTCTCTCTCTCTCTCTCTCTCTCTCTCTCTCTCTCTCTCTCGACCAATCTGAAAATGAGCATAGTGCGGACCAACTATATGAAGATAGGCTGAAAATTCAAAATCAAAGCCTGTGCAGTATAAAGGTCTGGCACAGATATTATCTTCTCAAACATCAAAATGCAGTATGAAGCAGTGCGTCACCAAAATGGACATAATATGTCCATTATCGTCCTATAGGACTTATAACACATAACAATGGACATTCATTCATCATGTTGTACTATAGCAGGCAATGGCCGCTTCACCATTAATGAGTTTTGGTTAACAGTTATGAAGGACGTTCAAAATCCTGTACAACCAACCATCCAAGATTATTATATATATTTTTTGGAATATGGAATGTGTTCCTGGGCCACAGGACAACTCCCGCGGGCCACATTCGGCCCCCGGGCCGCCAGTTGAATTGCACTGGTATACATGAAAGAAAAAGCTAAATCCCCAGAATGGATATTAACTGTTCATCAATTTTTTTTTGAAATAATCAATTAAATTGATTAGTTTGATTAAATGTTGCACCCAGCTATTCCTAAAGGAGAATTTAGTCTAGTCTTACTACTGCCAGGCTCCTCCTTTGTTTTAGTCTCACGTTTAGAGGGATGAACTCTTTTCCCTCAGAGAACAGCAGCATACCACAGTGACCTGTGTACACATGACCTGAGTGGCTGAAACCCAGTCTGTTTGCCCTGGCTTGTCTCATGGTTTACATGGCAGGTCGCTGAGATAAACCCACACCTCTGATTGCAGTTGGCACTGATACATTTGCTGATCATGTGTTAATCATGCATCCACATTTGCAGAGGTATCTGGTACTTATGATGCTTTTGTGTGACGCTGTAGTAGGATCAAGTAGGGCATTCATTTACCAAAACAAACAGACAGTCCACAAACAGTTTAAATATGGAGATATGAGGTTTCTACCGGACAGCAACGATTGTCATTGCGGTGACAGTGTCTTCTGTGTAGAGGGCAAAGGGGATATTTAGACAAGAGTCACAGGGAGAGCTGTTTGCTGCCGTCATGCATTTCCTGTCAGCCTTCTGAAACGGGGGGGGGGAATTGTCTCCCTGTGGTGGAAAGTACATTTACTCAAGTATGGTATCTAAAGCTGCACTATGTAACTTTCCTCTTCTAGCCCGGATTTGAACTCTGTTTCCTGGGCCAGTGCCCTAATGACCATTGAGCTAGTAGAGCCTGCCTGCTTGCTATGGGGATACATTTGTGACAAATGCACATTATATTTATTATATTTATCTGCTTGATCTACGGGTGTTATTTTATACGTGTGATATGTAACATCTGCCCGACTTATGCATGTTATTATATCTGATTGATATGTGACATGCTGGACACTGTGAGATATATGTGGACATTTCCTATTCACGTGAGGGGTAATGGGTCTGATCAGTGGGTGACTGAATGATTTGTGCCACCCGACTTTACTAATAGAGGGTGTGACACGGGGGGAGGGGAGATCAGATAAACAAACCGTGTACCAGTGAGGACGGGTGGAAAGCGGAGATCTCCGAGGCGCCAGTTTACACCGTTTAGTAAACAAAGTTAAAACGTGACCGTAAACTGCAGCCAACAACAAAGAACATTCGAGCCCATTGGACCTGCCGTTGTTGCCGTGCCGTGGAATTCGAGCGCTGTGGGGCTGTGAGCGAGACGCCGGTCGGTGGGAGACGGGAGGAGCCGAGGCCGGTGAGATGAAACCAAACGTCATATTTCTTTGTGGATCCCAAATTACAGGGGTACCCCGAACCTTAGTTATTATTTGGGCCGCGTCGGGCAGAAGACACTTTTCATTTCATTTGGATTAAAGACGGGGTGCCGTGATTTTCAGTGATCCCCCCCCCCCCCCCCCCTAAAACATAATCATCAGGTATTATGGTTTTACTAGGAGGAAGATTTAAAAAAAAAAAGTGTACAGAAATTGTTAAAATTATGTTTTTATGTGGACACGCCTCCAGCTCATTAAGTATACCTGGTTCTCACCTTGGCACCTCCTCCACCACCTTAGCACCACCCACCTGTCCTAGTCCCTCCTCCTCCTAATGCCCACACCTGTTGTGTTATGATAATGAGGGGGAGGGTATGTTTTTACTATGTCACTAAAGCGCTGTTTTTCTATTGGCACGTTTGACCCTCAAGGTTTCAGCCTCCAGGTAGAAACTCAAAATAGTCAGAGAAGACATAAAACACCATACAAACACCACCAGGGGGCTTAATGAAGTTCTATCAACCTCATAGACACATGAAAAACAGAAAAAGTGCAAAACCATGGCACCACCTCTTTAAGGAACACGGAAGCGCGGTAAAGAAGAGGACCGTCACGGGCACTATTTATTATTTTATTAAGTAGCGTTTGTGCCGTAGCGGACTTCTGAATACTGCGTGTGCGTGTTTGTTTATTGTTTATATTTGAACTGTGACCTGCAGGGTTACAAAGGACAGTGGGGTTTGTTTGGGTTGGGGAAGAGTAAGTGAAATAATTGTTGATTTGTCTGTTTATTTATTTTGTTTGTTAGGGACAGAGGTAGGGACAGTAGTTAAAACCAAGAGGTGTATTGTTATTATTTACCCTTTGCTGTGACCGTTATTATTTGTGTGGTTTAAAATAATAAAGTAACCACAACTAGCAACCTGCCAATCCCGTTGTATTTCCTTTAGTTAAAGGGACATTTCGCCGATTTTGCAACTATCTTCTTTTAATTAAGTTTAGGACTCAAGAAACAAGATCCTTTTTTTTTTGTTGTGTATAATCTGTGTTTTTAGATATCTAGTAATTTCGAAGATTTCGTGACGTTATTTACGTCACGAGATATTGGTCTAATTTCTTTCCGCACTACATGTTGTCTCGACGCGTCTCAGTCAGACAAGCTCCAAAGACAGCCCCAAGGGGTGTCCGTTACACTTTGTTCAACCTTCATTCCCCACTCGGCCACTCCCATTAGCTGCGGCCAGCGGGCAACCCCCCTTGCAGAGTGAGGCATTACTTTACCTGAGTTATCTTCTTGTTGACATGAAATAATAATCCTGTTTAGTGTTTCATAAGCGCAAGCGTGAAAAAAAAAATACAGCGTGGAGTGGCGGCGCTGGTAAACAAACACCGTCACGAAAGGCTAGGATCACAATACCAAGGATTCGACAGTGATGTCACTACTATGCGACACGGAAGTAGAACTGCATAAAGATACCAAGGATTTGTCAGTGATGTGACATCACTAACGAATCCTTGGACATATATGTAACTAGATGAACGTGTGCGAGGTACACGTTCTTCAGCCAGTGTTGCCAGATATTGTGAGAGAAATGAGCAACCAGGTCTATGAAAACAAGCCCAAAAGAAGATAACTAGGCCAAGAGCACTTTACCTAGACATGGGATATTATATATTTGAAAATTGCCGATCTACAAGCTCACAACGCTTCGCGACCCATTGTGAGCTTGTAGATCTGCTATTTACAAAAACATCTTGAGGGGGAAAAAGTGCAAAATGTGGAATATTTTTGACACATATTTGTTAGGGGCTCCCTGGCACAAATTATAATTTCAGATGGGGGTCTGTGGAAAAATACATGAACATGTTTGAGAACCACTGGTTTAAACAACAATCAAAACATTTGTAAACAAGCCCAAATATCAACTACCTTTTAGAAAGAAGCCGCTTATAATAAGTAGACATGGCAACACTGGCATGCTGTTTGTATATTGTTGTTGGAGATCACACCCACATGCAACCTCCCCTCCCCACAAGGAGTGGCAGTGCACCAAAGCATTATGGTCATTGTAGTAATGCAGCAGTCCAGTCAAACCCTAGTCAAACACACAGATTTCATTATTTTTCTGGCCATAGGGTGCACATTTTAAATTGTGCTACTGTTATCTACTACAAATACTATTACCATTGAGTGATTGCAGTTTCTTCCAGGGGTGAAATGCTCCTTTAATAATTTTCCCTTGAAAGTAAAAGGGCGATTGTTACACATTGAATATATACTTTGCAGATTTAGATTATTAATGCAAAACCTATGTTCTACATCAGCTATTCGAAAATAGCCGCTCGCAATGTGCAGTGACGTTTTGTGAGCTTGTAAATCTGCTATTTTCAAAAAAGGAAAAAAGATAACCACACATTTTGATAAATTATCTTAAAGAAACGTTTTTGCTTTAAGTACATTTTGCTGCAGATACTTTTGTACTTTTACTTCTGTATATCTGGTATTTCTGCATTGTGCTATTGCTACTTTTACTTAGGTAAAACATCTGAGTACTTCTTCTACCACGGCTGGCTCCCACAGAGCATGCAGTCAGGGTTGCCAGATCTGCGTATTATAATTTCCCCGCAAGATTTTATTTGAAAATAGCCGGTCTACAAGCTCACAACGCGTCGCATCGCGACCCGTTGTAAGCTTGTAGATCTGCTATTTTCAAATAGCTGATGTATATGTTGAAGTGCTCATGTGGCCCATAGTCGCTTCTTTTGGGCTGGTTTTCCTAGACCTGGTTGCTTGTTTCTCTCACAGAATCTGGCAACACTGCATGCAGTACTGAAATACCCTTTTTCTAATGTTCATAGATCAAACTGACACTTCACTGAGCATACATTAATTTAACATAGGAAAGATGTTCATTAAATATCCATGTTATTTCCACAGAGACATCCAGGAGTATGTGCTCTAGCACCGCTCTGCCAGTTTTTTGACAGTTGTGTCTATTTTCAGTGCGTAAGTTGGTTCTTTCAAAGGGTGTTTCACTTCATTGCATTGTTAGGAATAGATATAGTAACACTGTCTCATCCCGCCTCAATCTGTTGAATTTTCCACATAACTGAATTGGACAAACATCTATTAATGCAGGAAATGGATTTATACAGTCAGTGATCTAAGCCTGTGGTTCTCAACCTTTACAGGCCGCGACCCCCCAAAATAATCATATTTGAACTGGGGACCCCCCAAAATAAGCATATTTGAACTGGGGACCCCCCAAAATAATCAAGACAAGCACTTGGAATTGTAGGAGTTGAGGCATTACATTTATTTTGACTCAGATAAATATTGTGAAAATAGCAGATCTACAAGCTTGCGATGTTTGCCTCTTTCTATTTTGCCAATGTTTGACAATTTGTTTTTGTATGGTTTGTTGATTACTTTTCATGCAGTAATGGTCTTATTTATTCCCTTTCTTTCTTTCTTTTTAGGTATTAAAAATGTCTTAAAAGTCCTTAAATTGTCACTTTACTGTCATGTGGGCCCTAGCCCCGCCCCGGCCCATGGAATTAAGCCCAGCCCCTGGCCCGATAGGTGCCGCAATTTTACAGCTTAATTTTACAGTTAAATTGCACGCCAAAATAAAGCAGCGCTAGGCAACTTTTCCCTTATCTTCGCAGCTTCGGCACAGGTCGAAAGAGTCCAATCAAAGTATTTAATGATATGAAATGATAAAAATCTTATATTCACTTATATTCAAGTATTCCAGACTGTAACATAAGGTTTTAAATGTAGCCTGTGTGATGTCAATAGGTAGAGTGCTTCACAGTAGGGTCACCTTCGGTCCCCTCCCCGGTGACCTCTGGTTAACCTCACAAGTGCACTGCTTCCTTCACGGAATGCATAGAATACACACACACACACACACACACACACACACACACACACACACACACACACACACACACACACACACACACACACACACACACACACACACACACACACACACACACACACACACACACACACACACACACACACACACACACACACACACACAGAGAGAGTTAGTGAGTGAGTGGAGTTAATGTGTGTTTGTGCGCGCGAGAGCGCAAGATAACTGAACAGCAATCAGTTGCATTTCCCACAGAACGTCCTTATCGTCTCTGTCGGGTGGAAACCTCATAATTATGTCCAAAACTGTTACTTTTCAGGATTCAAATTCGTAGTAGCAGATCTACAAGCTCAACACGTGCCGCGTATCGAGCTTGCGGATTGGCTACTTTTTCAAAGGCTGTAGTCTGATCAAGTAGGGCATTAATTTACGAAAAAACACAACCAGTTAGAATATGGAGATAAGAGGTTTCTGTCCGACAGCAACGTTTTCCATGTTGACTGTGCCCCAATGCCACAATTAGGACAGTTTTAGTGAGTTGATGCCTCTGTACTCTTCTGTCAAAAAACCCAGGCAATCGCTGAAGCTGAAGCACGTTCGCTAGTACGTTCTGAGACAGAATTACTGTGGAAAAATCTCATTTGATCTACAATCACGCGCAACACAAACCCCACAGTGTGGTCCCTGACGTGTCAACGCATGTCAGAGTTGCGTAGGAAAAAAGAAAGAAAAATACATAAATAAATAAATAAATGTGTGTGTGTCGGATTTCTCCCCCCCCTCTTTTTTTTTTTTAACACAACTTGAGCTCTCTATATCGAGTCTCTATCTGACGACATGGTTGTGAAATGTGCAGTTTCAATATAAGTTTGTGATCGTTCCCGGCCGTCAAATCGCCAAAAACAATGTGACCAAAGTTTTGAGTAGCATGTCAGCGACGCAGGGGAGAGACATTCACACACCGGGCACACATAGTGAGAGGCATGTTCTCCTCACATAGGATGAAGGAGGCCTTAATAATTCAACTCATTAGCAGTCTACTAATCACTCAAACCTTATACTTAGTTGGATGACCGGAGTCCCTCAGGGCCTCAGGGCGCTATACTAGTGTATTTTGTGTTTTTGCTCTACATTGAATAACTTCGCTGAAAATAGCAGATCTACAAGACGACGCGACACGTCGTGAGCTTGTAGATCTGCTATTTTCAGTGAAAGTTTTCAGCAGAATACGGATAGTGAGGTTTAAGTCGTTAACACCCTTGGAAGGAATATTACCACACACGCAACACTCCTCCTTTTCCATAAAAGTTACTAAGTAAGTATGTAGGTAAGCCTTGCCGAGCCATGTGGCCCAAAGGGCAGGAGCCTATCTCCTGTTTCTGTAGCGTGACAAGCTTGGTGTACAAGTACACCCCCTGGACATGATGCTAGTGTGTCGCAGGGACTTACCCCCGATCCGACCCTTGATGCTGATTGCTCAGCGCCAAGCAGGGAGGCATGGGGTCCCGATTTTATAGTCTCTGGTATGACCCGGCCGGGGAATCAAACCCCAACCTCAAAATCTCAGGGTGCACACTCTTAACGGCAAGGCCACTGAGCCGGTTTTGTTACAAAACAAAGCTTTGTAGAAAACTGAAGAGGAAATGAAATGCATTAGACACAGTAGTACGTTGATACAAAATGTAAGTGGACATCACGTTCAAAAGTTTGCAATAGGGTTCTCAAATTCTGCCCGAACCCGACCCTACCCAACACGACACAACGTTTTTGGGCCGGGCCGGGCCGAAAATGTATGCTATCTATACACCCCCCCAAAAAAAAGTAAACTGCCCCGAACGGTAAGGCCGACGGAAATGGCAGTGGATGTGTTGGATGCAGCTCAAAGTGAACTTTACTCAGGTATCTAGTTTGTTGCCGTCCGACCTTCCTAGCCTGTGTTATAAAAAAAGACTGGCGCAAATTCATTTTTTTCAGGTTTTTAGGGCCTAAAATTATGGTCATCGTTTGGGCCGAGCCTTGTTCGGGCCGGCCCAGTTAGGGCCCAGTTAGGGCTCAGTTAGGGCCGGGCCTTAATTTTCAGGCCCATTGAGAACTCTAGTTTGCAATATTCCTCCCTGAATATACCCCATTCTGTGCATACATGTGGTATTAACAATTAACACACACACACGCCATGCAGATGCTCAGTATGCAACACCTACGTTGCATTTAAATTGTATGTGTCTGTGTTAAAAGATGTTCACAACCGCATGATTCATTTGCACATCACGTCGCCCGTCGCTTTCAGGGAGAAACTTTGTATTTCCATATCTCATCATTCTTTTAGGTTTTGTTCACAAATGAATGCCATACTGTATTATAGAATTATGTAGTGTCATAATATGACGCTATTGAGGAAAGATCTTTAAAAAATGCAGATCTCCAAGCTCACGACACGTCACAATTTATAATGTACTGTAGAACAGTGGTTCTCAAAGTGGGGTCTGGGGTCCCTGCAGGGGCGCTTGGGGGGATTCCAGGGGGTCCCCAGCAAAAGTAGTTAATATAAGCACAATCATTTGAACCACTTTATCCATTTATACGTTGGCTATTCAAACATAGCAGATCTACAAGCTCACAGTGCGTCACTTCGTGTCGCGCCGCAAGCTTGTACATCTGCTATTGTAGTTTAAAAAATATTGAAAATGTTTGGAAACGTTTAAATAATCTTTACTTAGTTTTAACATGAATTTTCTCTTCTGGGGGCCTCTGGCTCATAACATTTTCAGAAGGGGGTCCGTGGCCAAATACACTGTGGGGTTACTTGTCTTGACATGAAAAAAGGTTGAGAACCACTGCTGTAGAAATCCCACCGTACTGCGTACGATAATGTATAAATTCCAGTGTACACTTGACAACACGATAGAGCCAAACGGGGCCAGGAGGAGCAAAGCTTAGTCACTCCCAGGAAGGAAGCGCTGCGACACTCAGATCAATGCAAATGAAACTTGGATTGATCCAAGCCGCCTGCACTAGTTCTGTCTTCCAGAGTCTCTCGTTAATGCAGTAGACGCACTAGCAGGGATCTTTAGAAATTAACTTAGAGTGAAACAAATGTATGTAATTGTGCGACGGGTATTTGGAGGTTGAATAGTGTTTCCCCTGTACAGTAAATTCAGGGTTTGATTTGCTTGGGGTGGGCATGCCCCTGGTTTTGTCAATAGTTGTAAAAATGTGTCTATTTGTCAACTTTTTTAACGTATAAAGTACCGTATAGGCTTAACCCCCCTTGACCTTTTACAGGGGCCAGTTCCGAATTGCAGCCACCTGTAAGTGCTCTTTTAGAGCAGTTTTAAAGTAAGGATTCCCATGTTTTTATGACTGGGCATTCCACATTTTGGTGGCATAGCTGTAGAACACATGTAATCCCTTGTTTGAGCCAAATCTGGGTTGAACGTGATTTGTGGATCTCCCTCTGGTGTTGTGTTTGTGGTTTGTGGTCATTAACGTTTGTGAAGGAGTTTGACTGGTTCATGGGTGTCTTTGTGGTGTAGTGTATCTTGTAGACCAGGCAAGTTGCTGTACTCTGTCCTCTACCCTGAGCCATCCCACCCTAGCAAAGTGAGCAGGGGTTAGATGAGTTGTAGGTGTGAGGCCAAGCAGTAGCCTGACCAGTTTGTTTTGGGATGTCTGGAGCCTTGTTTTTAAGACCTTTGTGGTGCTATGGTACCATGAGGTGCATGCATAGTCATAGTGACATTGGATGAGCGCTCCTGCTAGAGTCCTCAATGTATTCCTACTGACCAGTGAGGAGATCCAGTGCAAAAAAATCTTGTTCTTTGGTTGACTTTTTTGATTACTTTTGTTGCCAAACCCTTGAATACGTTAATGTGTCAGTAATTATATCCTCAGGAGATTTACTGTATTGCCCATGATCTAAACCAGAGGTTACTTACTGGTCTGTAACTCCGAGAGCGTACTAATGAATTCGTACACTCAGTTATGGGGGTTCCTTAAAATAAAAAACAAGACACAGTCATATTATACCAGGTTGCTTATTTCTCTCACTAAACATGGCGACGTTTTTAGATCCCATACGGTTGCTTATTTCTCTCACTAAACATGGCGACGTTTTTAGATCCCATACGGTTGCTTATTTCTCTCTCTAAACATGGCGACGTTTTTAGATCCCATACGGTTGCTTATTTCTCTCACTAAACATGGCAACGATTTTAGATCCCATATTCTGAGAGGGCATTGAGCAACAGCGCCACTTACCATAGAGTTACATACAGTGTCCCGAACACAATAGTGTGGGTCGTCTTTAGATCCCATATTCTGAGAGGACATTGAGCCCTCATTGGTTAAAAAGGACCAGCGAGTGTAGATGTAGACCATGTTTTGCAACCTGGTAAAAAAAAGTTTGAGAAGCACTGATCTGAACTCATCATAAGCCTTAGCAGGGGCAGTCCTCCCTGAGAGCCAGGGTACTCAATCCGTCTGATGATAAGGGACTCATTTAGAGCTCGCTGGTACCGGGGCTGCGGGTCCTCAGCCTCTCCCTCCTGATTGTTTTTTTTTTTTAGATGATTCATGTGTTGTTTACCGGCTCTCACAGAGGTCATCTATTGACTCCTCTCTCTCTCTCTCTCTCGGTCCCCGTGACACGGAGGATGAGAGCCACACCGGACACCACAACAAATCGGTTGACCTGCACTGGCCTGACTCTGTCTACATCGGTGCCAGGTCTCTCTTAATAGTTTGGGGGGGGGGGGGCTGGGGGTTCTGCAAAGGTTTTCAATGGCTGCAGGTGATTTCTTTGCACATCACAAAACTTTCTGGAGAACAATCACAGTAAAGCAGTGCCTCTCAAACTTTTTTCTAATATTTTCTAATTCATTAATTCATTAAAAATAATAATAATTATTATTATTATATTACCTTCCGATTCCCACACGGCGGCTCTACCTCCTGAGCCTTCCGACATCTCTGTCGTCTGACTGAACTTGATTGAGCCCTTTGAAATGTGAATTCCAGAGCCAGTTCATTGAAAGTTAATGATCAGAAAATGATGTGTGGGTGGGTTTGTGGGGGTCTTGGACCGTTACAAGACTTTGCTAACCCATTTATGAACCCTTAATATGCTGAATGAATGACAAGTAGGTCATAATTCTGTAGTCATATGCAAATTGTCCAGTGAATGTTCAATTTGAATGAATGTATTATTTCTGTAATAAGGCTTTCCTGCGTTGGCAGCCTTGTGGACTTCCTTCAACCAAAAAACGGCGGAATTCTGTAACGCAAACAGGCTTTAAACCTCATTAATGTCACACAGTGTGCGTTTTTATGCATATTATTGTCGCTGTCGGGTGGAAACCGTGTATGTCCATAACCTTGTTAATCGTGTTAATGCTTTTCATTGGTTCAATATTAATAAAACCCACAGGCACACTTAATCACGGTCACTCAGAATGTTTCAAAAGTGGCAAAAAATAGCCGTTCTACAAGCTCTGAATGTGGCGCATTGTGAGCTTTCAGACCGGCCTATCACAGTTAAGGCTGTACTCATACAGTATGCAGGTTATTTCAGAATGTACAACACACGTACAGTACAGTATATATCCACCAGTGGTGGAAAAAGTAAAAAAAAATTAAACATTTTTAGTGAAAGTATACCAATACTGCAATGTAGAAATACTCTGTTACAAGTAAACGTTCGTATAGACGTATTTAAAATAAAAATAAAGACATAAAAGCATAAAAGCCCAAAAATAAATCTTTAAAAGCCCAAAAATAAATATAAAAAAAAAAAAAGTAGTTCTGTCGTCACCTGTGCATTGTGATAAAAGCACAGCAGAAATAAATGGCTTTCAATCAATTCCCAATTCACACAGGGTTGCACTGTCACTGTGACCTGTTAGACTGCAAGCTGAGGAAAGCACTCTGATATTGTTGCTGTCGGGCAGAAACCTTGTATATCCTTATTGAAACTGTGTCCCCTACTATGTAATACAAAAATGTTGTGCACAAGTAATGAAAATAGCCGGCCTACAAGCTCGCAACGTGTCGCAAACATTTGAAAACAGTTGTGGTTAAGTCTGTCTGTGGGTTTTATAAATGTTTAACCAATCAAAAGTACTGTTATATATTATGACAAAACAAGAACTACATTGGTTCCATGTTTTTTTTTTCTTTTTACATTTCCTGGAATAGTAACCGTTTTGTTTTCCACCCGACAGTGGCAATATGAATGCCGGGGTTACAGTATGAATAAAAATGACAGGCTTAATGACTGGCAAGCATGCTCACTTCTTATCGTTTTTAATCATGCCGTCTTGGTTATAGCTCCCATAAGTACATCTCTGCCTTACCCAGCATGCTTTGCAGCTCCCTGACTGCCTCGTCTGTGTTACAGGCAAAGACTAATTATGCATGTTGGCGCTTATGTGAGATTAATCAAATGACATTCAGAGCAGGCAACCGGTTGAATGTTTTCAATAATTAAAGATAACTTAACCCATTAAAACCGGGAACGCATCTGTCATTTTATATTTTAACCACTTTAACCATTATTTTATACTTTGGCTATTCAAAAATAGCAAATATACAAGCTCATTGCGCGGCACCGAGTGCCACACTATGAGCTTGTAGATCTGCTATTTTTGAAAAATCATGGAACATTTGTGCAAATCTTTGAATATATATATTTTTAAAGCAAACATTTGTAACTCAAATCTTTGCTTCTGAGGGGTCCCTGGAACAACATATATTGAGATGGGGGTCCGTGGCCAAATATCATTTTGGGGGTCCTTGACATGAAAACGTTTGAGAACCACTGATATTATAGCAACGTAAGTGTTTCAGAAAACTGTTGGGATTTAGAAGACATTTGCAGAATCGGCCTCACGTCTTACTGGGTTAATTTCAAACACACCTAGTTCTTGTATTGACTGGAGGAGCTTTTAGGTCACTGAATTGTGATCAATCTCTCTTAATCTCTCCTTAGAAAACGGCAGGTTCTGCTACATCTCTCAGTTGTTTTAACCACTTGGTTAAGTCCCTCAGAGCTCTATATGGTGCTACTGTCTTTTCTGTTATTGTGGGTGAAAGCTTTCGCTGAAAATAGCCGATCGACAAGCTCACAACGAGTTGCAGCGCGACGCGTTGTGAGCTTGTCGATCTACTATTTTCTGCGAAAGCTTTCCCCACAATACGGATGCTCGGGTTTAAGTGGTTTAAGTCAAAGCTGAAGACCTTTCTTTTTACTGCTGCCTTTTTTATTTAGGCTTTTGATTAACCCAATTGAGGTTCCGATTCTACAAAATGCCTTCTAAATCCTAACAGTTTTTTGAAAAAAAAGTATGTTGCTATATCAGTGGTTCTCAAACGTTTTCATGTCAAGGACCCCAAAATGTATATGCATTTGGCCTCGGACCCCCATCTCAAAATATTTTGTTCCAGGGACCCCCAGAAGCAAAAGTTGAGTTACAAATGTTCCCTTTAAAAGATATATATTCAATGATTTGCACAAATGTTATCGATTTTTCAAAAATAGCAGATCTATAAGTGCACTCGGTGCCTATATCTGCTATTTTTTTAATAGCCAAAGTGTAAAATATTGCTTTTCAGCTCAAATCTAAAAATGACACAGATGCGTTCCAGGTCTTAATTGGTTAATTTCTTGCACCGACCGCACTGTAGCTCTCTTCTAGTATTTCATTATCTCTTGTTTGCACTTTGTCTTAATGCTTTTAATGTTCCACGTAAAGCAGTTTGAAATTGGCTCGTGGAAATGTGCCCTTCAAATAAACTTTGCCTATTCTCAAATTCGTTCAATTTGTTTAAAAGCAGAATGCTGTGATATCCAGATAAGTGACTTGACGTCTCCATTTATTTTTGTCGATACAAGAGATCTCAGACTTGCAAAACTGTCTGCAAAAGCAAAACGATGAATTCCAGAAAGCTGCCGTGTATGAAAGTGTGACGTTCGTTCACACAGGACCCACAGCACTGTTAGCCATGTCTGACGATTTAACAAAGGGAGAGAGATAAAAATACACATGGAATCAAAGGAATCATGTCTAAAAAATAAGTCTTCTGGTCGAAACATGTTGGCTTTTAAAATGTTGTAGTCATGATTAAAGTACTTTTATTTTACACTCCTCCGTTATTCTTTGGAGTGCTTGGATCTGTAATTTCTTTCGATTTCTGGTTCCCGTTGATCCTAGAAGCACCAATCTACGTTTTTAACGTTTATCTCTGTTGAGCACCTGGTTGATCTATCTCTTTCTCTCGCTCTGATAAAAATACACGTTGGGTGTTAAACGTTGCGTTGCTTTTTCCTTTGAAATGGTGTGAGCAGGGTTGTGGGAGAGAGAGGTGATGGCTGCTATTCTGGGACAGTGAAAGCACACTGTGATGAATGGATCCAGACAAAAATGAGAGAGAGAGCGAGAGAGAGAGAGTTGAGAAACGGAGAGGGGCTAGTGGACGGGTCCATCTAAGCAGACACCTCTGTGAATTAGACGTGGTGTTATAGGTGCATTTTATATGATATTATAGGTATTATGGAGCACAGGCCTTCGTTTATCACGGACACTCACGGTGCAGAATAACACTGTAAATCAAGCCGAAGGGGCCGTGCCACCGCTGACAGCCACCACCCCCCCGCCCCCCCCCCCCCCCCCCCCCGTGACCCCCACACACACACCAGGCGGCCGCTAGTGTGATGTCATCTGATCGGGCCGGGATTAACCCATTACAACCGGGAAAGCACCTGTGTCATTTTAGATTTTAGCTGTATGTATGTGTATATATATATATATATATATATATATATATATATATATCCGCATATGTTTTTCTCTGAAAACTCTTAGGATTTAGAACTGTGGTGTTGAGCAGTGGTTTTCAAAAATAGCAGATATACAAGCTCACAGCGCCTCAAGCTTGTACATCTGCTGTTTTTTTTTTAAATTGAAAAATCTTGGAAGTGTGTGAACATTTTTGAATAATTTTGAATTTCTTAACACAACACTCTTCTGGGAGGTCCCTGGCACAAAACATTTTCAGATGGATCAGTCCTCAGCCAAATACATATCATTTTGGGGGTCCTTGGCACGAAAAAGGGTGAGAAATACTGATTGATTGATTGATTGAATACTTTATTAGACAGAAATGCAAACAGCACGAGGTACAGCCAAAAGTTTGGACTAAAAGGATAACGATAACACAAAAAAAGTCCTGGGGACCTGTTTCCATTGTGGTCCTATCCTGATTTAGAAGACAATCGGCCTCAGGTCTTAACGGATTAAAGCCCCCCCCCCCACCAGCCATCCCACCCCACTTTCTTTTTTTCAAGGGGAAATTTGGCAGCACCCTTAATGGTGCGTTTCTGAAGCGCTCCGCCTGCCGAGATAGGAGCAGAGGATAGTAATTGACACAATACATCTCTCTTCTTATCCGTTTCTGTCCAAAATAAGTCTGCAATACAGTACAGGCTCCAATGGAGATGCTGTGGTCATGGTGTAGTCAGAGAGAGGTCATGGAGATGCTGTGGTCATGGTGTAGTCAGAGAGAGGTCATGGAGATGCTGTGGTCATGGTGTAGTCAGAGAGAGGTCATGGAGATGCTGTGGTCATGGTGTAGTCAGAGAGACGTCATGGAGATGCTGTGGTCATGGTGTAGTCAGAGAGAGGTCATGGAGATGCTGTGGTCATGATGTAGTCAGAGAGAGGTCATGGAGATGCTGTGGTCATGGTGTAGTCAGAGAGAGGTCATGGAGATGCTGTGGTCATGATGTAGTCAGAGAGAGGTCATGAGATGATGTGGTCATGATGTAGTCAGAGAGGGGTCATGAGATGATGTGGTCATGATGTAGTCAGAGAGAGGTCATGGAGATGCTGTGGTCATGGTGTAGTCAGAGAGAGGTCATGGAGATGCTGTGGTCATGATGTAGTCAGAGAGGGGTCATGGAGATGATGTGGTCATGATGTAGTCAGAGAGGGGTCATGAGATGATGTGGTCATGATGTAGTCAGAGAGAGGTCATGGAGATGCTGTGGTCATGGTGTAGTCAGAGAGAGGTCATGGAGATGCTGTGGTCATGATGTAGTCAGAGAGAGGTCATGGAGATGCTGTGGTCATGATGTAGTCAGAGAGAGGTCATGGAGATGCTGTGGTCATGGTGTAGTCAGAGAGAGGTCATGGAGATGCTGTGGTCATGGTGTAGTCAGAGAGAGGTCATGGAGATGCTGTGGTCATGGTGTAGTCAGAGAGAGGTCATGGAGATGCTGTGGTCATGGTGTAGTCAGAGAGAGGTCATGGAGATGCTGTGGTTATGGTGTAGTCAGAGAGAGGTCATGAGATGCTGTGGTCATGGTGTAGTCAGAGAGAGGTCATGGAGATGCTGTGGTCATGGTGTAGTCAGAGAGAGGTCATGGAGATGCTGTGGTCATGATGTAGTCAGAGAGAGGTCATGGAGATGCTGTGGTCATAGTGTAGTCAGAGAGAGGTCATGGAGATGCTGTGGTCATGGTGTAGTCAGAGAGAGGTCATGGAGATGCTGTGGTCATGATGTAGTCAGAGAGAGGTCATGGAGATGCTGTGGTCATGGTGTAGTCAGAGAGAGGTCATGGAGATGCTGTGGTCATGATGTAGTCAGAGAGAGGTCATGGAGATGCTGTGGTCATGGTGTAGTCAGAGAGAGGTCATGGAGATGCTGTGGTCATGATGTAGTCAGAGAGAGGTCACTGGTTATGTGGAGACGGACCGTACCGCGACTTCCCACCACTCCAAAAATATATGGAGAAAATAATTGGTGCAATGTCCAAAAGTGTTACTTTTCATGTGTTCAAATGACTTATTATTTATAATATTTATTTATAATATATAATATTTAGAATATCATATTTAGTTATTATTTACTTCTTGCTGTCGGGCAGAAACCATAGTCTAACCTTTTGTGACTTTTTCGTCAATTAACGCTCTACTTGATCATACGACGTACTCTTGTATGACGAAGTAGGACATTCATTTCCAAAGGAAAACATATTAAGTGGGAAGTTCGGAGGTACAAGGTTTTCTGACTGAGAGCAACACCAAATTGTAAATGCATTGCGACGGGCGGTTGTAAAGCGTCCCCTCATTCCACATTGCGGTGTCATATTTCAGCTACGGTTTGACAATACTGCCATTTTCACGGCTCGCATAAACGCTTCCATTTTCTTGTATCTCGCAGGAACATTGGCGGAGCGCTTTTGTCTGTTATCTCAAGCTATAGAGGCTGGCTCATTGTTTGGGGGGGGGTTCCTCCGCGGGAAATGTATTATTCATTGTCAACGGTCTTAAAAAGATGAATGTGCTAAATGTGATTGCTCTGTATTGCACTCGTGTTCACATTCACTGGGTCCTCTTTTTCCAATTGAAGCGTTACCATTTTTTTCCTCTCTGCTGCGTGTACACATGTTGAATATCGTTGCTGTCGGGCAGGAACCTCTTATCTCCATATTTTTGGGGTAAATTAACGCCCTACTTGATCATACTACAGCGTCACACAAACGTATCAAAAGCAACCCATTAAGACCTGAAGCCGATTCTACAAATGTCTTCTAAATCCCAACAGTATTCTGAAAAAAAAAACATATGTTTCTATATCAGTGGTTCTCAAACTTTTTCATGTCAAGGACCCCCAAAATGATATGTATCTGGCCGCCGACCCCATCTCAAAATGTTTTGTTCCAGGGACCCCAAGATGCAAAGATTTGAGTTAAAACGCTTTAAAACAATTTATTCAAAGATTTGCACACATTTTCACGATTTTTCAAAAATAGCAGATCTACAAGCTCGGCACTCGGTGCCGCGCTACGAGCTTGTATGTCTGCTATTTTTGAATAGCCAAAGTGTAAAATAGTGCTTTTTAGCTCAAATCAAAAAGTGACGCGGTCCAGGTCTTAATGGGTTAAAGCTTGTCGATCTGCTATTGCTATTTTTGAATTTGAATCCTGAAAAGTAACAGTTCTGGACATATGAGGTTTCCACCCGTCAGAGAGGTTATTAAACCTGCACTGTAGCTGTTCAGTGCTATCGAGTTGTTTTTCTTTTCTACTTGTCATTATTCATCAGTCTGTCAGTCAGTCTCTCTTCACATTTTGCTTTTTCATTCATTTTCAGATTCAGAACGCGGACGACGTCTTGATCACGCCCTTGGAAAAATTCCGGAAAGAGCAGATAGGCGCTGCCAAGGTAAGAGCGTGGCTGCATGCACTGTACTGTACCTCCAGTGGTGGAAAGTAACTAAGTAAATTTACTCAAGTACTGTGCCTAAGTACAATTTTGAGGTATTTTTTACTTTACGGGAGTATTTCCAGTTTTCAGTACTTTTACTTCCACTCCACTACATCTCAGAGGCAAATATTGTACTTTTACTCCACTACAATTATTTGAAAACTTCAGTTACTAGTTACTTTGCAGATATACATTATTATATTATAAAATATACATTAACCACTTCAGCCCTATTTTATACATACGCTATTTGAAAATAGCCGATCTACAAGCTCACAACGCGCCGCGATGCGACACATTGTGAGCTTGTAGATCGGCTATTTTCAAACATTTTGGTACTTTTACTTTTGTTACTTTAAGAATATTTTTATGCCAATACTTTTCTACTTTTACTCAAGTAATATTTTGAACACAGGCCTTTTACTTGTAACAGATTATTTTTATATTGTGGTATTATTTTATGGTGTGCTACTTTTACTTTAGTAAAATATCTGAGTACTTATTCCACCACTTACTGTACTGTACTGTACTGTACTGTACTGTACTGTACGTTACTGTACTGTACTGTACTGTACTGTACTGTACTGTACTGTACTGTACTGTACTGTACTGTACTGTACTGTACTGTACGTTACTGTACTGTACTGTACGTTACTGTACTGTACTGTACTGTACTGTACTGTACTGTACTGTAGTAGTGTTGGTCAGTGGTTCTCAAAGTCGGATGGTTCTCTGCGAGAGACTGCTGCTCCTTCACTTGGAAAGGAGCCAGCTTAGGTGGTTGAACGTTCTGGCATCTAGTATGGAGGCCTCCCGAGCGTCTCCCTAGGGAGGTCCTCGCCGAACGTAACACTGGGGAGGAGACCCCCCTAGCAGACCAAGGACCAGATGGCCTTGGAACACCTCGGGATCCCCCCAGGAGGAAGTGGCTAATGTTGCTCGGGGAAAGGGGAAGTCTGGAGCTCTCTGTTGGAACTGTTGCCCCCGTGACCCGATTCCGGATAAGCGGTTTAAGATGGATGGATAGAGTGGTTCTCAAAGTGGGGTCCAGGGACCACTCAGGACTCCTTGAGGGGGTTTTAATTAACAAGATTGTTAACAGTACATGCAGTGCAGTCAAAAGGTATTGTTTGTTTCCATGCATTGTGGTCCATTGCGCTCAATTCATCAGTTAGACATACAATACATACATTGCATTACATAACGGTAAAAGCTCCAGTAGCAGAAAAAAATATATATTTACAGAGAAAGGGGAAGGGGCAAGTTGGTGGGGGTAGGAATCTAAGACCAGTTGTAATTTGAGGTCAGCCATGATTTTAGGTTAGCTTGTGTGCACTGCATAGGGAGTCAAGATCTTTAATGGTTCCCTTACAGGTCTATAACTATGAGAGTGTACACATGACCCGTAAGGGTCCATTTGTGTACACTCTCAGAGTTATGGGGGTCCTTGATTTTTTTTTTAAGAAGTTTGAGAATTACTGCTTAAGGTACTGCTTTTACTGTAAAACTAGTACTGCGTGTAATGTATTTTACTGTAGTCCTGCAGTACTGCACACATTTTGTTCCACAGCGCATGTCAATGTCTCCCATATCAGCCGTTAAAAGTAACCTATCACGCAACCGAGAAAGGTCACCCCGAATTGATCCAATTAGTGGACAAGGAGAACGCAGAGACCCCGCCATCATAAAGGAGGCCGTCTCCCCAAAGGTATTATTCAGAAATATTGAAATGTTGGGGGTTAATATGATTTTCAGAAGCGGGATTAATCATTTGTAAAGTACCTTACATTCAGGATAAGGTGACATATATTGGCCCATTGAGGATCTGAGGCGAGAATAGTCCCCTTTGCTGCACTCACGCGCACGCACGCACGCACACACACACACACACACACACACACACCCCCACACACACACACACACACACACACACACACACACACACACACACACACACACACACACACACAGAGGCATGGCTATGGCGTACTCAATTGCTTTTAATCCTTTCCAGATTTCAGATGATCCCAATGAACTGTTTATTTCCTAATGATTTTGCATTAGCTTGGCATCCAAAAGCCACAAACTCATTCACAAAACTCTTTTTACAAAACTCTTGTATTTGTAATCGCACTATTATGGTCATTAACATGCATGAACAACCATGCTTTGAAATGGTGTTCAGGCTGGAAGGTCGGTCACAGTGATTCATTCTGTCTGTGTGTCTGTCTGTCTGTCTGTCTGTGTGTTCTAAGCTAATGTTGCAACCTGTTGGTCCAATAAATGTCCTCCCATCCCTTTTTTCCCCCAAACGGCCTCATGCTGGCGCTTAAACGTTTTACCGATTTTCCCGATCCCATTCTGATTGGTTACAACGTCAACCCCAAATTAGAATCATGTCTTGACGGCCCTCTAAACAGGCAGCACCAAGCACAGCACCAAAGGAGAATTCACCACCAATTGACAGGATCTCCACCTCTCTCCTGTAGGCTGTCTCATCGTCGGCAGTGATCAGGCCTATTATCACTGTTGTGTTGTCAGCAGGGTTGGGATCCGGAACCGGATCCAACAAAGAGGAACCGGGAATCGGTTCCATCACATTTGGAACCGTTTCCGGGACCGTTTTTTTAATCACACTGTCAGAGCTTCACTTTTACAATATACAATTACTATATATATAGGCAGTGGTTTTCAAACTTTTTAATTTCAAGGACCATCATAACTCTGAGAGTTACAGACCTGTAAGGGTCCATTTGGTTCCATGTGTACACTCTCAGAGTTACAGACCTGTAAGGGTCCATTTAGTTCCATTTGTACACTCTCAGAGTTACAGACCTGTAAGGGTCCATTTGGTTCCATTTGTACACTCTCAGAGTTACAGACCTGTAGGGTTCCATTTGTACACTCAGAGTTACAGACCTGTAGGCAGAGCCGTCTGGGAGAAATGCGGGGCCCGGTGCGAAGTCGCACGCGCAGCGCACCATCCTCTCGTGCGAAGCTTTTGGGCGGATATTTCCGAGTTTTTGGTGGTTATTTGCGGTTATTTCTTTCTATAACTCTTAATAAATGTGATTCTGTTTTTTTTTGCGGGCCCCCCCAAGCGCGGGGCCCGGTGCGGCCGCACCGCTCGCACCACCCTTCCTGCGGCCCTGCCTGTAGGGGTCCATTTGGTTCCATTTGTACACTCTCAGAGTTACAGACCTGTAAGGGTTAATTTGGAACCCCCTATAGGTAGTGTTAAATAGTGTAAATGATTAGGTACCGGAGCTCATGAACCTGACTTATTCATGAGGCGATTTACGAACAGCGAGTTCATGTGGCGATTTAACGTAACTCGGTTTAATTTCATCCACAGTCCTTTTCCATTGCAGGAAGGTGCATGGAGGGGAAAATGTGAAAGCTGAATTAATAATACATAGCCTAAAATAAAAATGTATTGCATTGAGCTCCGACACAAATTAAGCCCTGAAGGGAACCGTTAAGGAATCGGACTGTTAAGAGGGAGTCATTAAGGAACCGAAATCGTTAAAATCCTAAAGGATCCCAACCCTAGTTGTCAGCCAACTTGACCACTAAGCGTGGCCACACAGTCATAGGTGTCTATTTCATCTGCTTCCACTAGGCAGGTGTCAAAATAAAACCTGTGTTGTCTAATGACATTACACGTTTCCAATTGTGTAAAATAAAATGCACTCTTATTTTGAAAGCCTCCCAGTTGTAGGAGGAAATCCGATTTATGTTAAAGCCACTTGACAAGCAAAACAACGGACCTCAATTGAACGCAATGATTTGGTAAAACTTCATATTAACGATAAGAAAACCATGTGCTTGTGATTTACACAATGTATGTAGACACTTTGGAAGTGCATGCTCTCTTTTGACCGCGGCTCCGTGGCAGCAGGTGAGTCTAATGATCTCATCTGGTTAATTTACAGCAGCCTAGGCTTGTGCACACAGTCTGTTGCATTGTCTTCAATTAAAACAAACTGTCTGCCGTCATGTAGTTGTCTTAATGGATGATACTGATTTTAAATGCCCAATATTCATATGGCTCTGTTGCACTTGACAATGTAACGTGAAATGCTTGAAAATGTAGGCTATATTTTGTCATAAAGACAAGACACGAAAATCCCGAATCTGATTTGACCTTTTAAATTCTGCGGCCAAATGTATATCAATTCGGGGGTCCTTGGCACGAAAGAGTTTGAGAAACACTGGATTAGAGAATGGGGCTCAGGACACAGCCCTAAGGGACTCCTGTGTTGAGAATAGAGGTTTTAGTTGAGGCAGAGATTTTAGAGTCTGTCCTTGGCACCTGTCGTCGTTCTGACAGAAAGTCTGTTTCGTAGAGTTGTGTATTCCATACTAGAAACATACTGGAAGCAGTGCTCCATATACTCTTTTCCAATGTTCCAGGATTCCATACTGTTTGCCTGTAATTTGGCATCCAAAGTTTGGGCGGGAAAAAGACAAAAGAAAACACTATATCATGAACGTAACACCCAATCAACCCCAAATTGGAATAGTATGTTGAGGGGCCTCGAATAGGACACACCTCCAAAAGCGCCTTCACTCTGGCCCATAGGGATAGATAGTCACGAATGCAAAAAGTTGAACTATATTTGGTAGAACTATTTTCCCCGGTGCTTCCTCGGGTCTTGACAGCTACAACCCACGAGTTACTCAGTCCTGGGTGGAGATAGAACCATTTTCTAGTTGCCTTCAATCTCACACTCCCAAACGTCCTTTTCCCATCAGAGATGTTTCTCTAATCCAACAATCTATAAAAATTGGCAAATGATGTACCTGTCAGTGGTGGAAAAAGTACTCACATTTTTTACTTAAGTAAAAGTATCAATACTGCAATATAGAAATACTCTGTTACAAGTGAAAGTCCGGAATTCAAAATGTACTTGAGTAAAAGTACAAAAGTATTGGCATCAAAATGTTCTTAAAGTACCAAAAGTAAAAGTACTCATTATGCGGAATGTCCCATTTCAAGTTTTCAAATGTATACAAATCTTTAGAAAATAGCTTATCTACAAGCTCACAATGCGTCATATTGGCATCAAAATGTTCTTAAAGTACCATAAGTAAAAGTACTCATTATGCGGAATGTCCCAATTCAAGTTTTCAAATGTATACAAATCTTTAGAAAATAGCTGATCTACAAGCTCACAATGCGTCGTGAGCTTGTAGATCAGCTATTTTCAAATGCTGAAAAAGCTGAAGTTGGTTCTGAGATGTAGTGGAGTAGAAGTAAAAGTACTGAAAATTTGAAATACTCCAGTAAAGTAAAAAAATACCTCAAAACTGTACTGAAGTACAGTACTTGACACCACTGCCTGTGGTCCAGTTACTTGTGTATAGCACAGAGTTGCTGTAAGGCCCGTTTGCTACAGTGGACACGTGTGTTGAAGATGAAAAGGAACAGAAGAGGATGGATTTGTTTCCGTAAGCCCTGAAGCGTATTCTTGTGCATATTGGGGTCAAGCTCCCTTTGGCTGAGAACTGGAGACATCACAGGCCAAGCCGTGCGTTACACATTCCCAACCTCAAAGTCGGGAGTCCACCGTCGCCGGGATTTATTATTATGTGACTTCAGTTTGTGTCCTCACAAGAGGCACCGCATCACATGTAAAGGAGCCATTTCCTTTTGTAACGGGGAACCATCAGTCATGCACACCCCCCCCCCCCCCACCGTCCAGAGTCAATTCCATGATTCTGCCATAATGAAACGGCTCTCCGCTGTCTCCACTGCACATGCCCGGCATGTCCTTCTGCATGTTGATATCAAATCAAAGGGTGGAAAACCTTGTATGTCCATCTTTAACGTCTTTATGATAGTGAAAATATGGTGACCTGACAGCGAGTCGCAGGTTCGATTCTTGAGCCCGATGGCCTTTGCTGTGTGTCACTCCCTGTCTCTCTCTCCGTGTCCTGTCGCACTTTACTCTACTATCTGAATAAAGCTAGAACGAAAGGAGAAAAAAATATAGCCGATCTACAAGCTCATAACACATACTTTCTTGCGGCACTCTTGCGTGATGAAGTAGGGCGTTAATTTACGAGAAAAACATAAAAAGTTGAAATATGGAGATACAAGGTTTCTGCCTGACAGCGACGAAATGGTCTCTCTTAAAAGGGTCGTATCTCTATACCTCCCTCCCTCCCTCCCTCCCTCCCTCTCCCTCTCTCTCTCCGTCTCATATTTCCTCCGACCACTTCCTCCTAATGGCCTCTCCCCTCCCTCCTCCTTTCCCCTCCACTGTTAAACATTAGACCAACTACAGTGAGATGAAAGGCAGGGGGGGAGGAGGGATCGGGATCAGGAGAGGAGGGGGGGGGGGGGGGGGGGGTCTGGACAACTTTCCAGCCCCCTTCTTTTGCTTCTTCCAGGAATCCTGGGAGACATCTGCAGGCGGTACTACCGACTGACCCCTCTGCCATGTCGGGAGGACGTCAGACTGAACGAAGCGGAGGGGATATAGCTCGCCTCTTGCCTTATTTGGGAATTGCTGCGAAATAATCCCTGTGAGGTCACTTATAAACTGCAGGGCCCCAGTGGCTGCTTCCACAGACAGGCTGAGAGCACTCAAACATCCATGGCCACATACTGTCGGTGTCGGGGGGAAGAAACCTTGTACCGCCATATTGTGTGTGTGTGTGTGTGTGTGTGTGTGTGTGTGTGTGTGTGTGTGTGTGTGTGTGTGTGTGTGTGTGTGTGTGTGTGTGTGTGTGTGTGTGTGTGTGTGTGTGTGTGTGTGTGTGTGTGTGTGTGTGTGTGTGTGTGTGTGTCGTTTTTTTTCTAAAATGTTTGAAAGATTGTGGAAAATCTTTAATGGTTTTGATATTTTTTTTACAACACAGTCGTCTCTTATGGGGGTCCCTCGCACAAAACATTTCCCCCCAAATAAACTCCACATAGTCTGCAACAACTGCATTTTAAGAAGGCAATAAGGTATGATCTTGTTTGTTACACTTTCAGCCTAAAAACCTTTAGTCAAACTCAGAACTGAAAATCGAGAACCAAAAGCACTGCGTCTTCCCTTTTTCGGTTTTCACTTTTCAGATATGTTGTTTCTGAACCTGAATTTGACCCTAGTTTAACTACCGCTGCTTATAGTAAACGTACCATAGAGCATGTCAAAAGAAGCAGTGAAAGTGTCCGGTGTTTTGCTGTTAACTATGTGGTGGTGTACGAAAGGCCTCTTTGAACAGGCTGGGGCATCTTTTCTGTGAAGTTCACCCAATAAACAATAAGCGATTGGTTCCACCTTTTGGACCTCAGCCCGGCCTGAACTCTGGCTGGAGCTGCAGTGTGTTGGAGGCTATAGAGTTTACTGAACAGCCCCAGTGTCTCACTGCCTGCAGCACTGTGTGTGTGTGTGTGTGTGTGTGTGTGTGTGTGTGTGTGTGTGTGTGTGTGTGTGTGTGTGTGTGTGTGTGTGTGTGTGTGTGTGTGTGTGTGTGTGTGTGTGTGTGTGTGTGTGTGTGTGTGTGTGTGTGTGTGTGTGTGTGTGTGTGTGTGTGTGTGTGTGTGTGTGAGACTATATTTGTTGTCCCCACAAGTATATAGTAGCATTTGAGAAATAGACATAGTGAGGACAATTTGCCTGGTCCTCACAAGTAAAAAAAGAAACATTAGATCACGAGTTGAGCTTACAATTGGGAAAGGATTAGGATCAGGATTAGACACTTAGAGGTTTGGTTTTAGGCGGGTTGGAGTTATGCCTGAATTATACTTAGGTTTCTTGCACTGAAAATAGCAGATCTACAAGCTCATAGCAATCTTTGGCTTTACGGTTATGGTTAAAATAAGAAAATAAGAAACAAGAAAATAAATATGTATAATATATATTTGTGTGCATGCTTGTCAGGCACCTTGGGGATTGGGATTTTTAAGCAGGCGCCGGTGTGGGACACGTTCTCCGCTAAACACCCGGGGGGGGGGGGGGGGTCTCAGATTGGTGGCAGTGGCATGACTGCACTCTGAAATGTGTGATACCGTTTCGAGGGGCTCCAGCATTAGGGGTCACCACAGGGGGTCCGGCGGGTGGCTGAGTGAGAAATCTTAGGCGCAAACACACCCCAGATGGGGAGTCAGATGCCCCCCCGGATGATCCGTGTTGCTGGCATCATGAGGTGACTCTTATAGCTGGTTATGCTCTCTGGAGGAAGGGAGACACAAAATTGTCTCTGTCGGGTGGAAACCTCATATGTCCAAAACTGTAGGGCATTAATTTACAGAGTAAGTGTAGAGTAGAGTAAGGGTCCATTTGGACCTCTGATGGTCCCCGGACCCGACGTTGAGAAACAGTAGTCTATGTTTTTGTACGATGTCTTTGCTGTCGGGCAGAAACCTCTTAACTCCATATTTTAACCTTTTGTGTTGTTTTTTTCCCCCCGCAAATTAACGCCCTACTTGATCATACTACAGTGTCACACAAAAGCATCAGAAGAAGCAGATCTGCAAGCTCTAAACACTGTTACTGAAAAGTAACAGTTTTGGACAGTGGACACACAAGGTTTCCACCCGACAGACGATATACATTATAAGACGATGGCAATGATGGTGCTATAGCTCTTTATTATTTTGATATTCATTTTATTGTATTCATTATTATAACATTCCGCTAAATGAGTTAGATACTGTATTAGACCAACAATAAGGAGTTGTGTTGTATACTGTCTGACCTACTTCTTTGAATGGAACATTCACTGCGAGCAATAATAATTAATGAACTTGAATGTAAATTTCTGCTGATTAAATAGGACATTATGTTTTACTAGTCTGAGGTATTATTCATTCCAACAGCTATTTACATATTTGTCCGTTATCTTTCTTCACGAGTTACCATTTTGTTGCTTTAAAGAGCCTGTTGAATATATTGCAAAATACTTATAATTATGCACAGCTGGAAATCCATCATACTGTAATTATTATACAATTATATAGGTTTAGGACATAATGTTACCAACCAACACAGCATATTGTCGTTGTCAAGTAGAAAACTTGTATCTTCATATTTCATATTTTTAATGTTGTTTCATAAATTAATGCCCTATATTATTATACTATTTTGTTCGACAGTGTCACACAGAAGTAATGCAAATTGACGCTCTACAGTACAAGCTCACAAAACCTAACCATTATTAGCAGACAGTATGAACTCTATTACTGTGACTGATGATTTCCAGCTGTCACAGTATGCGTAACATACTGGAGGCCCCGATTGGACTGACAAAGTGTCAGCATGCTATGAGCTGGGGCCCTGGGGTTGATAGTGGGTTGATACAGGATAATTATCGTCTATGTCGGGTGGAAACCTCATATGTCCACATACTTTTCAGAAAAATAGCAAAGAAAAGCAGCTCTGCAAGCTCAAAGATAAAGCTGAAATACGGAGATACAGGTTTTATTTGGCCTGACAGCGATGCTATGTTGACATTTTAGACCAGTGGAAATGCTCTTAATAAACCACAGTAGCATGTGAGGGTGTGTGCAGGTTCTTGTATTTTTAACCCCGGCTTCAGTTCTTGCCTCAGGGCTTGTCTTGTCTCAGCCTTTCCCCTCATTGTTCTGCCTCTTTTCTGTCCCATCTTGATGAATCAGAAATAGCTTCTAGTAAATAAAATAACCTCATTCTGCATAAAGGCATTTCTTTATTCTCATAGTGAGCTCCCTGCTTACCCCCATGGCACTGATCTTGACTGCAAAGCAGAGAATCAGAATCAGAATGCACATACGAGCAATTGTGGGTGCTTTACATTGAAAGCAACAGTATAGAAACATTTTTAAAAAATATATATTTTATTCTTTACAAATACATTAGCAAAACACAGCTAGAAACGTAATCCAAAATTAAACAGGCATTTGTAAAGATCTGGTTTCATGCAGGACTTCAAAGGACTGTCAAAGGACTTCAAGTTAATAAATTAAAGAGAATTCAGCAAAACTAAATGAAATGTTGCAGAAAGAACTGTCAGTGTCTCACGATGTGTGAAGCCGGCTGATGATGATGTTGGAATGTCAACTACAACACAAGTATAGTCATGTTGTTTTAACAATACAAATGTAGAACTTTGAATCACAGAAGAAATACATAATGTGTGTCTTTGGAATTGTCATCATCGAAACGTTATCTTCAAATCTTGCAAATCTTTTTAGCTTTTTACCAATTTAGTCACAATGCCAATTGATTCCTCCCCGCACACAATTCTGTGTGTTGTCACGTTGCATCCTACTGGCTCACCTGCCAGTGAGGAGCCCCCACCGGGAGAATTTACAGCCTTCATCCTACTCCTCCCGCCCAACACTCCCTGCTGACAGGTGCCGCCCCCAGCCCGTGGGAATACGTGCTGTCAAATATCACCCTCCACACCCAGCTCCCCTCCCCCGAACATAGGCCAATTGTGTTCGTATAGACGCTTGACAAAGCCGGATGCACCGCGGTGGATTCAACCCCCCCCCCTCCAGACTCCACGGTCGGTGGGCAGGTACTTTTACCCGAGTGACCACTGCAAATCTTTGATGTGAACTAGTCGTTGAGGCCATCAGTTCAGATCTAAAGGTGACTCTCCACCAAACAGACTACAACAGACTACAACAGACTGGCAGTCTGTTGGCAAAAGTTAGTTCAGCACAAACTGTCGGCCGATGCGCACATTGTTGTGCGCATGCGTTAGAGCTGGCAGCACTGACCTGCAAGATCTTGCCAGTGTTAGGTCTGCTTATCATAAGCGACTTTAGGCTTGTTTTCCTGTAAAGTCGCTTGTAAATATTCATAGTTGTGGGTTGCTCTTGTCTGGGCTTGTTTCTGAAGGGTAGTTGCTTATGTGGGCTTGCTTTCAAGACAATTTTTGAAAATAGCTGATGTAATAGGTCTCAAGTGGTGAAACTGGTCGCTTCTTTTGGGCTTCTTTTCATAGACCTGGTCGATTGTTTCACTCACAGAATCTGGCAACACTGGAGCCAGCTCGGACTGCAGCTCGGACCAATTTACCTTTACCCCCCTCTCTCCCCCCTCTTCACTACCCCACGGCTATCGACGGCTCCACCGGTCGGGACACGGCCGAACCTGCTCGGTCGTTCATCGACGGAAATCTATTAGTCCCGACCCGACGACACAGCGCCATGTACAACAGGTTGTCGGCAGGAGACGCTTTCCAGCGCCTTCCGGTGCGGTGGAGAGCTGCCTTAGGATGATGTGGTTGTTTGGCAGTGCAAAGTTTAATGTGCTAAAAGTTCTGTTGTTTATGGATGAAGGAAGTCATCCGCTTTGATGATACAGTACAGTGACGAGGCAGAGGGTCATCTTTCCTCCTCGTCAGAAGCAGTTAGTGGAATTATTCAGTATTAATTAGCCAAACGCCTGCTCTCTCATGTTTCCCAATGAGGTGGCAGTTCACGCTCGTGTCATCCTTTCAGCAAAGGGTTTGCGTTTGAGTCCAGTCTTGTGTGATCTCTCTCTCTCTGCCTCGTCTTCTCTGTAGTCGAGCCAGAGCATGCAGCCAGCTTTGCACGCGTCGCCAACAAAGCATCACAATGAACCGGCCACTGCTTTATAATTTGCGCCCGGGAACCTCTGCACCAATTAAGCGTAGCCCTAATGAGCTAGCAGCGATGCGCTGGCGGCTTCTCTCTTTCATGTCTCCTTCTCTCAGAAGTCATATTGAAAGCAAGGCCCGTGGTGAAATCCTTTTGACACTTGGGCAGGCTGTGATGTCGGAGAGCCCTGGTGTTGTCTTTGGAGAATCCAAGGTGTTGTTGGATCACAAATATGGGTGAAGGCGTCTGATATTCACAGTGGAAATCCCCCCCACCCCACCCCAATACACACACACACTTCTGCCGTTTATTGTTGTTACCAAGGAGACGGGAAATCACAATCCCCGAGGGTTGCTAAGGCCCAGCCTCCAAAGACAACGATGACTTATGGCCACCGTCCAAAATGTTGTCGCTGTTGTTGGGGCGAAGACCTCGTATGTCCAAAATGGTTTCTTTTCAGGAAATGGGGAAAAATTAACCTGTGTTGCACTGGATCCAATGTAGTTATTATCTTGTCACAAATCCACAGATAGACCTAGCCACTTTCAATTTGACTTTAAAATGTTTTCCAAAAATAGTATATCTGACAAGCTCAAAACCCGATGCATTGTGAGGTCACGTTGTGACGGGTTATTTTTGTGTGACACTGTAGTGTGAGGAAGTGTTGAAATATGGAGATACAAGGTTTCTGCCCGACAGTGGCAATATGACACATAATGGCTCACGTATGACACCCCCCCCCCCACACACACACAGTTACACACACACACACACACACACACACACACACACACACACACACACACACACACACTCCCCGACACATCTTTTATCTGCAGCAGATTGTGGCACACCTGATGACTGGGTGGAACACCTGCTCTTATTATTGTCAGCCTCGCAATTAGTGAACCCCTCCCCCACAGGCACGCTGGCTGACATCAAAGAGCCGAGATGACGACGGCGGTGGCGGCATGGAGATCTCCGCCGCAGTGGAACGTTCGCCCCCGGTTTATCGCCGTCGCGTTTCTTCACTGAGGCAAACAAAGGCAAACAGATGGGGAGAGAGATCCCGTGTGAGATAGATATCCGTGCCGAGTTGTTCCGTACGCCGCGGAGAACAGAGGGGAAAACGTTGTTTTGTTTCCAGCTGCTGAATACGCAGAGCCTTCGGCTTCAGGAGTCTGTCCAGAATCCCTAACGTATCCGCCATACACACAGAAAAGATAAAGGGGGCCAACTGGAACTGAGACGGGCTCTTCTGAGCGATCTGCTAAGTGCCTAATTGAACCATTGTGGGTTCCAGAAATAACCTTTCAGACTAAGGCTTTTTAAAGAGCTATTCATTTGCAGGGTTCTGTAAAGAACCCTTTAGTCTTTATTCGGATCCCCATAAACCAATCCCCTTAAAGGGCAAGACCACGTTGGTGTAGTTG